>NW_022103928.1:33249125-33271744 GCF_000313985.2 Echinops telfairi | reverse complement strand
AACTCATTAACACCAATGTGTGAACCCTCTTAGGTATTTGCCAAGTCTTTTACCTCTAATTATGGAGCAGATCACTTTGTCTACAATTGAGAGCTGTGGGGAGCATAGGGTAGCAAAAAGGTCTTGAATTTTTAAATGGTAAGGGGCCTTAGAAGCAATCTCGGTCAAGCTTTTTATTTTCCAGATGAAGAAACTGAGGTCTAGAGAGAGTCGTGGCTTGCCAAAGTCACCATGTCTAGCCTAGAAGGCAAACTTGCTTGGCTATTGAATGGCTGTTATAAAATGAAGAGTACAAAGTGGGTAAGAACTAGGAAACACAATAAACTAGAACCCAAACAGGTACCAGAAATCCTTTTATTTTTGCCTGCTCATTTTTGGTCTTTTCCATATAGTGAAATGAAAAGAAAAAATATCAAAACGGTTACCTAGCATAAAGGACATTATCCCCCCATGTAGTGGTGTGGTAGTTACATAATCTGTTGTCAATCTGAGGATTAAGAGTGAAGGGGGGAGTTTAGCCTGTCAATCAGGTGGCAGCTTGATGACCTCATTTGTAGGTACTAAGGCGATAAATAGCTTGTAGGTACTAAGGAGATAAATAGTGGTACACAGGCTCACTCCCTGGGAGATTTGCAGCTGATAAGATACATGGAACTACCCTAGTGCCCTGAGCTGGAGAAGCCATGTAGAGACCCCTGTCAGCGTTGAGATGCTTCTACCACCACTGGATCTACAAGACTTCCACCCACTGACCTGTGATCTTCCTGCATTTATCATTAATGCATGTGTTTCCTGAGTCTGAAGAGGACTTTATAGATTGGTATCAGACATATGGGCTAATATCGGACTTATGGACTTGATCTGTACTTGGCTGGGATGTTTTCTCAATATTCAACTGCTCTTGTATCGAAAGCTCTTTCTTAATAAATGAGTGTGTCTATGAATGTGTTTCTCTAGGCAACCCAGGCTAATACAAGTGGATATTGTTTAGTTACTTTGCTTTCAATAACCTGTAATGTTGTTTGTATTTATATATATACATACAATCACAGATGATAAAATTCTTTAAAAATTTCTCAAAATCCATCCATTCTCTAAAAGATTTGATTATTTGTAGCAATCAATACCTCACATTCAATATGTTAGCCTCCTTTATCATCACTAACCTGTAGACATCAGTTCAGAAAAAGTCCTCACATTTCCATGGTTATTCTATTGAGAGCATTTGAAAAAGTGAAAAAGAATATATTTCCTGAAATTCCATTCAGAGAGGAATTTGGGCATTATGTGGTGGAGTGGCTCACCCACTGGGTTGCTAACTGCAAGGCTGGCAGTTCAAACCCTCGGAAGTATGATGAGGTCCCAGACCCTCATTGGGTCATTATGAATCAGAACCTACTCAATGAAGTCTTTATTGAGTAGGTTTATTTACCCCCAAAATAGTTGCTATTTTTCTCTGGCTGTTCGAGGATCAGGTAGTTGTCATACTATTAATACTGACCTAGTACACAGGGTTTCCCAATGTGTGCACTGTGGAACCCTAGGTCCTTAGAACGTCATCAGGTTTTACCCAAAGAAGAAGTGATTCTCTGGCTAAATCCTTGGCAAAGAGATAGCTTCTTTTTCTGAAGGACATCTCAGAGTTTGTAATATGTCGCCCATTTGTCTTGCTGGGGCCTATTTTATCCTGCTGGTGAGCAAATTTCTCATATTTACTTAGTTGTTTTTGAAACAGTTTTACAAATGGATGTATTATTGTTGTTTGGATCAGATGTCACTCCAAAGAATTAAATCTTCTGAAAAATTTTACTGTGCATATCATCTGACAGGGAATGCTAGTTAAGCCGTACCTCTTAGTGTGACATGCAAAATTTCTGACGTCTACACTTAGTTGTGAAGGTCAAACAATTTCATGTATTAATAAGCAATGCGATACTTCATTAATACATTCTCTTACAAACTATCTGGTTGCAAAATGACAACGAATCTTTTGTGGGGAGCATAGATGTTTGTCATGATTTCTCTTGGATATCAATGTTTAACTGGTATCTGGGCTTTAATTAAGTCTCATAATGGGTTATATATACACTTGGGTGCTAATGGCAAGGTCCCCCAGTAGAACCACCCAGAGCTCTTTGGGGAAAAGACTAGGGATTCTACTCCCAGGATTATTTACAGTTTCAGAAACCCACAAGGGCCATCTCTTCTGTCCTACAGAGTCGCTGTGAGTCGAAATCAACTCGATGGCAATGAATTTGGTTTTGTTAGTTTGGTCTTTAATTAAACCCACCTTGAGTTTTATGAGTTTAGAATATACACTTCTACCAAAAAACACGGGATTTCCTTGTCGGTAAGAATTTATCTGAATGGAAATTTCAGTGAGACAACTTCAATAATATTTTACACAGGCTTCAGACTGAGCTACTATTTTTCAGTTTGGTAAACTAGCCTCATCTGATGGTTAGCTGTTCAGTGTGTAGAATATCGATCATAAAATATCAATACATGCTCAAAGAGATAAATGCTGGTAGAAATGTTTTGAAATAAAGGCAACTGAAAGCAAGGCTCATTTTGGACCAGAGGAAAGACAACTCTAAACCATGGGTTTATGAAGAAGGTTGTGTGGGAAACTAGCAAGAAGGATCCGAAATGAGGTGCAGGTGTGTCAAGGAGAGAGGCTTAATGGGCGAGAGAAAGGTGGGTGGCACGGTCTGGAGCCCTCTTGAGTGGAATCAGGGAGCACTGCCACACATGGGACCTTGTGTGTCAAAAGCAAAGGTCGGGCCGTCTAGCTTCTTTGCGTCCAGAACGTTCCCTTTCCAGCCAAACCTGCTGGATGGAAGGTTCACTGGTCTCCTGCTGGCACACATCCAACTCCCCTCGGTCCTCCAGGGGCCGGGAGAGCTAAGATTTGCAGGGTCGTGCACAGAAGAGACCTCAGGTGTTGGCTAATTCATTCTCTTGAATTTTGTCCAGCAGGAAGAACTGGATGGTGAACCGGAGGGTCTGGTTAGTGGCTGCAGTGTACCCACAGCCGGCAACTTCAGAAAAGGGAGCGGATTCCTCACACATTCTGTTTTGCATCCAGGAAGCAGGAGTATTAACTCCCCTGCATGCTAAGAGTGACTATCCTTCCTTCTGGAAAAGCGATGTCATTAGTACTAATCTGGGAGCCTTGGCCTAAGAGCTGACCTGCTAACCACAAAGCCAGCTCTTTCCACCCACCAGCTCCATAGGGTCCAACTGACTTGGAGTTGACTCGATGGCAGTGCTTCTGGTTTTGGGGGGTCTGGAGCTAACCATGCCTGACTGGAAAATCAAGCATCACCACTTACTAGCTGTGCAATTTTCAGTAAATGGTTACTCCCTCTGAACCTCGGTCCGGTTTTATTTTACTATAATCAATAAATCAGGATAGCTTTACTTGGAAGCAGAATACAAAATAGAAGGACCTCATAGAAGCTGAATAAATGGTAGATTTTATCCCATTCCCTTAACATACTTATTCAAGTCCACTGATTATTATTATTGTGCTTCCTGTCATCCATCAACTCAATACGTGTCTATTTAATAATGTCTACATATATGTTAGATAGTGTTGAGTGATATGGAAATAGATAAGGCAGAGAAGACTTGGTATCTGTGTATGTGTGTGTGTGTATGTTATGATGGCATATATGGCATTTTGTATGCATATGGAAATGGAAATGGGGGAGCTGCAGAAGTGACCTAGATGCCACAGATGTGTGGCATGTTCTGTTTTTATGCCCGCCCCCTTAAAGGTTACAGAACTTTTCTCATCTTGTAACAAAGGTTTGTAGTCTCCACCATCTTTCGTTTTAACCCTGGTCTGCGAGCAAAACGTATTTGCCTTGCTTTGTCCTCAGAGGGCATTTTAGCTTGAGAGACTAGACGTTTAACAGTGAAAGGTAAGTCTGGTTTAACCTGTCACTTATGGGTAAGTTAACTGCGAGCCTATAGGTTAAGTGACTTGCTGAGAGCAAAGTTCATCAGTCTCAGCTCCTGATCTAGAACCAGGCCTGCAGTCTCCTCGCTCCGGGCTCTTCTCATGTCTCAACTGACAAGCCTTCTACACATTTGGAATGATCTTCTTTCTTTACGTCTCTGTTGACAATATAGAGGATGAGAATAAGGACCCTCAGTGGTGTGGTATAGTGATGGGTTGGGCTGCTAACGACAAGGTCAGCAGTTCAAACCTACTAGCTGGCTCTGAAAGAGAAAGACAAGGCTGTCTGATTCTGTAAAGATTTACAGTCCTGGAAACCCCAAGGGGGCAATTCTACCCCATTCATGGCCTCTCTGAGTCAGATTGGACAAGATGGCAATGGGATTGGTTATTCGGAGCACTGTGGTCAATGTCAAGTCAGAGTATAGTTCTTGCCTCTCCCACCCCTTCTTGACAGTTTTGCCTGCCAGATCTACACTGGTCTCTCAAGTGTTTCCAGTAGTTTTGTTTGCTCTTGAATCCATCTCACATCTCATATTGGCAGGCTTCCTAACATTTGTGAGTCAGGTCACTCCACAGGACACAGCGGTGGGGAAGGGTTGTGCAGTGCTCCCCTATCACATCCTCAACACCTCCCCCTTTCTCTCCCCACACACATTGCCCCACGACCTGTGATCACAGGGTCAATGTACTCAGCCTCTCTGCTGGCGAAAGGATATTCCAAAAATCATGAAAAGCTTTAGTTTTTCGGCCGACTCTTATTTTCTCCAGCTCACTAATCAGTTTTCAAATGCTAGGCGGTCAGTTAAATTTATTGACCTCTGAATAAAATAGAAACAAGAAAGCTGTTACTTCAATCTATCCTTCATTGAAAATATGTCTAAAGAGGAGATCGGGGTCAGACAAAGGGGCGGAGAGAAACCAGGAAAGAAAGGGCAGAAGAAAGAAGGAAGAAGTGGAGGGACGAGGAAGGGCGAAGGAGGAGAAATGCCTACTACAAAATGCAGAGAAAAAATAAAAGACACAAATTAAAAGCAAAATGCACCATCTAAATAAAACAGTGAGAAAAATATCCAACACTTACTTTTTTATTAAAATGTAATCTCCTCTAATGGGAAAGGGGTGCTGTTTTATGCGCCCACGTTGAACCCCAAACAATTTCCATGGGAACAAAGTCGGTCAGTACGTAATGCAAGTGTTCTCCACGGCTGTGCTCATGGTGGGAGAGCTGAGGCCACCGGATCGCAGTGACTCAGACGTCGCCGCCAGAGCGCCGAGGAGTGACAGGTGTAAGAGCATCATGAGAAATGCCAATGGAATTCTTCTGCTGATCCTGTCTTCCTGAAAATCCCCTAACCCTTTGCAACTTTTCTTCAATCACGTTCAGTCCTTATCTGTGAATGGCGTCCATCTCTGGGAGAGGATTTATTTCAGGGAGAAAGGTGAAGCAGAAATGAGATGCTTGGGATATGAAAATTGTGATAGAGGGAGCAGCTTCTTATTCTCTTAAATAAAATTAATTCGTAATGTTTCTGTTCTTTCTACCAGCACAACTGCAAGTGTGAGTTAGAAGGTTTAATTCCAAATGTGTACAGACAATAACATATGTTTATTGCCTTTTCTCCAATATGCTTCCGTTGACTTTCCTATTTATTAATTTTATACCATGCCCTCTCGCACCAGGGCCAAAAATTTACGGACCCTCAGGCTGCTTCTTCACCCTAACATGCAATTAGTTCACTGTCCCCTTTATTTCACCTTGGATCGGCTGTCTAGCTGACCCTAGCTTTTTCAATGCCTCAGCTTGCATCCAAGGGCAGAGCTTTATTAATTCTTGCCCGGCCAATTGCTACCCTGCTGATATTCTTACTCCCATTGAACTTGACTAATGTACCCAATGTAGAGCCCTGGCCGCCCAATAGTGAAGGGCCAGGTGGTTAACTTCAAGGTCCCTTGTTCGGGAAGAAAAATATGGTGGTTTGGTTCCAGAAAGACTAATAGCCTTGGAACCCCTAAGGGGCAGTTCTGTTCTGTCCTACGGTGTTGCGGGGAGTTGACATTGACCCCAAGGCAGTGGGTTGGCCCTGGGTCTTCACTATACTCAATTCAGGTCCCTCCAGATATTGTTCCCTAAGGCAATCCATGCTGAAATATTAAATCACCTCGGAACTATGTACACATTTCTCTTGGCATTCAAAAGCCTTTCACCATAGACCTCGATGCGCAATCCCATGCATGGTGCCGCTGCCTCCTCTACCGCAGTTTGTGTAAGTTCTCTGCTGGATTTCTCGGAAACAAAAGCAGGAACTTATCTCCACCTTGCAGCATAGCCCAAAGCAGGCACGACTAAAAGCTCTCCCAGGTCTTGATTAACATCTTAAGAAGTAGTGTAAATGCTACGATCTTTATTTTTAAGCACATTTTAAGATAGAAGGAGCTCTTGGTAACATCTCCCCAAATCTCTGAGTAAATGGGTGCTCAGGAATATTTTCAGTTTGTGTTTGAGTCGCCTAACTTACAGCCCACTGACAGCACCATGCCGGCTACAGTACATGCTCCAGAGTCTGAGGAAAACCGCTGTGTGGTCCAGTTCAACTAGGTATTCTTCCTTTCTTGGGCCCGTCCCTTACTCCCTGTCCTTTTGTTGGTTGTTGATAGTGGTGCGTCCCTGACTTGTGGGGACTCTGTGCACAATGGAATACTTTCCCAGTCCTGAGTCATTGTCATGATCACTTGTGGGACAGAAACATTCCATTCACAGGCGTTTTGCCATGGGAAGATTTTCAGTTGTAGATCCCCAGGCTTTTCTTCCTAGTGTCTCTTGCTTTGGATGTTCTGCTAAAAGCTGTTCTACATCATAGCAACACACAAGCCTCCATTGACAGAAGATGGTGGCTCCAGAAAGGGCCCCTGTACTTTGTCATCTGCATAGGTCACTCTGCTGGCATCAGTGTCCTCTGCTAGCCTGAATCCTACTCCCCCTCCCCGCACCCCCCACCCTCCAAGGCTTATGGAAATTACACTCCTCTCTACATTCCTTCAAAATGGAATGAGTTGCCTTTTTATTAAAAAACAAAAACCTCTTTATTGGGGTTTATATTCATATCTTGCCCATTTATCTCTACCAAAATACTCTAATGTGTAGGGAACATAGGATTCCTTTTCTTCCTTTTCTCCCTCCCTCCTTCTCTCCCTTCCTCTCCCTCTTTCTTTCTCTCTTTGTTTTGGTAACAATGTACAGGTTAAATAAGCATTTGTTCAATGAAATGTCTGAGTTGAATGAATCAGATGTGATAAAGTTTAGAATATATTTATTTCATTTTTCTCTCTCTCTCATGAACAAACCATTTATTTCTTCAGTGCTAAGGATACATATCCCGAAAGCAACAGAGAGAAAGGCCTGTGTTGTGT
Source organism: Echinops telfairi (assembly GCF_000313985.2). Taxonomy (NCBI): domain Eukaryota; kingdom Metazoa; phylum Chordata; class Mammalia; order Afrosoricida; family Tenrecidae; genus Echinops; species Echinops telfairi. The sequence continues at coordinate 33,264,366 of NW_022103928.1, read as the reverse complement.
GTGTGTTGGGGGCTGGGGGAGGTTGCCTGGCTCCAGGGGTCAGGGCACACCTGCCAGGGCCTCACAGGACCCACCCCTTCATCGCTAGGAATTACCCTAGGCAAATCCAGTCTGGAAAAGCCCCTGGAAGTGGTTGCGAATCCTCAGATGTAATTGTGAGCATAACAGAGAAAAGGAGACACAAGCTTTACCCTTTTGCCTTCCCTGGAATTGAAGATGCCCGTTGCTTGTCAGAATAACCATAGTGTTGTTCACCGAAGGTGGGAGGATTCAGACAGACTCATCCCGTGTGCCCCAAGACAGCTGTAGGCTGACATTGCAACTGGGAATGGGGAATGTGTAAGCTTAAAACATGATTTTCAAACAAGCAATTTCTAAGGCTGAGAAAAGGCACAGCTATGTGTCCTGTGAAAAGTTGGTTAAAAGTGGTGCAATGAATTGAAAAATGGATTAGCTTGTAATAAAACAGAGACATTAAAAATTAAGGGAAACTGATTACTTTTATGTCATTTAATCAAGATGTATAGTAGAGCGGTTTTAAACAAATGGAATCAACTCAAGAATTTATACACTACCACTTGCAACTGTGCTATATTTTCATTTAAATGACTAGTTAATTTTGAATGCCTTCTATCGCTTAAAGAGGTATGTATCCTTGGCTTGGGGAAAATGAAAAGAAAAGCAATGGCTGTGGAAGTTACAGAGCGACAACAAGAAGGAAGAACAAAAGAGGTGCTCCATCTGGACACACGGAATCTGGGACAGACAACCCCGTCAGGAATAGTAGTGGAGGAGGAGTGATACCACGTGGGTGGCGGGGTGGCGGAGAAGAGGGAGAATGGGGGAACTGATCACAAGGTTGGATATATAATCAATACACCAATAGTAAGAATAATAGAAATGTGGGTGAAGGGAGATAATGGATGGTGTAAGATATGAAATAATAAATAATATATAATCGATGAAGGATTCATAAGGGTGGGAGGGGAAAAAAGAGGAGCTGATACCAAGGACTCAATTAGAAAGAAAATGTTTTGAAAACCATGATGGCAACATATGTACACGTGTGCTTGATATAGTTGAATTATAGATTGTTATAAGATCTGTAAGAGCCTCCAATAAAATGATTAATTTCAAAAAAGTGATGCTCAAATGTTACCAGTTCATAAACAAACACAGTCTAACTATTAATTAAAAATTGGAAGAGATATAGTGTATTATAGTGGGCTTCCCATCAATGGTCTGTTTGTTAAGATACTGTCAGATATGCCACCATTATTTCAAGTATCAGGCAGTGGAGAAGAAAGAAACTTCTAAACCAAGACAGAGCAGGAACTGAGGCCTGGGAATCTACTTTCAGAAAGTTACCAGTGAAAGCCTATGGGTCATAAGACAATATTATCGAGCATGTTAGAAGACAGGTCCCGCAGCCCCTGGGTTGGAAGACATTCACATAACTCAATAGCCACACAGTTGACTTGCACACACCAGCAACTGGGAAAATGACGCCGGCCTGGGCACATTTCATTCTGCTGTACACAGCCTTGCTATGAGTGCGGGCCTACTCTGAGCAAGTATAACAATAAGCAAGTTTGAACCCCGATGGTTAATAGAAGAACACTCCCTACGTGTGATCACTGAATTGCAGCACATGCGGACAGAATTTAAGAATAAGAATAATTCATTCCTTCGGCACAATTTATTCAAGCAAAATTAAAATTTAAAAAAATCAGTATTGCTCACACAATATCTACTAACCTATAGAACATTTCCATTATTTTTCTCTTACTAAAGCCCCGTAGAGTTTGGCCTTCCTTACCCCAAATGAAACGCGCCCTCCGGCCCTTTCAGGCCCGGTGCGTGCTCTGGGTGGAGTGCTCTGTGTGAGTTTTCTCACACAGGTTTCTAGATAGGATTGGTTTTATTCACAATTTGGCTTTGGATTTTAATTTTTTTTTTTCTGTATTTTCAGAAATTTCTGCAATGAAACGCTAATAATTTTGCAAGTAGAACTTCACTTCCCCTCAAAAAACAAAACAGTATTTCTCAATGCCGTTACAGGAAGAAGTGGATAGATTCATTTAGTCATTGCAAATACAATTTATTAAGCAGCACTCACTGTATGCTGAGAACTGCTGTTGGTTCTTGAGAGAGTAATTTTTGCACAAACAAACATCCTTGCTTTACAGCGAGGACACTGCCAGGCCAGGCACCGCAGGGCAGATGGTGAGGAATGCAGGAAGGATGGATTTGATTTGCAAGGTTCAGACCCAGGGTCCGGGAAGGCGTCACTGAGGTGCGGTTTGCGGTTTGTAAAATGACCTCTTTGGAAGTCAAGCGAGGGGGGTGCCTGTGGAAAGCTGGAGAAGGAAGAGAGGGAACAGAAAGTGGAAAGATGTGGAGGACAGGAATGTTTCAAATCAGGGAGCAGAGCTGCATGGATGGCAAGTGTGGACAGATGAGAGTTTTCTGTTGTCTGCTGGCTTGTTTGAAATATGGCAGAAATAATAGTGTGTGTGCATGTCGACAAAAATAACCCAGTAAAGGGGGAAAATGCAGGAAAATTGGTGGGACAGGAGGTAATTATGTGGCATTTCCCCTATAAGATAAAAGGAGAGATTGGAGAGGTTTTTGAATATGAATAACAATCAAATAGCACCCTAGTTACCTTGCTATTGAGCAAAATAAAAAGTAGAGAAGGCTTCTGAGTTGTCAGATTCACTTTTTTTCATTTTACCAGTTATCAGTGTTATGTAAGAGAAAATATCTACTGTACTTTGTCACTACGTAGAAGAATTTCACTGAAAGCAGAACTTGGTCCTATAGTCAACAAATCAACTGCTTTATGTGATATACATTTACAATCTGATTTAAGGTTTATTAAGGTGGTCCACCCAAGAGTAATTGCAACCAGTTGCTATGAGTTCACTCCAACTCACTGCATGTCTTCACTATAGAACACAATGGTTGATTTTTCAAAAGTAGCTCACCAGGCCTTTCTTCCAAGGCATTTCTGCATGGACTCAAGCCTCCAACTTTTAATTTAACAGTTAACAGTATTAATCATTGGCACCACTAAGGACTACTGTGGGTAAGAAATCACGCTGGAAACCTTGTATGGTCCTCAGTTTTAAGAAGTCAGTGTCTTTGAACTTTCAGTGAACCATGATTGTTTTACATGTGTGACAAATTACCCAAATATTTAGCAGCTTAAAACAGAAAGCACGCATTCTCCTGCGGATCCTTTGCATGGAGGACTCTAGACCAGCTTATCTCTTCAACTTGACCTTAACTTCTCTTGCATGGCTGCAGTCAGGCTGTTGGCAGGATCTGTGGTCTTATCTGAAAACCCAACTGTGGCAGAATCTGCTTCAGCGCTCACTCCCTTGTTTGCTGGCCAGCTGTCGTCCCTCACTGGTTTGCCTGGGGTTCCCTTCGCTCTTACAATATGGCGGCTGACTTTTCTCAAAGTGAGTGAATGAAAGAGTGGAGCTGGGGACAAACCACTGAACATTTTTGTTTTACAATAAACAGGACAATTGTGATTGTATCAAATGCATGTTGTTGTCAATAACTATTTAATGCCTGATTAGTATCTTCCTTCTGGAGATAGCAGCCTATTTATCCTTTGGCGCCAACTTTCTGATCCCTCCCATAGGACCTAGTGAGCCTGTAAAGAATCCTGCCCATTCTAGTATCAAACAATCCACACTAAGCCAATTCTATTCTTGGCCGTTTATCAATTTGATCTGGGATTCCCAAAGAGCTGGAGCATGGAGTGCCTGAAAGAAGCACATGTTTGTTTGTTTGTTTTCAGAGAGCTCCCTGTTACCTCCTCTTTTTTCCTGTGGTGGTCGCCTTCATCTTGGGGTTAATTGCCTATCCAGGATGTTTCCAATAAATCCTTTCTTTGTGTTAATTAGCTTTGATTTCTGTTGCTTGCAAAATTGATCCAAATTCCTACTCCATACCAGGCACTTTGGTTGGCATGATAAACACCCAGAAGAAAGGATATACCATCTAGAGGGGCTCCCTACCCAGTGAGCTAGAGAGACACATGTAGAAGGAGTTCAGACATACAGAATTGTTAAAACACAGATGATTAATAAAGGTCTTGGAGAGTCAGTAGAATAGTTGAGCCAAGGAATCAGTAATTAGGTTTTAAAAATGAAAGAAAGGTAAGGCATTATAAACAAGAGAAAGGATAGGCCATGGAACATTCTTAAAGAGGGAATAAATGAAAGCTACATGGAGGCGAGGCTCTTAACTTTATGTTTGGCTCGCGGATGCATTCATAAAGCCTAGTCATGGGGTAGGCATTTAATAAGTATTTATTGGACAAAAAAACAAATTCACTAAGCAACTCAAAATGATTGGAGGAATTCCAAAATACGTATCTGTCCTTGGAGGGAGGAATGGTGAGGGTGATGGTGGTGAGACAGAGTGAGGGCGGACCTTCTTTAGTCAGATTCAATTGGCGAGGGAAACCACAGAAGGTTTTAAATTACAAAATGATATCATTCCATAGGTCCTTTCACAGGTTGACTTTACTTACAGTAGAGGACACACTCCAACAGTAAAAGTTTTGAGTTGGGTTTAAGAATTTATTGTAGGAGGGCATTTTCTATTCTATTTTCACCCACAACTGTGGAATCCTCAGAAAAGACAGACTGGTTTTACAGGTAAACTCGTCTATATGATGAGGAAGATTTTTTAAAAAGAATTTATTACAATGACTCAAATGAAATAATCGTAGTGATAGTTGTTCATTTAGCATAATTTTAAACATGTCGACTCGATTCATAGTAGTCTCTTTAGCAGAAGAGAAGCAGGGACGGTGGTCAGACATCAACCAAGTGGAGGAATCGAGTTTCAATGGATAGACACCCCCCCTCCCCCGCCATAGGTCTATTTGGCAATCAGGTCTCTTAGCTTCTATGCCTTTCTGGTGAAAACAACCAACCAACCAACCAAGAAAGCAAGCCCAAATCAAGATAGCAGCAACTAGACCGATGCTAGAATAGAATAGAGGATGGTTTTAAAAGAATTTTAGAAATCATTTGCAATTCTAGAAGCATTAAGTAAAATATGAGAATTTTGAGAACAGGAGGATTTAATGGAAACTATGGTTTCTAGCCTAAACAAATTAATATCAGGTGATGAAAATGTTAGCTATATCCTGCCCTTCACATTTGCCTGTGAACTTGGTACGCTACCAATTCAATCTGTACAGTTAGGTCAAACCTGTCTACTCCAGGGTACCTTTTCTTGACAGGTCATCACAGGTGTTTCTCTCTGTTCCATGTACAGATCGAGCATCCCAGTATGCACTGGAAAGTCACTGCCACCTGAGGATCTTCCCTGCTCCTGCGTATGTAAAAAGTTCACTCTTAGACCTCATCGCACCAAGCATGTTTCCTGCACTTGTGAAGCCTTGCCTCCAAACTCTGCCTCTCTTCAGCATCCAGGGTTGACACCTACTTTGTGCCAGTGGAGAAATGCAAAAATGATTCAGATGCTAAGACACCCAAATAAATAAGTCACTTCAGGTGGTAGAACTATGACAACACTCGGCTGCTAACTGCAACAGTGAAAACTCAAGCCCAACCCAAGCTGCCTCAGAAGACCCACCTTCCAAAAATATCAGGCACTGAAAACCCTCCTCCGACACACACGGGCTCGCCTTGTGGCAGGGTGAACGTGGCGCAGACCGGAAGTGGAAGTATGGAAGGGTGACAGAAGAAGACGACGACCAAAGCGGCTTCACCCGCTCTGAGCTCAGAACAACGGGAGAAGAAGAGGTTTAAGGGGAATGTGTAGACGATGAGATTATTCCACCGATAATCTTAGAAATATAACTATGTCCCTAAAAGCAAGGCGTGGCAACTGAGGTGGGTTGGTAACAATATTTCTCTCTCTCTCTCTCTTTTTCCTGCAAACCGTTTCTGCTAGACGGCTCTCCCTAAGCCACTATGTAGCACCATTTCCAGAAAGAAAGTGGTCGTGGATGCCTCCCTCAGTATTGTGTCCGCTCTAAATATTCCTAGTGATAGCTTAACGGCTGCCTCTGTAGATAATGAAATGGAAGGAACATTTTAAAACGGAAAGAAAAGCACCCACTCCATAGAGTCCCTTAGGATGACAGCTACCCTTTGAGGTCAGAGACTATACGGCTTCAAGGCCGCAGGTGACCTCACCCTTCTCCGGCAGTGGCTGGGCCATGTGAACCGCCAGCCTTGCGACGAACAGTCTGATGCTAGCCCTACAGTCCCTGCGTGGCTCCTTGGGAAGACAATTAGAAATCATAAAGACAGTTTGCTTGGAAGCTACTTACATTTTGAAATCAAATTCTACTGGTGTTTATTTTTCCCTAACACATTTATTTCCTAGATAGACTAGGATCAGATAGCTACAAATGATTTTATCCATGGGTTTCGGTGCTGCAAAGCCTTATTTTAAAATGTATATTTTCCATTTTATCTTCTTATTTTTCATTCCTTACCTGAGCTTCTGGTCTACATTCATGCTTAACCAGCTATTCGCTTTTATTATAGAGGTAAAACGAATGACACGAATATGTGCAGTATAAAACACTAACCCCACTTTTATAGATAAAAGGAGAGTTTACAGGATAGGCTAGGTTTTATGGTTTACTTTGTTAAAATACTGAATTTTTCACCACATGCGTAGGTGGTACTTTTCTTCTTTTAACCTGAGTCATTAACTAACGTCTAGAGTGTCTTTGGGATCACGGACAGCACGTTACTTGGATTTCAGAAGTAGTCAAATTTGATTTACTACAAATGAGTGTGCGAATGGAATATTAACAGAACCAGATAAAGTAAATGGAGACAGAATAAGAGGAAAAGTGGCAAATGTGCCTACAAACCAAAAATTATGTTTTACGACTTATGTTTCTGAAGTCTTTATTCTGGAAACCTAAAACACTCGATTCATGGGTATTTGGATATTTAGACTTTATTTTTTAAACGTTGTGTTCCAGTCGTACCTTTTCTGAATACAATAAATCCCGAACGATGTTCCAGCAGCAATGCTTTCAATCCCTTTGGAGTCTTCCAACTCTTTTCACTTCAAAGCTAAATGGCTCTCCTTCTCATTGTCAAAATGCGGGCTCACTTTCTAGACTACAAAATGTGTGGCTGAATAGCTTTATGCAGCAAGGTGATGAATCCGAAGTCTGGCTCCTCAGATGTTGTGCTATTCTCCCTGATTCTGAGGTGGGAGATCCTGCTCTGTGAAGGGCACACAGATTGAAGTACTAATGAGAAAGACAACATTCCCTGGAATATTGACATTTCAATAGGGGTGTGCTAAAAATAGAAGGCAATATGAGCGTGTCACAAATGACGTCACAGTGGAAATGGTACAAGATAGAGCTTATATGAGGGCCAAAGGACTTCTTCCAAAGCATACCTTTTCTACTCCTCTTGCCATACACCGAGTCCCGACAGCAGAAGAACGTATACTCAGTAGGAAACAAGTTGACCTCCTTTAGTGAATTTCATTAAGCCAATAGGAGAATGATTTCCATCATTACAAAAGCCTTTCAAAAAATATACCTTTCCTACGCAGCCCCTTCTTCCGGAGCTTCCTTCTCAAGGTGTTCTGGTCTTACACAATTTCACAGTTCAACTCTCATGACCCCAATCTACGGTTGACCTTCCTCGACAGGCTCCTTTTATTGCTTTAGCTTCAGATACATCCCATGTGGGGCACAGAGCAGAGGGGAAGCTTTGAAGGGAGGAGCCCTCTCCTGACGCTACTCTTCTAATCCCCGTTAACCTTCTTTTCTAGAGTGTTCCTATTTCTGTCGACATTAGCATGATCAATTATTGCATGATGATCACCTCTAGTTTGAGAGATGTTCAGTATCTCCTTACATCTACGTTTCACTTCCCTCATGGAATCACCTTGACTTGGGGGTATCATCTTCTGATACATTCTTTTGATATTGCAAGAAATGAATAAGCGTATTTGTGTCATTCCTAATCCAATCCTTTCAGACAAGTATTATGCCATGGAATATGACTTCAGGATGTATAAATCTATGTTAAATTGTGCTTGAGCATTTTTAAGAATGGCATGATTTTACTTTTTGATAGGTGGAAGAGATATTGCTAGATAGTCTTAGAAGGCATGTGGTTTGAAAAGCAGCCTACCATCACTGGACAATCTCAGGTTCAACTCTTTTTGCCATACTCTATCCCCTTCAGACAGGACCCTGGTGGTGAGCTGGTCATACGTTACACTGCCAACTGCAAGGTCGAAACCATCAGGCACTCTGTGGGAGAAAGAAGGGGGATTTCTACTCCTGGAAAGAGTTAGCGTCTCAAAAATTCACAGGGGTTTCCCCCTTCTTTCAAAGAAACACAAAAATGTCTACCTCCTCAGAGTCTCGGGGTGCTGCAAACAGCTACTAAACAAAGCTAAGAGGTTTATGTCTGCCTACAAGTGCCTCCCAAGAAAGGCCTGGTGCCTAACTTCCAAAAGAACAAGCCATTGTGTTAGGAATCAGAGTTCTCCTCTCAGAGAAATGATAGACCTGGAGTCCTTGCAATCAAAGTCAACTAAGGAAATTTTGTTTGTTTGTTTTTCCTTTGGGGCTGTCTGGAGGGCTCAGTGAGATGTTATGGGGGGGGCGGGGGGGACCCAGTACACTGTAAATAAGCTTCAAATAGGAATTCTTTCTTCTTCCCAGAGTCGTTTGTTTGGTCACCCATCTGCCGGTCAATGTCATCAAGGAACACCGTACACTCGGGATCATCTAGGCACAGGGAAGGTTTCGTTTGGAAATAAATACAAAGACAGCGTGACAGTGAGTGGAAAGAAATAACTAAGCTGACTATCAATCATAGCATCTTTCCATAGAGGAGGAAGAAGAGTCCTTTCAGATCCTGATAACCATTTCACTCTGCAGCTCATCTCCAACTGAGCGACAGTCTTCTAGGTGGTTCATCCTCCTGCACTCAGTCGGGTTCCCTGTCTTAACTGCTAAATGAAGGTGTTTATTTTCTCATTTAAACCTACAGTCCAGTGGCTTATTGACAAAACTCCTAAGGTGAAGGTTTAGGTTTGCTACAAATCACAAATCAGTACAGTATCAAAATCAAGGTTAGCGAATGACTATCAAAAGATAGCCCTGATATCCCTGCTCAAAGTCACAAAATGTGTCCTTTATTTAGACAAAATTGTAACCGCCGGCTTCTTTCCTCTGTGTCATGCTTCTGCAGCATTTATATTCAGAAAACATAAAAATAATCTTTCCCTGACACAGTTTTTAACTAGTATAGCAATTCGTCCTCTGCTCTTTGCCAGAACTTAACTTGGACTTGAATTCCAGTGATCAACTACCGGGAGACGATATGCAAAAGGTGTTCACTATTGACGATGTTGATGCTGCTGGAGCTTTTCTATTTCTTCCATTTTCTTTTTTATATTTCCATTTCTTTGTAATGGTCTCATTTTTCAGACAGATTTCTATCCAAGTTAGTTTATGTTTCCCGACAGTGATCCTCATGTCTTGGAAGTTTTCTGGAAGCGCCTTAAAAGACAGATGAGAGAGACTCCGGGAGGTTTCAAACCCCCTCTCGAGGGTGCCTTTTATCAAACTATGTGTGTGCACATACTTGCTTCGAACGGCGAGGAACCTGCAGTCTCTGTATCTTCCTCTCCTTCCCTGCACCTCCACCAGCGATTACCTAAGCAGCTCAGCTGTGCTATGCAGACATTTCAGCGTGAAATTTGTTTTTCCTCACTGAACTTTAAGCAGAATTTCAAGTGCCAAGTCTCCAAAGCCAAGTGGGGCTATTAAGAGATAATTACTAATTATGCTAATTTGAGAAGTCACTGCTATTTCCTTCCTTGGTCACTTCACGTGCTGATCTCCTGAGAGAACGGCCCCCTTTTTGTGTGACTAACCTTTCCTTCCAAAGTGTTTGGTGTAACCTCATTGTCCTAAACCTCTACCTCCTAAACTCAGGAATGTTGGAGAGTCAATCAGATAACATAAGGATAGTGATAGATTATCCAGTCAACCAGGTAAACACAAGGCCTACTTGTGCTTATTCATTAATCCATCCGTGGTGAACAATTTCACAATCTTTCACCATATCAAAGATTTGCCTACGAAGGATGGCTGGGCTTTCTCTGTCTCTGTCCAACTGCACAGCAACTTCTCATAGCACGAAAGCCTGGGTTCACATTCACCGTCCCGAACAGGGACAGAAAGGAGCCCTGGTGGCTTAGTAGGTTAAGTGTTGGGCTGCTAGCCCCAGGTCTGTAGTTTAAATCCACCAGCTGCTCTGCAGGAGAGAGAGCCACAAGTTCAGAACCCAAAGGGGGTAATTCTGTTCTGTCTTATAGGGTTTCTCTAAGAGAAGGGGTGGTGAAATCCATGTGAAATTGCTCACTACAGCTTAGGAAAGCAGCACAAATAATCCATAGCTTACCTTGTGTATCAAGTAACCTGCTCCAGGTAACTATGAATCTCAGGCTTTTAAATAAAGGCTGTGTCCTCATCATGAATGATTTATACTAGGTATTCATTTGTTTCCATGCCAACAATATTATTGTATTCACTAAGACCCCCAAAAGAAAACTAATATCCAATTATTTCCTCTCATCATCTCTGAATTTTTATAAAAAGCAAAAACAAATACTGCCATCGAGTTAATGCTGACTCACAGCCATCCCCATAGGACAGAGAGAACTACCCCTCCGGCTTTCTGAGACTGTCACTCTTGACCCAAGAAGAAAGCCTCATCTTTCTCCTGCAGAGCGGCTGGTGGTTTCAAACTGCTGACCTACCAGTTAACAGCCCACTTCGGGGCCTACTCACTACTCCAATAAACTGTACACGTGAAGACTGAAGGAATGGCAAATGTTTTGTTGCCTGCATACTTATCAGAATTCAAAACAAAGCAACGTTTTTAAAAGCGCTCTCTATGGGAAATGTGTCAATCTTTTAATGCCACAAAAAAGTTAAAAGAAAAACAAGTAAATTATGTTATAGCTTTGTGTTGATCACATCAACCTTGTGTGTGTGTGTGCATAATCACCACATACATAAGGGAAAATAGGTTGAATAAAATATTTAAAATGTCTAACATACATTAGGATCTTGTTCTTGGCTTTTCTGTGGCCCCTTTTTATCCTGCTGAGGGGTCAGAGGAGTGGCTTACCTGACCAGTACATTGGGAAGACTAGTTAGGTCACCTGGGGTAGTCACATCAGATTCCCATGGAAGGAGCCATCTACTCAGAGAAGGACACCAGGATCACCTATCCTGGTTCTGTCAGCAGGCTAATCTGATGTTATGCCGCTTCCTTTATTAGTCATCAGGCAGTATTTGAACTTTAAGTTTATTCTTTGTATTTATGTTATTCCTAAACTTGTCTAGACCAGAATGGAACCAAAAGGGCCTTCCCCCTGCTTTGGTATTAACCTACCGTGGACATCTCAACATCACTGCAGCATCAGGTAAAACCAAACGAAGGGGCTCTAAATTTTGAAGAAAAGCAAACCGTACACATCTAGTTAGCTGTGTGACCCTGGGTGGCAAGTCAGGCAGTGTGCAGTCAGTGTCCAGGAGGCAAGGTGATGCCTATTCTGGGGGCAGTGCCGGCAATGCTCTCGGGGCCTCAAGACATGAGTTTAATGTGCCCAGGGACACATTAAGCCAAACCTGGACTCTAGCCGAGAAACCAGCCAGTTGCATGTGAGAGATGTTTCTAAAAGCCATGGGCCAGTTCTGCTGGTGCTGCTGCAGCCTATACCTGACACCCATCCCACAAGCCACATCCTTTCCAAGGCAACAGGAGAGGCCAAGAATGAACCACCATGTGGCATCATATCAGAAAGGGCATAAGGTGAGTATCCAGGGTGGAACCCACCTTCTGTAATCTCCTGGTGATTGCATGAGCGTTCCTTTGGAAGAATCACTTGGGACTTATGCGGATCCCACAGGTTTCAGAATAAAACATAGTACAGAGCTTTCAAAAGTTGTCATATTATGGAGACAGATCGTCAGGCCTTTCTTCTCTGGCACCACTGGGTGGATAAACTGCCAACTTCCTGGTTGGTAGTCAAGGGCAAACTGTTGACACCACCCAGGTCTCTTAAGGAAGGACTAGGGAGGAATGTCTGTCCCTCACCATGGCCAGTGTCAAGCCTGGGGGGCATCATCATAGCTGATGAGAACACTTATGAATATCTATAATTGGCATAGATATCATTAAGCTGCTCCTTGGTATAAAGCACATTCTCATGGGAAATGCTTTCCTACACTTGATAAAGATGAAAGAGTGACAATCAAAAGGAGTTTGGAGACATTTAGTTAATTTACCAGCTGTGTAATGTGAGCCAACTTACTTAATTTCTCTGTAACTCAGTTTTGTCTTGCATTATAGCTTCCAATAAAAGGGAGCTATAATCGTTACTAGGAGTCTTGAAATGGATGAGATTTATGTCCTTTTTTTCCTGAAAGTGTGATCTTTGAGTCTGATAACTCTGTGTATTCACCTGTGTGGTTTCCACGTTCGAAAGCAATCAGAGAGGGTGCCGGGTGCCTGCGGCACTGCCCCATGATTTCAGATGGTGCCAGAATCCTCGTAGCTGCATAGAACTTTATAGAACAATGTAGTGTTTTCAGACTACAAAATACACTCTGTTAAATTGAAACTTCAATTGCTTCTCTGGGTGTTGTATCCATTTCACATTAGGCTTTTATTTTGTTTTCAAAAATTTCAAACTGCTCATGACATTTGTTCTTCAAAATATGCTCAAGGAAAAATAATTAAAAGCTTCCAAATTACATATGCTTAAAATTCACTTTAGAAAATGTATAAGCATGATTATGTTTAAAGCAGTATCTGAAGTAGATGTTCTCATGTCTATAACTTCCTCTAGCAAAAAACCTAAAAGATGGTGATCTTTCCCTCTTCTTTGACTCCTGAAAACCATTTTAAAAATTCTTTTGAAGCTGCCATCAAGTCAATAGGGATGCGTAGCGGCCTGATGGGATACAGAAGAATCACCCTTATGGGTTTCCAAGACTTATCTTTATGGGAGGAGACAATGTATCTTTCTCAAGCTTAGCAACTGGTGGAATAGAACGGTTGACCTTGCTGTTAGGTAAACACATGATCTACTACACCAGCACATATAGGTGGTCAAAAATAACATTTTATACAAGTTGATCATTTTCCAAGGAGCCCTGGTGGTGTCCTATGTTTTGAGTTGGATTTTTTACCATACCACAAGCTCAATAGTTCAAACCTACCAACCCCTCTGCAGGAGAACGAGGCTCTCTGCTCCCATAAGCCTCAGAAGCCCACAGGGTGGTCCGATTCTGTCCCAGGGAGATGCCATGAGTTGGAATTCACTGGATGTCAGTGTGTATACTTTTTTTTCTGAGCTCAGGTCATTTTCTAAGTAAAAGTACAATAGTTGTTCAGCTACAGAAAGAATGACTTTGGAGAGAGTTCAAACAGCTTTCTAGGGGCAAAAATAATATAGTCTATGCACTCTGTTTTTATACAAATATAACAAATTACCGGTTACATTATTCACTTCCTATATTCTTTGAGTAGGTTGGACAAGAGGAAAGAGGGGCAAGAGTCCTTGACAGTGAAGTCAGCCTGGCATTCAGAGTTAGACGGGAGTTGGCTCTGGGATGTGCCTGCAGTGCTGAGAAGGTGCTCCCTGGGCTCGTCCAGATCACACCGCTGGCCTGTGGCACCGTCAGTGCCCGTCTTACTAAAATGCACAGTCCTTAGTTGTCACTTTTTGTTCTTTTGCTTTGTTTTTCTGTTTGCTTTATCATTCATTTACATTTCCCTGTTAGTCTATTAAGTCATTTTCCATAACTGGATACCTGGTAGCAGACTTTCCTAAGGGCCAGTTGGAGGCCCAGGTCCAGATCAAGGGCTCTCCACCTTCCTAATACTGCGACCCTTTAAGACAGTTCCTCATGTTGTGGTGACCCCCCCCACCATAAAATTATTTTCGTTGCTATTTCATAACTGTCATTTTGTTACTGTTATGAATCGGGCGACCCCTGCGAAAGGGTCGTTCAACCCCCAAAAGGGTCGCGACCCACAGGTTGAGAACCGCCGTCTAGATGAAAATGAACGGCGGAGCGTGCTGTGTTTAGTCCACCAGAACCTAGAGGGAAGACACTGGCCATCTGGGGAGGGGAGCCCTCCGGGAGAATGATGCTGGGAGGGTGGAAGGAAAAGGTCATGCGGAAGTGTCCAGAGATCCAAAGGAGATATTCAGTATCACGCTCTCACTTGATATGCAGTAGCTTGTCTGATCCTGAGAACTCAGAGAGAGAACTGAGTCAGACTGTTGGTGTTAAGGCGCCCTGGCGGGGCTGTGTGTTAGGTGGTTGGGCAGCTAACCTCCATTTTAGCAGGGCGAACTCGCCGGCTGTTTAGGGGACAAAGACGAGGCTGTCTGCTCCTCTAACAACGGCCAGCCTCGGAAACCCAGTACAGGGCCTCTGTGAGTCTGACCCAACCCAGCAGCATCGGATGCTGGTGCAGGAAAGTAGGATTTGCTGAGCAGGTAGCAGAGGAGGGAGCTGGTTCAATGTGAGGGGTAACGAACAGTTGGGGTACAGAAAATGAGGCAAACATGGAAATTAATTGCAACCTGAATGTGTCAATATTCATAATGAAATTGTGTTAGAAGTGGTTGCATCAGGCGGTTGCTAGTGAGTTTTCGAGAGCATTTTAAAGGAAAAGGTCTTTTGTTTGGGGGAGGGGGAGGAGAGAAGAGGGTTTCTTCTTTTAAGCTCCAGATCCCATGGGGGAACATGGCAAGATAAAAGTCGTGGCATTTGCCATGTTGAAGCGGATTGTTTCGGTACTGCATTTACTTACTTCCCTAAAGACATAGAAAAAGCTAAGTTGAAGGACACAGGTCATGAACTTATTAGAACGAGATAATTACAAGTTTGGATAAAGGTCAAATTCTTGGTTAAGCCCTAGGTTTGAAAAATATCGTGCCCATCTTTCTGAGGGCTTACAAAGCTTAGCTCTGTTTTGTATTAGGAGAGCCCATCTGTGAATTTAACTTTAAAATGTACCTTTGCTTAAAATATATTTGACCATAACAGGTAAGACAAGGCCTATGTAGACCACTTTAAGGGAAGCAAGGTTCTCCTTAGGCTAGAATGGAATAAAAAAAGAAGAAAAGGAAGGAAGGAAGGAAGGAA
>NW_022103928.1:33236134-33248925 GCF_000313985.2 Echinops telfairi | reverse complement strand
GGTAGAAGGGGCTTGTTTGTTTGTTTTTGATCAAGTCACTGTCGAAGGAACAACAGAATTCAGGCACAATTCCCCTTTTAGGCTAACTGAGAACCTTTGTTTCACTTTTAAAGATGCAAGCTAAAAGAAAGCTGCTCTGGGACTGAGCAAGCTGGGCATTACGTGGCTAATCGGAAGGTCAATGATTTGAACCCACCAGCTGCTCCACAGGAAAAACCATAAGGCTGTCTCTACTCCTGTAAAAACCTGAGTCTCTAAAACCCAAAGGGGCAGTTCTATTTTGTTCTAGAGATCCAGAATCAGCTCATTGGCAGGGAGTTTGGGTTTGGGGAAAGCTACAAGAGAGGTTACAATCCCCTTAATGAGCAGTTCTAATCTGCTTTTAGCCTTTAGCCAGCAACCAAAACTGTCTGGTTGGCCTACATTTAATCCCATCAATACGGAGTTCACACCTTTTAGAATCAGAGCAGGTGAAAATGACATCCTCACACGCAGCCTTCGACGGTACAAACTGTGTTTGGTGCCTGACCCCTTCTTACGATTCCTATGAAAATAACTTGCTTTCTCTCCCTTGGGTACATGCTTTCCTGGCATAGGAAACCGGATGATTAATGCCTGCCCTTGTGGCACTGACATAACAATGCCAACCTTACTGCTGGCTGCCCCTGGACGGTCCGTCAGCACGGGCTACTTAACACAGATGCTTCATTGAAACCGTAATGATGTTCAGTTATAGTCATCATAGCCAATTAGGTACATCTGCTCTCATATTTTCCTAAGTCAGATTATTATATATTTTTTATCCTAGGGTCTGACATTCTAGGTTGATTGCTTCGATTAGGAAACAAACAAAACATCTCAAACTAACTCAGTTTCCTTTCTGGCCTCTAGCTCCAGGAGATGCAATACTTTACTACACAAGTGTAGCAGTCTGCCAGATTTTTCCACTTAATCTTGAAATATATTTTCATTTTCAAGACTTTGTGTCTGTTATGCTAATCATGAACAATCCTTTCTGAATTGAAGTAGAGTTTAAAAATAAAACAAAGTCCTTTAAGTGTACTTAATACTTCACCTGTCTATCTTTATTGATTAAGTCAGTGAGGAATTTCCAAGGTCATTTCATATTAAATGTTTGTTTAAAAGACCAAAAGGGAGGGCCCATTTAGAGCTTCAATTTTATGAAACAGTGGTCCTGGAGATTTAGGAAATATAGTGATTCAGAGAGATCCCGAGGCTGACATAGAATCCACTTGATAGGATGTTGTACTGGGTGTGAAATGAAAGAAGCTGGTGGGCGGCCAAGCCAGTCACTTAACATCCACTTCCCAACACAGTGTGTTTCCCTCTCCTTACCAGCCTCTAGGAATTTAAATGTTCCAGAAAACACGGTGCTAGTTCTTATTTGCAAGCAGTAGACATGACCTTGTTGGTTTTAAGGAAGAAGAGACTTTAGATCCGTGCAAGGGGTCAATAGGGTTGACCGTAGATAAAGCAGCTGAGAAACGGAAGAAGCTGCCTGAGGTTCTGGAAGCTCCCTGAGGCTAGTGATCAGGGACAACTAGGCTGGGCTGCCTCCGTCATTGCTGCTGATCCTCCTTGCCACCACTCACAAAACCCCCCTTAATAAAATGGAGCTTGTGCAGGGAGAAAAAAAAAAAGAATTAAGAAAACCCCTAAAATTCCCATGGAAGTGTACTTGCTCATTTTCCCTTTTGTTCCCCCAGTTCATTAACTCCTCCCTTGTAAGACGGGAAATAACGGCTCAGCTTTGTCGTTTCTTAGAGAGTAAACTTTTCACAGCAGCACCTAAGTTTGGCTGTGTGCTTTTTCGTTTGTTTGTGTTTGTTCGTATTTTTGGAAAATTTCTGAACACCACTCATCTGCAGATATAAATTGGCCTCATTCCTTAGACCTATTTTTGAGGCAGATAACATCAGCCGTACGTGTGGGGACACTGAGGTCCTGTCAGCCCTTTTGGTTAGTGTGATATGTGGGGCCCTGAGCAATGTTGGGGCTACAGGGGTGGCAGCTGAGCCATCCTGGCACGGCACGGGTCTGAAAGAGTGGGCCCCAGACTCATCTTACCAGCATGGCTCTCTCCAGTCTTCAGATACAGCCCTCCCTTCAGGAGGATGACTCTCTGCCCCGCCCCCACTCTGAAATTGCATTTTAAGAATTATTTCAGTCTTTCCCAATATGTTTGTAGAATCATATAGTGAGCTGTAAGTTGATTTGGGTGGGGCGGGGGCTGTCTGTCACTTCTGAAATGCCCATCTAGCCCCATTCTGTGTGTTTGTACTTTGCGGACACATGCTTCCAAGGCTTGTGGGGAAAATGAGACTAAACGATGATGAAAGCTTTCTACCAGCTCTCTGAAGCCTCCTCGTCCGCGTGCACCGCTGTCTGTGCGAGACCACAATCAAGTCTCACAGGGAATTCCAGTTGGGGCAACGGGGTAGATGATGCGCCTCCCTCACTGCCACCCCATAGGACAACGTCATCTCTGCAGAAGGAACAGTGTCAACAGAAGCTCACTGACATCCCCTGGGGAGAGCATGCCGACAGAGCATGCTCTGTGGGATGGCACGGTGGGTGGCTGATGTCCCACCTGAGAACCAAAGAAGAGTAGGCAGAGCTAGTGGACATCTAGCACACCTGCATCTCACCCCAGAGGCCCTAGGTGGGCCTCTCAACTAAAAGGCATGGTCACAGACTACGTACGTCACAGCTATTCCCAGGATGGAAAGTAGCACTTGAAATGCACATTGAGATACACATGGTCAAGGCATGCTCATTGCAAAAACATTCTCCTCGGTGTTTGATTGAGGTGATAAATATTTATTTTATATTCATTAGAAGGCAAACGTTGATAATGTTTTTTTTTCATATCAGTGCTCGAGATTTCCCCATTTTTTAACCATATAATTTGTGTGTGTTTGTGTGCGTATATGACATGTTTTTAGTAGCTTCCCCCACCCCACCCCCCGCCGTCTAGAGTCCTCTAATACACCACCGCAGGGTAATATTGCTTCCTGATAAACTCTCCCAGGGTATCTGTCAGAGCCTCTTGCCCCCCTATTTGGGAGCAGTCTCCATTCCCCGATTATACAACCAGCCTTAACACAGGGCTGGCGTCTTCTCAGCATCGAGCCTTCCTTTCTCTTTTAACAGGCAATTGCCAAAGAAGAAATCTTGGGGTCTTGATTCAAATCGTTAGTAGGACAGTTAGTTAATAATGTTTCAAAAGCTATAGGACAGGAGACTACATGGCAATACGGCTAACCTGGGGAACTTCTGGGAGTGAAGTGGGACCTTATTCTAGTGACTCGGGTACTTGTCATCATTGTTTGCTGCTGAATGGAGTCTGGAAGACAGAGGTGTCAATTGGGGGTGAGTCTGGGGTACTGGTGGTCTTGGAAGTTCACTGAAGGCAAAACCTGAAAGTGCAGCTTAAATTATACTGAAAAGAACCAGGGAATGGTACCGAAGACAAGCACATTAATATGATATTTATGGTTCTCTGTAGAAAAGAATGTATTTCTAATAACTGGCAGCATTTACTCAGGAACGGCATTCCTCTTTGTAAGGTTATTATAAAGTTTTAAGCTTCTATTATTTTTCTACTTCATGATTTGATGAAATTGATTTGAACTATAATACAATTGTGAAACTTTTTCAGGAATACAATGAATAACTGAAAGGAAAACCTGGGCTTATTTCAATGGAGTATTGGAAAAGACCAGCCAGCACATCTGAATGTCAAGCCCCAAATGTCTGCCTGTTTGTTGTTGTTGTTTTTTTAAGTTCAGAGCAAGTTCAGCTGAGAGATAGTCCATGAAGTTAATAGTGTCACCAAGTTATCACTATAATTATTTGAAGAATTGAATTCGCTTTCAGAACATGCAAGGCAGCAAGAGCGAAGGAAACAAACAAACAAAAGGCAATGTTACAGGACGTGAAACATTCCGCCCGCCCCAGGAAAGCAAGGTCAAGCAACGAGTCACGAGTCACGTGGACATGGAGAACTCAGAAAGCATAGGTTTCAAGCAGTCTTGAAAGATATAAGCCTGTATCAGAGAGTTTTCTAAATTTCCTCATGCATGTTTCATCTGCCAAGATTATACTGAGGCTACGCAAACTTCTTTGGCTGTTTCCATGATTGTAATGTAGCCTGCAAAGACACTGCATGCAGACACATTGAGCCACTCGAATTACAAACAATGTTCACAGTAAGAATACTTTTTAACACCTTTTAACTCATAAGGTAGGTGGGGGTTACATGTCAGATCTTCAACTCTGTAGTCAACAGTTGAAACTATTCAATAAACCACCAAATCGTTTACCCTTCACATCCTCCTCGATGTCTCGTCCCTCTTGTGAACTGCTGTCTTCCATTTCACCCAGGTTAACACCTGTCCACAGTCTAATCAATTGTTTTACCTCCCCTCCCACCTCCTGCCTCTTGGAAGTACCCAGTCTGTTACCTTTCATAAGAACCTCTTGGTTAGAGCACAGACAGACAGATGCATGCCATGTTCATTGCAGCCGGGTTCACAATAGTAATCGGATGGAAACAACCTAAATGTCATCAGTAGGAGAACGGATAAAGAAATTTTGATACACACACATACAATGGAGTACTATGCATCACTGTAAAATACTACCTAAATCAGGAAATGCCTCACAGCATCGATGGACTTGGAAAATTTAGGCTGAGTGACATAAGCCAATCACAAGAAGACACATATTATATGAAACCACGGTGATAAGGAACAACAAAACAAAGTTAACTGTGTTTTTTAAGCCAGATTTGAGCTGTGGAAGGCATTTTGACATATCAAAAATGTATGCCTGGTTATTATCCCAGTAGGGAGTTCACAAAAGATAATTCACGTTACGTATAAGGACTGCCATATCTCGCTCTAGGGCCAGTATTCAGTTTTGTGTCGATGGTACAGACATGTCACCCCTAGCTCCGGCTTCCTGTACCACGTGGCCTCCGCTGACGCGTTTATCTCCCCTCAGTTCTTCTCCAGTCCCGGCTCCCGGGCCGACAGAGCAACCTGGGTTCCGCAGACTCATCACTGACCGGAACTGGATTCTGAGAAAGCCGAGTCTAGGGGCTCCATTAACTCCATGCGGGAAACACACAGCGTCATTTCTGTTGATAAGGAATGTGCACCCACTGCCCCATCCCAAGTAAGATGTCCCCAAACATTGGTGATTGGTTTATAAAGAAATCCTGAGAGTCCAGACATCCTACTTGTGAGTGCTGATCAATGAGACTGAGCAAAACAGAAGAGAATCTTCAGTCAATTCACAGGGACTAGAGTTTTAGATACAGGCAATCCCTGACTTAAGACGGGGTATTTTTCTGACAACTCAGTTGTGAATCAGTTCTGATAGTAAATCAAACTTTTTTTTAAAGGAAATATTTTTCAGTTAGTTTTAGTTTGTATGCGGCAGTGCTTTGAACAGTAAATTCTTAACACTGAACTTGGGTGAGCAAAGACCTGCCAATGACAGCATTAGCAGATTGCCGTCTGCACGTACACTGCACTAACAGTAGCATGTTTAAAATGTGCTACATGTCACTAACTACAAGATTTTGTCCTAACTTGAATACATCATAAATCAAGGACCACCTGTACTCTAAATAAGAAAACAGCTGCCTGGCATTGTGCTTTATAGGTAATCCCATGCCAAGCGCAAGCGCGCGCCCGTGTGTGTGTGGGGGTGCGCGCGTGCGTGCGTGCGTATGTCCCCGAGTAGAACTCTGTTCCATAGGCAGTGTGTGTGTGTGTGTATGTGTGTGTGTGTGTGTGTGTGTGTGTGTGTGTGTGTGTCCCCGAGCAGAACACTGCTCCATAGGCATTTCAATGACTGTCTTATTGAATGTATAGCATCAGGCATTGTTTCCAAGGCACTTCTGGGTGGAGTTGAACTTTCAGTGATCAAGAGCATGAATGCTTGCTTTCTCTGGTGACTCCGTACTTGACTTACTTAGTGGTCAATGCCCCTTTGGTATATGGTGTGAATGGATCGCATTTTATTATGAAGATTCCAGTTACTTAACTCAAACTCACTGCCACTGAGATGATTCCAACGCATAGTGACCATATAGGGAAGAGTAGATTAGCCTAAGTGGGCTTCTGAAACCATAAATCTTTATGAGGGTAAAATAGTCTCCTTCGACTTCTGCAAAGCAGCTTCTAGTTTCAAATCACTGACCTCGAAGCTAGCAGCCCAACACACAAACTACTACACACCCAGAACCCAAACCTCACTGCCATCTGGACAATACCAACTCCTAGTCACCCTATAGGAGATGGTAGAGCTGCCCCTGTGAGTTTCCAAAACTGCAGCTGTTCATGGGAGTAGAAAGCCTCAGCTTTCTCTAGTGGCTTCAAACTGCTAGACTTGCAGCCAGCAGCTCGACACATAACCAGGGTACCACCAAGGCTCCTAAGTACTGAACTCCTTTTTTTTTAATTGACAATAAAAGAAAGTTAATGTTGCCACTTCCAGAGTAAGTCATCATGCGTGAGTTGAGATGTTCTATTTGACTCTTCTATATCCAAATTTATTCCTGTAATCTACTTTTCATCCATTTACTAACTACATTGAGAACAGAACAAGTATGAGGGTTAATAAAAAAGTGTTGTTACAAAATAATAGAAACATTCGTTCAACAAAATCATCAAAATGTGAAGTTGTTGTTTCTTGATATACCCTCTATCTAGGTTTATACAACACTTATGATTTCCATCTTTCTGACCATTCCCTGGAGAATTCTGTGCTCTGCAATTTGCACCACATCAAAACAGCTAGTTTGGCATTATTGAGAAAGTCAAATTCCTATAAAATGCTCTTTGAGTTTGGGGAACAAAAATAAATCTGAGGGGACGAAACCTGGATGGAATGAGGTTTTCCAAAAACTATTTTATAGGACGGACTTTAGGACATTATGATATATTTTAATTTTGGGAAGAAAACACACACCCAAACACACACACACACACACACACACACACACACACACCATCTTTGAAGTATCTTTTAGAATGTGGTTCCAGCTACAGATTTTAGAGTCTTATCGTCACTGATAACACTGTGCTTCATAAATCCTTTGTGTTACTGGTTTTTCAAGCAATTAGAATTGTTTCTGGAAGTATTTTTAAAGTAGCCAATACTTCTATATTGCCCCTCCTTTTAAAGACTGGTACTTCTAAAGACTATCGAAGGGGAGGGTGGTGGTCCACTCTTAACTATAAAGCACTTGACAGCTGATCACAGGACCTGGATTCTAATTCAGGCTTTTCCTCTATGCTACTTTCTGAAACCATCTCTTACCCTCTTTGAATTGCTACTTTTATTTGTACAACAAAGATGTTGTTCTGTTCATGATTTCCAGTGATCCATTTTACCCTGCGATAAAACAATTATATGATGAAAACTACTCCCCTTGGAAAGGAGAACTGCGAGGTGAAAAGTCACCCTACTACTTAAATTGTGGAAGGGGACCCTTCTTAAAATTGTACTTCACGCAATTTTCATTAGAAATAAGGGTCTTCCGAGGGACTAGGAAGGGACAAAGCAGAAGACAGCATCACACCTAATTCACATCTGTTTACATCATCATCTTGGATAGTGACATTATGACGAAAAGATTGTGAAATGTTTTCTGAATGCTATCTAATCAAGTCTCGTATCAGTTCAGTTCTATACATCTTTTTATGTGCTCAGACTCAGACTCACTGCCATCAAGTCGATTCTGACTCACAGCAACCCCGTCGGATAGAGTCAAGCTGCCCCCGTGAGTTTCCAAGGTGAGCTCTTCATGGGAGTGGAAAGCCTTCGCTCTCTCTCCCTCCCTTGGAGCAGCTGCTGGTTTCAACAGGTTGGCCCTGTAGTGCACAGCCTGAAGCGTAACCCACTCATCACCAGGTCTCCTTTCTTGGGTACCAGGGACACTACTGACCAGAATTTATCCCCATGGAGGGCCACACTGATGTGGAGACAGTACGTTCAGAGAAGATCGGGAGAGTCCAATCTTTTGAATACTGTAGATTGAAACATACAGTAAAGAAGCCAGGCTTGGAGAGGGAGGTGAACATTGGGCTGCTGACCACAAAGTTGGAAGTTTAAAGCCACCAGCCGCTCCTTGGGAGGAAGATGGGTGGAATGTTCCAGTAAAGATTCACAGTCGCGGAAACCTCTTGGAGCAACTCGACGTGGTCCTCTAGGGGGGCAATGAGTCAGAATCAACTTGATGGTGGTGGGTTTGGTTTGATAAATAGGCTTTTAAAATCTAGTTTGAGCAAGAGAGGTGTTTGCATGCATTTCCTACTAAATACACGGTACCGTTGTACTGCTTGATGCATGTGCTCTAAGTACAAACATACACCCGGATAGTATAAATCATGTCTAGGTTCATATTTCATTGATAAAGAGATTGAGAACTAGAGAGGAATTTTCTAGAAAGTACAGTTGATGGAGATTTTATACATCTGAAAAACTCCACATCCTAAACTCCTCTTTCTGCCTCTGTCTCCTTGGAAGAGCTCCATTCCAGCACATAGAAAATCACAGTGTAAATGCTTTTTGACTGGTTAATTATTCTAACTATAAAACCTCCTTATCTGTGCTCCCTTGTCATGTTGAAGAACACTAAAACACCAGCAGATGAGAATATCTTTCAAAATTTAGAGATTAACGGCATAGATCTTTGCCAGATTTGTCTTCACTCTTAAGCCCCCCCAGCCTCTGAAAGCATCGCCCCAGGAGACCATTCCTCTAACAAGTGGATGAAGGGGTCCCTGGGTGAGACAGAATGCTAAGAGCTTACGTGTGAACCTTTGGTTTTCCTTTCAAACTCACCAGAGATGCCTGGCTTGGTAGCACACTTCTCACCGGCTCCCATCCCACTGTAATTGCGTATTTTCCGACAGGCAGCAACTCTAAATAGGGCTTCTGAGATGGTACATCTTTACCGGAGCACAGAGTATGATGTTTCCTCCAGGCAAAGGCTGGTAGAATTCATCTCCAGACTCTGTGCTTTGGAAACCCTATGAAAAGTTCTACCCCGACACACAAGGTGGCCATGATGAGGGATTGGCTGGGTCTACCTAACGACAAGATCAGTGTTCACTAAGGTTTCTAGTACACAAAACATCCGCCAGACTGGAACCTAGGAGCATAGGGTCTGCTCTTCATTTGCACTGATATGCAATCTGCTTCAGTAGTGGACAGTCTGGGGAGATCTAACATAATAATGCTTCTAGACACATGGACTCATTAAATGAAGGATACAGATGAATGAAAGAATTTGTCCAGCGCATGTAGAATGATAATAGAGACATTTATTCTTTTAAGCCCTTTGTGAAATAGCTTGACTTATTAGACAAAGAATGATTTCTTCCACGAGGCTATATAGGCCTGCAGTGTCCAACACAGATTGAGTTATTTGAGGATTCCCTGGGTGGTATGGATGCTGAAGAGCTGGCCTATTAACACCAGATGCCTCAAGAAGAAAGTTCACAGCTCACAATCCCTCTGGAGCACAGTTCTACTCTGTAGGCATGTGGCTGCCACGAGCTAGAATCCACTGTATGGTCATCGGTTTGGGCTGGTGAAAAGGAAGAACAGCCTCGTGATCTACTTAAAAACCAATCATTGAAGACCTTATGGAGTACAGTGCTCTGATATACCTGGGGGTTCCATGTGTCAGCATCAGTGTGACAGCAACTGTTCATATGGTCCTTAACCTTTCCATGTTTCCGTTTCTCTATCTGTGAAGAGGGTCAATATGGTTACCCTGTAGTATGAGGAGCCTTGAGAGTGTCTTAGTTAAATGCCTGGCAACTAACCCAAAGATCAGGGGTTCAAACCCACCAGCTGCTCTTCAGGGGAAAGATGTGGCAGTCTACTGTGTAAAGGTCACAGCCTTGGAAACCCTAGGAGGCAGGTTGACTCGGTCTCATAACATCCCTATGAATCAAGGATTAAAAGCCATAGCACTTTTTAAGTTTTGGGAACAGTATAACCGCTCACTTTATATTAGCTATTAATTTTTTGTTCATCTTGGCTTAGGTCAAAAGGGCACATCAAATGACCAAATGATTACTGATTTAAACCTGACTGATTAAGGAAGAAGCGTTCTGGTGGCTCAGGGAGTTAAGCACAGAGCAGCTAAATGAAAGGTTCATGCTTCAAACCCACCAAGTGAAGCAGATGAGGCAGCCTGATTCCACAGAGATGGACCAGTCTTGGAAACCCTATGGAGCTGCTCCAACCAATAAGGTCTCTATGAATCAGAATCACCTCAGTGCAGTGGATTTTAATGCAGACAATCTTCCTGAGAGTACAACACCAGGGTATACACTAAAACCTTTGTTTAGGTTTGTCCTCCTTTGCGTTTTGTTCACAGCCCATGAGTTAGATATATCCAATTCCCTTCATTCATCAAGTTCCAGTTAATGCACATGTCTGTAATACCATGGAACTGCAGCCCTCCTTGTGCCTGGAAAGAGAGTGTGTTTCATAATGCTACACAGTTAGTTCCACGTCATTTGTTCTCATGATTTTCACCCACCTCTGACAAGTTTAAGGGGTCTTTGAATCACTTTTTTTTAATGAGCTCAAAGAAGTGGGGTATTCCTTCGGGCTAGAAGGAATCAGTATAAGATGCATACCATTTAGCAGAGTTAGGACAGAGCACCCTTAAGCAAGGGCCACAAACACTCAGGACCTGAAAAGAGAAAATGCCTTTCCCAGGAGAGCCAGAAGGGGATGTGCAGGAGAGATGCTTGGTTTCACTGTCGGAGATGATGCCTCTGCATTCCAAATAGGAGACAGGAATATCTTCTGATAAGAGGTATCTTTCTGTCTGTCTTTGGTTTCTAGTCCTATAAAGAAATTCTTTCCAGAGGAGAGAGGCATGAATGAAGAACAACTTGGAAAGAATCTTAGAAGATCAGCCAATGCAAACACTGAGAGAAGAAGAGAGATTGAAGTGAGTCAAGACCAAAGACAATCTCCTTAGCCATACTAGACTGAGGATAAACTGCTTCACTGTGAAGAGGTATGGATGTTAAAATTTATTTAACAAAATGTATTATTTATTATGCATGTTATTATTGCTGTTAGGTGCCACTGATTTGGTTCCAAATACTAGTGGCCTCATGTACAACACAAGAAAGCATTGTCTGGTCCTGCACCCTCGTCATCAGTATGTTTGAGCCCATTGTTGCCCCCCTGTAGCAGTTACATCATCTCCTGTCAACGTGCAAAGGGGTGGAGTCTAGCCTGTCAATCAAGTCATAGCCAATGAGGCCTCTGTATGGGCATGGCCTTCTCCTGAGGATTCTGGGACCCCTTGTATTCCTCCCTGGAGGAGGGAGATGTTCTCTGTCTCTTTTCCTGGTGACAAGACACATGGAGTTACACTAGAGCCCTGGAGCTGGAGGGGACACATGGAGACCCATGCCAGTGCTAAGATGCGTACGCTGCCACTGGATTCACAAAACTTTCCACCCACTGCTCTGTGATCTTCCTGCATTAAGCATCATTGCATGAGTTATGTGAGTCTGCAAAGGAATTTATAGATCGGGAATTGGAAATATGGGCTAATATCAGACATGGATTTGATCTGGACTGGGCTAGGATGTTTTCTCAATATACCATTGCTCTTGTATATAAAGCTCTTTCTTATACACATATGAGTGTCTATGAATTTGTTTCTCTAGTCTACCCGGACTAACACACCACCTTCATGCCATACATAGTGACAAAACAGCATAACACATTCAGTGCATTGTATTATCTTATTTTTCCCACCTCACATTTTGATCATATTGTTTATAGTTAACTGCATAGACCTAATGACTGCAGTCAAGATTGCTATGTCTAAAGTAAGAACTACTGTGTCTCTCCAGGGTTAAACAAAATATAAAGATGATAGTGGGGAAAACTATTACATACCAAATCTTGCAAGAATAGTTAAAACAATCTAAAAGTGGATAACCAGACATTCAACTTGAATAGACATTCAATACTATTATTACAGATAATATTTCTACATTGTGTTTCATGTGCTATAAATATATCCATAAATATAGAAGGGCATTCAGGGAACAAAATCATGAAAATGTCTCAGACATAGCCAAACATCTTGAAGGCATGAATAATTTGGCCTGTGGAGTCAGGAACATAATCCTAGAGACCAAGATCAAGTGGTTTAAAGTGGTTCACAAAACAATTTTTTTACACTGGACTTTGGTGAGTAGCCACAGGGGGTTTAAAAGCTAATAAGTATCCACTTTTGGGAAACTATTGGTCTCTCCTTATCTGGAGCAAAGAAGGGTGAAAACAAGGAAACAAGCAGTCCAAAGAGTTAATGGACCACTTAAACTCCAGCTTCCATAAATCTGAAAAAAGAAGACTAAGATGGGTCCCAGTTACCACTGTTGTCTGTCTGAAAGAGACTACAAAAAGAGGTCTTGCATAGAGTGAGAGAAAAATGTGGAATAAAACTCAAATTCATAAAAGAGATCAGGCTTACTGGTGTGATAGAAAATGGTAGAACCCTTGAGATTATAGTTCTTATCCCCCTTCAGTCCAGGAACTGATCTCACCCTGTGGTTCAACTTCTACCCAAACGATGGACAGGCAATATGATATGCTATAGCTCCAGAGACGTGGGTCTCCTCAGAACGGTTAACCAGATGAGATCCACAGGGCAGCATCTGCCCAGGATACGGTTCAGAAAGCAGGAGGGGACAGGAAAG
>NW_022103928.1:33223552-33235079 GCF_000313985.2 Echinops telfairi | reverse complement strand
GTGACCCAGTACTTTGGAAGTGACTGAGCCTTTGGAGGAGAGAAAGACTGCTTAGAAGTGTGTGAGATTCAAGGCACAGTTAGGCACCCGCAAGTCACAACGCAGTCAAGGGGAGCAGGAGAAGTGCTTCTGCTCCATGTGCATTCTGGGAGTTCAGGAAAGAGATGCTGGGAAGAGCACCTCAAGGTCACCAATGAGGAGTGCCGGTTATAAAGGCTAGTCCACTTTACAAGCAATTCAGACTTTTAACAAGTTGTTTGGGTTGATAGTTTTACCCCTTTCTCACAGCACAAAGTACCTAGGAACAGAGCTGGTTTGACAAAACCTCCTGAGAAGACAATCATTTTGACATTTGCTTTTTGCTTCTAAAAGCCAGAACTTGTTCTGAGACATTTTCCAGAACTTTTATTACTGCTGCTTAATCTCTTATCACTTAGTACACAGTGCT
The DNA here is from genome assembly GCF_000313985.2 of Echinops telfairi. Lineage (NCBI taxonomy): Eukaryota > Metazoa > Chordata > Mammalia > Afrosoricida > Tenrecidae > Echinops > Echinops telfairi. The sequence continues at coordinate 33,234,631 of NW_022103928.1, read as the reverse complement.
ATCAGGTGCTGCTATTTGGTTCCCTACTTGTTACAATCCTGTAGAACAGGGGAGCCCTGCCTGTGGATTTCTTTCTCATCTTCATGGAAGCAAATTGCCAGGTATTTTCTCCCACAAATCAGCCGGTGAGCTCAAACTGCTGGCTGGCCTTCTAGTTAGCAGTCAAGAGCTTACCCATTGTCCGCTGGGGCACCTTGACTAGCACATAAACGTATTTAAGAAAAGTTTATAGAATGAATGATACAGCAATATTTAGTAGTTGTATAGAATTAAATCATTACAACACAAAATTATGAGAACACAAAGGTGCAGTTCCTGGACCCACCTTGAGAAGTCAAAACATAGAAGTAAAAACAGTGATTCCACCCTGCAGATATTTCTGCAAAAAGAGACGAAGGAATCATATGTCTCTTAGTTTTTTCATTGTATCAAGGATCAGTTATGCATTTTTAACCCCTTATAAATTAACTCGGAAGGAGACCTGATGGCATTATGGGATAAGCATCATGCTGCTCACCACAGAGCTGGCAGTTCAAACCACACACTGATCTGCAGGATAAAGACGAAGGTAAATGCTCCCAAAAGGATCTAGTCTTAGGAGCTCTAAGGAGCAAGTGAGCTACTCTGTCCTATAGGGCTGGCATGAGTCAGAATCGACTCAGGAGCATTGGGTTTGGTATGGGAGTTATATACCTACCCCCATTGATTATTCCCTTATATACACTGCGATAGCTCATCTCACCTACACAACATCCTCAGAAAGTTTCCCTCGCTACTAAGTTCTACTGATGATTCCTTTGAATATTGTATACATATTTTTCAAAAGAAATTTTAACCCTTTTATGGCCCGTGGTGCATGTAGTGACATTTTCTGCCTTCTGGGTTTAGTATGAAAATGTGACTCCATTTGTTTATGCATGTGGCTATTGGATAGGGGCTTTTATAACTGTGCAAATCTGAAGAAAGTAACCTCATTTTACCAATCCCAGTTTCTGAATACTTTAGGACACCTGTATCCCATTAATTGTGCCACAATTCTTGCTACGTCAAAGGAATATTTTCCACTTCATTCAAAATTATTTTTGTTACTGAAAACACATGATTTCAGCCCAAAAAGTCAAGCCAAAATATAACTCAGTATTGGGAGGGTTATTAACTGAGCAGGTATTATGGAAAGAATAAAAAAGTAGTCAGTCTCAAACTTAGAGTGGCTTACTTTACAGTAGGATTTCCATGTGAAACACTGAAAGAAATCTAACAGAGTTATTACTTTGTGAAAATATCTGGTAGTAAATTTTACTAAAAATTTCCCTGCATAAAACCCAATACATTTTGGTATCATGGTGGGTGATTTTCATTCCATATTTTAATTTAGCATTTATATATCTATATCTCCTGGGGCACTATAATCTCACAGATAAGAGACATGCCAACTCTTTTCCTTGCGTCTTTATGGTACTTAACTTCTTGCGTAGCCTACCACAGGTGCCAGAGAGATAGTTGCAAATGAATCACACACTCTAAATACAGTCCTTGTCTGGACATAAAATATGTACGGCAAAACTGCAAATAGTATAGAATTGAACCATGTATCCTATACATTTGAATCAAACGTCTTTTCTGCATGAAAAGCTGCCTCCAAGGATGTGCAGGGATGTGTGCTCTCCTCAGGACACACAAAGCGGAAAGAAACTTGGCAAGTTCTCCACTTTCTCCCTTTACGGTGAAAGTCTTTCACGCTGACATGGGCGTTTCCCTCTCTTAGTGACAACGACAAAACTATTTTTTTCACTTCTCCATGTGCAATATATACAAAGGCATATTGAAAATAATGGTCGGGACCTTTGAAAATTAAACCGTTTCTGCTTCCCTCCACAATACAAAGCGATCCCACACAGCTAGTATTGATCACAAACCAAGATCACCTGTTCACTGTGTCTCGAGGAGTGTACCTTTTCAAAACTGGGGAGGATACAGTTTTCTGTACATAACTTTAAAAAAATCTACCTGAATGTGTTGACATTTTTGACTTGCCACTCTTCAGGAGTTATGGACTACTTCAATAAATGTTCATATGCATCTAAAATCTTGACAGTATTGCTTCCTTATACTACATCAATGTAATAGAAATATACACAGGACACAGAAGTGAGAATTTGAATTACTTGAATTCTATTCATTATCCAAATACAATAGCCCAGGATATGATTCAATTTCCTTGGGGAGAAAAATTAGATTAAAAAACCCACATGCACACATATGAACACTCTATTCAGTTATACTTAAAAATGAATAACCTTATCTCCCTACATGCCTGATACGTAAACATTTCTTTCCATTTCATTCATGTGTGAATATACAAGGGGGCTTTAAAGAGTTGGGAAAATGCCACTGTCTTTCATCCCATTTTTCCATACACTTTGTGAAATCTTCTACCTCCAACTTCAATGACTGAGAGTAGAAGGATATTGACGTAACACATCCATCACTATAAAAATTATTCTTTAGAATATTTTTCTGAGCACACTGTCTCTCACAGGTTGTCAAAGTTAGTATGTTTCCCATTCTAATCTTTTAGCATTTAAAAAAACCCAAAAAACAAAACTGCTGTTTGTTTTAGTATTTTTCTAGGGATTGACCCATGCTCATTATTTCAATTTTTTTTTCTTTAGAAAAAAAATGGCTGTATCAAAATATTTGGATTTTTTTTCCCTTGGACCATATGTTTGGGCTAAGAGTCATTATTAGAATTCTGTTAGCTGCTCGAAAGTGATTTTTAAAAGTTTTATTGACAGTATTAATATTTAGAGTTGAAACATGAGTAAAATGACTTTAATCTATTACCTAAATTTGTCTACCTACGATTTTACTTATTTAAGCAAAAGGAAATGACATTTTCTGTTTTATTTTTATCTGTGTTTTACTATTCATTTGCTTATCAGCTATATTTATATGAAAGCATTTCTTTGTTTTTTTCAGTTGCTCATGCCAGAGAGTGTGTGAGCTGGCCTATGTTTCATTTTTCAGCATCTTGGTGTCCACATCGTCTAATATAAAGAGAGTGGGCACTTCTTTTCAGGATGAATCTATTTTCACAGCCACAAGCCAAATGCAACGGGAGCATCTGTTATAGACAGGGATGAGCGAACCCAGCCAGACTAGAGGTTTAGAGGAGGTCAAAAATCTATTTTGCTGACATTTCTGTCATGTTTATCAAATTGCACTTTTCCAAAGGCAATTAAAAAATTTTAGGAACTATTGTGTTTATTTGGAAGGGATGGATTTCTGTTTACTGAAGAAGGGCTGACACTCATAAAATCTGTTTCTAAATCAATTATGTGTCGCTCCTTGGAACCCACCTACTGTCATTCCCAGTCCTGCTTCCTCCAACAGTTGGCGCCCCATTTTTTGCTCCTTTTTAAGCAGGTACGAATGTGTTTGACTTGGCTGAACCTTCACGAGTCATGATAACTCCTGATTCAGGAATGAGATTCTCCTCTTTGCTGTTTTTGTTCTCATCTTCGGGAACCCATGTAAGACATTACAACATGATGAGGCACATCCCCTCTCGATCAGCTATGGGAACAGAAACCCGAGATTTCATCTCAAATAAACGGTGCAGGACAGATGAATTAAATCTATAAAAGTCTGTATAAGCCCTCTTGGTAAAGGTATTTAAAGGGATACTGTGTGCTGTGCCCAAATTAGCTTCAAGAGTTGACCTATTTCGGACATAAGATTCCCTCTCATGTTAGAGATGACCGAAAAGAGGGTTTAGAAAGATGTTCTGAGCAATATTAGTTTTATGACTTATTATTATGCTATTATCCAAAAGGTGGAGCAACAGCAAGAGAGAGCAACCTTGATCTGCTTAACAATATAAAAGGTGATTTTTGTAAATGAGTTATCTATTACCAAAGTAATGTACTCATACTATACTCATTCAAATGAATGTCACCAGATTTGAGTGAGTGAGTGAGAGAGAGGGAGAGAGAGAGCAGGTATTTACAATGAAAACAATGCAATTGTCCTATTTCACCTTTGTCTCTGCACTCCTGGATTTCTTTCCAGGGGAGATTTTGATCACATACATTGTGGAAACATATCTGGACCTTTTCCACTTGAGATTTCAGCTACTCTGAATATTCATGTTAGCACTGAATTAGCAGTTACACAAACATGACTGCTCTAATTGCTTTCTCTGCATCGGAAGCAGCTTAAGGAAACTACCTTCAATCCTGCCATTTCAAATGTACACAGCTTAGGAAACTTTAAAAATGTCACCTCTGAGGGACCAAAAAGAAATCATTTTAAAATCTAAAAGTCACCTGAGTATTTAAATTATATTTCTCTTCAAGTAGCATTATTCACAAATGCTACTGCTCTGTGTCTCAGAAAGTACATCTGGAGAATAATTTTAAAAGTAGAACACCCCCCGTAACATGAATATTAGATGTATTTAACATTTTGATGATTTTTGACATTGACATATTTTAACCAAAGCAATTGGCAATTTTTATCATCTAAAACAGATGATGTTCAATTATTATACATTGTTTAAATGACACATGCATACACTAATTGTATTCATTCTCCATAGATAAAATAATAAAATTTAATTATTTTTGCTACTCTTTATACTCAATATCTGAAGATAGACTAAAAGATAATTCAATAGCTATAGTATATACAGAATACTCTGGCACTCAGATTAACTCTTTTAAAATATATACTACATATTTGTTCCATCAGAAAAAAAACAAACTTGCTGTCTTTGCAAATGTCCCAATTAATTTTGGGGAAAAATAACATCTCTTAAAAGATAACTATGTTCATTTCTGTGTGGCTAATTTTTTGATAATGGCTTCTGGGAAAATGAATTTATTCATAATTTTGCAGAGGGTGGACTAGATAGAATAGCTTCTGTCACTCATTTCTGTCCTGTAAAATAAGTAAAGAAATGAATAAAAGCCCAAAGCCTCACCAGGAAACAGGAATGTCTAAATAAAGAATACTCAAATCAAGATAGTAATGTAAACAAGAAGAAGAGGCTAATTCTGCCACAAATTTAAAAAAGAAGAAGAAGAAAAGAACTGGCCTCTTTCTGTGTGGCAAAGTCACACACGATACGGTTTTTTATGCGGATCAAGATTTGAAAATGACTCTGCCTTCTTTTTGAAAATGATGTCTCTCCTTTTGATACTGGTATATTCTTCAGTAAGGCATTAGATGCGTAGCTGGAAATAAAACAATGCTCTCGAATAATCAAGCCTTAGCAACATACATTTCTCGGTTTCAGAGCAGGAAAAGAATTTAGTTGTAAGGCAAGGGGTTAATTTAGGTTCCTTCTATTTAGAAGCACTTAACAAGATGAATCAGGGTTTCTTTGCAGCTTTTTAAGCAGTGCGTGGCTGCATTGCTTTTTCTTGAAATGCCAGATAGCCACATAGATAGTGTGAACAGGGAAGAGTGTGAACAGCTGTGCAGGACACCATGCCCTCCATGTCTGACTTAGCATCCACCTTTTTTACCTTTTATTCAATTTTGAAATGCTCATAATAAGTGCTTTAAAGAGCTTGCTTTTCAAACATGCCTTAACATGGGAACATTTGTTCTTTTAGGAATCTCATTTGGTAGTAATTAAAAGACAGATTAACTAATGCGATTCCTCTTTAGCAATCATATTTTTAAGTGAGGAAGAGCTGGTTGATCGAAATTATTTTGGTCTTATGGGTTGCTAAAATGATTCATATTGCAGAAACATTGACTTTTCCTCCCAACATTTGAGGGAAAAAAATTCAATAAAAAAAAATCTCACCTGTATTTTTAATATAGCTCTATCAATCTGTATGAGTGTATATAATTATATATGTATATATATGTGTGTGTATGTGTGTATACTGTGAATATTGATGGCTTTAAGAAAACAGGTTATCTTTCTATGCCTCAAAAAAAAAAAAGTACAATTTTCTTATCCCATGTCTCCCTACATAATGCTACTGGGACTGAGCTTCTGCAATCACTGAATCACCACTGTTTAGATATGGATACATGAATCCCATATTTTTGTTCTAAATTCAAGTTCACTCATCACATCTAATATCCTCGCAGCAATCTCAAATTACTGTTATTACACGGGTCACTAGAAACCAGAGGTACGCATACCAATTCTTAAAGAGAAAGGAAAAGCAGCCCTGAAAAATTAGATGATGACTAACGGTTTCATCAATTTAATTTTATCACTGAATCCAGTCCTTCCTCTCGAGCTGTCAGAGCGGGAGATAAGCAGAGTTCACCGAGAAGCACGGTGACACAAGCCTGCCTGGCAGAAGGAGTTGTGTCCCTGAACCAGCCACGATGAAACACACTCATTTATTGCTTTGGCGTTGCAGGGAGATGAAGAGCCACACTACCTTTTTACCTCCATCCGTCGCACAATCTTTCTATTTCATTCATTTTCCATGGACTTTCATTTCACAATAATCCGGCTTCTGCCATCCGTCTGGTCAAGTCATGCAGGTCCTTTATCTCACGTTTATTTGTTATCTCGCCACATTATGCCACGGGCTTCCTTCCCTCTCCCTGTGTGGATGTGTTCAACACTCTTTCCATCTCCTAAAACTTTGCCTCCGCTATCATTCTGAAACAACGTCTATATTTCAAAGCTGATTTATTTTCCTATTACATGTCTTAAAGAACCAAACAGCATGGACTGAAGATGAATCCAATATAACTAACTCCCTTACCTAAGGATTATTTTTATGCAGTTCTCCAAAGCTCCTTCCCCTTCTAACTTAGAGGACTGACTGCTCAAATGAAGCCCTCTCATCCAGCTCAGTTGAACAAAGTGGCTAAATTGGCTTTGCTCCCCAATCTATGCCTAACTATGTAGGTCCTAAGAGAACATGAAAAATGGAAAAAAATATTTTTCATAATTTTAAAAACTTCAGTCATTGTGCACTTCTATGCACTCATGGGTCAGATATTTCACTATTTTCAACTATGTTTTTTCAAAATGCACTTCATGCCAAAGCAGAGCTTCTTTTAGAGAAAGAAAGAAAACAGCACAGACATAATAGGACGTAGCAATTAAAAATGAATTTATTCATTACATTCTTTAACCATGCTATGCTGGAGTTATTCAGTGTTTCTGAGAATAATTGATAACTTAAGTGCTTTATTTTTATACACTCTATTCCTCCAATGAGAGCTACCTATTATCCCTAACTGGTTGAACTGATACAATTAATAAACAAAATAAGAACTTAAGACCATATCTTTATTAGTTGGGGTTAACGTGCAGGTTGTCTCTTTTTTAAAAAAAATAGTCACACGTTTCTTTCTTTTCTAATGTAAATATGACATTATCTTACTATAACAATGTCATATAGTCATATGTTTGGATAATCATCTAACATAGTTTCATGAAAAATATAAAATAAGTTACAATTTCTAAGTACTCATCTGCTATAAATGAACTACTTCAGTATCTAAAAATGACAGCTAACCATGAAATCTCCATAAATTATTAGTGCTTCTATGATTTTTCTATAATCTTCTGAATGAAGTAGAAGTAAAATAAACTAAAGTGCTTCACACATGTACCTGGGATATGAATATTCCTTGATAATGTAGGTAATAATGACATATTTCCCTGCCTTTTTTATATTACATTTTTATTTTAAATTATCTGACTTTCTTGTCAAAGTTAAAATTTGACATGTTTCATTTATATAAAATATGTAAGTCACTCATAAATAGTTTCTGAGATCACCTGCTTTAAAAATAACACATGTAGAAAATATAGCACCAGTTCCCAATACGTTCATCGAAAGGAGAGTGGTGAGAGGGAAGGTATCATCCTGAGTCTTTTTGTCAAAGTTCATCTAATATAGGAATGCCAATCCTGTTTGTTCATTTCTTAAAGTAGTTATCTGTGACTAAACATTTTTCCCCAAATCTTTCTTGAATCCTGAAAATTATGCCCTAATATTTATGTAGTATGAGGACTACAAAATACATGTACAAAAAATATTTCATTTCAGAGACTATGGATCATATTTAATAATGATAAAAGTCGTGTGTCAAACCATACTTATTGCTATTGGTGTGAACTGTTTCGTTTCTAAGCTCATAAATTTTATTGGATAATAGAAGTATATCAAATCAAGCCACTTTTAGATTACTCATAAGAAAAATGGTAGAAATTCACCGCAGTGGGAAATTAAATCCTGATGCGTCCTCCAAAAGGATTCTTATTGATCAGAATAAATCATAATATACATATCATGAGCAATCTGATTGCCTATGATTCCCATTTATTTTGGCAATTATATTTATTCAATTGGTGCTCAAAATCAGTCTTCACTCAGTACTTAATAGGCCGTCAACAAAGATTTCCTCTGCATGACCAACGCATACGTGACTTTAAAATGATGATGTGTATAATGGATAACTTAAGTGATTTATTTTTCTTATTCAATAAACATAATACTGAAGTGATTCTATGCGATTAGGATTGTTTTGACTCTGGAACATTACTTGAGTATGCCATTGTGACTTGTAGAAGAGAAAAACAGGCTTAGGTATTCACTAGCTTTTATATCTCAACTAAAATATTCCCCCAAATGCAAATCATTCTTTCTGTGTCCAATAGATTCTTATGTTATCATCTACCTTGATCACTTGCATCAACATTTCCGGCTTTTCCCCTGAAAAGTGACTTCCCTACCAAACAAGGTACCAGTAAGAATATGCCAAAGAAAATTTCACTGCCATACAAACCTACACTTAAAATCCTCTTATACATTTAGTATAATGCTCCTGATTACCCTTTTCCACTTCAGTTTTTTTCTGTAAAAATTGAGAAATTTGGCAGAGACAAAATTGCCCTTACATAGAAATCTTCAGATATTAAAAAAACAAAAAATGTTTTTTAAACTGTTGTAGTTAAGTTTATAACACATGCCTTCTTCCTTCAGAAGCATCTCCGCCACACCCCAACTCTCTTCCCCTAACTGAGTTTTATCCAAGCTAGCACGACAGACATTCAAAGAATAGCAAAATAAATTTGGAGACAGAGAGCAATTCCCAATCAGTTGGGGTGTTTTCCTGTAGATTGCTTTATCTGAAATATTATCTCACACTCTGTAATTTTTCACACTAAGAACAAAAGTGGGAAACAGTTTGTTGTGCACAATGTAAAGCTTCCCTATTTCTCCTTTGAAAGTTATATTTATTATGACATTCTGTGATTTCCCCTCAATCAGAACATCACTTTCTGATGTTATCTTTGGAAGACATTCATAGTCGGCTTCAAAAGGAATATTTCCAATTCTCAAAGTGAAGAACCAGCATGCATCGTAGTAGTTCGACAGCTCAATGTCTTCACAAAATAACTGATTTTATAGCTGGAGACTCTGCAACCTTTTCAGAAAGTTCTCAGATCCTATCGAGTCACAGTGGTCCTAGCACGGGATGATACTTCATGCTGCTCTCTGTCAATCTGCACGCCTTCAAACTGGCCAATCACTATTAATGGAAGAAGTAACAAAAGATGTAGGGACCTTTAAAGAAGAGCAGTCCCTTCGCCACAGATGCTTCAGAAAATTAACTTGGACCGCTCCTCAGATGAATATTCTCCATGAAGGATGGACAACCTGAACCATACCTACTCATGTGTTCTGCGTTAGGAAACCTCTAAAAAGCCCATAAATCAGACAAGGTGGAGATAAGGTGGTGTCTTTCCAACAACTCCTTTTAGCCCTGCGTTCATAATTTTTTTTTTAAGTGGACAGATTTCAAATGCTAAGAACTCAACTTTCCTCTGCAAACATATAATAAGGAGCTGACAATAATACCAAGGGTTCCTTTCTATGGAGAAGACCCGATAGCAGGAGAGAAATCTAATCTTCCTGCGGAAGGCTCTGAGGGTGTGCTGGCATCTCTGGCAGCGCTTCCCGGGTGGCAGCAATTGCGACTGCACACCCACCAGCCCGCCTCTGTAGAGGCAGCCGTCCCGAAGGCACACGCCAACTTTAATGCAGCCTGTCTCCAAGATTTGTCATAAGAAGTCACAGTTTGCCAGTGCCACCTAACACCAGCCTCCTTTCCTCTGTTTTTCTGGTTCACAGTTTTGGCGCCACTTACAAGATGTGATGCTTGCTAATGTTCTCATACAGTCATGTCTACTTATTGCTCTAAGGACCAGCAGCACCATCTCAATGTTTGCAAAACAATGGTGGGGGTGGGGGTGGGGCGCCTTCCTAGGTAACAACTAGTCACTAATTGGGGGCCCCTGAAGCAGAGACTACCTAGGTTTTGCCCATTCCTTTAAGGCCATTTGAATCTGAAAAGCTGCCACTCTGGTCTCCTGTCCCTGCTTTTATTGCTGTTGGCTTAAGGGTGCATTTCATTTGGCACCAGGTGATCAAGCGACCTCCTAGAGGGTCAAAGGCAGTGCCAGGCACAGGCTGTGGAGAGTGGACTGCGGAATCCCCCAAAGGAGACCCATCGTTTCAGCCCAAAGAAAGAAATGCTCCTTATGGCTCACCCTCCTTTAAAACTGCCTCCTGTAAATGTTCTTCTCCTTGTGCGGTGCCGGGCAACTCTGCCGGCGCAGCCCCTCTTGGCTGACAGAAGCCCCCAGTTATTTGCAGAGGGATTGGAAGTCTGGAGCACGCTGTTTCCTGTGTCCACCCCCCAGCCAGCCCTGGGCCAACCCGCCCGGATCGGATCAAGGCGAGAAGAGAAGAAGGAGAGAAGAAAAGTAGAGAGGGACCAGCAGACGGGGCCAGGGGACCAGCCGCGACTTACCTTTCCTCTTCGATCTCCTCCGCCGCCTCCTCTTGGACTTGCATTTCAGTTGACTACTTAGCCCTCCGGAACCTCGGCTGTTCCCCAAGACCGATGCCATGGCCGAGACTGGATCAAGAAAAGCCGCGAGTTCTTTCGGAAATAATGTCACCTTTCTTGCTCTGGTGGCCACGGCCGCTAAGGCTTCTTCTGCTCCGGCGACTCAGGGAGTGGGCTCACTTTTTAGGAGGGAGCGCGAGAGCGCGCGCTCTGACACGCGCGTGC
>NW_022103928.1:33217205-33223414 GCF_000313985.2 Echinops telfairi | reverse complement strand
TCTCTTTCTCTCTCTCTCCTGTGCAGACCGACCCGCGAGTCCAAAGCTCTCGCTGGAGTCTCTTGCTCGCTCAGTCAGCCTCTCTCTCCGGGCTATAAATGCAGAGGTCCTACTTTTGCCCCTCTGCTTAGTTGTTTGGCACCAGCCACTTTGAAGCCAATCACGCCGGGAGCTTGTCGATTTGCTGCTGCAAAGTCTAATTAGATCCAATCACAACTGTCTTCTGCCTCTGACATCAGCGCCACCAGCCCTCTCCAGCCCCTGGCAGCTTGCAAACTCAGCTCCCGTTGGGACTGAGGGAGCTGCCTGGGACCTGATGGATAGAAAGGCAAGGAGACTGCACTGTAGGGAATCAAAACACACTGCCAGTTTAGCGGGAGAAGCCTTGGGGGCAGCTTACAAGGAAGGATGCGACCACTGGGATTTCCAGGCTCCTGCGCTCCACCATAGGAAGAGGACGCTCTGTTGCTCGGCTCGCAGAAAGATGCAGTGACTATTCTGTCCAACCAAATAGTCCCTAACTAGTTAATTCATTAGATCGCTCTCTGTTCCGAGAGGAGAAATAAGTCCATTTGAAACATGGAGACCACAGTTCCGCAGAAAGGGGACTACGATTTGCAATTCCCCAGGAGACAGCCTGTTTCAGGGCATTCATTTTTTTTCAGAGACAGCATTGGGTTATTGTTGGGGCTTGTTTGTTCGGGTTTGTTTTGCTTTTGCTTCATATCACATGGCGGTTCCCCTTTGCAAAAGAAAAATAGGATATACAAATGAAGGTTTTGATAGGCAGGGATCTCAGAGTTTGTTGCGTTATTTAGGAAACAGTGAAATGACAGGGAGAGGGGGCTCTCATGTGGTAGTTTTGTTGCCAAAGATAACATTGGGATGGAAGAAAGTAAGGTTTTTCAGGAGATAATTTCTCCAGCAGCCGCCCCTCCCCCTAGTTTCCTGTTTGGACACTGTACACAGGACACGCTAAAAAATCTACCCAGTATAGATATAAGCAAGGAAATAATCCAACAATCATGGATACATTTTGTGTTTAAAATCACACAAGCTATTATATGGAACTCTAGTGGTGCAGTAGGTAAAGCACTCAGCTGCTAGCCAAAATGCTGGCCTCTGGAGTCCGGCAGGCGCTGGGGAGAGAGATGGGCAGCAACCTGCTTATGCAAAGATTTGCGCTTCTTAACAACCCTATTGGGCAGTTAGTTCTACTCTGACCTGTAGGGTCACTAAGAGTACAAATGGACTCAATAGCAGTGACCTATTGTTTGGATCGTAATGATTTGGAAATAACCTACTCTAAAATCCATTAGCAAATACTTGCCATGCTGATATGAAAATGTCACCCAACTATTTCTGAGATTTCCCATCTTTTTTCTCTTATTCCTTATCTTTTTCAAGTTCTTCAAAGGCCTGGACATGGTCAGACACTTTTCCTATAGGCTCCTATGATTCCGAAATAGCAAAAGAACGATCCCTTTAAGGAACATTGTCAGGAATAAGGATGCTGTAAATTCTGCTTTGTGGTAACATCACGTACCATTACTTTTTTAAAAATTATTAATGAAAAGAAGAGTATTTAGTTTTAAATCCCAACTCCTTCACTCTAACTTTGAACAAATAATCTAAAGTATGCCTCAGTTTTTCAATCTATGAGACGGTGACAACAGTAACTACTTCGAAGGTTCGTTCACATTTGTGAATCAGGATAATGACTGACTGGTACCACCACCAGTCGCTACATAATACTTTCTTAAATCTAGTAAATAGCTTGAAAGCGTGAACATCCATTATAGATAGGCCGCAGAGACAAAGGCCTAGGATACTTTCCTTTGACAACCTTTAACAGTCTAGGTCACTTAGATGAGTGAGAACAATCAGACCAGGATCCCCCTTCAGAGCTGGGCTCGACATTTTTATTCCATTGGAAACACAGCTCAATGCTGCCGCTAATTTCTAGTGAACCTTGAAAACGTACATAGCAGGCCATTTGCTCTCTGGAATAAAAAAAGATGTTTGAGAGCATAAACTGTATCTAGAAATGCAGCCGCAGGGCTCTGCCTGTGAAACTTGCACTTCATACAATACACCTGCACTAATCCAAATGCGCCCTACTTACAGGTTTGCAGAAAACTCAGAGTAGAATTACTGAGGAAGGATACTTTCGTCAAGCACCAGAAACAAATGGAGAGTCACATTCAAGGCTACAGAGTCATTGTCACTGGCTCTTCCTGTTCCTATCATCTCCCAAAGCAAAGATTCTGACCATGAAAATGGGCCGTGTGGTCATTCGGTGTATTAGGAGATCCTTAGGGATTGTAGGCACACTAGGGACAGTACACAGAGGATAGGCCTTATAGTCAGAGGATGACTCACTGCCATCACGAGTATTGCAACTCACAGAGACCCTGCAGGACAGAGTCTAGCTGCCCCTGTGGATTTAGGAGAGGGTACATTCTGAGGAGAGTTGAAAGTGACTGGTGGTTTCGAACTGCTGTCGGGACAGTTAACAGCCCACATGTAGCCCACTATACCAACAGAGTCTGGGTTCTCTGACTTTTGATATTGGTGGATTTATGGGAATACAATTAAATCTGAAGTTCCTTTGCTTTGTTTAGATTCTGATGTGAAGGTTGTTTTGTCGTGTGCCGTCGGATCAATTCCATCACGAGAATGAAAATCTTAGCCAATTTTGGCCTTCCTTGGAGTCTACCCAATTTCTTTATTTCTGATATACTTAGGCAAGTATTTCATTTAGCGTTGATGGTATTCCCCATTGTTTGGTGTGCATAGGCTAAGGCATCATGAAGAAGGCAGAAGGGATGACCCAATAACATAATATTTCTCCAGGGAAGACAGGCTTTTAAAGCAGAGGTGCATAATTACCAGTACCTCAGCAATGATTTCTAATACATTTCAGTTTATTATTTTAAGCATGGCTTAAAGTGAGCGGTGTCGATCAACTGTCATTCTTCTGAAGATTCTCTGTTTGTTTGGTTTTTTGCCTGTTTCCTAGATCACAGCAGCAGAACTTGGCCATCAAAAGTGATGAACAGAAGTTGGATGTGACATTAGGACCAGGAGCCAATAGCACTCTGTTGCTCATCAGAAGATATTACCGATGTGTGTCCGAATCTGGCTTTCACTCAGTTTCTGCTCTTCCAACTGAACAAGGAACTCAGACTGAGATTCCTAGGGGGAGGGAAAATAGCCATAATATCTACTGAGATTCGCTATTATGGAAGTGAAAGGAAAGCATCAATTACAGCTAGACTCAAGGACAATTGGGTGGCCTCTGCCCTTTGTCTCCATGTCAAATTACATATTTGTGCTGGGGAAAAGAGTCAAAATGAGGAAGTCTACCTCACTTCTTCCCCGTTTTACTTATTTATAGCATGTAATGATATGACTATGTTGTGTGAAGTTTTTTAAAAAATTTATTTATTTAATGTCTATCCTCTGCATAGACTATAAGAACCTTCAGAACAAGGATCACGTCTTTGGTTTCACCACTGTTATATGACAGGATGTCCAAAGGTTTTGCCACTAAGGATCTAGTTCATACGTGCATATATGTTTGCTGCAAGTAAACTGTGTTCAGGCACGGCTATGTGATCAGTGGATGGCTGCAGACAAGTTCTTGTCTTAATCTTTCTGCAATGCTTTAAGAATAATATCGAGTCAAGATAGCTGCTTCCCAGGGAATCTCCTGAGCCAATTAAATTTAAAGCAGAAGCTCAGAAGGTTATGGAAACAATGTTTATGGAATTCTGAAGGGATCATCTTGATAGATATTCTGAAAGGACAAAAGATAATCACAGGGTTTTATCGGAAGACATTTCAGGAAAGGGCCAGGGAAGTTGATCTGAGGATTTTGCCCCCTCCATCATGACAACCCGTTACTAATCCTTCCTGGGTAACAAGGGCTGTCCTATGAGAATTTTATTGGGAAACCTTACACCCTCCACCATATAGGCCTGCATTTGTCCTTTCAAATTTCTTTTTGTTCCCATAACACCAACAACATTGAAAAGGAACACAATTTGAGTCCCTCAAGTATGCCAAAAGTACCATTTTGACATGGTGTAAATGGAAAGCAAAGAATTTGGGGGCGGGGGGGAGGTTAGAGAAATGGACACACTACCTTCAGAAGTGTGTAGAAATAGAGGCTATCTTTTTCAAGAAATAATAGATTTATATTTTGATATATTGAAATAGAGGCTGATATCATTTTGTAGCAATAATTTATTTATCCTCAAATAATAAACATATGGCAGCATATACTCTTTATGCACAGATTAGAACATATTTTAATGAGTATTCATAATCTTTTAGCACTTATCCAGGACTTATGGTACAATACTAAGTCTAAATTCTACTAAATCTCATATATTTGTTTATTTTCCAAAAATCTCTACGTAGGAACTGAGGCTTAAAGAATTTTAAAAATTTGCCTAAAATTGTATAGCTTTAGAGTGACAAAGTCATAATTCACACTTAAGTCATTGTAGCATTGTAACCTGTTTTTTTCACAACTAAGCACTGTAAATTTTTATGCTAACGTCTAAAAGTAATTAATTTTGTGGACTTCCTCAAGTATTCTTTTGAGATGGGTAAAAATGTATTAAATGGTGGTGAGAGCTTTACTGACATTATGTACAATCATAAGCACACTGACGTGGTCATACATGTTTAGCACATCCATACTTATTTTTATGTCTATGTATGTACCCCCAAAAGTTAAACCAAATATTCTTCCATCAAGTAGATTCTGATTCAGTGTGTCCCCTACAGCATTTCGAAATCGTAAATCTTTATGGGAGCAGACAACCTCATCTTTTTCCTGTGGAGCTGTTGGTTAGCATGAGTCACTGACATGAGGTTAGTATCCCAATGCTTAACCCACAGAATCACCAGAATCACTATATTCTTGTTCTTACATGCGTGTGCTTGTTCCAAGTAAAATATGGTTAAGCATATATATATATATATATATATATATACACACACACACATACATATATATGCACACACATATGTATATATCTAAGCCTGTATATATAATATATATATTATAAATTTATAAGACATTACATATAACACAAGGAGTTCTATTGGTACCGTCAGGTGAGTATTAGACTGTTAACTGCAACGACTGTGATTTAAATTCTACAGCCACTTTTTGGGAGACAGATGAAACTGCTCCCATACAGAGTCACAGCCAATATAGACTCCATATGACTTGGGATTGGCTCAAAGGCAGTGGGTTATATGTAATATAATCATCACACAGAATATATATACGGTGCTGACTATTACAATGACTATGACCTACTATTCCTATATAGGTTGACATACATCAACAGAGCACTTTATAGGTATTTATAATTCTCAAGCACATCAATTAATATAAACATATATAATTAAAAATGGACAGGGGGAAGTTTTAGTGTCTGCACCATCCTATTGAAGACATGGCCTAATGTTGTATTACTAAACTGGGGCAAAATCAAGACATGAATGGCTGTTGCTGTGAAGCGCCCTTGAGTAGGTTCCCACTAATAGTGGCCCTATGCACAACAGAACAAAACTCCGTCTAATCCTGCGAAATTCTCATCTCAATCTTATGTTGAAACCCATTGTTGCCACCACTGTGTTAGCCCATCTTGTTGATGGCCTTCCTCTTTCTCACTTCCTCTTTTTTCCTACTTTACCAAGCATGACATCCTTTTCCAGGGACTAGTCTCTACAGGCAACAAGTCCAAAGTATGTGAGACAGTCTTGCCCTCCTTTCCTCTCAGGAGAACTCTGGGTGGACTGTTTCCAGCATAGATTTTGTTGTTGTTGTTCTTTTGGCAGTCCATGGTACTTTCCATGTTTTTCTCTAGTACAAGAACTCAAAGGCATCGATTCTTCTAAGGTGTTCCTTATTCAATGCCCAGCTTCCACATGCATTGAAATACTGTGTTTCATGTCAGGCATACTTAGTCCTCAAAGTAACATACTTGTTTTCCAATACTTTAAAGAAATCCTGTGTAGGAGATTTACCTTTAACTGATGCTTCCATGACCAAGTAAGACAAAATCCTTGACAACTTCAATCTCTTCTCCATGATCAGAGAAGTTGGATTATGTGAAGAAGAATGAGGCATCAAGATTAGAGAAAGGCTTATTAAGAGATATGCAAATGACCCACCTTGCTTA
>NW_022103928.1:33203838-33216464 GCF_000313985.2 Echinops telfairi | reverse complement strand
AGGACCAGTGGTGAGAGTGGTGATACCAGGAGGGTGGAGGGAAGGTGGGTAGAAAAGGGGAACCGATCAAGGATCTACATATAACCCCCTCCCTGGGGGATGGACAACAGAAAGTGGATGAAGGGAGACGTCGGACAGTGTGAGTCATGAAAAAAAAATTTATAAATTATCAAGGGCTTGTGAGGGAGAGGTGGCGGGGAGGGAGGGGAAAATGAGGAGCTGATACCAAGGGCTCAAGTAGAAAGCAAGTATTTTGAGAATGAGGGCAGCAAATTACAAAAAAACTGGACACCATGCATGTATGTATTGATTGTGATAAGAGTTGTACGAGCCACCAATAAAATTATTTTTAAAAAAGAAAAGGGGAAAAATGTTGCAATGTAGTCTGAAAAAAAAGTGTCAGAAATTTCACAGACTGAGGTAAAAACAAAACAAAACAAAAAGAACAACAAAAGCAAAAAAACCCTTTGAAATACTGTTGTCTTTCTTGACTACTGTTTCTTCAAAAGAAGAAACTGAGAACTATACCACATCCCAAGGCCAGGCAGATGTTACTTTTTAAGCCAAAATTTAAGTCTTCATTCTAATTCCTCAATTTGTTTCTACTGGGTATCTTAGTTTTACTAAAAACAGAAACATAAATAATCTGGACTCTAGGACATCCGTAGTTCATGCCCATTTACAATGACATCCATTCTTCATTCATTGCGATGGTCTGAGTTTCCAGATAGTTAACTTTAAAAGTGTAGTTAACTTGGCTTCCTATCGATTTCTGAAAACAAATCAGAACACCCACAGAAAGTAACATGACTTATTTAGAATCATAATGTTAGTTCATATCCCCCACCTGCTATCTGACAATTTCCACAAGGTGAAAAAATAGCAGAACAAAGGCTTCCCTGGAGATATTTATGCTTGCTCGCTCACTACATCATAACACATGACACTAAATTATTACTTTTTTACAAACAAAGAAATAGCACAGGAGGGCTGTTTTACTCTTTCATCTTCATCCACTGTTCTTAAATTTAAATAACTCACATCAAAGAACTTGGACAAGAGGCTTGAGAGTACTACCAAAAAATAATAATATATTGAGATAACATTTGCTATGCCAAATGCATTCTTATTTAGATTCCAACTGAAAGGTAAGAAAGTAGCTTGGTGAGGAGGGAGTGGGAAAGCAGACGGGTCCAAGGAGCAGAAAGAGTTTTGAATGTAAAAATGCTTTTTATAGAAGATTTGTTGCTAGAATCATTTGCCTTTCATGTGCTTTTTCTTCCACATGCCTATGGTCTGAGAATATCACACACACAGGTATCAGTTTCCTTGAATGAATCTGGTGTAGGTCAGGTACAGTTTCTTCAGAATTCCTTGTGATACTGATTGCTCTTTCAACACACACACGCACACACACAAGTTGATAGGTGAAATCATCTCACAATACTGAATTTTTGTTATTTCTAGAGAGCCCACATATTTTAAACTTGCCCATGTACATTGTATTCAAGAGGAAACATATTTAAATTTCTATATTAATGCTTCTGGGGACACTATTTGGAAAATTCAGATGGAGAAGAAATATTCTAAGTGTATAATCACAAGATGGGATATCAAATTCTGCTTCTGTACATGCTTTGTGTCTAGTGTTAAGACAGTCATTTAATCTTCCTGAGCCTCATCTGTAAGATGGGTTAAAATAATATCACAAAAATAGCTTTGAATATCCAGTAGGAAACAGTGTGCAAAGATCTGTGGTGAATATTTGAAGTGCTTACCTCATGAACCATGTTTATTGTCTTCTTCATGCACATGCTGCATGGATTGTAATCATTGACTTCCTCAGGAAACCAAGAGGTCATAGGTGGTCTGGCTTTTCCAGATATCCTCCAGGCATCCAAAATGTCATCTATTATGTAATCTAGGTGATGACCCTGAATAATCAATATTTTCTCTAACCTTATTATCATCTGCGCATCCACTTCTCCCCAGCTGGTTTCAGGTCCTGGTTGTTTCCCACATCGGTCTGCCAGCTGTTGGAACAATGCTCAGAGTCAGTATTTGATGATGTCGGTGACCTTTTGACCAAGTAAAGTATGATATTTACTACTAGGTATTTGTGTACGATGTGAGAAATTATGCCCTGAAAGAATCCCTTTCTACACCCTAGGCAGAGTCAATTACTCAGGTTTGCCTAAAATGTACTTGGTATGTTAAGGAATCGTGAAGAATTGCTATTCTTTAAAATGACATTAATGCATTCCCTAGCCTCAACATTCCTTTATGTCTGTTATAAGAAGAGTTCAAAGAGCTAGTTTATTTTACTTTTGACATTCCAAATCTTCTCTTGGAGCCAGCGTGTTTCACAATGAGACACATCGTATCCCCAGAGACTGCGTGAGAGCGTGAAGAAAGGAAGGAAATAAAACACAGATGGAAGGAATGGTGTGAGACGTTCATCAATGTAAGACATTGAAAAGAAGGGATAGAAGCTTGTCAGCAATCTGATTTCTGTTATTTGCACTAGGGGAGGCTGATGTAATGAATTTATTTTCATTTCCCACCCTAATGCCTAAAGTAGAAACACTGCATCTCCTCCCCTGGCTTTCTTGGATATCCCATGATTGAATGTGCTGTGTATGGATTATGAAACTTTAGCACATGATTTACTTTACTGATGTCTTTAGTTCCTCACCAATGCCTCCAACCATTACATGAAAGGAATGGTTTAAACCAGGAGAATGGTTTGACCCACTCATGACAATCTTAAGACAAAACAAACAACAAAAATTATCTTGCATTATAATGGTACATATTTAGTCAGAGCAGGGAGAGAATCAAAAACAAACCCTCTAGCATCGAGTCAATGCTGACTCATAGCGACCCCTGTGGGTTTCCGAGTTCAGCGGAGGATAAAACCCAGGTTTTCCCCCTCGAAACTGCAGCCCAACAGGTGACCACTACACCACCGAGGCATAATGGAGGCGTAGAGAAGTGGTTTCTCTGCAGGTTAAGGTGACCAGATTTAAAGCGGGACACCATTGATGGGGGGCGGGGTGGGGTGGGGGAGTTTCTTGATTAAAAATTTGGTCTATATGGACCAAATAGACCGTTCCCTAGCTTGTCGTGCATTCTTTCCAAAAATCGGGACTTGTTTAAAACGCCAAAAATCGGAACTGCCCCGCCAAAAGCGGGACGTCTGGGTCTCTCTATAGTAGTCTCTCTCAATATACCGAATAATACCTGGAGAGAATTCTTAGTCTCTGGGTTACTATTTTCTCCTAAATTACCCGATCCCATTGTCCCTTGACTTCTGCCTGGCTTGTTCCTTCTGTACTTGGTATCGGTAAAATGTCTTAATTAAAGGCTCCTTCTCTTGAGCCTGATGGCATGGTGGGTTGCACATTAGGCTGATAACCTTAAGGTCAGCAGTTTGAAACCAGCAGCTGCTCCACAGGCATAAGCTGGTGCTTTCTACTGCCTGAAGAGTTACAATCTTGGGAACCCCCAAGCCTTTCGGGTCACGAGGGGTCAGAATTGACTTGATGGCAGTGAGTTTGGTTTTCTCTTTGCACCTTCTTCCTGCACCTACATATGAGTAAAGTAAGCAATGGGCGATATCTAAAACAAAACAACAAAGACCTCCAATGGGTCCTATAAATAAGATGATATGCTCCTCATCACAGGGAGCCAAATGTAGTGTCAAGAGAAGTATTTCGACTACAGCAGATTTGTGTAAGCAATAGGAGACAAAGTTGCCTCCTTCGATCATCTGCCAATTTGACATACACATTAAGGTCATATCTAAATGCCATGAAGTGCAATGTTGTACTCTCTGATTCATCTAATCTGAGAAGCATACAGAATGCCTGCTGCTAGGATCCTATAGAAGGTAGCCCTTTTCCTCTTCAGCCCCTTAAGATATAGGAGCATCTGCTCCCCCATATTGCTGCCTCCATTGCCAAAGAGATAGGCAAGTGAAATGAGAAGGGGAATAAGAAACCAATTAAAGAAGGCAAAGGAACACGGACTCCAGAAGGCACCTCGATATGCAAAGCATCTAGTTCCTAGTTGCTGTCCACTCAGTCCTGACTTGTGGTGACCCCATGCATATCTGAATGGAATTGGCTTTGTGGGATTTTCCATGACGATTTTTGTGAAAGGAGATCACCAAGCCTTTCTTCTGAGGTGCTTGGGGGTGGATGAGTGGGGCTAAACTTCCAAACTTTGGGGCAGAAAGCAAGTGTGGCAAGCATTTGCATAACCCAGACACTCAATGACATCGGTCAAACAAAGACAGCCTTCTGCAGTCATAGCAGATGCAAGTGTAGAGACCTTCCTTTGATTGGAAAGTAAAAGAAAGAAAGTCCATCAAATTCTAGTTCCAATGAAGATTATCTTATCAGCCTAATTCTAACTCTTGTTTTCCTTGATCATAACTCTGATTGGGCTGGCTCATATCTGCTCCTGGAGACATTGCATTTTCCTGTAGCCTTTTCTGAAAGCAGTAATACCCTTCCAGGCCCGCAAGCTCTTCAGTGTATACCCGCAGATATTTACTTCTGTGCTCCCTTCTTCATGACCTTAGTGTCCAGTCCTATCATTGCTTAATTGGACTGTGATCTAAAAAACACATCCTTAGTGGGGATTTCACACAGGTGCCCATAAACAGCTGAGACCACCCGGACATTTGGTTCATCTTCTGTGTACTGGGTGCCATATTCTCCTCAAAATATTATGGTAAGGGAGTTAAGATTTGTAAATGATCTTTGAACAGTGAAAGGTTATTTTCACATGCAAGGACATCTTGTTGTTCACTAGTGCCTGCTCTTGTTTCACCCAAATCATTATCAAAAAACAAACCAACAAAAAATGCTCATTGCCATGGAATCAATGCTGACTCACAGCGACCCCCTGTGGGTGTCTGAGAACAGGAATGGAAGGCCCAGGCTTTCTCCCGCAGAGTGACTGGCCATTTCGCACTTCCCACTGTGCTGATCAGAGTCCAATACAGCACCCTGGCATCGCCTGGGTTCCCTCTATGTACATGTATGTTGACGAGACTAAGACAGCCCACAAGTAGAACAGAGGAGGGAGTCTAGGACCCTCGAGACTCCCAGCTGTGCTGCCTGCCAGCTCTGTGGCATTTGACAACTGTTTGACCTCTGCGCTTTGCATTTCTCATCAAGAGCATGCAGAGACGATTAGTGTCCACTGCAAGTGGCTGTTATGAAGGCTAAATAAATTGTAGGGAGATGGCTGATTGGGGAAAGACCTATCGTGTGAAAATTACAGTCTACAATATGTCCTAGGCAACTCCACTGTCTCATGGGATTGCTATGAAGAGAGGAGATCACTCCCTCGTACCTCACAACAACAAACCTCTTAGCAAAGTGCTCGTCATACAGAACCACTATTTTCTGTATCTGTTAAATTATGGTAAAAGTACAGGGAAGGGTGCAGAAAGAAGAGAGCTAACTCTAGGAATGCCAAACACGAAATGAAGACTAAGTACAAGAACTACTTACTGTTGGTATAAAAAACAACAAGAAACACACTGAACTCCAATGGCATGTTTATAGGGTGAGGCCCACTTTATGAGTGAGAAAAAGAAGCCAGAGCACGCGTGATTCAGTGGTTAAGCTCCTGTCTGCTAATCCAAAGGTCCACAGTCAAACCCTCCAGCTACTCAGCCGAAGAAAGATCTGAAAGCCAGCTTCCTTCAAGATTACTACCTTCGAAATCCTGTGGGCAGTTCTACTCCATCTGATTATTTCACTGGAAGTCAAAATCTCGGTCACAATGAATGGTATGGATCGTTCAAGTGCTTATCTAATAGCTGAAGCTACCCAGAGAAGTACCTTGGAAGAAAGTTCCGTCCATTTCCTCTGAAAATACAAACCATTGAAAATCCATCGAGCACAATTCTATACTGACATAAGTGTGGTAATATGCTGGCAATTAATTTGGTTTAGTTTGGTTTAAACAGAGAGCATTTGGCCAAGAAGGTTTGGGTTCAAACATCAGCTGCATTATCTACTAACTGTGTATTGTTGAGGATATTATATGAGGTCCTTGGGCCTCAATCTCTTTGTCTGTGAACTGGAGGTACAAATATTTTTTCAGAGTGATTATAGTTGATTAACTCAAGTAGTGCATTTTTGTATTCATAGGGAAAATATTCCCAAGCACCTTCTGCATTATGGCATTTATTTTCCCATGAGTAACTACAGCATAGTATGAAAATTAGGGGCACAATGGGTTAAGTGCCAGGCTGCTAACTGCAAGGTTGATAGTTCAAATCCACCAGATGCTTTTTGGGAGAAAGAAGAGGCTCTTTTCTGTAAAGATGTACAGTTCCAAAATCCCCGTGGAGCAATTCTGTTTTGTCCTACAGAATTCACTATGAGTTGGAATGGTCTCGATTGCCATGTTGTGTTTGTGTGTCTGTGGGTGGGGAGGGGGGATGTTGTCAAGAAGTCCCTGGGGTCACCATGAGTGGGGATTTATTCAAGTGCTCATGCGTTATAATTGTGGCAAACAGGAAATTGACACACTACCTAGCTCATAACTTTGGTGAAATTCAGTTGTCACAAGTGACCTTCGTGGTAATGGCACCTTGACATTCATGATGCCTAGGGGTCATCTGACCGTCGATGGCTCATGACAACAGGGCTGTTTAAAGTCACATCGGGTTCCACTGGACAGTCAGTGATGGCTCTGCCAACCCATCAGAGGGATATCAGTTTTTCCGAGGACAGTTGCAAGCGATCCATGTAAATTGCAGTTTGAGTGAAATCAATAGATGTGACAAACAGCCAATGCAGGCGACCAGAGACATAATGAAGGTGTGACTGTGTAAACCGGGAGCAGTTAACAATGTGATAGGAAATTACAGGGCAGTGCTGTATTGAATGAGTGCAGTGCAAAATGAGCGGCAGCTCCCAGGTCAAGCTTTCCTGCTGCTGAAGTGTCTCTGGCTCTTGTCCTTTGTAATTGTAAGTGGCAGCAGAGCCTTGCTGCATGTGTTGGAGGGCATGAATTCAGCCCACATTTGTTCTGCATTACAATGTGATTCTTGCTGCTACCAACTGATCTATAGTGTCAGCAGCCACCTCCCAAGTGGACAAGACACCACTGAAAATAGCAATATCCTCTTAGTTAGGAGTCAAGAGGCCCATCATTAAAACAATAATGAATTCCAGGTCCTCTCCTGTAAAAAGCTTGGAATGGAAAATCACTTGGGCTATTATTAAAAGGTTTTCCATTTCTTTGGTATCCAGGAAACAGTTGGTGATAAATGAAGGGATTTATGCTAATATGGTATTTCTTTTAAAGGGAAAAAAATTGAGAGATGCAATTTGTTAATCTTATATCTACAACTACCATGTACACTGTGACATGAGAGTGCTTATTAATACTGGATTGGAGTAATTTTGATTTGTAGATTTTCATGGTTGGCCTCATTTATGAATAACATATTCATAACATTGTTTTTCTAAAACTACATATACGAAGGGGCTTGAAGAAGTTCATTGAAAAATGGAATTTCATGATATTGATTTTTTTTCTGTGAAATTTTTGAAATCTGTATGTGTACATTTAAATTTAGAGTATACGGCTGCTGGGCACTCCTATAATTGTGCTTTGACTTGAAAGTTTACCACTGTGATCATTATTCATTTCCCAGACAATGGCTATGTAATTAATTAAATATACTGCTTTTTATATCTGAAAGAATCGATTCTAATGGAACATATAATCATTTGATAATATATCATTGTAAAAATATGTTTGTTCAGAAGTTCTGAAAGTGCACCACCTTCAAGTTGACCACGATTGCAAACTGGAAGACAATCAGAGATCAAATACAGCAGGCCCGTTTTCTAGATAAGGAAACTCAGCTAAAAGAAGCCAAACTGCACAGGAGGCTGTGGGGTGGTCAGTGAGGAGCAGGCTGAGAGCTCTCTGACCTTCACACTGGTCCTTTCTCAAGGACATTGCACTGTAACCCACGTGTCTTATCATTTACCTTTGCTTGGCAAAGGACAATTGTTGCTAATGGTTTTGAATACATTTCATTTCTCCAAATATTAACTTGCCTACAGGATGAAGAAAAATATTTTATGAGCCAAATCTTGTAATGTTCATTAATGACAATGTAGTAATTTCCTTCAGGATTTATAGGTACAAAGAAATGTGCTCCTGAAGAAAGCAAATCCTGGATGAAATCATTTCCTTTCTCAAGCCATCATTTGTTAATATTTGTCAGAAGTATTTTTTACGACATTATAAATCAGTGCTCAATATTCATAGATATTATATGAATTAGTGTGCATGGTGAAAACTACTTACTTTGAGAAACAATATATATAATTTTAGGAGCCCTGATGATGCAGTGGTTAGGTGCTCGGCTGCAAAGCAAAAGGAGGGTAGTTCGAATCTACCAAGCTCTCCAAGGGAGAAAGATTGGCGGTCTGCTTCCATGATGACTGTGGCCTTGGGAATCCTATGACTTTGTGAGTCCGAATCCACTTGATGGTATATTTTATTTTATATGTATAATAGAATATATTTTATAAACATTTCTAAACCATAGTCCATATTCACAACTGTCATATGTATTATTTGACATTCAACTGAGTGATTAGAAATGCCAATAGTTTCTTTGTCCTACTAAATTTCCTTTTTTTCCCAAGCCCAGAGTTCCCTGAACCCTCCGAGACCACGAGATTGTGAAGGTTTACCCTGCAGCCATTCCAGGTATCAGGAACTCTTTATGGTTGCTTCCAAAACTTGCTCAGGAAAAGCCACAAGTCACTTCAAGTTTTTTCAGAAGTAGGCCACAGAAAACCTTTTTGTGCTGTTGTTCATCCAGACGAATGTTGTTGTTCTTCATCGTCGATACATTGCCTCTGTCTCCAGATGACCCTACATGTAACAGAGATGGTGCCCAGGCCAATGCCATCTTTGATTACTGGTATGCTTGACTTCATCCGGGAACTATTGTGCCAATCCAACTAATGAAGTGTTTTCTTCCATTTTTATTGACCGGTTGTCTGAACAACTATGATGTCCTTATCTATTCATTAATCTTTCCTGATAATGTGTCCAAAGTAATACAAAGTCTCTCCGTTTTTACTTCTAGAAGCATTCTGGTCGTACAACTTCTAAATATGATTTATTTTTTTCTGGCATTCTGAATTCTTTGGCAATCAATATTTGCATTCTGTCCACCATCCAAACAGATGCGTTTGAAAAACGTTTCCAAGAATGGAATCGCAGATGTGACAAATGGCTTACGTGTAATGAAGGGTACTTGGAAAGTGATAAGATTGTTTTGTAAAAAAAAAAAAAATTAAATGCATAGCTTTGGAAAAAAAAATCCTTTTTTTGGTACCCCCTTGTAAAGAAGGCTTGAAGCACAAGATAAAAGACAACAGCTCTCAGTATGGATTGCACCTCAACTTAAAGAACACAAAATCCTCATAACTGAACCAATAAACAACATCGCAACTTCAAAACGAAGGCAAGAATTGCATTTTACCTGGAGCTCAAATCAACAGCCCTGGAAACAACAGTCAAGAAAACAAATGGCATATTGCATTGAACAATTACACGGCAAAAGACCACTTTAAAGTGTACAAAATCAAAGATGTCACTTTAAAGCAGGGTCCTCAAACTTTTTAAACCGGGGGCCAGTTCACTGTCCCTCAGACCCATTGGAGGGCCGGACTATAGTTAAAAAAAAGACTATGAACAAATTCCTATGCACACTGCACATATCTTATTTTCGAGTAAAAAACCAAAATGGGGCAAAAACACCCATCTTCCAAGGCATGGCGATAAGAGTACTATTAAAATCCATCATCTGGATCCCTCCCTCTTTTTACTGCAAAGGTGGGGAAGCTGGGGCAGCAAGGTTAACCACCGGGACCGAGGGGCTGGTGCCACCCTCTAAACCAAAGCAGGTCACCTGAGAAGCTACACCTAACAGTCTTACTTGCAAAATTATGAGGTGGTTTCTGTAAAAATTCAATAAAAACTTCATAGCATGCACACCCAAACTTCATGGGTTTTGTGTATTAAATATATATACCAAAATACGTATCACTGGGTTTTTCATTCACTTGTGATTTCTCTGCCCATGTAAAACTGAATAATAATATATGGTAATTATTTTTAAATCCCTTTCTTTTCAGAAGCAATACGATTTGGGCTTGGGATTCTTCATAATTAAAAGAATATTGATTTCCTATTTTTTAAATTCCTTCTCATTCTGAAGCTGTCAAATGCACATCCAGGTATAATAACCAGTCCTGTTTTAGAGATATTAGAAAGATGGTAAACTATGTAAACAAGTCACTCAGGATTAGCAGAAAGTGTCCATCCAATGACAAAAGAGAACATTGGCTATATCATTGAAGAGTGCCAAGTGCTGGTTGCTTATAGAAAGGGTGATTGTCAGTCCCTGGCCGTCTCTTAGCAGCAGGAACATGTCTGTCTAAACTGTGCAAGAGGTGGCATTCTGCTTAAGATGAAATCTGTTAGTTCAAAATACTGGACATTGAAATATCTTAAAAGATCAAAGCATTGCTGAATAGTGCACATGTCAGCATTTTAAAATATTATGTAATAATAATGATCTTAGTGGCTGTAAGATTATGCTTGTGACTGAAGAACAACATTTTCAATAGATTTCTGAATGGATGCATTCTAATGCAGGTTATTAATTTTCCCCAGCACAACTAAATTTGAAAGGATCTCAAATCACAAGATCTTTTAGGTAGCTAGAATAATTTTTCCATGCTTGACTATTAGAACCCAGAGAAAAATGACAAGAGAACAAATTGGTATCCGAGATTTATTTAAAAATGAAAACATCTTTCAGTGCATGGCCTGAAATCATTATAGAATGAGTTTCTTCTTCGACTCCAGTAATTACAAAGTGTTGTTACACCTGGAGAGGAGGGCTTCAAATTAAAAAAAATAATAATAATAACAATAATTAAATGAAACAGATTAAATCACAATTCAGAGCCTAAGATCCAGGCATGAGAACATTTTAATACTCTAAATATGGTTTTCATGTCTAGTCAATGTTTAGAAAAAATTTTTTACCTTACATAAGCAGTACAATTTAAATATCAAGACTTTAAAAATATTCAGTATACTTATCAAATCAGAAAAGAACGTATGCTAGTCTTCTCAGCATATTAATGCAAAGAAACAGAAGCCATTGGAGTCATTTTCAATTACAAGCAATATAACCACAGCAAAAGGCGCTATCAGGTCTCAGAGAGAACAGTGGATTAACTGGACAGTCCTCATGGAAGCATTCTATTCAAGTAAGCCTTTTGGAATTCATTTCTCTTCCAAGTCCCATCTTACTCAGGAGTCAAGTTCTGAATAGAAGAGCTATCAGAGTGACCAATTCAAGTATATGAGGGGTTATGCCCCCATAAAAGGATTTTTCTTTCAAAGCTATGTATTTAAATATTTTTACAAAACAAACTTATCACCTTTAAAGTACTCGCCATTATACTTAATACATCTGTCAAATCTGTGATTCCATTCTTGGGGTGTTAGGACAGGTTGACTAGAGAAACAAATCCATGGAGACACTCATGTGTATAAGAAAGAGCTTTATATAAAAGAGCAATTGTACATTAAGAAAACATCCCAGCCCAGTCCAAATCAAGTCCATAAGTCCAATATTAGCCCACATGCCCTCTACCAGTCTATAAATTCTTCAGACTCATGCAACACATGCAATGATGCCGAGTGCAGGAAGATCACAGGCCAGTGGGTGGAAAGTCTTCTGGATCCAGTGGTAGTGAAAGTGTCTTAGCACTGGTGTGGATATTCACATGGCTACCTTAGCTCCAGGGATCTGGCTCTATCAGCATCACTCCATGTGGCTTGTCAACAGGAAGACAAAGCAGAGAGTGTGTGTCCCACTTCCAGGGAGGAAGACAGGAGTTCCCCAGAATTCTCAGGAGAAGGCCAGGCCCACACAGAGGCCTCACTGGCTGTGGCCTAATTGACAGGCCAGACTCCATGCCTTTGCACATTGACAGGAGATAATGTATCTGGCACACTTGTTTCATTTGTTTGGATGGGTGGCAATACCTCCTTCATTTCTTCCTTCACATCACCTATGTCATCAAATCGCTGTACTGTCATGTCCTTCTTCGTTCAAGGAAACAAAAATAAGTCACATGGACTGAGGAATGCTGTTTGTTGCCCCAAACTGGCACACTATGTTGGCTGTGAGCAGGTGCATTGTCTTGGTGGCAAAACCAGTCACCCATGTGCCACAAATCAGGCCTTTTTTGTCACACACTGTTACCCAATCTTTTCAGGACCTCTAAATAGAAAGCTTAACACTCTGACCTGGTGGAACAACCTCCAATTCCATTATTTCCATCACCTCAAAAAAACAAATGAGCATCATCTTGATCTTTGATTTCACTTGACCAGCTTTTTTGTGTGTGTATGTGGTGGTTGGGGGGTGGGGACTGTTGTTAAGGTGCCAATGGTGTCTTCCACTGGTTTGATTGATGTTTGCTTTCGGGGTTGTAAGAATAACACCATGGTTCCTCGCTGCTCCCACTACCATGACT
>NW_022103928.1:33191220-33202301 GCF_000313985.2 Echinops telfairi | reverse complement strand
TTTTTTTGTTCTGATGATGCCTGATACCTGATCCCTTTGACACTCGTGATCGCACAGGTTGGTGATCACAACAGTTCTATGTGGCAATTTTCCCAAGTGGGAAATAAAATTTCACAGCTGCATGCTATTCTCTTAAATTACCCATCACAAAAAACGAGGTTTGAGAAAAACGTCTTTTAGGAATTCACTGTGAGCAAAGAGAACGCAATGCCATTGGATGCACTTCCCAGGCGATGCCTTTGTATGTACTAACTCAGAGCAAGTTGCTGGATGCTCCCTGGACGGGAAAAATGCATATAACAAAAGCTCAGCCAAATGGAGCATTTTATTGTCTTATTGGGGGGTACCCCCTGTTAATGAAAACAATGGCAGTATCACAAGGAGGGTGCTATGTGGTGATTGCTTCCCATAGGAGTTATCTCTCCATCCATCCATCCATCCATCCATCCATCCATCCAACAGATATGTATTAAACAAACCTTCATTGTTAAATATGGAAATTTCTCCACGGTCCAGTGGGGAATAAAGTAAATAAATAAAATGATTTCAGTAGAATGTGCCAAGTGAAAGAGGTATAAAGGAAGCATAAAGGAATCCAATGATGAGAATAGGGGAAACTCTACACATGGTTCTCTTTACAGCTGGACTTCAAAGTCTGGGCATGTGTGTTGAGAGAAGGGCATGGGAAGCAGACACCTCAATTATTTCTATTCAAGGCAAGCAATGTTGTGTATTTATTTAAATTGTCTATCAAGGAAAATCATGAAGACAGATGGTGTCATCAAACTTGCCCTCGGGATAGATTCCGTTAAGAGAAACCGCTTTGGCTACTGAGCAGGTCATTGAAACCTCTGTCTGCTTTGCTCTGCTTTGAAATGCATCAGAGCCGTTATCCTTATGCACAGGTCCATGATGTGACAGGCACAATACCTTCTCAACGTGATGTCCCACAGGAGAGGGAAAGAGGCAGCTTTCTAAAAATGGTTGTGAGGAAAAACAACAAAATCCCTATCTCTATAAAAGCTAAATGCTTCTGATACTGTTATCTATTACAATGTCTTCAGTTTGTGTGTGTGTGTGTGGGGGGATTCATTCTAGAATATGTTACCAAGTGCATGTGGGTGTGGACATTAAGTACATTATTGTAAACACCTTTCTCTATATCTTAAAAATAGAACTGTTCACATCGTCAGCTTACCTAATAGAAGCCACCCACTACCATTAAGCCAATTCTGACTAATAGGGACCCTGGCAAACAGAGCACAGCTGCTCTAGAATTATGGAGAGCAGATGTCTTTAGGTGGAGTGGCTGGTAGGTTTCAATGGCCATTTATGGTCAGCAGCCCAATGCTTACCCACTACAACACCTACATGTTTATTCTAAAAGCTCAGTTACAATGGTATCTTGACTTCCCCAGTTTTTTTTTTCCTTTTTCCTTTGTTTATAGTAGTGTTTGTTTTCTTAAAACAATTTTTTTTCAGGTGAAAATGAAAATAACTAAATGAAAGAAAACTTGCACATCTCTCCATATTTAGTATTTATTCGACCAATATTCTGAGGTATAGAAATGATATCCATATATTTTACTCCGGACTTCATAAGTATTTTTTTAAATATTGAAGAGGAATTTATTGTTACTGGTTATCTCTTTATAAATTATCAATCCAATTGGTTTGTAGGGAAAATATTTCTGCTCAATGTCTCTGAAAACCTAGCCCTACCCCTACCATAGGATGACAGCGCAGAACTGCATCATGTATTTATGGGAACTGATAGTATCCTCTGATTCCTCCTGGTAAACCTAAAAGTGCTGTAAAAAACAGCCTTTTTAAAAAAAGAAGTTTCAGTGTCTGCTAGTTATATCTTGTCAATAACACTTTTCACATGCATCAGGTATCACTGCTGTAAGAAATAATGATCCAATAAAAAGGTACTTTATGTATATTTTCTTGATGGGTTAAAAGTGCATATGTTCAGGTTAACTTATAGTTCTCCCTGACCCCACCCCATGTATTAGTCGGGTAAGAATGGTGACTACAATGTTTTGAGTTCTTGGATCCTCCAGGTCTCATGAAATGAATCAGAATGTAAATTGGAAAGACTTGTTCTTTAACCTAAGTGTTCTTTGATGTTTTAAAGAAATATATTAGTTCATTCAAAGTTCAACCAAATTTACTACCCTCATGTTGATTGCTACTCATAGAAACCTTACGTAGTGTATGTGAGACTAAAGGAATATTAGAGCTAACAGTCTCATCTTTCATTGAGTTCGAACTGACAACCCTGAGGTTAATAGGGTAACCCCTAACCCACAGCAGATGGAATATAGTACTCATCTCAGCTATGCTTGGCTAAAAACAAAACCATAGGGTAAAAATAACATTGTCTTTTCTGTGTTAAGAAAGCATGGCCAATGTTGATTCTATTTAATATTTCTATCAAGTGAACTAGATAAGAAAGATAGTCCCTTTGAGTTCCAGGCCAAGGTCATGTCACTAATGCTGACCCCTGTCAGCTGTGATACATGATATAAGATGAACAATTATCATTTTACTGTATTTTGTAAGAAACAAGGGAGTCATCATGATAGAATTGCAATGTTGTAAGATAGCAATAATTCAAGCCCTGTTTGCTTGTGCTGAGCTTGAACAAGATGCTAAGGTCACATATAGTTACTCTGTCACAAGAAGACTAGAATTGGAAGAACTGGCTAAAACTAGCTCCGAGATCTGAATTTGGGGTGAAGTTTGGGAGCTGTGCAAGATAGGCATTTCACAGAAACTGCCACCATCCTCAGAATTCCTATATTGCACCCCTTTTTTTTATCTCCCAGACACAGATTTGACTAAAGCTCTAAGTAGACTATGGAGCGATAAACCACCTTCTAAGTTCTGCCCTTCCGCCCCTGCATGTCATCGCAAATACCGCTCTCTTAAACTCCACACAAGTGTGAAAGGAATTAATGACCCTCCCAGAGTGCTGCCGACGTGGAAACAACTAGAACTGCGTTTCAGGATCGTGCAGCTTCTCTATTGGAGGCAGTGTCTTAAGGAGAAGAGCGAGAACAAAGTCCATGCTCAGGCAAATGAAAGAGGACGTAAACTTGAATAAAAGTGGCCAATGCGAACAGACTCATCAATGAGCTCCAAGGCTCCATACCTTGGAGGTAATTACAGAAAGCATACAACATGTTAATTGCTTTACTAAGGATTAATGAGTTTTGTCACTTTGAAACCTACATCCCCCTTCTTGGTCCTTGGAATCATACCCATGACTAGCAGCCCCTGAGTCAAGGTCACCTCACCACGCCCCCAGGTCTGTCAGAGTAGAACTCCACAGTTGTTTGGTTTGTTTCTTTTCCCTCAGGATGATGGGGCTTGATTGGGGAAGGGAACAGGTTAGCAGAAGAAAGGTTTAGAAAACCTGAAGGATACAGTTTTTGGTCAGCAGTCGCACCTCTCCTCAGCTGGCAGTCAAGTCTCTCTAAGCCTCAGCCGGTCAGTCCCTGGTCCCTGGGCCTCAGCCTCCTGCGGCACTGGGCTGCACAGCTAGGCTGCTTTGTCTCCCGGACGCCGTGCCACGGGCTTCGGGGCCTCCACCACTTCGGTTACGGATCCTCCACCACACCCTGGCCCTTTCTTGATGGTCCCGGGAGCTCCGTAGGGTTTTCTGTGGCTGAAGTTTTGAACCTAGACTTCTGAACCTTTCTTCTGAAGCTGCTCTGAGAGTTCAAACCCCTAACTTTTGATGAGCCCGTGCGTCCATTAACCGTTCCTACTACTCAGAGTAGAGAGTTTGTTGTTTGCTTCTCTCGGTCCAAATTATACTTCTAAGTATTTCCCCTGCTCAGCTGGTCATCCGACGGAATAATCTGACAGCCCTTACAACTTAAAAAAGTTGTGACCATCAGATTATAAATCCTGAACCACGCCTCTCTTCTTATACAGGGTATTATTAAGAAAACGTTTAAGAACATTAACCATTTTAAAAGAACCACACATTCCAGAATAATACAGCTTATCAAAAATCTGTTTTCTACATATTCCTTCTAAAATATCAACATTCACATGAACACACGCGCCATCACCATACTTGTCAAAGCACATACAATGCTGACAATGGAAAGGAATCTATGCATTGTAGCCACAGGGGGTCACTGGAGAGCAGTCTAGACATTCTAGTTATAAGGCAAGGAGCCTCCTACATCCTTTCTTAGTGCAACAAAGCCGACAGTCATAGACCTTCTCTATAATTGACTGAAATATACTCCTGTCTTGCCCTGTTTTATCTTATTAGAAGCACATTTATATATTTTTTACTAATGGTGCAAGAGCATTTGGGAAGAAATCTTTTCCCAAAGATTTAATACAAACAAATTTCTTTGTAAATTGTTTGGCGAAGCTAACCTCTTGACAGACAGCTTTGAAAGAGGGTGATGACGGTGGGGTATGCTGGTGCTGAAATTCCAAAAAATGGGCTGAGAAAGTGTCAAATAATTTGGAGCTTAAAATTCTGAAAAAGAAAAAAAAGATCATTTTTGTTTTGGAAAAAGAATGTAATCATGCCATCACTTGCCAGTCAGTTTTACTGTGGTGGCATGATTTATTTTTTAATGCAATAAGGCATGTTACTTGTATTTCTAATGCTAGATTTCAGCAGAGCAGCATACTAAGTCAGATTAGCAAAAAGCATCTGATACTCGACTTCTGCAAAAATGGCCAGCGGAAATCTTATGAAGAGTTGTGGAGCAATATTTGATCTAGTGCCAGAAGATGAGCCCTGGGACAGGAAGGCACTCAACGCCTGTGCAGGGAAAGTTGTCTTTTCAAAGCAGAGTTGACCGTGGTGACATGGCCAACAGAAAACTTGTGGACTCACTTGTTGACATGGCATGACGCAAAAGGAAAAGAAGCAGTTGCACACATCTATTAATAATCGGACCATAGAATGTACAACATACAAAAATGAGAAAATTTAAAAATGAAATGGCACACATGAAATCTCTATTTTAAGCATAGAGAAGTGAAATGGACTAGCATGTGTCATTCTAAACAGGACAATCACATAGTCTACTACACAAAAATGACAAATTGAAAAGGAATGACATCACCTTCGTTGCCAAAAATGGCCTTTTAAGCTGTATCCTGAGGTTCAGCATCATCTGGACAAACACAAGGACACCAGTAAATATGACTATTCAAATTTATGCACCAACCATTGATGCCAAAGATGAAGGAATGGAGATTTTCACCAACGTCTGTAGTTTGCAATTGATTAGACATGCAGTCAAAGTAAGTGTTGGTTAATGCGATGTGAAAGTTGGAAAGAAAAAAAAGAAGGCTCAGTACATTCTAGTTGACAGAAATGACATTAAAGTAGAGTTTTGCAAGACTAATGACATACTCATTGCCCAGGCCCTTTGTCAACTACATAAGCAGCAGCTATCCACCTGGGCGTAGCCAAGGGACTACACACAAATTCAATATCATCAGTCAGAAGGAAGTAAAGAGCCGACCTGGGGCAGCCCATCAAGTGCTCGTACACAAGTTCAAGTTGAAGTGGAAAAAAATTAGCACAAGTCAACGAAAGCTAAAATATGACCATGAGTATATCCCACTTGAACTTAGAAACCATTTCAAGAAGAGATTTCCTCCATTAAACTCTCATGACGGAAGACTCGACAAACTGTGGGACAGCATCGTAGATGAAGAAAGCAAAAAGTCACCAAAACCCTGGGGAAGAAATAGCTATAATGAACGTCAGCAGAAACACTGAAACGAGCTCTTGAATGGAGAGTTAGCACTCCACGGTGACGATAAGGAATGATGAAAATAAGAGACGTGAACAGTAGACTTCAACGTGCAGTTCGAGGAGATCAAATATTATAATGAAATGGACAAAGAAATCCATTTGAGAACCAAACTGAGGAGCATGCTCAGCAGCTTTCCAGGCACGAGAACTCAAGTAAAAGATTCAAGACGTAACCCGAACTACTGAAAGATTCTACTGCGGCAACCATCAAAAGAAGATGAAAGGGGAGAGAAAGAAGACGATGGAAAGAATAACAAAGACACTCTCAAAAGGAATTGATCAACATTCAGCTATTTCAAGGAGTAGCAATCACCGATGGTATTAAAGGAAGAAGTCCAAAGTACACAACAGGCACAGGAAAACAAACAAACAAAACGTTCCAGGAATTGATGGAATATCAATTAAGATGTTTCAACTCATGAATATAACACTGGGTTAAGCAAGGTGAGAGATACATGGACAACCTACGGAAAGAAACCCAGGCCAAAGAAAAGTGCTTGAACAGGCTGCAGGGGAAAAAATCCTCATCTTCATACATGGCTAAAATTTCCTGATGCTATTCAAAAATAGCTGTAGCTCTATATTAACAGAATTATCAGAAATTCAAGTCAGGTTCAGGAGAGGATATGAACAAAGGATGTCATTGCTGACGTCAGAAGAATACTGATTGAAAGCAGAGAATACAAGAAAGAAACTTTTCTGTGTTTTATTGACTTTGCAAAGGTATTGGACAATGTGGATTATAACAGATTATAGATAACATTACTAAGAGTAGGAATTCCATAAAACTTAACTGGGCATATGCAGAGACTGTATATAGATCAAGAGGCAGTGGTTCAGACAGAATGAGAGGAGACTGCACAGTTTAAAAGTAAGTCAGATGAGCTTTAATATGTAGTTGGTCAAGGAGGCATGAGGGAAGGAGGGGAAAAAGAGGAGCTCATAAAAATGGCTCAAGTAGAAAATGTTTTGGAAATGAGGATGGCAACGTATGTACAAATAAGCTTGATACAATTGACATATGGAATGTCAGAAGAGACCCCAATAAAGTGATTTTAAGAAAAAGTTGTATCCTTCCACCTGCATATTTCAACTGTGTGCTAAACAAACAATCAGAGAAGCTGTATTATGTGAAGAGCATGACAAGAGGATTGGAGGAAGACTCATTAACAACCTACTATGTGTAGCTGACACATCCTTTTGATATACAGATGATACAGTACATACTTACGAAGATGAAAGGCTACAGCCTTTAGTATATATTATACCTGATTAATAATAACTTTTAAAAAGCATTACAACTGGATGAACAACAATCTCATAATAAAAGGAGAAAACACTGACGTTGTTAAGGATTACATTTTACTTGCATATATAATCAACCCTCATTAAAACAGTAGTCACAAAATCAAATAGTGCATTGCATTGAAAATAATCTGCTGAAAGGAGCCTCTTTAAAGTGTTAATAAACAAAAATAAATAAAGATGCCACTTTAAGGACTAATGGGTGCCTCACCAAAGCCATAGTATTTTCCATTGCCTCAAACGCATGTGAAAGTTTCACGTACAGGAACAAGGAAGACCAAAGAATACTTATTCCCTTTTGCTATAGTGCGGGTGATGACAATTTAATACACATGGAGTGGAAGAAAAAAGGAATACACTTGTGTTGAAAGATGTACGGCCAGAATGCTCTTTAGTAATTAGAATGATGACACTTTGTCTCATGCGCTTGCAAGAGGAATCTGTCCCTGGACTAGTCCAGACCCCTCTTAAGGTTCAGTGACAAAGAAATGGATTAACACACTGTTGCAAAATGAGCTCAGTGATAGAAGTGATCGTGGGGATGGTACCGTTCGGGGCAGTCGTAATGAGTCAGAATCGACTCAACAACAACAAAGTGGTCACTAAAAACTAGGAAAGATTCATACCGATTAATGAAAATAATATGTTTTCAATTAGAAAAATACAATGATAACTACTATGTCCAAGTCTAGTAGGAGGAAATTAAAATGTTCAGTTTGAATCCCAAAACATAAGTGGAAAATTAGTCATTTCATTATTCGGTGCCATCTATTGGACCAGTTTTCCTTATTCAGTGTTCAATTTTCACATGCATATGAGGCAGTTGAAAACACCATGACTTGGGCCAGGCACACCTTTGTCCTCTAAGTAACATCATTGCTTTTCAATGCGCTAAAGAGGTCTTGTGCAGCAGATTTACCTAATGCAAGGCATCTATCTTTTGATCTCTTGGCTTCTGCTTCCATGATCACTGACTGTGGATCCAAGCAAAACAAAATCCTTGACAACGTCAATACTTTTTCCACTTATCATGTGAGGATTTTGGTCTTCTTTACATCGAGTCATAATCCATTTCTAGGCAGACCTAGATAGAGGATATGTCAGAAAACAATAGCTTTCTAACATGATGGTTAGGTTTAATGAGCTTTCTATTGTTTTATAGGAACATTTCTTCATTTCTTCCCATCTGTTTGTGTACACGTATGTACTGAATATGATAATAACAAAAGAGAAACAACAGTTCAGCATAGCATCATGATAAGCAGTCTGATAAGCACCAGGCTATGGAAATTTAACTCACTAAAAATTCTTGATAATTTGTGCTAAAGACTACTGATTTTCATATAAACTAGGAAAGATTTTGAATCAAGAACAGATATGGACTAGAGAAGTTTGAGATTTATTTGTGTATTTGGTATTTTTTTCACTTCTTGTGTAAAATTTAATTTAACACATAACAGTGTACATGTGTTCCATGTTATGGTGGGCCTTTTTGTGTTTGGAGAAAGGAGAAATAGTTCTGGCAGGAAGGCAGGGAGACAGCGATAGTCCAATTTAATTCAGGGTGTCTGAAGGAGTCTTTCTGACTTCGACAGGAGATTGGAAAATAGTAGGCCATAACCCTAGGCAAATTGACAATAGTTATTGGAAGGCTTTTAATAAAAAGAGCTTTGAATATGATTTTGCACAGAATCTTGTGGTAATGGTTCTGTAGAGGAAGGGCTAACTATTTTAAACACAAAGATGACTTTATACCTCAAAATTCTATTTGCGGACTTTTCTTCTTTTATTTTTAAAAAAATTATTTTACTGGTGGCTCGTACAATTCTCATCACAATCCATACATCCATCCATTGTGTCAAGTACATATGTACATTCGCTGCCCTCATCATTCTCAAAACATTTGCCCTCCACCTCAGCCCTTAATATCAGTTGCTCATTTTCCCCCTCCCTCTATTTCTCTAGCTCTACTATGGATTCTGAATGGGTGCTACTGTGTTCTGAACCTTGATTTTTAGACACAATGATTAGCTAAAGAATATTTATTGATCATCTGTTGTGGTGGTAAAAAATGATCTCATAATCTCAATGACTTTCAGGGATCAATGTCTGTTTCTTGTTTACATTGTAGCTCCACAAGACCCTTTCTCATGGGATGAGAAATGTAGACTGGGAGCCACTCCTGCCAAGGATACAGTTCTTCCAACATAGAAGGGGGATAAGCTTTCATAACTTCTGCTCAGATGAGACACATATCACTTCTATTCACATTCTGTATACCAAAAAGATGCCATGACCAAATCTGATGCCATGTGAGTGAGATGTATGATCGGTTACAATAAACAGCAGCTTGGTAGAGGACAGTAGTGCACTAACTTGCATTCATCTGTCTAGCCAGAACAATTGATCTCTGGATAGACAAAGCAAGGTCAATCAGGATCTTTTGCATGATTGTTCCTTTACACTATTCACTCTCGTAAAGGCTTTGGACAGAGGAGTAGGTGCAGGGTGAGAAAGTCTCTTGTCTTTCTGCTGTCAATCTAGGAAGACAGTGTCAGAGCCTATGGAGACGAAGGCTGCTAGTGATTAGAGCAAAGTGTTATACGAGAATAAAACCAACCAGAAGTAGCAATGAATGAGCACAGAAAAGATGAGAAACTTCATCGCTCATGTCTTTCTGTAAATTGGTAGATTCCTGTTTAACTTTCTAAATGAGTTTTAGCTAGACTTCAGGAATGTAGTACTAGATGCTTGGTTATTTGGGGCACTGTTTTATAGTACATTTAATATAGAATAATAACAATAAGTGCTAATCCTTAATAAACACTCTTTATACTAAACTTTGCTTTAGCACCCGTTTCCAGAAGGATTAACTATAATATTAACTTTCTAGCTTCAGAGGCTAAAAAAATGAGCAAATCAAGCATATTAAAATAGGAAAGATCATAAAATAATATAAATAAGCTACAATTAAAGATAGGGCATAGAGAAAATTTGCAAGTTTGAAATGTTCTTCCCAAAAGAATAATAAAACTGATTGACCCCAAGCAAAACTGGTCAAAGAGAGAGAACAAATATACAATAATGAGTGAAAGTTACATCAGAGGTCCTACAAACATCAGAAAGACAGGAAGCCAGTAAGATGAACTGCTTTATATCAATAAGATAATGGCTTAGAGATAATGGGAAAACTCTGAAACATACTTTACCAAAAACTGAGAGAAAATTTTATATGAAATCTGGATAACTGTATATATATTATTTATTGAAAACATCTTCAGAAATATATTCCTCACCAGATGAGTACATTACTTAATTTCTATGAAATATTGAAAGAAGAAATAATCTCAATCTCACTTCAAATTCTTTCAGAAATTAGCAGGAAAGAAAACGTTTTCACTCAAGTTATGAGAAAAGCATATAGTTGATAACAAAATTGGACCAAAAATTGTAAGAAACAAAGATCATAGGTCTATTTATCTATTAAGATAGAAAAAATATCAGTAAGTCAATCCTAATAATCGATAAAAAGCATATCAAGTAAGTTTTATTCTAAGAATAAAAAATTGATTTAATGTTTACGTATCTATTACATAATCCATACATTAACAAGATAAAGAGAAAAAAAACAAGTGACGATCTCAGACATAGAAAAGAATTAACATGCACAGTCATACATGAAAAACTTTCAGCAAATAATGATTTAAGACTGCTTCTGTTAGGTAGCTGGTTTAGGAACAGGGGGTTGTCCCTCCCATGCCTGCAAAGGTCTCCATAACGGAAGTTGGAAAGACATCAGGCAATCCATTAGACACCTACGAAGACCCCAAACTGAGCATGTTCATACTCAAGCCCCCAAGCCACATGGGAGGTACACCTGGGCACCCAAACTAGGCCCAGGCTCAGGACATCACCCATGTGGGCTTAACTGAGCCAATGGGGTCAACCAATACCATCAACTCCG
>NW_022103928.1:33186619-33191120 GCF_000313985.2 Echinops telfairi | reverse complement strand
GCAGAGAAGAGAGACATTACACAAAAGGCCTAATGATCATCCCCAAATCAACCAATGAAAAGCCTGTGGAGTCTATAGTATAGACTGTTAGTGAGCCCCCCCGCCCTCGAGGTTTGAATTATCCTGGCTTTGGGAAGGCTTCTCTCTTAGCCTGCTCCAGGTCAGAGGCATGTGGAGGGGGACGGTCCTCTCCTTGGGACTACTCAGGGCTCATGGCCTCTGGGCCCACATGCGCTCAGCCTCTAGGGTTCTTGGGCTTTGGCCTCCCAGGATCCCTCCCAAGGTCCGCACATGGGTTCCCTTTTCCACAGGGTTGTTTGGGCCCACTTGTGAATCCCTTTGAATCTATAAAACCAGAAATGTGTCCTGTCCTTCATAAAACCCCACTTGAATTACAAAAGAAGCTTTGGCTCCAGAAACCTAACACTTCCTCAGCTTGATGAAGCATATTTATGAAATATAACTATATGTCATATAGTTATATATGTTATATACCTAGTGTTAGCTCTAGCTAACATCATAATTAATAGAATATCACTGAACATTTTCCACTAAAAATCAGGAACATGTTAAGGATGTGTACTCTCACTATTCCTATTACTCTTTGAACTGGGTTTTCTACCTATTATAAAGATGCACAGGGGAAAGAGGTACACATATGGGAAAGGCAGAAGTAAAACTGTGCCTCTTTACACACAATATGTTCACATGTGTAGAAAAATACCAAATAACATACAAAAATGCCATTAGAAAATTAATTTCAGAAACAGATTCATATCTTCACTATCTAAGGCTAGAGTAGGAAAAAACAAAGGACAAGAAAAAGAATTCAACAATTCTGACCCATGGTGGAGCAATGGTGAAGCTTAAAGTCAGTGATTTCTAAGAAGAGTTACTCTCCTCTACCGGAAGACGAGCCAACCATCTCCTACATTTGCCATCACAGCCCCAAACACCCCCTCGAACCACTGAAGTTGGTAGTTATGAATCAGGAATGACTGGATTGTGCCAAAGTGCAACAGCCAAATAACAAAAGGTTATTAAGTGAAATTAAGGAAGTCATTTATAAGTGATAGAAACTGTTAGGTTAATATTTTGAAAATCCTATTAAGAACATGGAACAAATACAGACACCATGCATACAGGCACCGACAATCTAGTATTTAAACTAGGATAGTGTTACCCAGGTATTCAAAATGAAAATCAAATGATTAGACCAAGCTCGCTTGTCAAAAGAGGTAGCAAACTTTTAAGTTTTTAATAGGAGGAACAATACAAACTTCATGAAAGCAACGTAAATTCAAATATATCTAAAACCAAATCCCCTGACAAAAT
Organism: Echinops telfairi; assembly: GCF_000313985.2. NCBI lineage: Eukaryota > Metazoa > Chordata > Mammalia > Afrosoricida > Tenrecidae > Echinops > Echinops telfairi. Next base: position 33,189,785 of record NW_022103928.1, on the reverse strand, counting down.
TTTTTACAAAACAAATGTACAAGTATATAGTAGTTACTTAAAAGAACCATAACTTTGCTACCTAAATGTTTTTAAATAGTTGAACACTATAGAAAGATATAGCGCCTGGGGCCTTAAAGGCTTGAAGATAAACAAATGGCCATCTAGCTGAGAAGCAACAAATCCCACATGAAAGAAGCACACCAGCCTGTGTGATCATGAGGTGTCAATGGGATCAGGTACCAGGCATCTAAGACCCAGAACAAAATCATACCCGAGGTGAATGGTGGGGGTGGGGGCATGGGGATGGAGTGGAGACCCAATGCCCATCTGTAGACAATTGGACATCCCCTCACAGAGGGGTCACAGGGAAGAAATGAGCCAGTCAGGGAGCAGTATACCACTGATGAAACACACAATTTTCCTCTAGTTCTTTGGTACTTCCTTCACCCCACTATCATGACCTAATTCTACCCTATGAATCAGATTAGACCAGAGCGTGCACACTGCTACAGATAAGAGCACAGGGAATCCAGGATAGATAAACCCCCCAGAATCAACAAGGAGCGTAGAGATACCAGGAGGATTAGGGGAGGCTGGAGGGAGCAAGGGGAAATTGACCACAAGGATCAACTCGAACCCCCTCCCTGGGGGATGAACAACAGAAAACTGGGTGAGGTGGGACGGAGGATGATGTAAGATAAATTTAATGATCTATAACTATCAAAGTTTTGTGAGGGAAGGTCGGGGAGAGGAAGGGGGGAAGAAATGGGGAGCTGATACCAGGGGCTCAAGTGGGAAGAGAATGCTTTGAAAGTGGTGATGGCAGCATATGTGCAAATGTGCTTGACACCCTGGAGGAATGTGTGGCTTGTGATAAGAGATGTAAGAACCCCCAATAAATGTATTCAATAAAAAAATAGTTGAATAATCTGAATAAAATAAAAATCTCATGATTTGTTAGAGTGAAATAAATCTGTGTTAGCAAATGACTCACTGGTGTACAAATTTTAAGTCACGATGGCGCAGTGGTTACCTCTTGGGCTGCTCGCTCGGATGAGCAGTTCAAAACCGTTAGCCACTCCGTGGGAGCAGTAAGGGGCTTGCTACTCCCGTGAAGAGTTATTATAGTCTCAAAAACCCACAGCGGCAGCTCTACACTGTCCTATTGGGTCACTAGGAGTCAGCATGAACTTGAAGCCAGTGAGTGTGTTTATGTGTTTGTTGGTTTATGTGTTTTATGAGTAGTTCTAGTGGTGCTGTCAAGTAAGCATCAGACTGTCAACTACAATGTTGCTGGTTCAAACTCACTAGCTGCTCTGCAGGAGAAAGTCGAGGCTGTCTGCCCTTAGAAAGATTTATAGTTTCAGGCACCCTCTGTGGGTCGCTATGAGTCAGAACAGACATGATGCTAAACTTTGTTTTTGTTTTATACAGTTAATGGAAATGAAGCAGACCTCCTAAAGAGGGAACAGAAAGGACCAAACAATTCAAATAACAAACAAGAAAAAAAAAAACCCCAAGGAACAAGAAATCCAGCGATCAAACTATCAAATGTTTAACTGTTAGAGGCAAATTTTAAACGGGAAATTTTCAAAATATTCCAAAGGGTCATCTGAAGTTTTAAAAGCATGGAACTATGGGGTAAAGGAGAACTTTAGTTAAAATGGAAATTAAGTCTCTACAGAATGGAAGCATCCCCCCCTTTTCAACACCAGCATGCCCCCACCCAGCTGCTTACAATGTGTGTGAGAGGATAGTTGGTCTCTAAAGAATCAATCTCATTTCCCCTGGAAGAGAGCCTGGGTCCGTTAGGCGTGCTTTCCTTCTTCTTAACCTACTAGCACACTCGCTGCTAATAACTAATATTATCTTCCAATAATAATGTGATACAGTCATTTGCTGATACAGGTTAGGTTCTCTGCTGAATTCTTAACACATAAATCTCCTTCCGTTTTACTACTCTCTCATCTCACCTGCCCCTTAGCATCCCTGTAACATGCCAAACATTACACCCCAAATGAGGCTGTTATTTTAACCAGTAATAGACACAGCACCTATCCTCAAGGTTTTTAGAGCAGAGAAGAGAGACATTACACAAAAGGCCTAATGATCATCCCCAAATCAACCAATGAAAAGCCTGTGGAGTCTATAGTATAGACTGTTAGTGAGCCCCCCCGCCCTCGAGGTTTGAATTATCCTGGCTTTGGGAAGGCTTCTCTCTTAGCCTGCTCCAGGTCAGAGGCATGTGGAGGGGGACGGTCCTCTCCTTGGGACTACTCAGGGCTCATGGCCTCTGGGCCCACATGCGCTCAGCCTCTAGGGTTCTTGGGCTTTGGCCTCCCAGGATCCCTCCCAAGGTCCGCACATGGGTTCCCTTTTCCACAGGGTTGTTTGGGCCCACTTGTGAATCCCTTTGAATCTATAAAACCAGAAATGTGTCCTGTCCTTCATAAAACCCCACTTGAATTACAAAAGAAGCTTTGGCTCCAGAAACCTAACACTTCCTCAGCTTGATGAAGCATATTTATGAAATATAACTATATGTCATATAGTTATATATGTTATATACCTAGTGTTAGCTCTAGCTAACATCATAATTAATAGAATATCACTGAACATTTTCCACTAAAAATCAGGAACATGTTAAGGATGTGTACTCTCACTATTCCTATTACTCTTTGAACTGGGTTTTCTACCTATTATAAAGATGCACAGGGGAAAGAGGTACACATATGGGAAAGGCAGAAGTAAAACTGTGCCTCTTTACACACAATATGTTCACATGTGTAGAAAAATACCAAATAACATACAAAAATGCCATTAGAAAATTAATTTCAGAAACAGATTCATATCTTCACTATCTAAGGCTAGAGTAGGAAAAAACAAAGGACAAGAAAAAGAATTCAACAATTCTGACCCATGGTGGAGCAATGGTGAAGCTTAAAGTCAGTGATTTCTAAGAAGAGTTACTCTCCTCTACCGGAAGACGAGCCAACCATCTCCTACATTTGCCATCACAGCCCCAAACACCCCCTCGAACCACTGAAGTTGGTAGTTATGAATCAGGAATGACTGGATTGTGCCAAAGTGCAACAGCCAAATAACAAAAGGTTATTAAGTGAAATTAAGGAAGTCATTTATAAGTGATAGAAACTGTTAGGTTAATATTTTGAAAATCCTATTA
>NW_022103928.1:33169206-33186519 GCF_000313985.2 Echinops telfairi | reverse complement strand
AAGCTGCTTTGCTTAGTTCACTGTGAATTAACCTCGTGTAGTTACTGCAAGAGAAGAAAGCTACCGATCTTTGTATAGGATAAGTCTTATGATAACCAAGCTATTTATTTAAGAGGATTTTAATGAAGTTAAATAATATGGTAATAATAATATCTCTGCAGTCATCCTGCTAACAATAGGGGCTTTATTAACAAAATTTAGCTCTTAAACAATATTAAAATAAAAAAAATTCCAAACCATCTTGTTTTCTAAAACCATATCTTTCCTGCTATGAATACATAAATTCCCCAGTATGGAAGGTTCCTGAAATGAGATAGCAGAATAACTACTGTATTGTTATGATGACATTTTTTATTCAAGAAATTACACAAAATGTTGGATTTCTGCATGCTAATACCAACTGAGAGCATATGAATTTAAAAGTATCATCAATTTCTTGTAGTGTCAAATATACAGTTTTATGATGATTGTTATACTGGGCTAACTCAGCATGTGTGTGTGTGTGTGTTTGTGTGAAAGAGAGAGAGAGAGAGAATGAATTTTAGTAGAGGATGATAGCATCATTGAGTCTTTTTTTAATCGAGTTTTCAAAACATATTTAAAATGCTCACCTCTCTACATTCCTTATGACATATTTAGTTTTATGAGAAAATGAATTCAGAATATCCTATTAATGAAGATGGTTTAATGCCTCTGCATTATTATAATGGACTCCTTTGTTCCACAGTTTCTCCCAGTGTCACAGACTAAGTCATTAATCAATGGGTGCTGAAAAATAATTGTCTAGTTCTTAACAATTGTCTATTGTTGAAACATTTGGAATTTTAAGATAAAGATGTACAGGCTGTTCTGGAAATGGTTTAAGATTGCCCTTCATGGAATTGTGGATGTATTGTTAGAAATTCAGAGCAGCTGACCTGGTTTTAATGTAATTTTCAGTCCTGGTGTTCAATTGCCTATTCAAATTGTGCTGGAAGAGTTGACTTCATTAATGTCAAGAAATAATGATTGTGTGTGTGTTTATTAAACTGGCACAACTATTAAATGAAGAATTATCATAGAATTCTTAAGTGTTTTAAAAGATAAGTTAAGCATGTTAATAATTATCATGATGGTAAATTTTAGTCTATTTAACCTCATTTTTGAACATTGTTACTCTCATGCTTGATGCTATAAATAAGAACCCTGTATCTCTGAGTGATTATTATTCAGAAAGAAATGTATGACTATGCCATGCTGTTTTAGTAGCTCAAAATTAGATATCTTTCTCATTGAAAATACTACTTGAAATGTCCATAAATACATTTCATGCCATCTAGTACTATTAAAAATTACCCCTTAAATCTGCCAAGATTAAAATCTAACTCAGCCTCAAATAAATGCTAATTCGGAATTATAGAAAAATTGTGTCTTAATTTAAATGTGATTCTTCTTTATGCAAATATCTCTACCACTGTGTATTTATTTGCTTATAGATCCAAGTCCCCCAACAATGTCTTATGAAAAATTAAAAAAAATTATTTGTATTCTATAGCTTATCTATTATATACCTTACTTAACTAATACCAAAACACAAAAAGCAAACTCATTGCAGTTGAGTTAATTTTAACTCAGAGCAACATTATAGAACAGGGTTGAATTGCCCTTTATGGGTTTCCTAGACAGTAAATCTTTACTGAGATAGAAACCCCCCCCAGAGTAGCTGGTAGTTTAGAACTGCCAACCTTACCATTAGCAGTCAAATATGTAACTCACTAAGCCACCAAGGCTCCGCTTAACTAATAGATGCCTTTGTTTGTCTGTTCATTGATTTATGTGTCTATTTATTTATTTATTTATTTATTTATTTATTTATTTATTTAACGAGTGCCTAGAATAAATATAACTTTTGAGTTGTAGAACACCTGACTATATTTATCACAGATCTCTACCTCAATGAGTCAATTATTATCTCATTTTTTTTGTCTCTTGTACCTAGCAGTACATTAAACCAAGAATAGCCTTATCTGCTCTCTTATGTGTGAATAATCACGGAGTCGAATTGGTGAAGGGACAATTGAGATCAACTACTTCCTTTCTATCATTTTTAATGTGTTTATACCACCCAAGGACTCCTAACTCATTAGAGGACTGTAAATAAAAAACACAATAAATGACCCTATATATTAAAACATATTAGCATATACATAAATATGCATTCTAGTAAAATGAATGGTAAATAATTGCCACCACCTCCACCCAAACAATGATGCCCACACTCTAATGAGCTATGCACCTGGAAATAAAAAGATTATCCATGAGTTCTTAAAAGTAGAAACAAGAGGCAAAAGTCAGTCTGTAGAATGTGAAGACAGTTCGTGGACACCTGCCCCTTCCCCCAGAAGAATTTGTTTCAGAGGACAGAACTGAAACTGCAGCTCTGGGAGAGGGACATGTCTGATCAGAGCACACGGGAGCAAATGAAGGGGAAGGAAGAAAGAGTGGAGCACATCCTGGCCCACCAAGCCTTGATGAAGAGTTTCCCTCTCAGAGCAGCCAATCCACAGAGAAGACTCAATGGCTTACCCCACTATGAGACATGACATCCCTCACTGACACATAGCCCTACAGGGGACAACACTGGAGAAACAGTGTGGGAATTGCGCCCGATCTGATCCCACCATACTGAGGCAAAACACTAAGGGCATGGAACAGAACATCAAGGGGAACAGAACAACGAAGTCCCTAGGGAATACCAAATATAGACTTTGGGGCCAGGGCTTGACGCCCCAACAGACTCAACTGGAAAACACTCCTAAAGGCCAACAAACAGTCCTTGAACTAACTACAAGCTTTCCTTTTTTGTTTTGTTTTTTGTCATTGGCTTGTTGTTGTTGTGTCGTTTTGTTTTATTTTGTTGCTTGGTTTAGCTCTGTCTTTTTTTGTGCATGTTATTATCTCTGCAGGTTTTTCTAAATAAGACAGGCTGGATGAACAATCTGGAGGAGAAAACAACGGGACCGAAAGTCCCGGGGGGACATGGGAGAGGGGGAGGTGGGGGAAAAGGTAGTGGTGTTGACAAACCCAGGGCCAAGGGAACAACAAGTGATCCAAATTGGTGGTGAGGAGGATGTAGGAGGCCTGGTAGAGTGTGACCAAGGGTAATGTAACAGAGAAATTACTGAAACCCTAATGAAGGCTGAACATGATAGTGGGACAAGAGGAAAGTAAAAGGAAATAGAGGAAATAAAGGGCATTTATAGAGGTCTAAATACAGGCATGTACATATATTCATATATTTATATATGAGGATATGGAAATAGATCTATGTGCATATATGTATAGATTTAGTAAAGGTAGCTGATGGACATTGGGCCTCCACTCAAGTACTCCCTCAATGCAAGAACACTTTGCTCTATTAAACTGGCATTCCACGATCCTCACCTTTCCAACACAATCACTGAAGACAAAGCCGGTGCATAAGCAAATGTGGTGAAGAAAGCTGTGCTCACGAGGTGCCGTAGGGATCAGTTATCAGCATCAAAGAACAAAAAATCATATTATTGTGTGCTCACCTCCCTGATATGATTGCTGAAGACAAATGGGTGCATAAGCAAATGTGGTGAAGAAAGTGGATGGTGCCCGGCTATCAAAAGATATAGCATCTGGGGTTTTAAAGGCTTGAAGGTGAACAAGTGACCATCTAGCTGAGAAAAAACAAAGCCCGCATGAAAGTAGCACAACAGCCTGTGCGATCATGAGGTGTCGAAGGGATCAGGGATCAGGAATCATCAGAACAAAAAATCATATCATTGTGAATGAGGGGAAGTACGGAGTAGAGACCCAAAGCCCATCTGTAGGCAATTGGACATCCCCTTATGGAAGAGTTGTGGAGAGGAGATGAGCCAGTCAGGATGCAATGTAGCAACGATAAAACACACAACTTTCCTCTACTTCCCAAATGCTTCCTCCCATCCACCCTCCTATCATGATCCTAATTCTACCCTACAAATCTGGCTGGTACATGGATGTACACTGGTACAGATAGGAACTGGAAACACAGGGAATCCAGGGCAGATGATCCCTTCAGGACCAGGGGTGAGAGTAGCGATACCGGGAGGGTGGAGTAAATGTGGGATGGAAAGGGGGAACCGATTACAATGATCTACATGTGACCTCCTCCCTGGGGGACAGGCAACAGAAAAGTGGGTGAGGGGAGACATCGGATGGTGCAAGATATGACAAAATAATCATTTATAAATTATCAAGGGTTCATGAGGGAGGGGGGAAGGGGGAGGGAGGGGAAAAATGAGCTGAGGCCAGGGGCTTAGGTGGAGAGCAAATGTTTTGAGAATGATGAAGGCAATGAATATACAAATGTGCTTTACACAATTGATGTATGTATGGATTGTGATAAGAGTTGTATGAGCCCCTAAGAGAACGATTTAATAAAAAAAGAATGTGAAGACAGAGCAAAGGCTCTAGGAGTATGAATAAGGATTTGAGGTGTTGGTCAAGGAAAGCAATTGTACTCTAGAATTTTCAGAAGAAAACCCCTGTCCTGTTCACACATTTATTTTTGTCCAGCCAGAAAGACACTTGTGCTACTGTAAACTGAGGAATTTGTGATAACTCATTGCAGCAGTAATAGAAAACAGTAATTAGAGGGTTGGAAAATATGGGGAGCCCCTGGAATTCTCAGCCCTGGTAGGTGAGAATGAAAATGCTATAGCCACTTTGAAAACATGCAGCGTTTCTTATAAAGGCTAAAAAGTTACATCTTTCCTCTAAGCCAGTGATCCATTTCTCAGTGTTCACTAAGGAGGAATGAAAATGTGTTTATGCAAATAAATATGACGGTTGATTTATATAACGGTTTATTTATGTAATCTCTGCTCATTATAGTCAAAACTTTAAAATAGCACAAATGGCCATACTGTGGAAGGAATAAAGAAATTAGATTGCAACTATACAATGACTTCCTGGAAGAGTGTGTAGTAATCAAAGCAATCTCACAAAAGCAAACTGATATACAAAACTACAGGGATCCATCTAAAAAGCTTCTTTCTAACTGAAAGGAACGAGGTACAAAAGGAAACACACTGCCCGGTTTCATTTATGTAACATGCTGGAGAAGCCGTGAGTATAGGAGTTCCCATGTTATCAATGGTTATAGGACATTGTAGGGATAGCAGAGTATTACAAAGGGGTACAAGGGAATTTGGGCCAGTAATGAAACTGTTGTATTTCTTTATTACAGTGTTAGATGGATACAATTGAGAGAGTACCCTGAATTTTTCTCCCAGAACCAGAAAACTTTTTGGTATGTTAATTGAACCTGAATAAATCTAACAACCTAATACCTCATATTTAACACCTCCAATTTTTATTATTAGATTTCTCTCTTTAAAATAACATTTTTTACTTATCATTATTATTAAAAAAAATAACTAAACTCACTTCTCTCTTTTTTATTGAATTTGTTATTTGAATCATTGTGATATTGCTGGAACTTGATATTTACATGTTGAATTGTCACTCTAATCCTCTTGTTTGTTGTAGGCTTAATTCTACAGTAAAATATATTCAACATGCACAATCAGACCTTGGTTTCATATGGCATCTCTTGGTTGGATTTTCTTGGTAGTTGTTTGTATTGGAGACTTTATTCATTTATTAAGAAGCAAATTGGCAACTATTTAAAAAAGAACCAGCTTAAAAGAAGAAACAACATCGAAAGTGATATTAACTAAAACACAAGTAAGCACAAAGAAATTCATGCAAAAGGCTAATAATTTAAAATTTCTAGGTGTTTAAAAATAGCTGATCTTTAGATAAAATACAGCAGATCATTTTTCCCCATGTTGTTCTGCATATTAAGATCCCAGATTGCTCCCCAGGACATGGATCTAGAATGGACTCTACAATACTTCTTGTCAATGATTTGAAAGACAGGAAACTAACCAAATCAAGACAAATCCCCTAGATAGTGAGTTGATTTCAACTCATATGGACCCTGTAGGACAGATTTACCACATAGACATTCGGAAACGGTTTTCTTTTTCCCCCTAACATTTTTATTGGCACACAATCTATATATCGCACAATCAAATGATTCAATTGTTCAATCTTATCAAGAAAAATTGTACAATCAGCACCACATTTTGCTTCAAGTATGATCAGGAAAGTTTAATACAAAGAGAAAAAGGTCAGGGACATTGTACTGAGAAATGTTGCTTAAATTCCATCACAGCCGGGTACCTACGTCTTCTTTGGGAATAGCAGGGGCTCTCCTATGAGCATTTTGGTGGGAAATCTTACCCATCCACCCTACAACCTTTTGTTCACCCAAATCAAGGAACCTTTCTAAAGATCACAATTTGGGTCCCTCACATTTGCCAAAATTGCTGTTTTGAAGACTACAGAGCTCGAGAGATGGCAATACTTCCTTCAGAAGTGTATAGCTTCACATTTTAATAGTTTTTCTTAATAAAGGTTTCAATAATTTTGTAGCAATATATTTATTTCCACTAATTTATTAACTTGGGATGTCTTAAAAGTAGTTTTTGTCCAGCAAAACTTACACAAATTCTGTCAGACCTAAGGCTATCTCACTCAGGAGATGCCTCCATGAGCTATACGCATTCTGCCCGTAAACCACCGAGTTTGGAGCCCTGTCTTACAAGAAACAGTGAATTTTACTAACATTTTGTATTGTGGTAAATAGAGCTTCAACAAAACATGGGCCACTTCAATATTTGCCCATATAATTGACGATTGCATTTATCATGTTCAGTTGTACATCGATCATAATTAGATTTATTTTTCTCATTTTCATGAATAGAAGCTGAGTATTCTCTGCACAATGAGGTCCTCTTTCTTATGAAATCAACGCCTTTACATAACCTTCGACCTTGTTTCTCTGCAAAACCAGCTTTGGAGAATTTCCTCCTAAGCCCTGCATTAGTTTTCTACACCAGAGGAGTTGTTACTTTTATCTCGGTTGGTTGACACTTCCTGGGTAAACTGTCAACAGCTTGGTGTGATATTTTCTTTTTGTGTGTGTGTGTGATATTTTCTGCCTTGTCTGCCCTACAATTAATATGCACCTTGCAGGGACTGGTCCATATATGATTCAAATGAGATGACGTAGAGCCCAGCCTTGTCAACCCATGAAGTGTCCACAAACTGCCAGGAGGGATTGGTCACTTTGTGGTCTTGGTGGGAGGGTCATGCCTTGAAATTTTAGGAGAAATGTGTGGATAAACACAGGCTACCTCATGGGGGTTTGGTCAGGAGGTAACCATTAACAAATTTAGATCTGTTTCCATTTGCCTCTTCTAGATATTTCATACATGTGGGATCACACAATATCCTCCTTTTGTGCCTGACTTATTTCACTCAGCATGTTGCAGCAGCATGTAAGAGTAAAGTTCCATTGTGTGTACCACATGTTTATCCAGCCATGGATGCACAGTTAGCCTTTTCTTCGGGTCTAGAGAATGTTCTATATACCAGAGTACTATTCCACAGTATGTATGCACCAGATTTTGTTAGCCATTCACCATCTGATGAACATTTCACCTGGTTTCAAATTTGAGCATTATGAATAGTGCTTAATATTTTGGTTACAGTCAAGGATGGCACTGTCTTATGTGCTGACTTACAAGTCCTTGTGTAGGATAGTCTTCAAATCAGGATGTTTCACTGAAGAGTTCTACTATGCTCACAAATTAGATCTACTGAACTCCTAAATATTCATAGATTTTGAAAAAATGTCATCATAAAATAATTATACTTAAAAATAAACTAGATAAACTCAGGGGGAAAAAAGAATGACCAAGTTTATAAGACAGCAAAAAATCCAAAAAGCATAACAAACCAATATCTTTTCAATTTACAGTTCCGGTAGAAATGAGCTGTTTCTCAAAATACAAAGTGGTTTACCAAAGACTAATGAATTTATTGTATTGATACTATACTGCTTATTCAAATAGTGCTTGGATAGAATACTATTAATATTTAGGGATGGTTTTTCTCCCCTTCTCCTATTTTGGCAGAGACATTAGACTTATATAAAGCTTAAAAATAGAAATATAAAAATTTACAGTAACAAAATCATAGGAATCTAATAATTTTTAGTCTATTTAATTCTGTTTAAGAATTTTATGGATTTTGTTCTCCTTTCTTAGGTGCATGTCATAAATAAAAGGCTTGAAAGTGATTATAGGCCATCTGGGAATACGCAGAAGCATAACTCAGTTTTAGTGTCTAATATGGGACAGAGAACACAGTTAAGTTCCGTTTATTTTTATGTTCCCTTCTACTGCACTGGCATATCTAAAGCTACTGAAAAATCTATATTGGGTACATGCAAGAGAAATTACTTTTTTGAGAAATATGTGTTTAATGAATATTTCTGGTGAGCAATGTTTTGCCTTTTACAATATTTACTCTATCAGCACATTTTGGCAGCCTAACATGTGGACAAAGTCTAAAGGCAAATGTTTCCCTCCCGATGGCCTAGTAATTGTTTAGTGTTAGGTTAGAATACTCCACTTGCCTTTAATCATCCTTCCCTATATTTATATTTGGATTGCTTCAGGATACATTCATTCACTGGGGTTTCTTTATAACTCTCACTTTACATGTATATTGTGTAATCTTTCTTTCTTTCCCTGTCTCAATAATGTGGGCATATGGCAAACCTGGACCAAGACCATGCCAAGAACATTTAGAAGAACTGTATGTGAAGAGAAGGAGCCCTGGTGGCATAGTGGGGTAGTTTTGATTTGGTGACTGCGAGGTCTAAGATTCAAATCCACCAGCCATTCAGCAGACTCAGAAAAAGGCTAGGCTGCTTGCTTTCATAGAGATTTGCATCAGCATAACAAACAAAAACATATTGCTGAGAATGAGGGGGCTGGAGCAGAGATCCAAAGCCCATCTGTAGACAGTGGAACAATCTCTCAACAGAGGGGCCATTGATGAAACACACTATAGTCCTCTGGTTCCTTGAAGTTTCCTCACCCCCCACTACCATGACCCCAGAGGTGCTTCCCAGTTCAGACTGGACTGGAACATGTACACAGGTACATTTGCTTATGCTCACATTTTTCTTCAGCAATCATGTCAGGAAGGTGTGCATCCTGGAATGCCAATTTAATAGAACAATGTGTTCTTGCATTGAGGAAGTGCTTGAGTGGAGGCTCAGTGTCCATCTGCTGCCTTAATACTAAACCTATAAATATATGCACGTAGATCTGTTTCCCCACACTCCTATATAGATAATGTGGGCATAAGCAAATGTGGTGAAGAAAGCTAATAATGCCCAGCTATAAAAAGATATAGCGTCTGGGGTCTTAAAGGCTTCAAGGTAAACAAGCGGCCATCTAGCTGAGAAGCATCAAAGCCCACATGGAAGAAGCACACCAGCCTGTCTGACCACGAGGTGTAGAAGGAACCAGTTACCAGACATCAAAGAACTAAAAATCAGATCAGTGGGTGCCCACCTTCCTGATACGATCACAAAAGACAAATGTGTGCAAAAGCAAATGTGGTGAAGAAAGCTGATGGTGCCCGACCATCAAAAGATATAATGCCTGGGGTCTTAAAGGCTTGAAGATAGCGGCCAACTAGCTCAGAAGCAACAAAGCCCACATGGAAGAAGCACACCAGCCTGTGTGACCACGAGCTGTCAAAGGGATCAGGTATGAAGCATCCAAGAACAAAAAATCATATCATTGTGACTGTGGTTGAGTGCACAGTGGAGACTCAAAGCCCATCGGTGGGCAACAGGACACCCCCTACTGAATGGTTGTGAGGAGGAGATGAGCCAGTGAGGGTGCAGGGTAGCAACAATGAAACATAACTTTCTTCTAGTTCTTAAATGCTTCCTCCCCTCCACTATCATAATCCCAATTCTACCTCACAAATCTGGCTAGATCAGAGGATGTACATTGGTACAGATAGCAACTGGAAACAGAGGGAATCCAGGACAGATGATCCCTTCAGGACCAGTGGTGAGAGTGGCAATGCCTGGAGGATGGAGGGAATGTCGGGTAGAAAGGGGGAACTGATGACAAGAATCTACATATAGCCTCCTCCCTGGAGGACGGACAGCAGAGAAGAGGGCGGGGGGGAGACGTCGGACAGGGTAACATATGACAAAATAATAATAATTTATGAATTATGAAGGGTTCACGAAGGAGGGGACAGTGGGGAGGGAGCAGGGAAAATGAGCAGCCGATATTAAGGGCTCAAGTAGAAGGCAAATGTTTTGAGAATGATGAAGGCAACAAATGTACATATATGCTTGACACAATGGATGCATGTATGGATTATGATAAGAATTGTACAAGCTCCTAATAAAATGTTTTTTTTTTGAAGTACCATGGATTTCCAAAAGAACAAACAATTCTATCTTGGAAGATGTATAGCCAGACTGCTCCTTGGAAGCAAGGATGGCAAGACTCCGTCTCACATACTTGAGGCATGCTATCAGGAGAGACCACCCCTGAAGAGGGACATCATACTGGGTAAAGTCTCCGTCTCACATACTTGAGGCATGCTATCAGGAGAGACCACCCCTGAAGAGGGACATCATACTGGGTAAAGTAGAAGGACGGTGAAAAAAAAGGAAGATGCTCAACAAGATAGACTGACATATGGCTGCTACACTGAGAACCCATTTAGAAACAACTGTGAGACGGACACAGGACCGCGCGGCGTTTTGTTTTGTTCTGTCGTAGAGAGGGCTGCTAAGAGTCCGAATGGACTCGGTGATGCCTAGAAAGAACAAGATTGGAAGCTACCTGACTGGGTACCAGAGTTCCTTTGGTAGTGCCAGCGATTAGTGTGCTCAAATGGTAACTGAGAGTTTAGAATTGGGGGTATACACAGAGGAAAGGCCTGCCAATTTGCTTTAGAAAACCCAGTCATTCAAAACCCTATGGTTGACAGCACCATGCGAAGTGTCAACTGAGCCCAAATGCCAATGGAAAAAAGTTGGACCTGTTTCTTGACAACAACCTTAGTATGAGCTAATTGTGTGAGGTTATCTGGAGTCAGAACCCTAACCTGACCCTAGATGACACGACTAAAAGTGAAACAGGAAGTACATCTCGGGGACAGCATTATAAAAGTGAGTGGAAAAATGGAAAGAAGGGTAAGCATTTACGTGAAGCCATCTGTCAATCACTGAATACTATTGCGAGCACTGTACAATTTGTTCTACATGATACAGCACTTTGGACATGTCATGCTTGGTAAAATGAGGGCCAGTGAAAATGAAAAAAACAAACAGAGACCCCTCAATGGCATGCATTGACAAAGTAGTTGCAATGGGCTCAAACAGACCAATCATTGTGAAGATCATACAGGACAGGCAGTATTTCAGTCCGCTGTGCATAAGGTCAACATGAGTCAGAATATACGCTATGGTGTCTAATGACAACAACAAGCAAACATCATGATAAATTCACAGAGAATGATTAGAGTAACTTGTTATTTTTCTGCTTAAAGAAGACACTGGGGTCTATTAAAGAGAACTATTAAAACTGCTTTCAAATATTAGCTCTGCTCTGAGAAAAGAGAATACCTTATTCTATGGGACTTCAGAATATTGGACTCATATTAATGTTTAGGCCTTCAAAAGCAGCTGATGTGACTATACACAAATCCGACTTTGGTTTTTGAATTAAAAGATTCAACTTTCAAAGAGGAAGATTTCTCAGAAGGAGTTGATATTAAAAATATTTCATTAGATTGTATGGTTATGTGTCAGGAATACTGTAGCAAACTTTGCCCAGCAAATGAGAGCTAGCATTTGAGATGCTGTTAGGAGTTGCGAAAAGGTGAACCCCCCCTGGTTAATTCCAACTCACCCAAACCCTACAAGACAAAGTGAAACTGATCCTGTGGGTTTTCTCTTCGATGGAGTATAAAGCCTCATCATTATCCCATGGAGTAGGGTGGTAGTTTAGAACTACTGACCTTGTCAGTAGCAGTCCACTTTATGACCACTCCACTACCAGGGCTAAGGTGCCTTTAGCATGCATGTACTAATGGTTGACAAGGCTACTGTTAAATGTTAGAGCTTGCCATGATTGACTCTTAATGTTTACCCAATTTTGTCAAGTCCAAGCCCTTTAACAAGGACAAAAGAGAGGCATTAAGGCATGGAGAATTAAGAAAGACCACTTGTCTCCACAGATTGGCTACTGCCTACAGGGAGCATTCCATCTTGAGTTTGAAGGAGTTTTAGGAATTCTAGCAGAGAAGAGGGAGAGGCAGTGGGGAAGAGATCTGAGGAAGTTGATAGCAAGAATCTACTGTAACTATTTGCAAAATATTTCCTGTTGTATTAATCTTTATCCTTTCCTCACCGTAATCGCCCTCCGTGTTGCAGTTACTAGAAACCTTGGAATTGTATTTGCCAGATTCCCTTACTGTGCTGAGATTGTTTGGGTCCCTCCAACTAGAGCGTCTGTCATGAATTAGAAGACAAGAAAAAGTTCTGATTCTTTAACAGCAGCTCTGGGCAGGTGGATGGGCAGCTGCCAAGGGCTTTCAAGTAAGTGCTTGAAAGTCACTGCCTTTAGTACAATCTAGAGCTGAAATAATTGTCAACAGCTTTCTACAGACCCTATGTTTTGATTTCTAGGATTTCTCTTGATTACATTAAACCTACTATTCTGCAGGTTGTATATACCTCTCCTTCTAATTCATTTACTCTTGACTAAGGATAATTCTATCTTTATAAACTTGGGCCTATTCTGAGTGATTACCACTAAAGTCAGCCGTGAAAGAAGTGATGCTGAATGAGAACAGGGAGGAAAAGTGATCAGAAGAAAGTGAACGTCTTTTCCATATGGTTTTCTCAATCCCCCCTGCCCAGGTGGGGTTTACTGTTTCCCTATAGCGGTGCTTTCTTAGCTCTCTGCACCAAATCCTCCCAAAACCAGTCTGCGAGGGATGTCTGTCTTTCCCAAAAGCTGCACCGTCCCAGGTAAATGACCTGGTATTAAAGGAAATCAGAAACATTGTTTGGAGTCAAGAATTTCAAACTTTTCTATACTATCAATTTGTTCTAATCCCTTGATTCTACGATTTACACTTCTAGTTTTATGTCTTTAAGTATAAAATGTGGAAAGTATACTAAATGATCTCTTAGCGACTCCTTCCATGTACAAAACTACCAGGAACTTGCCCTTGGAGTTCCTCAGTGATGTTTTTCATCTCTACATTTAACATTTTGACTTGTTCTGGGCTAATTAAAGTGAAGTTTTATTCAATATACTTGTAAACATCATCTTGGGACTTTGGAGGACAGAAATCATGAACTTGCATAACGTCTTTGTTCATGTTACTTATGGTTCATAGAGACAAGAATCAGACGATCAGACTGTAAATGAAAGTGGTAGAGGGAACCTTATTCCATTTCCATACCAGCTGTCATCAGGTGGACTCTGAGTCATGGTGACCTCATTTTCCCCCTCCTTCCACACCCCCTCCCTCATGAACCTTTCATAATTTATAAATTATTATTATTTTGTTGTGACTTACACTGTCCTACGTCCCCCTTCACCCACTTTTCTGTTGTTTGTCCCACAGGGAGGAGGTTATATGCAGATCCTTGTAAATGGTTTCCCCTCTCTACACAACCCTCCCTCCACTCCCCCACCCCACTGGTATTGCCACTCTCACCACTGGTCCTGAAGGGTTCATCTGTACTGGATTCCTGTGTTTCCAGTTTCTATCTGTACCAGTGTTCATGCTCTGGTCTAGCTGGATTTGTAGGGTAGAATTGGAATCATGATAGTGGGGAGGGTGGAGAGAGGAAGCATTTAAGAACTAGAGGAAAGTCATATGTTTCATCGTTGCTACCCTGCACCCTGACTGGCTTGTCTCCTCCCTGCCACCCTTCTGTAGGGGATGTCCAGTTGGCTACAGATGGACTTTGGTCCCCACTCCGCACTGCTCCTCATTTTCAATGATCTGATTTTTCTTGTTCTTTGATGGAATTAGGCTTTCTGTAGTTGTGGATGACTCGTGTCAGTCAAAGATAATTGCCCTAGAAGGGGTACATTTGTAATCCATTTCAAAGTGACATTCATGGGCAAGAGATTGATTTAGCTGCCCTTAAAAGGGGAATTGTGGTAAGGGGTGAGGGGCGTGGGGCATGGAGAGAGCCCAAACCAGGGTATATAGTACCCGTCTTTCCATATAGACACTTTCCATCCAGACATCGGTAAGAATATTTAGCTTGAATGATTGTTACAGTAATCTTCTTTATTTATCTGGCTTATTCCCAGCTTCATCCAAAGAAAGAAACATTTAGAATATAGTGTTGAGACAGTATTATACAATATTATCTCTGAGTGGAAACGATATTGCACTTAGTATACTGGAAGTAGAGAAATGCTTTTAAATTAATAAAATGCTTAATGTATTGTCCCAAACTCCTTCCTAATTTATGTATGTGAAAGAGCATCCATAAGTTTTGGGGAAATGAAATTAGAATACAATGGAATTTTAATTTTTTCAAGAATTTTACAAAAATTCCCTAATAGATGGGGAACCCTGGTGATGTAGTGATTACTCATTGACTTCTAACCACAAGGTCAGCAGTTTAAAACCATCAGCAGCTCCTCGGAAAAAAAATGAGGATTTCTTCTCCCATTAAGTTACAGTCTCAGAAACTCACAGGGGCAATTCTACTCTGTCCTATAGGGTTACTATGAACCAGCATTTGAGAAAGAGAGAGAGAATAGCAGTATCTCTCTCTCTCTCCCTACCTATGTATCTGTATCGCTCATCTAGCTATGCATTATCTATCTAGCTATTTCCTTTTTCCTAAGGATAATAAAGTAAAAGGTCAGCAAAACAGGAAGTTTCTTCAACAAGATGATTTGACAAGTGATTTCAATGATGGGCTCAGACATAGCACCAATTGTGAGGGTGGTGCAGCGTCTGGCAACGTTTTTCATTAACTGTGCATAGGGTAGCTATGCACGTATGAGTCAGACTGACAAGATGACACTGAACAATGGCATACGTCATGCTGCCATCAGCAGTCCTTACACCTGTCATTAGTTCCATGTAGAGGGATTTGGGGTCAGGCAAACCTGAGCCTAAAACATTGCTCACAATTCTTGAAAGTCATTCGGCAAGTTAGTTCAAACCTTAGAGTCGTTGACCCCTTATATCTGAACTGGAACTAGAAATACGTGAGACCTATGTACACGCACATCTGTCATATGGTAGACGTTTAATAAATAGTAGCTACTATTGCTGTCACATCCTTAACCAGAACACCTATTTTCTTTCTGTCTAAATATTACTTGTACTTCAGACCCGGGTGACGTTTACCCTTTCCAGGATGTTTCTTCTGTCCAATACTACATGTCATATGACATATAATATTAATACCTTATAAATTCTCATGTGTTTTACAATTTTATTACAAAATGTATTACTTGATTATAATTATGAAAGAATGCTTTTAATGTGAGACTGTCATGTTCTGTCTTAATAATAAATATATGAAAATCATAATCTATAAAATATATGCATATGCAAGATACGTGAAAAATATTGTTTGCTACTAGGGTTCCAGTTCATATGAAACCAAGTGAAAATTTTTAAATAGGACTACACCCTAATTTAAGAATCCTTTGTTCTTATGATTTGGTCTTGTTCAATACTTGCCCTCAAGAAGTGGTTATTGGAGATAAACCTATATAGTAAAGTGTAGTGAAGAACGTAGATAGTGTCTGGCTCCCAGACAAAGCTCCTGGGGTCTTAAAGGCTTGTTTTAAAAAAATGTAGACAAGTGAGGTGTCAGATAAGTCCACACATAATAATCACACCAGACCTGGTCAACCACTAATTGATGGTAAATATTAAAGACCAGTGGAGGAAATTGTATTAAAGCTTAAATTCTGAGCACATAGTTTGCAGACAAGTGTGGATAATGGTGAAAATCCAAAATCCATTCACAGTCTGCACAGGGACTGAATCTCCACTGAGCTTCTTTGGACCATTGTCTAGATAGGTGAATAGTTTGTCCTCAGGGCGCATTGAAAAATGAATTGCTACAGCTATCATTAATTTAAAATATAACATCTTATCATTTGCTTTCCCTTTTGACCCATTTTTAACTTGTTCTTATGTTTATTATTTTCTGCTTTACTTTGACGTTTACCTTCATTTCATTTTGTTGTTGCTGATATTTTGTATGATTTTCTTGATAGGAACTCTAGGATAGGTAAATCTATAGTGATAATAACTAGATGAATATATCTTCATGGTTATGACAGAGGAGGTAGAGGGGAAATGTGTAACTAATAACAATGGATACAAGAATGATGAAAATGATCAGAAATTGAATATGGCAATGATTGCCCAGCTCTTCAATATATTTAAACCACTCAATGGTATATGCCAATAAAATGATTTTAAAATATGGGCTAAAATGATAGAAATTTTATTTTTATTAAATTATAGTTATTAAATTTTATTTAATATAAATTACAATATAATATAATTATATTAGATTAGACATAATTTAATTATATATAATATACTACAATTATAATATAAAATAAGTTATATTTTATTAAATTGTATTTATTTTAAAATATGGGCTAAAATGATAGAAATTTTATTAAATAAAATAAAATTAATTAATTAAATGGAATTTTATTAAATTAAATTAATATATCAAAATGAAAAGCTATCAATAAACAGTGTCCTGAAAGTGAACCCACTGGTTCTCAAACATATTTGGCCTGCTACTCCATTTTCAGAAAGAAAAGGAAAAACATACTCAGCATTCTCTTGGCAATTAGCATATTTGTACTATGGTCTAAAATCTAGGATGAACAAAGAACAAAAAATCATGTCATTGTGAATGAGGGGGACCCAAAGCCCATCTGTAGGCAACCGGACACCCCCTTACAGTCAGGGTGCTATGTAGCAATGATGAAACATACAACTTTTCTCTAGTTCTTAAATGCTTCCTTCCCCCCAACTATCATGATCCCAATTCTACCTTACAAATCCGGCTAGACCAGAGGATGTACACTGGTACAGATAGGAACTAGAAACACAGAGAATCCAGGACAGATGATCCCTTCAGGACCAGTGACGAGAGTGGCGATACCAGGAGGGTGGAGGGAGGGTGGGATAGAAAAGAGGGGACTGATCCCAGAGATCTACGTATAACCTCCTCCCCGGGGGACAGACAACAGAAAAGTGGGTGAAGGGAGATGTTGGACAGTGTAAGATATGACAAAATAATAATTTATAAATTATCAAGGTTTCATAAGG
>NW_022103928.1:33166877-33169106 GCF_000313985.2 Echinops telfairi | reverse complement strand
TGAGGAGCTGATGCCAGGGGCTTAAGTGGAGAGCAAATGTTTTGAGAAAGATGAGGGCAATGAATGTAAAAATGGGCTTGACACAATGTATGTATGTATGGATTGTGATAAGAGTTGTATGAACCCCCAATAAAATGATTTTAAAAAATCTAGGATAAAGTATCTGCTTTTGAACTCCCTGGATTGTGCCATCGCTGTGCCCCACCACCCAGGGGTGGTATCATCCACTTTGGGAAATATTGCTCTAACTTTATTTCTGCCCACACTAGAACGAAACACTGCCCCAATCTCACAATTCTTTCCACGCTTCGGTCCATCACTGTCCCCGCCCTGTTAACCCATCTCCGGGGGACCCTTCCTCCTTTTGATTGCCCTCCACTTTAGCAAGCATGATGTCCTTCTCTGGGACTGGTCTCTCTTGACAATAGGTCTAAAGTATAGAAGATGAAGCCTTGTTTTCCTTGCCTTTAAGGAGTTCTCTCCTTAAAGGCAAGGCTGTATTTCTTCTAGGACAGATTAGTTTGTCATTTTAGCAGTTTATAGTATTTTTAATATACTTCCCCAGCACAATCCAAAGGCATCGGTTTTACTTCAGTCATCGTTATTCAATGTCCAGCTTCCACATGAATATGAAACAATTGAAGATACCTTGACTTGGGTGAGGCACACTTCAGCCCTCAATACTCTTGCTTTTCATTCTTCTGAAGAGGTATCGTGCATCAGATTTACCCGGTGCGGTGCGAGGTGCTGTGTGATGTCTTGTGGATGCAAGCTAAATGAAATCCTTGACAATGTCAACTCTTTCTCCGTTTATCATGATGTTACCCACTGGTAGAATTGTGAGGATTTTGGTCTTCTTTGCTTTGAGTCATAATCTACACTGAAGGCTGCAAGGCTTCATCTTCATCATCGAGAGCTTCAAGTCCTCTTCACTTTCAGCAAGCAAGGTTGTGTCTTCTGTATATCACAGGTTGTTAATCAGCCTTTCTTCAGACCTGATGCTGTTTTCTTCTTACAATCTAGCTTCTCCGACTATTGGCTCAGCACACAGGTTGAATAATTATGGTGAGAGGATGCAACCTTGACATACACCTTTCCTGACTTTTAAACAATCCAGTATTCCTTTGTTTGGTTCCCAGAACTGCCTCTTTATCCATGTGCAATTTCTGCATAAGCACAATGAAATGTTTTGTCATTCCTACTCTTTTCAAGACTATCCATAATTATAATCCATACACTAGAATGTCTTGGTATAGTCAGTAAAGCACAAGCAAACATCATTCTGGAATTCTTTGACTTTAGCGAACCCTATCTGACATCAGCAATGACATCCCAGATGTGTTAGTCCAGGTAGAATAGAGAAACAAATCCAGAGAAACTCATATGTGTATAAGAGAGAGTTTTATATGCAGGGTAGGTGTACATTAAGAAATCATCCCAACCTAGTCTAGTCCAAGCCCATAAGTCTGATTATTAGCCCATATGTCCGATACCAATCTATAAAGTCCTCTTCAGACTCATGAAACACATGCAATGATGCCGAATGCAGGATGATCACAGGCCAGTGGGTAGAAAGCTTTTGGATCCAGTGATGTTGTGAGCATCTCAGTGCAGGTAGGGGTCTCTACGTGGTTTCTCTGGATTCAGAGGTCTGGTTGCATCAGGGTAGGTCCATGTGGCTTCTTCAGCACAGGATATTAGCATAGTTCCATGTGTTTTGTCAGCTGCAATGTCTCCCAGGGAGTGAGCTGAGAGAGAAAGAGAGAGAGAGAGAGAAGTGGCTCTGCCTCCAAGGAGGAAGTATCGGATTTCCCAGAATTCTCAGAAGGCCATGCCCACACAGAAGCCTCATTGGCTATGAGCCGACTGACAGACTAGACTCCATCCCTTCACTCTTACTCCTCTCAAATTGACATCAGATTACATAAGTACCACACCATGTTCCACATCCTCTTTTAAATCTAGCCTGAAACTCTGGCAGTTCCCTGTCAACATACTGCTGCAAAAGTTCTTGAGTGATCTTCAGCAAAATTTTACTTCCATGTGGTATAAAATATATTGTCCTGTAATTTGAGCATTTAATTGGGTCACCTTTCTTTGGAATGGGTACGAATATGGATCTCTTCCAGTCAGTAGGCCAAGTATTCCAAATGTCCTGGCAGACAGAAGTGTGCCAGGGCTTTGTCAGCTTGTCGAAACATTTTAATTGCTATTACATCAATTCTTGGA
>NW_022103928.1:33164326-33165818 GCF_000313985.2 Echinops telfairi | reverse complement strand
ACAGACAGCATTGTACCTTAAGATTGATTTTGCAATGTTGTTTTTGACAATGAAGGCAACATCTTTAGATTATGTTATTCCTGGCATAGTAAATCCTATGATATTCTGATTTATAAAGCTCAATACCAGTCCATTTCAGTTCACCAGTGCTTAGGATATTGACCTTTATACATTCCATTTCAATTTTGACCACTTCCAATTATATTGGATTCATACATCATGCATTCCAAGTTCTGATCATTTACAATTTCTGTAGCTGTTTCTGCTTACTTTGATTTGTGCCCCATCAATACATGAAGACTCGCAAGTCTTCATTCTCCAGGCGTTAGGACTCATCTCGCCAAGGTTGAATCCAGTGTCAGAAAGCAGTTCCACCTCAGTCATTTCCAATGCCCTCTGACTCTCTGACCAATGTCCAATGTCCAATGTCCCGACTTCTCTGACCACGCCGACGACCATGCCTTAGGCCACCAGTATCTGACAAAGTTTCAAAGCTGAACATAAGGTTTTCCGTGGATTCTTTTCTCTGACGTGAACAGTTAATTCCTTCTTTTTGTCTGTTCTTAGTCTGGAAGCCCTGCTGAAGCCTATTCACGTTGGGTGACCCTGCTGGTCTTTGAAATAGCTCTCCTCCTGCTCTAAAAGAACGAGCAAGTGCATTGTCCAAATGGAAAAATCCCTTTGTGCAACTTTTCAGGACTTTTCCTCAAGGATCTAGTTTTCAATTTTCTTAAAAAATCCTCATTAGCCCAAGTAATCACTATGTGTTTTCAGAGAAAAAGTCTATCCATATTACTCCTTTGGAACTTAAAAAAAAATACAGTCACCATAACCTTCTTAGCTTATCTCTGTAACTGGTGTAGTGGGTCCCCCCAGAAAAGTTATGATTATATATTTTGAAGACACCCTAAGAAGCTAAGTTTAGCATATTAGGGAGAATAGTAATACTTTTTTTACTTATCCTTGTAAGTGTGCATGTATGTGTGTGTATGCCGCTATATTCAACTATACCTAGTCTACATTGGTCTTTCAAAAATATTTATTGATTGTCTGGGAAGATATAGTTCTTGTTGAGAAAGATGTGACTGAATCCATGTATTGTGTCTAATATAAACTACATGATTCATGAAACATTTTTTTATTTCATGGTGATCAGCTAAGACATAACTGAAGAGAATAATGTACTACAGTGATATCAGCCTCTAGAGAATTTTACTTAAGAACAAGAGGGAAGTGCTACAAAGGCTGAATTTGAGATAGTGCTCCTTTTACATATAGAACTTAAATACCTGCCTTTTTCACATTAAAACAATAACTGTTTTTGGACAAGAGATGTTAGATTTATGCAATAGATGATTATCAGCATGAATTCTGTTCTAGATGTGTATAGTCAACACCACTATAAAATGCCTTCCTGCCTCCTCTGAGTAACATATAAAATTAGATTTTTTTCTTTGTTATGTTGGATATACACTCTATAGTCAAAAACAAA
>NW_022103928.1:33161311-33162859 GCF_000313985.2 Echinops telfairi | reverse complement strand
TGGGCACCATTTAATGCTTCACCACATTTTGCTATAGCACCCATGTCTTCTGTGTGCCCTTTCTGAGGGTGAGTAGCAAGCAGGGCCATGATGTAAGAGCAAATTGTTCCTAAACTGGAGCTAGGATTTACTGCGAGCCCCAAACCCTGGAATCCTATTTTGAAATAGGGACTTTTTAACATATAGGCTGAGGACCATTTTTGTTACTGAAAGTGGGGTGATGGGTAGGTAAGGAGTGGGAAACGGCTGAGTTGGAAGCACTTCCATTTTCCTGGAACAAAACAAGTACTAAATGCTTAAATTTGAATATCTCTGACTTTAAATTTTTTTTAATTGCCATTATTGATCACTAATGTATCTATTCCTCCCTTAATGGACATGTTTATGTTCCAAAGACCAAGCCATTATCTGAACTTAAAAGCAATGTTATGAATTGGGGTGGGGGGGCTGTCTTGTCTTTAGTGTGGGTGTCCCACACATGCTAACGGCCCATAGGGCAACCCTTGCATGCCTAGAGATGAGCTTGATACAGCAGGACCCCCTGTCCTACCACTCCATCCCCCCACGGAGTCAGTAGGGGCAGTGGAAAGGGTTAGGGATGGTGTTGGTGGTTGAGTGTTGTCTGCAGCCTTTTGTCTCCTGCTACCCATTCTTTACGGAGACCCCACCCACCCTTCATTCTCCCAGCCCTGTTTTGCTGAACACACCTTTCTTAAAAATTGCCCAAGCACATTCAGGCCCTGTTCCACCATCCCCTGCCTGCCTGGGACTTAGGTCTTTCTGCTTCCCTGCCCAAACTCCCCATGGCAGGACCAAGACTCCCCAGAAGAGCTGAAGAAAACATTCTGCAGCCTATTGGCTGTCCTCCTTCACGGGGCCACCGTATGGTCAGGGCCTCCAAAATACTGCTGGGGAATCCTGGGGAAGATGCCCTGGTCCTGGCCACAGCTCCCATGGGTCCTGGGCCATGTGAGTTGCTGCCTGAGACGTTTTCAAAATTGCACTGCATAATGAGATTATTGACAAATGAGCAGTTGCCCATATTATGCTCCATATTGCCACCTAACTTGCTTCTCATGAGGAGGAAATAAAATTTAGGGCTGCTGAATGCAAAGTGGCAGGTTCAAATCCAACAGCTACTCCTGGGGAGAAAGATGAGGCTCCTGGAAAGACTTAGCCCCCAAAGCCCTATAAAGAGTCACTATGGATTTGGAATATACTGGATGCCAGTAGTTTAATGAGATAATGATTTGGTGGAATCTTAGTATCAGACTCAATCTTTATATGACTGAACAGTAAAGCAATGAAAAAATGAATCTTGTGGTCAAACGAGGTTCAAATTCTTACCACCCCTTGCTGGCTGAGTGTCCTTAGAGAAATTCCCAACTCTCTTCTCTTCCAGCTTCCTCAACTATAAAGTCAATAATAGAACCTTTATGACAAGGCTGTTTGAAAGCCTAGATAGTGCCTGGCACTTAATAAATGTTTCAGTCAAGGTTGGATACTAGAAAATCTTTATCAGAGATTTGTTTACATTTCCAAAATATA
>NW_022103928.1:33159043-33160380 GCF_000313985.2 Echinops telfairi | reverse complement strand
CAGAATAATGGTGAATGATGTGTTGAGTAGCCTGGTGTCCTTCAGGGCTGAGGTGACCATGAAGAAGTCCACAGTCACACATATCAGTTGTGAGGGCTTACAAATAAAACTATTTGTTGTTAGACTTGTCTTTGGTATCAATCAATACAACATTCTAAACAAGCTTTCTAAACAAGGGCCTTTAGATTATAAAAAAGAAAGAAGATGGAATAAAGACAAATAAATCTACATACATATATGTATACATAAATATGTGAACAAGTTGTTTTACTGGTATTATATATACTCATATGTATTTTTTTAAATCCATGGAAAATTATATGTTTTCAATTTTATTTTTTCTAAGAACTTTTTGGAGCTCCTTGTGTGTATCTACCTATCTACACAGATAGTCATTTTATGTTGCACATGTGTGTGCATGTCAAGAGAGATCTATAAATGACATGTTTTATGACCAGTGCCATGCCACAATCAAATCAAACTCACTGCCGTCATGTCAATGCTGACTCATGGTGACCTGTAGGACAGGTAGAACTGCCCCTGTGAGCTTCCAAGACTATACATCTTTGCAGCAGTGGAAAGTCCTGTTTTTCTCCCTGTGTGCCAGAAGACCCAGACAGTACTTACCGCTTTATGAAAGCCTGGATTTGCTTGTTTTGTTTTTTCTTTTGAAGGAGACAGTTCATTGGAGGGTTTTTTTTGGGGGGGAGGGAGGTTGTTTTGTTGTTTGTTTGTTTGTTTTACTATGAGCAACAACTGAGAAAAATTTGAGAATATAAGCTTTGAATATTATACTCATTTTTTTTGGTAAAGAACATGATTTGTTGGAATAAGCAGCAATTATCTGAAAATTGTGGGATAGTGACTTCAGAAATTGACAGTGAAATTAAACCATGAAAAAACATCAAAAGGGCAAAAGTTAAAAAAAAATACCCCATCAACTCAAATTCTGGATTCTAGCTCTCCCATTTTGCAACTTGGAAGCCTTAAATTGGCTATTTAGTTTTTGGACCTCATTTTCTTATGGGACTGGGTAAAAAGAATTATATTTTAAAACGGATTTGGATCAAACACTAGTTCAATGCCGGGGACATTATAGCCACCCTCTATATACAGCTGAGGACATCTCTGCATTTGTGCCATCCTCACCATTATTATGTTTAAGCCTATTGTTGAAGTCACTGCCTCAATTCATCTCACTGAGAGTCTTCCTCTTTTTTACCAGTCTACATGTCCATCTATAATAGCTCGCCATTCTGTCTTCTTTGAACCAGACTTATTGGTTCTTCTAATAATCTATTATATATTCAACATTCCTCACCAACACCATTCTTGAA
>NW_022103928.1:33155942-33157849 GCF_000313985.2 Echinops telfairi | reverse complement strand
AGTTGTATGAGCCACTAATAATATGATTGTTTTAAAAAAAAATCATGGCTGGGTTCAGGTGTACCTTAGGGCTCAAAATCACAACTTAATTTTGTAACACTGTAAAGACATCTTTGCGCCATGATAAAAGGAAAAATATTAACATTATCAAGGATTTAATTGAACTTGGATTCATAATCAATAACCATGGAAACAACAGCCAAAATATGCATAGTATTTGTAGTAATTATTATTCTTTTTTTACCCTAACCCTAACCCTATGTAGTAATTATTATTATTATCATTGTTGTTGTAATTATTATATTTTGTAATAGTTTGACTGTTTTGATTTCAGTTTGTCTAATAGTTCAGTACTATCCAACCCAGTGCCATTGAGTTAATGCCGTTTCACAGTAACTTTCTATATAGGATATCACGTTCTGTCAGTCTTTACAGGAGGAGAGAGCTTCATCCGTCTCCTAAGGAGCAGTTGGTGGGTTTGAACTACTGACCTTGCTGATAGCTGCCCAAAGTTTATCCCACAGTGCCACTTTAAATATTTCTGTGGTGACTTTAGTTACAATGTCAAGTTAATCTTATGGGAAGGAGTGGTGAGGCTCAGGAGGTGTGATCATTTACTTCAAAGTGCTCAGGCATTCATATTGCATGAATATGTAGTGTGAGAGAGAATACAATTATAGCAATTTCAGAATTATGGGAGCTTTAAACTGGAAGGGACTTCAAATACTCTCTAAAATACGCACTCCCAGCCACCACTCCCGTTGAAGAAATGAAGACAAATAAGGGAAATCCATTTTTTCAGTGTCATGTATTAAAAAAAGCTGTAGAAAAGTTAGAACAAGAAACAGGTCTCCTGGTGACTATTTCCATACTTACACCTTTTGAAATACAGAATGTAGACTCGGTTTGTCAGTAGTACATCTGCTTTTCCCCTGGTTTATTAAATCTAACAAAAGTTAATTGTATACAACCAGACAAGTAAAAATCTTAAACCATAATTCACGATAGAATCTTTGTGGTTTCCATGGTAATGGGAAGTTGAGAGTTTTCAAATAAAGCAATCTTGCACAAAAAATAGATTTGGTGATTTTTTAGACATTTCAAAAATGGTTAATAAGACCAGATCCAGCTTAACATGACTGGGAGCTGAATGTCAGAGATAAAAGCAAACCCCATTTCAGTTCAATCCAATCCACAGTACATTCTACACTGACTGTGTTCTTAGCTCTGTTCAAAAGAGTGTTAACAAAATCTATGAGGAAGACATGGCTTCAGTCTTCTAAGAACTCACAATCTACTAGACATATATTACTGTGAAACATTTGTTTGCTCCGTTTGCTCATGTATTTGTTTGAACAATAGATCCCTAAGTACAATAACCTATATTCAGGATATCATAGACATCTCACAGACCGAATCAGAAACCAACAAACAACCCCCAATTACCTTCATAGTTTTCTTTTAAGAAGTCAGTAGTTACTTTGTTGCAAAGAGATAGAGTTTTGTTCATTGTTGAACCTAAGTGAGATCCATTAGATTTATTGTACTATTATATTTTTAATTTTAATGAATGAATATCCAAAATAAATTGAGTCAGTAGTAGTTCAGTAGTATAATTTTTGACTTTCAAACCAAAGACCCTGGTTTGATTATCTACTAATGTTCCTCAATCATGGCTAGCATTCACCTGTCAATGGAAGTTTGGAGATTGCAAGGATGATAAACATATTTGACTGGAAGATAGGGAGGGGAGGTATGAGGGACAAAGAAACCAACACACACACACACACACACACACACACACACACACAAATACAGCAAAGAAAATTACAGCAATAAATTCAGCTCTATCAATGATGTCATTGCATGTAAATGAAATAAATTCAGCATTCTAGGAACAAAGTACA
>NW_022103928.1:33146915-33155430 GCF_000313985.2 Echinops telfairi | reverse complement strand
AGATAGATAGATAGATAGATAGATAGACAGACAGATAGATAGATACAGCTGTAGTTTTATTTCTTTAAAGAACCCTGTCAAATATAAATTTATATGTGAAAGAAAGAAATCTATTCTCAGAGGACATTTCCATGCACATAGAAAATCCTGAGTAAGACACAACAATTGGCTTCAATAAGAATGGAATTTCACTGAACTCTTAAATGGTATGTTTATGATATGTGGATGATGTGCCATTAAATGTGCTTTAAAACAAAACTGAACTTCAGAATCTTTCAGGGTACAATGAGATATTTTGTGTGTGTGTGTGTGTGTGTGTGTTTTCTTTTTTAACATTTTATTAGGGGCTCATACAACTGTTATCCCAATACATACACACATCAATTGTGTAAAGCGCATCTGTACATCGTTTCTCAAAACATTTTCTCTCCATTTAAGCCCCCGACAATGATATATTTTAAAGAGTATTGTATGTTTATATGTATTAAAAGCAAATAAATTAAAACTGACTAAAAGACATTAAATATATAATATCAACAGAAGAAAAATGGAGATTAAGATGTGGAAGAATACCTGCATTTAAAACTATGAAAGATTGCTGAGAGAAATTAACGAAACAAATAAATTACATGATATCAAATATTCCTTAGAGAAGTTAATCATATGGTTTCCAATCACCTTAATTTGATCTATTTATTTAATTCATTTTATATCAAAATTCCATTAATACCTTGAGATGAGCTTAAGTCACAATATTGCAATGTGATGAATTAGTGACTTAAAGATTTTATATGGTGAAAGTATCTAGATATAATGTGAAACTAAATATGATAAATTTAAATAAGTTAAAATTGGAATTGCAAAAGTGAGAAATCCTCGAGACAATTAGGAATAACCAGACATGTTTTAAACAAACAGAACTTATAGCAGTGAAAATAATTCAACTTAAAAAGTCAATAAAAATATAAAAATTTCATTAGAGTCACATGAAGGTGATAAGAGAGATTTGAAAAAAATATAGAGAGGTAAAATATGAGGGAAGACAGTAGATATTGAGATTTTATAGCATATATAACATAAACCGAAAGAAAGTACCAGAAGCAAGTAATAGATAAAAGAGGGCAGAGGGGGAGCTGGCCCCAATCTAAACTACATGGACAGCCCCCCTTTCCCACAGAAGAATTCACTTAGAGGACAGCACTGAAGCTACAGCTCAGGGAGAGGGACATGTCTGATCAGAGCACACAGGAGCAAATGAAGAGGGAGGAAGAGAGTGGAGCACATCCTGACCCACCAAGCCCTGAGCATGATATTCCTGCTCAGAGCAGCCAATGCACAGAGAGGACCATAGGGCCAGCCCCACCATGAGACAAGACGTCCCTCCTGACCCATAACACTAGGGGGGAAACACTAGAGACAGTGTGGGATTGTGGCCAATGTGACCCCACCACACTGGGGCAAAACACTAAGTATGTGCAACAAAACAGCAAAGGGAGCAAGCAATGAAGTCCCCAGGGAACACTAAAAATAGACTTTGGGACCAGGACATGGCACCCCATCAGACTCTACTGAAAACACTGCTAAAGGTCAACAAACAGACCTTGAACTCTTTATAGGCTTTTCTTTTTTTGTCGTTGGTCTTTTTTATTGTTGTTTTGTTTTATTTTGTTGCTTTGTTTTGCTCTGTCTTGTTTTGTTAGTGCATATTATATCTGCAGGTCTATCTAGGTAGGATAAACAATTTGGAGGAGAACACAATGAGAGGTTTCAGGGAGATGTGGGAGAGGGGGAGGCAGTGGGCGGGGGGGAGGAAGTGGGTGTTAACAAACCCAGGGACAAAGGAACAACAAGTGATCTAAAAATCCATGGTGAGGAGGGTATAGGAGACCTGGTAAGGCTTGATCAAGGGCAATGTAACAGAGAGGAATCACTGAAACCCAGATGAAGGCTGAGCTTGATAGTGGGACAAGAGGAAAGTGAAAGGAAATAGAGGAAAGAACTAGTAGGCAAAGGGCATTTAAAGAGGTCTAAATACAGGCATGTACATATGTAAATATATTTGTATATGAGGATGGGGAAGTAGATATATGTGCATATATTTATAGGTTTAGTATTAAGGTAGCAAATGGACATTGGGCCTCCGCTCAAGTACTCCCTCAATGCAAGAACACTTCGATCTATTAAACTAGCATTCCATGATGCTTACCTTCCAGACATGATCGCTGAAGATAAAGTGGGTGCATAAGCAAATGTGAAGAAAGTTGATGGTGGGAGGGAGGGATGGGTGAGGGACAGGAAAAAATGAGGAGCTGATACCAAGGGCTCAAGTAGAAAGAAAATGTTTTGAAAATGATGATGGCAACAAATGTACAGATGTGCTTGACACAATGGATGTATGTATGGATTGTGATAAGAGTTGTAAAAATCCCCAATAAAATGATTTTTAAAAATATATATTTAAAATGTTCTTTAAAAAGTGGGCAGAGGATAATACTACCGCGAAAGTAAACCAAAATCATTCATAACCTGTGGACAAACATGGATTCTGGGCTCCCATTAATTTTAACTCCCATCCAAAATGAGTTAGTTCTTATATCTCTCCTCGATACTCACCTTTAGGAAATGATCACTGAAGAGAAGGGTGTTACAGCAAAGTGTGGTGAAGAAAGCAGATGGTGCCTGGCTATCACTGAATTAGTGTCTGGTGTCCCAAAAGTTTGTATTCAAACAAAGCAGCCAACTAGGTGTGGCATCAACTAATTCTACACAGAAGCAGCACACCAGTTTGTGTGATACAAAGATGACAGTAACAAAACTCAAATATGAAGGGAAAAGTATCGGAGCTTAAATGTGAACACCCAATTTGTAGAAGGCTATGAAGGACAGTGGGAAGCCAAAATCCATCTGCTGACTATCTAGGCAAATTAAGCCTCTGGCAGATCCCCTCTAGCCACAGGCAAGAGACTCAAAAAGCTTTCCTATCAGACAGAGATCACTCTCAACTTGATTATGGTGGATCAAACCATGGTACAATATGCTACTTGGTCAGTTGACCTCCCTCTTGACTGAACCTGAATTTTCTCTAGGCTCAAGTATCTCTCACTTGTTCCACGACAGAAATTTTTTCTCTGGCTTTTAAAATATTGATGGTGACTGTTTCTTTCTTACTCTTTATTTATATTTTTATGTTTATATTATTATTATTTTGTTCTTCTTGTTTTGTTTTGTTTTTGTTTCTTATTGCTTCTATTGGGTTTCCCAGGTTGCGAACCACAGAAGGAGTAGGTGCATAGGGACAATAACTGATGCAATGGTTTATCAGGGATGTGGAACGAGGGTGGGGAGCGGGAAGGGTGAGAGCATTTGGGGAGCAAACAATGAATGTGGGAGAGGGGAGGGAGCACAAGAACTGATTGTGATGATGTATATACAACTCATTTTAAAAGCTTTTTAACCATGGAATTGCAAGATATGTGGATACTATATAAATTAAAATACTAAAAAAAAAGGAAACCGAACTAGACCATTGGTTACCCGGCAGAAGGAGAAAGAGTTGTTGCTTAGGGGGCAATGAGTTTATGTTAATGGTGGAAGAATAATTTGGAAAAGGATATCAATAGTGGTTGTACAACACAAAGAGTATAATCAATGGCACTGAATTATACATGGAAAAGTGGAATTGGAGAATGTTTTGTTGTGTATAATTCTGCCACAATTAGAAAAAAAATAACTGCATGAATAACAGTGAGCACAAGGAAGAATGAAATGTTCTAGAAATGAATGTGGTGATAATTGGACAAAACTCCTTGATACGATTGAATTATTAGTTTATATGACATGTGGATTGTGGTAGCTACATAATTTGGTATGAATTTGGGACTTGACAGGATTAAGAGTGAAGGGGTGGAGTCTAGTCTGTCAATTGGGTCATAGCCAATGAGGCCTCTGTGTGGGCAGGGTCTTCTACTGAGAATTCTGGGAAGTCCTGTATTTCCTCCTTGGAGGCATCAGACAGTCTCTCTGGGCTCACGCCCTTTGAGGCACCCCTGAGGAGAAGCTACATGAAGCTACCCTGAGGCAGTCACAGTTTTGGAGCTGAAGCCACCACGTGGAGACCCCTGCCAGTGCTGAGATGCTTACAATGCCACTGGATCCACAAGAATTTCAACCCACTGGCCTGTGCTCTTCCTGCATTTGGCATCATTGCATGTGTTTCCTGAGTCTGAAGAGGACTTTATAGATTGGTTTCAGACATATGGGCTAACATTGGACTTATGGACTTGGTCTAGACTGGGCTGGGATTTTTTTCTCAATATCCAATAGCTCTTGTATAGAAACCTCTTTCTTATACACAGATGAGTGTCTCCCTGGATTTGTTTCTCTAGTGCACCCAGACTAACACATGCATAAAGGGCTAATAAAGCTGATTGAAACAAAGAGGCCAGAGGTGGTATAGGAGTAGAAGAGTGATGTCAGTTGGTCATGAGGCATGACCAAGAGGGAAAATAGAAGTAATTAAATAAAATCTCTTATGAAAGGACCGCTGCACATAAGGAGAAAAAAAACAAAAACAAAGACCTGAAAATGCAGCCAGGAAGATTCCGTCCACTAAAGAACATCCATTTCAGTGACAGCAGAGTTTCCAAATAGAACTTGGAAACTGGGAGCTGGAGCGGGAGGATCTTTAAGGGGTGAGAGAATCAACTAAATTTAGATTTGTGTAGCCAGTGAATATATCTTTTAATTATATTAGAGAATAAATACATCTCAGAAAAAAACCTTTGAAAGTATATTCTAGCACACTGACACTAAATGTATTTCTAAAAAATTAGATTTCTTCAAGGAGAACAATCATGTCAAACGTTAGGTCTAAATTGCATGAAGAAGTGTCCAGGATGGGAGTCAGCGAGTTCAATTCAGGAGTGACTGGGTGTTACAGCATGTGAAGTCCGAAGGGTGACAACCACGGGAGCCTTGTGGAACACACTCAACTCTGATGCATGTGGGATGAGCTAGAATTGACTTGATAGCAAGTAATTTAGTTTGATCTAAATTATGTTTATAAATCTTTAAAATAGTAATATCCATGTCTTATTATGAAAAAGAAGAAAATGCAGGTTACTTAGGAAAATTGTGACCAAAGTTGAACTGCTTCAAGGTCTTTTTAATACTGTTAGAGGCTAAGAATTTTACAGTCTACATTAGTGGTTCTCAACTTGTGAGTTGCAACCCATATGGGGGTTGAACGACCCTTTCACAGGGGTCACCCAATTCATAACAGTAGCAAAATTACAGTTCTGAAGTAGCAATGAAAATATTTTTATTGCGGGGGGGTCACCACCACATGAGGAACTGCATTAAAGAGTCGCGGCATCAGGAAGGTTGAGAACCACTGGTCTGTGTTGTGATGCTATCGACACACATGTGCAAAACACCTGTTGGAATGTAAATAGGGTGCAGATATTCTCAAGCAATAGGAAAATGAACAAGCGACAATGATTAGAGAAAATCATTAAAAAGGGGGCAGGAAGAAATTTTTAAAATAATATATAAAATTAGATTTTATATTCTATTATAAATATAGGAAAATGTATAAATATATTGAATGCTGAATAGATGTAAATAGATAAAATTATAAAGTTAAGAAAACTTTTTAGATTAGGTAGAAAAAAACCCATATAGATTTTCCAAAGCTTCTAAAAAGGAAGCCTGAGACATAACTCAGGAAATCAGAAAGCGAGTAGACACCACTTGCTCTAGGTAAATATTTTGAAGGTCACTTTGCCAAAGGGCACCTCATATCAGCTTGAATCAAACAGGCAAGAGAGAGGAAAGGAAAGTTGTCTGCTGAGAGGCTGCCATGTAAACCTATGATGAGCCCCAACCCCCACCAGACAGGTAGACAGCCCTATCACAGGCATGAAGGATATTGATGTGAGAAACAAGCCAGGAGAGGGGGAAGGGAGCAAACATGTTTGGGGGAATTCAAGTGCATGTGTGACGGTAGGAAAAGAGGGAGTACTCACTTCCAGTTGGGGGGAAAATGACTGAAAATACTTTGGGGGACTCTAGGACGGTAGTGTCTTTGCACCGAATGGGCCATGCTGACTTGGGCTTCTGGGTGCATACTAGGGACCCAAGCTAGGGGCAATGGAATGCTGGGACACTGACTCCTAGATATTCAAGGTGCACAGCATCCTCCAGGGGCTGCATCAGTGAGATCCAATGTGGAAACTTTATTGGGTGAGCTTGCCTCTACTTCAGACACACTTATAACCTGAGGACTTAAGTTGGAAAATGCATGGTGTCTAAGGAAGTGGAAGAGAGCTTCCCCAAGATTGTTGAACTAACATGGTCTTGCTACATCAATGTTCTATATGTTCTATTAAGATATGCATCATTGCCACACACCTGTGACAAACATTCTTGACGATTATTATTGTAAATTCCCCTGAATTTTAACTGCCATTGTTTGTATAAATAGTAGCCAGCCATGAAAGGACTGATTCTGTACAAGTGAATAATTCTGGTACTGCAATATGGAGTTAGCCTACATTGGCCCAATATCCCTCTCAAGAGGGCTTTAAGGAATTAATACAAGGGATAATCAAAGACAATATTAAGGGAAGATTGTTATATCACAGGAGGGTGATTGATAAAGTAACAAGGAGGTTTTGAAAGGGAGTTAAAGGCAGATGGAAAACAAGCAAACTATAACGACAAAAATATAGATCCAGGAATGGGCTTTGGTCTCCCACTAAATACTAGCTCCAATTTAAGAACAATTAGGTCTTACATCATGGGCCTGCTTGATTCTCACCCGCAGGAAGGGAATACAGAAGATATAGTGCTATACCAAAATGTGGCAAAGAAATTAGATGGTGTCCAGATATCAGATAAAATAGCATCTGGGGTCTTAAAGACTTTTTCTCCAAACAAGCAGCCATCTAAGTGAAATATCAACTTAGTCCACAGGAAGAAGCACACCATCATGTTACTGAAGAATTTTAAATCATATAATCCAAAGTCCAAGAAGGGATTTGTATCAGAGCCTGATTTGTGAAAATCTAGTGTGCAGAAGGCTATGGATGACAGTGAGAGTCCATGATATACATAGGAAATAAGCCTCCACTGATCTCCATCTATCCATAATTGAGGGATGGGAAGAAAGTGGTTACTAAACAGAGTACATTGGAGAGATGAGTATGGAAGATCAAAGGGATAAACTTGACTTGAACAGTTAAAATTTTGTCAGTTGATACATCCTCTGATGCACCCTGAACCTGATCTGGTTTTCAACATTGTCTGTACTTTTTTCCCCCCTTAATATTATGGTTTTTCTCAAAGGTGTTATGTGATTATTAAGTCAAAAATCTTGGGATAGTCAACAGGAATATCTCGCAGGAAAGTGTGTGTATCTCTGACCTCCAGTGAGTTATTTATCTCATTAGTGCCTCCAAATGAGGTCATCAAGCTGTGACCTGAATGACAGGTTAGACTCCACCCTTTCACAAGTTGACAGGAGATTGTGTAACTACCACACCCAGCTTTTGTTAAATGGGCCAAAGATATAGAAATCTGCCTCCATATAGATTGTAGACTTGGACACCTGATGGACACCCTGCCCTGCAGGGTCACTCTGAGTCAGAGTTGACTCAACCATGGCATACAACCACATACATCAACATTAGACAAGATACATTGTGATGCTAAAGACACTTGTAAGCTATATGTGATTTAATGACCTGTAACAAATGTGTACAAATTATAGAGTGGATAATTGATCTAGTCTGTAAACCTTCACCCAATTCACTATAAAACATTTTAAAATAACAAACAAAACAGAAGAAAAAAATCTCTGCTATTAGAAAATAGTAAAATGTGGCTTTCTGAGTCAACAAAGAATAACAATTACATGTTCTTTCAAAAACAGAATAAAATATCTGAGTAATATTCTCTCATTTGGGGAGAAAATAAAGCAAAATTAAATGTTACCAAAAGCACAGATAGATGATTACTAAAATATTATTAATGTCAAATGGATAGGGAAAAGTGGATATACTTAATATTTCAACAGTGAATTTTTTATTCTCTTTTTCTTTTTGGAAAAGTACCACGCATAAGTGGAACTCATCCTTTGAACCACAAGATGCCTGTCTTCTAACCTCCTTGATCCAGGAGACAACTTTATAGGAGAGAGTGGCAGAGGAGGGGGCGCAACTGAATTAGCAAAAGCAGGACAATGGACTGTGCAGTGCGCATGACAAGTAAGCCAGTGTTTGGGGGCAGGAGGCTGGCTTGTGGAATGGGTGCTTCTGGTGCTTCATTAGGGGAGCTGGACTTGCTGACCCACAGAGCCAGAGCTGAGTGCCTTCAAGTTGAGGCTCATAGAGCAGTGGCATGCCCTTTGGGCATTTATTGGCAGCCTTAAAAGAACTTTTCAGGGTAGCAGGTGGACATTGGGCCTCCTCACACTCATTTCCTTAATACAAGAGCACTTTTCTCAGCTAAACAG
>NW_022103928.1:33144439-33146391 GCF_000313985.2 Echinops telfairi | reverse complement strand
CTTAGGACCAATATTGAGAGTAGTCATACTGGAAGGGTAAGTGGGGGGGAACATGAGGGGAGAAAGTGGGGAATTGAACACAACAATCTATTTATAACCCCCTCCCAGGGGGATGGACAACAGAAAAGTGGGTGAAAGGAGACAGTGGTCTGTGTAAGACATGAAAAAATAATAGTAAATTATAAATTATCAAGGGTTCATGAGGGAGGGAGGGAGGAGTGGGGAGGGGGTAGTGGAAATGAGGAGGTAATTGCAGGAACCCAAGTGGAAAGGAAGAGTTTTGATAATGATGAGGGTGTGGATTGTGATAAGAATTGTACGAGCCCCAATAAAACGATTTTAAAAAAAGAGCGTTACAACATTGCCCAAGCCCGACAGAGGTCAGGTCAAGAGGCTGAGGGCCAGAGAGTGTCATGGCAGAGAAGAAACTGCCCTAATTGAACAAATATATCTATGCATTTCTTACCAGTATTATAACCTTTTAACTTCTCTAATAAACTCCATAATCATGTGTGGTCTGTGAGTTCTGTGTGGTAATCGCAATGAATTTTAGAACCTAGCCACCTAAGCAGAGTGAATAGAGTAAAACTGGATGGAGGGTGGAGGCATGTCTGACCTATGCCTTGTGGCAATCAGCCTAATGTAGATGCAAGAGCAGGAACAGATGTGGGCCCCATACTATTTCTACAAATTCACAAAAAAATAATTTGTGATATATTCTTTATCATTTACTGTATCAATTTTTGTATATATACACAAATCATTATTTAGGATATTTTATTTTATTGATTCATATAATAATTTCAGTACAAGTAAATACACCTTTTATCATTATGATGACTTAATACATTTAATCCTTTGAAAATCCATAAGTCATCTCTACTGGTAAACAAAGAACTTGACATTTGCTGTGGAATTTTTACAATTGAAGATATTCTAGAGAGGAAATGGAAGCTACTCTGAGTACAAGCCATTGTTGGTGAGCTGATATCAACAGAGAGAGGAAGAGGGA
The DNA here is from genome assembly GCF_000313985.2 of Echinops telfairi. Classification (NCBI taxonomy): domain Eukaryota; kingdom Metazoa; phylum Chordata; class Mammalia; order Afrosoricida; family Tenrecidae; genus Echinops; species Echinops telfairi. Next base: position 33,145,379 of record NW_022103928.1, on the reverse strand, counting down.
GATTGATTCAATATGATTTGATTTGTCTTTCTTTGCTTATTGCCTAATAGAATTACTCAGAGGCCAACTGACATTTATTCTTATTTCAACTGTCGTTATTCAAAATGATTAATATTGCCAAATTTAGACACCACTTTACTTTCCATTAGATGCTGGCTATTTAATTAAGGATCATAATGGCTACATCTAAAAGCACTGGTTTTAGCGGTTACCGATATTGAATAAATTACTCAAAGGCTCTATGTGTTTTTCATCATGTTACAAAAAAGTAAAGATCGCATCAATCCTTTTTGTGAAGATGAAGAATGATTCACTGACAAAATCAGTTTATAAACTGCATCTGCCCAGAGATATTTAGGAAGGGAACATTATGGCATGAAAATCTATTTATTGTGTTAGAACTCTGTAAATTTCTGAGATCACATTGCCACCAGCCCCTTCTGCTTCCTTGCTGCACCCTTCTCTGTACAGAAAATGTCCTCTCTCTTCTTGGGGCTTCAAGCGGCACCAGGAAAAGGACATTGGATGCACGGAGCTGATGATGTGGGTTGAACAAAGCCATTTTGCTAACAAGCTGAGAATTTAGGAAGTTGGAGCGATCCTGTGTCACAATTGATATGTCTTTATTTCGTAGGGAATTATTCTCCCAAAAAGGAAAAGTAAACGATAGTTTCGTAAGGAATTAAATTTCAGGGAAACACCACTTTGAAATTAATAGAAGCTCTGGGAGTAGAAATGTACATGATATATCTGGACATTTGAAATAGGAGATGGTTCCTTAGGACAGTAAGATTCTAAAAATCTAAATTTTAACAAGACATTGTTGTATTGAATCAGCATGTAATAATGTAGATGTACATTGGGGTTGTAGTTTAATAGTTTTTCTTTTCTGAGCTTGCTTTTCCTCTTGCATTAAAGATGAGTGTGTGTGTGTGTGTGT
>NW_022103928.1:33141467-33142960 GCF_000313985.2 Echinops telfairi | reverse complement strand
GGTCACCACAACCTGAGGAACTGTATGAAAGGGTCGCAGCATGAGGAAGGTTGAGAACCACTGCTCTAACAGATCTCCAATGCTGTGTGTGAGATGGCGGGGTGGGGGTGGGGCAGGGAGGAGGGGAAGGGTGACAGGCTGGGAGGCTGGGCTTCTCTCTATCTAGGTCACCTCCAGGGTCTCCTTCCTCGCATGCCTTTCCACGTGTTCTCCTTGATGGTCACTGCAGCCAGGTAGCCAGACATTTTCACATGGTGGCTTATGAATCTTTGGTACCTGGAGTCAGCTGGCCTGTCTTCTCCCCATAACCCTCCTGTAAGAGGATCTCCAACACTGAGATGCTCACCTTCCCAACACGATTGCTGAAGACAAAGCAGGTGCATAAGCAAATGTGGTGAAGAAAGCTGATGGTGCCCAGCTATCAGGCTTGACGATAAACAAGCCGCCATCTAACTGAGAAACGACAAAGCCCACATGGAAGAAGCACACCAGCCTGTGTGATAATGAGGTGTTGAAGGGATCAAGTATGAGGCATCAAAGACCCAGAACATAATGTGAATGAGGGGGGCAGTGGAGGCCCAAAGCCAATCTGTAAGCGGTTTACCATCTTATCTTCTGACTTTGGATTCATGTGCCTCTGCAGCTACCAGCCTGACCTGCTGATCTTGGACTCACTCGCCTCTGTCGCCACAAACTGCTGTCCTCCTGCCATCTTTGGGTCAGAGTGTTAATCAAGCTTTCTCTTTAGAGTTTCTGAAAAGATAGCATAACAGTGTGCTACAAAAAAGGCCTGATTTGTGGCAGACGGGGGACTGGTTTTGCCATCAGGACAGCCCACCTGTTCATGCAGCCATCTCAGTGCGCCAGTTTTGGGCAAAAACCAGCATGCCTCTCTTGCCCCACACACCTTATTCACCTGACCTTACTCTATGAGACTTATTTTTGTTTCTGCAAATGAAGAGGAACATGAAAGGACAGCAATGCAACAACATAGAAGAGGTGAAGAAAAATATGAGGGAGGTGCTGGCACCCATTGAAACAGATGAGTTATTTAAATATTTCCAAGAATCGAATCACAGACTTGATATATATATATTAAGTGTAATGGAGAGTATTTTGGAGGTAATAAGATTGTTTTGTAAAAAAAACTAAATACATAGTTTCAAAAAAATTTCTGTGTTTATTGGAGTGCCCCCTCATATATCATATACAAGTATCATCAGTTTTGCTTTAATAGAGAACCCATCTTAAGGCAATTTGTTCCAAGAGTGATTCTAGAAAAACAAAATCTTAAGAACACATGTTCTAAGTTAGTTCTCAAGTCTGATTCATTTTAAAAGCACTGATAATGTTGCCTTCATTAATACTGATAATTTTTATTCTTTTAATAAAGATTCCATAGTGTGAGATCATACATTAATATGCCAAACCATTATCCTTTCCACCCACATTTGAAGAGATGAACCCAACTATGCAGTTGCTTACAAGACATT
>NW_022103928.1:33137921-33139289 GCF_000313985.2 Echinops telfairi | reverse complement strand
AACAACACAGCCCATGAGGAGGCCTCAGGAAGGATTCAGAAAATTCCACTCCCTTCTCTCTGTGAACTCCTTGAAGCATCCTCATAGCCGTGTTACCTTCAAGATACTTTCCTTTTTTTAACCACCCAAAATTCGGAGGGAACAAGAAATGCAGCGCCCATCCCCGATACTTTCAAATGATTGAGTGTAACAAAAATCTGCTTATGATGTTATGTTTCTTGATATTTACATTAGGAATAGAGGTTAGATCTTTTAATACAGAACTTGGTAAAATATGTTTACGCCCTGCTAAATTAAGCTTCACATTTGTCCTTAGTCTTTTTTCATTTCTAAATTTCTGATATGTTGTTGTCGTGGTTAGTTGTGGGGAAGTCAATTCCGAGTCACGGTGACCCCATGTGTTGGAGAGCAGAACTCTCCAAAGGGGTTCAAGACTGTGATCTTTGGAGAGCAGATTTCTAGACTTCTTTTTCCAGGTACCAACCGACTCCCTTTTTTCTAGTAGCCCAGTGCCCAACCATTTGTACCACCCTGGTTTGCCTATTTATAATTTCTACTCAATAAAAGAATTCCATTTTATTTTTTAATAAAATTCTGAAATAATTCTCATAATCCTTTAATTTTCAAATGGCAGGTATCAGAATATGTGACTATGGGCGGGGGGCTTCACTGAAAGACAGATATCTTATGTCTAATGTTGCTTGCTGACAGTGAATAAGGCTTGAATATTAACTGATGAAGATCAAAGACTACAGGCTTGTGTATGGATTACACTTCAACAATAAACTAAACAAAAATATCCTCACAAGAGGAACCATAAGCATTCTCATGATAAATGGAGAAAATACATTGAAGGTGACAAGGAATTGATTTGACTTTTTATCCATAAGCAATAATCATGGAAATGTCAGTCGAAAAAATCTAATTGCACTGGGCAAACCTACTGCACAAAGGTCCCTTTAGGGTGTTAAAAACAGAAGGGGTTACTTTGAACACCAAGGTGCACCTGACCATGCCCGAGTAAAATGTTTTGAATTGTTGCATATGTTTGTGAAAACTGAACAATGTATGTGGCGGTTTGGGATTATGTCAAAGAGACACTCCTGGATAGAGGTGGAGTCAAACCTGTCAATCAAATCACAGCCTCAGGATACCTCCTTGATGTCATAAGCCTTTTGTATAAGAGGGAGCGACCAAGGAAAGCTGAATCCTCTTTGGGCCTTTGCTTCAGCCTAAGCTTGATCTATTGTCTAGTTCTTCCAAGTCCTGTCGAGTCGCCTGCTGATCCAGGAGCCGTCAGAAGAGGAGCGGCAGTGGATTCATTCAGCTAACTCGGAGCATTTGCTTCTGCCATCCTGTGCCCGTTGT
>NW_022103928.1:33130711-33137020 GCF_000313985.2 Echinops telfairi | reverse complement strand
TGTATTATAATAACTAAGACATGTGATTGTAGAGTGGGACGATTTGGCATAAAAACCATCACATTGTTTACTATGCCAGGAATGATTAATTTGAAATAAACAGTGACACATTTATTGTCAAAAAGAACATTTCAAGATCTATCTTAAAGTTCAATGCTATATATATAAGCCCAAAAGGAGATCCAGTTAGTATAAAAATTACTCAAATTTACAAACTAACCACTAAACTGAGTGACAAGGAAATTGAAGAATTCTACCAAAGTTATCAGTGAGAAAATGATCACACACACAATCGAGATGCATTGGAAATTATTGGTGATTGGAATGTGAAAGTTTGGAAACAAATAAGGAGGGATAGTAATTGGAAAATATGGTCTTGGTCCTAGAAATGCAGCACAGATTGCAGGATAGACTTTTGCAAGAACAATGACTTCTTCATTGCAAATACTCTTTTCCCCCAGCAACATAAATAGCAACTGTACATATAGCCCTCACCAGACAACACACAGGAATCACACTGGCCACATTTACTGGAAAAGATCAATGAAAGCTTCAATATCAATAGCCCAAATGAGGCCAGGGTCCAAGAGTGAAAGAGAAGTAAATTCAGGTTCAAGTTGAAGAAAAGTAAAATGGGTTGTTAAGAACCAAAATACACTCTCTAGCATAGCCCACCTGAATGTCAAGAATGTCTCAGAAATAACTTTGACTCGCTGAACATCAATAACAGAGAACCTGATAAGCTGTGGGATGACGTCAAGAACTTTACACATGCTCCTGGGTGCCGCTGAGGTAATAAGACAGTGAAACACTGCCTGGTCCTGCACCAGCCTCACAACTGTTCCTATGATTGAGCCTACTGTCACCACAGTCAGCCCAGGGACTTGCCTCTTCTGACAACATGTCCAAAGTATGAATGTTTGTCCTTTTAGCAATCTATAGCACTTTTAACACTCTTCTCCAAAACCACAACTCAAATGCATCGATTCTTCTTCGGACTTCCTTAGTCAATATCCAACATTCACATGCCTCTGAGGCAACTGAAAAATCCCATGGTTTGGTCAGGAGCAACTCAGTCCTCAAAGGAGCATCGTTGCTTTACAATGCTCTACAGAGGGCTTGTGCAGCAGGTTTACCTGATGCAACACATCTCTCCATCTCTTGACTGCTGCTTTCATAAGCATTGCTTGCTTATGGATGCAAATAATACAAAATCCTTGACAATTTCAACATTTTTTTCATTTATCATGATGTTGCCCATTAGTCCAGGTGTGAGGATTTTAGTCTTCTTTGCATTCAGTTGTCATCCATACTGAAGGCTACAATCTTTGATCTTCATCAGCAAGTGCTTCAAGTCCTCCTCATATTTAGCAAACAAGGCTGTGCTATCTGCATATCACAAGTTGTTATTAAGCCTTCCTCCAATCCCGATGTGGCATTGTTCTTCATATAATCCAGCATTTCTGATTGTTTTCTCAGCATACAGATGGAATAAGTATAATGAGAGGATACAACCCTGACACATACCTGTCCTGATTTTAAACCATTGAGTGTTCCCTTGTTCTGTTCACACAACTGCCTCTTGGTCCCAGTGCAAGTCCCAGAGAGGCAGATGGCCTTCCATAGAGAACAACCTGAGAACCAGATGGTGTTCAGTGAATTTCACAGGAAATCCATGACCAGATTAAGGGGGATATGTGTGCCACTGAGAAGGTAATTTCACTTCTGTTTGTGGTAAACCAACGAGGGGTTTCCTGCCTAGGGGGAAATGCTTACCATGACTTATATAGGTGTCCAATGGGGAATCAACCTGTTATTTTCTTGCTAAGCATGGGTAGTTTTTTAACGGGGTTTCTGTTAAACTCTTGGTGATCCAGGCCTTATACTACAGGTACCTGAATTTAGATCCTGTCTTTTCCAGGTCTACAGCATTCTTCATAGGCCACATCAGAAAGATTTGATTTGGAAACCCCACTAAGGGGACCAGACTTTACCTTAAACATATCTATTATAGATGAAAGGAACTAAAACGCTCCTTTGGACTTTAAGGTAAAACACCCCAGTGTAAGAAGAAGCAGATGTGAATATAGAGGTAATTGAACTTTCAACTCTTGCTTTTGAGGTTGCCCAATAATCGGCACTTTAAGACTACCATATATTTACTATTTTCATACTTTCTTTGCTTTTTGTGACATGTCTTAGTCCTGAAGACATAGTTTTGTCTTAGAGCATGAACATTATCAAAAATTTCACTTTGTGTCTAACACTTATTGCTTTCCTTAACAGTATTCACTCACATAAGTTTTTAATCTGTATAAGTGAACAATCCACTATTTTAATCTAAAAAGCTTTTCTATATATGTATATTTTTCAAATTATATTTACACAGTGTCCCAGGGAGGTTACCTATATTATTGTTCAATACATTTATAATTATACTTCTAGAGTGTACCAGGAATATATATAAACTTTAGCTATATTAATGAATTTTAAATTTTCACTTAATCATAAACTCTAATCCAAGAACAATTTATTATGATATGGTCCTGCTTGATACTTACTCTCATGATGTGATTATTGAAGATATGGGTGTTTTAGCTAAGTGGTGATGAAATCATTTGGTTCCTGGCTATCAAGAATAATAATATCTGATGTCTTCAGGCTTATATTAAAATAAAACTCTCTCACTGCCATCAAGTTGATGCCAACTCTTGGTGACCCACTAGGACAGGGAGAACTAGTTTCTCAGACTTTAACTCTTTATGGGAATAGAAAGCCCTATCTTTCTCCTGAGGAGTGGCTGGTGGTTTCAAAATACTGACACTGGAGTTAGCAGCCCAACATGTAACCACCATGACATCAGGACTCCTATATTAAAATGAGCAGCCATCTAAGGAGGTGTCAGTTATGTGCACATGCTTCAGAAGGAACTCAGCAGCCCATGTGATAGAAAGTTTATAAATAATAAAATCCAACATCAGAGGAGGGAACTGTATTTGAGCTTACATTCTGAGTACCTCGGTTGCAGAAGGCTATGCATGATCATGAAAGCCCCAAATCCATTTGCAGAGTCCCATGCAGCTTAAGCATTCACTGAATTCCCTTGGACCATTATCCCAGCGCATGAATTACTTCAGTGCTGGGAAGCTAGAACCAAAGTATTCCACCACAGAAACCTAACGTATTTGTCTTCGTGACTCAGATAAAACCTCTGGACTCCACCTTTGAGGTAAGCAGGCTCAAGACAAAACCCTCCCAGCTCTGGGGCTCACATCCCTTTTGGTGCGCCTTTCATTACAGACTTTACCTCTGACCACTAAGTAGATGCTTAGGAGCTCTGACAGCACAGTTGGACTTTCTAATGTCGGACTTAAACAGCAAGGCTTGCAGTTTGACACCGCCAGCCTTTGTGGGAGGAATATGGGCCTTCTGCTCTCTTACAGGGCTGCAGCCCGGAGGTCCACCCGACCATTCAACCCTGCCCTTTTGAGTTGCTCCAAGTCAGAGCCGACTCTATGGCAGTTTGCCCAGGCCACAGGTAAGCGTCAGTGCCCACATGCTCTGACAAAGTGGCTGCTGGAGCTCTGAAGCCCTCCTCCTGTGTGATTGCCTTCCTTCTCTCCGTATGTCATTCCTGCTTCCATGTTTTGCCATCTGCGACTCCTTTCTACGATGCAATGGAAGGACTGCTTGCTGCCCCTAGGCCCTGCACTCTATTCCCAACAGCCCCTGCCACCTTCCTTTGATTTTGTGTCACATTTCACACCGGGTTCCTGCCTTCCTTCAAAGTGCTGCTTGCCTATGCTGTTTGATCTGTTGGCTTCTCTTTAGGGTACACACTCCTCCCCATGATTCCTCTTCTCCCCTATCCCCTGACTTTTCTGCCATTTTACAGGATAGCTGAACACATGGCCCTCTGTGCACTCATTGCCAAGATGGCAAACCAAGAAGGGAACATAGCAGATCAGCAATGGAAGCAAAGATAACCCACAAAGCCCCTGAGAAGCCCCCAAAATAGACTTCAAGCTAGGAGGAGCAGTTCCCAGAATCCCCCAGGACCAGTAGGGAAATAGTCATAAAGGTCAGCAGACAGATCTAGAACTGTTTATGCTTTTTGTTGTGTGTGTGTGTGCGTAGTATTTTTCTTTTTCTCTTTTTACTCAATCTTTTGCTTTCTTTTTGTTTTGTCCCTGTTAGTGTTGTTTTTCTATAAGATAGGTATGGAAAGCAAGTCTGAGGAAAAAGCAATGAACTGATAGTTCTAGAGGGGCTTGGGGGAAGGAAGAGATGGGGAAGGGAGTGGCGAGCCAACAATGCCATAAACAGGGGAATAACTAGGGAATTAAAAGCAACAAGGAGGACGTAGCCATACTGGTGGTATTGGAACACGAGCAAGCTAGCTGAGAGGAATTACTTAGAGGCAGAAGAAGAGTGAGCATGATGGTGGGGCAGGAGGAAGGTAAAAGGAAACAGAAGAAACATCTTGGAAGCAAAGTTATGGATAGAGGTATAAACATAGGCGTGCACTCATGTAAATATGTTAATTAATAAAAATAGAGGTATTGGCCTATATACATATATCTATATAGTAATACATTGAGGAAGTGGACAGCCTTTGGGTCTCTGCTCAAGACCCACCTCAACTCAAGAACACTTTTTTCCTAACAGTCTGGCATCTGTGACGCTCGCCCTCCTGCCAGATCACTGAAGACAGAATGGGCGCATAAGCAAATGTGATGAAGAAAGCTGATGGTGCCCGACTCTTGAAAGATACAGGTCTGAGGTCTTAAAGGCTTAAAGTTAAACAAGTGGCCATCTGGCAGTGAAGCATGAAGCCCACACGGAAGAAGCACACCAACCTGTGTGGACATGAGGTGTCGATGGAATCAGGTAACAGGAACCAGAAGAAACTCCCCACCCCAAACAAAATAAAACATTGTTGAGAACGAGGGGAATCCAAGCAGAAACCCCAAACCCATCTGTAGACAAGAGGACATGCCCTTATAGAAGGGTCACAAGGAAGGGATGACTCAACCAGGGCACCGTATAGCACCAATGAAACCCACAATATTTCTCTGGTTCTTTGAGGCTTCCTCACCCCCCACTATCAGGACACCAGTCCTGCCTTTCAGTTCTGGTTAGACCAGAGCAGGTACACTGATACAGATAAGAGCTCATGACACATGGAATCCAGGCCAGATAAACCCCTCAGAAATAGAAATGGTGAAAAACAAAAGAAATAGAAATGGGAGTAGTGATACCAGGAAGGTAGGGGGAAGGTGGGGAGAGGAGGGGGATCTGATTGCAATGATCTACAAATAACGTCCCCCTCTCCCCCACCCCAGGTGGGTGAATAACAGAAACATGGATGAAGGGAGACAGCGGTTGGTGCAATATATGAAAACAATGATTTATAATTTTCAAGGGGTCAAGTCGGGGGCAGGTAGAAAAAGAGGAGCTGATACCAAAGCTCAAATAGAATGTAAATGTTTAGGAAATGATGATGGCAACATATGAAAAATATGCTTGATGCATTTGATGCATGGATTATTATAAGAGTTGTAAGAGTGCTCAATAAAATGATTTATTAAATCATTAAAATTTAAAAAGATGGCTTTTCTTGATCCACCTACTGGTCAAGCACGTGTTCCTGGGGGTAGGGGACTGTGATACCGGAAATTCCCGTTTCCTTCATAAGTCATCTGGATTATAAAAGTGCTTCTGCCGCAGGAAATCTTTCAGTGTTGCGAAGCAAGAACTAATGTAAACCACCACAGAAACCTAACATATTGATAAATATATGCTTGGAATTTATAACTCATCGTCCCCAAAATAAAATGTAGTCAAGTAGCTGACAGGTGCGCCAAAAGTTGTCTACTCCGACAGCGAATGTCACAAGCAAGAAAGTTAAGTGCAGATAGGGTTTCTGAATATAGCATTGCCTAAAACATTGTATGATTTTTATAGTGATATCATCTTTTCTCAGAGAAAAGGACATCATGTTTAAGAGTCTGGTAGAAAGTAAAGCAAGTAAATTGGTATAATTTGAAGTGTCTTTTTAAAAGATAATTCGCAAAAGTATGGGCTAGTAGTGAAGCTACCAGTTAGGGGCAAGGACAGGCAACATGAATAGCTCTCCTAGATCTGAGAAGATAAGGGAGGTAGAAGCTTCCAGACTCTGGAGACCAGGAGCAGGATGGGACAGGACCACTCACAGAAGCTCTGACTTTTTATTAAAGCTAGATTGTGAGATCCTAGGGAGCTAAGTTTATGGATATCCACTCTTGCACTACGTGCTCTTCCCATGAG
>NW_022103928.1:33075745-33129497 GCF_000313985.2 Echinops telfairi | reverse complement strand
CATGTAAGATGCATGAGTGGTGCCTGTTAGCTTGTGTTTTATACGTGGTCAACAGAGTTCTTCTGTCACAATTATTTACTGTGCACATTGCTAGAGATTTGCCTGATAGATCATCACCTGGTGAAATGCATGTCTGAGGGGGGGGGTGGGAGGGCAGGGTCAAACATTCAACTAAGAATTATTCCTGCTCTACTTAGTGAGATGTATTACTGCATTCAATTATGATAGCTAAAGTCAAAGTGCGAATCAAATGACAAAGTGAAAATAAACCTTAGTGGGCGCTGAAAGAGAAAGCCCATACAGATGTTGACCGAGAACATGAAGCTCTGCAGAAAGCCGGGAGGAGGACACGTGGTGCTGCGAGAACCCAGCAACTGTGGGTCAGGAACAAAGAGGAAGAGAGGCAAAGACAGTTCTTTGTATTGCCCCGGGGATAACCTCTGGGGAAAGATTGTACCCGAGTCACCACAATAAAAGATAATAGGAAGTGCCTGGGGCTTGCCCCACAGACAGATAGATGCACCAACTCCAGGAGCGAAGTGCTAAAGTCTACCCAGGAACTGACTGCCTGGACTGTGCCGAGCACAGTAAATGTTTGTGGAATAAACTAATTTGATGGCATACTGGCATAGGGGAAATTACCACAGTTATAATAGTGAGGACCAGAAGTTTTATTTGACATCTGCCGTAAAGGGAAGTGGGCTGGGATGATATCAGAGCCATTTCTGCCCAAGACAGAAGAACATGCCATAGAGATCACAGTAGATAGGTAGACAGACAGACAGAACGCTGATAGACAGATAGATAGATAGATAGATAGATAGATAGATAGACAGACAGACAGACAGATAGATGATAGATAGATAGATAGATAGATAGATAGATAGATGTCTCATTTCTTTCAGTATGCTTAACACTATTGATTTATCTTCAAAAGTCAGGAGGGACTGGGGTGGACCCCCCCAGGAGGAATGGGGAAATAGACAAAAGGGTCTGAGTCTAGACCACACCCTCTAGGCCTGTGTGTGTGATACTTAACCAACAGATCCCTTTTCCCAAAGGCAAGCTTTCTCCCGGATGGCCACATTTATCAGGGAGACAACAGTAGGATCTGAGAGAGAGAGAGAGAGACCTGTGTAAAAGGAGGCAGAAAGTACTAAAGATACTTTGTACACATGCGCTGAGTGGGTCTCTGAGTAGCAATCCACTGAAGGGCTCACCATGTCACTGGGCAGCCTGTGGCAAGTAAGCCAATCCACACGCTGACGGAGAACAAGTGTTGATAGTGTTGGCATCCAAGGAAGACTGAGTGGACCTTTCCCTTAAGATCTTCTTCACTGAGCAGCAGGTTAAGACAGACAGACAAACAGACAAACAAACAAACAAACAAACGGCAAACTCACAACGTTAAGGAAGATTTTTATAGACAGGGCTTGGAGGAAAGGGTCTTCCAGAAAGGCCTGACTTATCCTACAGGCAAGCTAGTTCTCAGATTGGTCTCTTTGTTTGGAAGGCCTTACCCACTTTCCCACTGTAGATATTGTTATTGGACTTCTGCCCTTCAGATGGAGATGAGATCATTTTAATTCCTAAAGGGCGATAGCAAAATGTTGTTAGTTCATCTAGAGCCCTGTATTGGAACTTACATTCTGAGCACCTGGTTTGCAGAGGACTAGGGATGCCAAGGCCAATGCCAAGTCACTTGGAGAGTCCCCACAGAGACTAACACTCAGAAGAAGAAGAGGGAAGCCACTGTCATGGAGTCCATGTCAAAGCCTAGCAACCCTGTGAGGACAGCAGGGAGCTGCTCCTGCGTGTTTCTGAGACGGTACAGGAGTAGAAAGTCCTGTCTTTCTCCTGAGAGACTGCTGGTGGCATCCAACTGTTGGAAGAGGTTAGCAGCCCAAAGCATAGCCACTGTGTGACCCGGGCTCCGTCAACCACGATGAAGCCTGTATTGAATGCTTACTGATCCTTACTTAAGGATGCAGATATTGTAAGGAGCCCTGGTGGCTTAGTGGTTATGCAGTGAGGGTTGGGAATTTGAAACCACCAGCTGCTCCTCAGGAGAAAGACAGGGCTTTCTACTCCTGTAAAGAAATACAGTCTTGGAAACTCACAGGAGCAGTTCGACCCTAGCCTATAGAGCGGCGGTTCTCAACCTGTGGGTCGCGACCCTTTGCGGGTCAAACGACCCTTTCACAGGGGTCGCCTGATTCATAACAGTAGCAAAATTATAGTTATGACATAGCAACAAAAATAATTTTATGGTTGAGGGGGCTGTCACCACAACATGAGGAACTGTATGAAAGGGTCACGGCATGAGGAAGGTTGAGAACCACTGCTATAGAGTCACGATGGGCCACCTTCGACTTGATGGTCAAGAGTCTGGTCTTTTGATTGTGGGCAGATACTGTTGCCCTTAGGCACAGTGCAGCATAGAGGGGATTGTCTCTGGCCCCTTCCAGACAGGCCAGGGGGGCAAGTCTCTATGTGAGGCTTGCCTGGGTGTGTTCATGATGGGGCTTGATGTTTGGGGTTTGCATTGTCATGAGTGGTCCTGTTCCTGCTTCTGTAGCCCCCCTGTGATGTCTTGATTTATGATGTGTTGATCTGCGATGAATCATGGATTTATGACAGCTTCCTTTGTTCCATGTCTTATTTCACTTGCGTCCTCACTGAATTCTATGATGTCATCTAGACGAGGTGTCTGTGCCCTTGTGTTGTCCCCCGTTTTCTTGTTGTTAGGTGGCATGGGGTTGGCTCAGACACACAGTGACCCTGTGTACACAGAATGGAACACCACCGGTCCGGCGCCATCCTCACAATGAGGTGTAACCCAATTGTTGCAGCCACTGAGGCAACTGATCTTGTCAAGGGTCTCCCTCGTTTTCGCTGTCCCTCTACTACACCGAGCATGACGTTCTTCTTCAGGACTGGTCTCTCCTGAGGACATGTCCAAAGCCTGAGAGACAAAGTCTTGCCATCCTTGCCCTGAAGGCACAGTCTGGTTATAGTTCTTTCAAGACAGACTTTTTTGTTCTTTTGGCAGTCCATGGTACTCGGTGTAGTGGTTATGCATTGAGTTGTTTATCTCAAGGTCAGCAGTTTGAATCCACCAGCCACTCTGTGGGATAAAGATGTGGCTTTCTACCCCCATAAATAGTTACAGTCTTGGAAACCTATAGGTGTAGTTCTACCCTGCACTATCTATGATTCAGAATTGACTCTAGGGCCGTGAGATTGTTTTTGGTTTTTAATGCCAATTTTAAGATTTAATAAATATTCCCTTTATTTATTTATTTTTTAAAATGTTCTCTTCAAATCATATTTGAGATTGGGATCTCTTTTGTACCCCAAAGAAAAGTCTAACAGAATTGCAAGACTGAAATGAAAGGCAGGCAAATTAAAAGAAGCCTCATCAAAACGTGGAGGCTCAGCGTCTTAAATGCCCCTCCCCCTCCCAACTTTCTACTGAGTTGGGGTGGCAAGGAGGGAGTGGTTTGAAAATCCTCAGTCAGAACAGACAGGGAGGCAACTGGCTGAAAGGAAATCTTCAACATCCCAGTGAATTAAGCTGTAAACCTGCTCTGCCTCAGAAGACGCCTCAGGTGTACCTGTGAGGATGAAAATGTCTGCTGAAGCAAGGGAGCATCGATTGCCTTTCCCCGAGTTCCCTGAACGTGTACAAGTTACCCTGGCAGTTCAGTGGTCATAAGTGTATAATATTCCATTCTAGTTCTGTATCCTACTATGTGTGTGTTATCCACCATATCTATCAAGGGGACAAAAGTACGCACAGCCACCAAATGCCACTGAAACCATTCATGGATGGTGATTTCCATCACATCCCCATTTAATTCTGATTTGGCTGCTGCAAGTGTCAGATGAATCCTGGCAAATAACAGGGGATTATTGTAAACTTGATCAAGTGGTGACTCCCACTGCAACTTTGTTCCAGATGTAATCTGGTAGCTTGAGCAAATTAACACTTCTCTTGGTACCTGGTAAGCAGATACCATTGACCTGGCCAATGTCTTTTTCTCAGCTCTAGATTCAAAGGACCACCAGAAGTAGTTTGCCTTCAGCTGGCAAGAGTATCAATGCACTTTAACAACTCTCCCTCAGAGCTATGTCAACTCTCCAGGACTATGTCATAATTCATTTGTCAGGGGCCTGGATCTCCCTTTCCTTCCACAAAATGTCACCATGGTCCATTACATTAATAAAATTATGCTGATTGAACCCAGTAAGGAATAACTATCCATGACTTTAGACTAAATTTATTGGCAAAACATTTGCATGCTGTTGTTGTTGCTGTTAGGTATCTTTGCCATCCTAACAATAATGCGTCTTTTTCTCCTCCTCGTCCTCCCCCTCCTCTCCTCCTCCCCCTCCTTCTCTCCTGCGTTTGAAATGAACTTTTATGGCACTAATGACTCCATGTTCATTTCAGTTTTCCTCTTCCTTTCTAGTTTTGAGCTGCTCTGATCAATATTTAGATGTGAGGGATAATGAATCTGGAGGAATTTGTTTTTATTTTTGTTTTCAAAGGAGCACACTGTATTCAGTTACTCAGCCCATCTACACAAATGAACTACGTAACAATATCCCGTTAAACTCTTAAATGTAGTTCTCTATTTTTTGTTCCCATCCTTTCTTCTCCCTCCACTACGTATCTCTATATACTACCCTCCACTCTCCTTGCTCCCACCCTCTTCCCTGGCCTCCTTGTAGTCACCAAAGTCTTATCTTTAAAACGCATGTTTTATTTTCCTTATAATATTGTGTTATTAAATATCTTTGTAAGATTGCCTAAGTTTGCGAAGCATAATGTCCTCTAGTTTTGCCCATGTTTTGTTGTGCTTGAGACAATAATTAGAGTTGTCATTATTTTATCAGATGCATTATATTCCATTGTATGAATGGACCAAAGCTTGTTTATCATTCCTCTATAATCTTAGTTTTGGGTTGTTTCCATGCTTTTGCTTTTATGGAAATTGCTGAAAAGACAGAGGTGTGTGTATGTCTATTTTTGTTATGCTCATTATTTTTTTAGGGCACCCAGGAGAGAGATTGCTGGTTCATAAGGTACTTGTACTTGCACTTGTTGAAGTGCCATTTAAGTGCAAATACAAATGTGCTATACTTATTCCGATAGTGGTTGTACAATTTTGCAATCCTTCCATCAGTGTAAGAATGTTCCAATCTCTCTGCTTTTCTGAATTTGTTAAAATGCCAGTATAAGGTGGTACCTCGTTGTCTTTTTAATTTGTATTTCCCTCATTGCTAATTAATGTGAACATACTTGCTTACATGGAACATTCTGGCTCTACTTCTTCGGAGACATATTCGTTTGTTCTTTTGGAAGTCCATACTCTTCCCCAGCCCCATAATTCAAGTGCATCGATCCTTCTGCAGCCTTCCTTATGAAATACCTAGCTTTCACATGCCTATGAGGCATTGCTTTTCAACACACGAAAGAGGCCTTGGCAGCATAGTTACCCAATGAAATGTGTTCTTTGATCTTGACTACTGCTTCCTCAGGCATCGACTGTGGGTCCGAGCAAGATGAAATACTTGACAACTTCAATCTTATTTTCTCCATCTATCATGATGTTACCTACTGGTCCAGTGCATGAGGGTGAAAAATTAACCCGACAAAAACTTCAGGGCTTTCCACATCAGTGAAATTTCTAGTGGTTCCGTGGTGGGGCATCAAGATAGTCCTACTAAAATATTGTATCTGGTACCTCCCACAACTAAAAAGGAGGCACAACAGCAACTTGTCAGGCCTTTGGATTTTAGAGATAACACAGCCCTCAGTTGAGTGGGGCACTTTGGCCTATTTATTAAGTGACTCTAAAATATGCTGGCTTTGAGTGGGGTCCAGAACAAGATTCAGGCTTTGGACAAGCTGCTCTGCAGGTGGGCCCTATAATCCAGGGAAGGTGTCAGAGGCAGAGAGAAATGTGTGGTGTCTTTGGCAGGAGCTGTTAATGAATCACAGTGCAAACCACTGGGATTTGGGGGTAAAGCTCGGTTATCCTTTGCAGACAACTACTGCTCTTTTGTTGAACAACTTTGGGCCTGCTTCTGGGCTTTAGTGGGAACTGAATGTCCCACCATGGGCCACCAAGTCACGGTGTGGCCTGAGCTGTCCACAATGAACTGACTGATATCTGGCTCCGTCATGAAGTTAGATGGACACAGCAGCACTGTCATTAAATGGAAGTGGAACATATGAGACCAGGCTATAGCAGCCCCTGAAGGTATAAGCAAGAAGTGGCCCAGATGCTTGTGGTCTCCAATCTTGTCACAGTAACACTTTTCCTCAGTCTGTACTGATTGCCTCCTGGTAAGTTCCTTACGATCAGTTGACGGAGGAAGAGAACACTGGGGCTTGGTTTACTGAGGGTTGTGCATGATCTGTAGGTACCACTTGAAAGTGGACAGCAACAGCACTAGCACTGCTTTCTGGGGCGTAAGATAAATAAAGGTCATCTCTATAATACAGATGCCACAGAGTTATGCTCTTTTCCAGTATTAGCAAATAATCAACATACATGCCATAATGTAAGATATGAAAAACAAATAGCTGGGATCCCAAAGTTATCCTCATTCCCATTTCTCAAATGCTCTTGTGTAGCTTCATTTCTGAAGCTGGATTCTCTGGTCTCAAATCTTGAAATCCTGCCACTTTGGCCTTCAGAACGGTTAGTCCACCCTCAGCGAAACCTCTGGTTACCCAGCTCTAATTTAAGCATGTAGGTCACGTTGTTTAATTTCCTGCTTCAGCGGCAGCACCTAGAAATGTGGTTTAGTATAGTAAGCCCTCAGTCCCTCTGTAAGTGCTTGCTCCACGAGTGTGGATGTGTGTTAAATGTTCGCCGAGAAGAGTTATTTAGAAATACAGGGGTGGATAGTAATTCCCTTTCATTCCTTCAGAGTACCCGGCTTGTGAACCTATTTAACAAACTCAGTCGCTAACCCAGAGGTTGAAGAGTTGAGTCTACCTAAAAACAACCTGGAAGGCAAGCCTGGAAATGTACTCCTGGGGGGGGAAAAAAGACTACTGAAAACGCTTTGAAGCGTATTTCCATTCTGACACCCATGAGGTTGCCACGATTCAGAATTACCTTAATGGCAGCTGATTGGCGTTAGTAGTTTGGATTGTTAATGGGTTTGAATGGATTGAATTTATCTTCATGCTTTGATCATTCTGAGCATTCTAAGTTTCACGTTGTCAAAGTGTAAAAAAAAAAAAAAGAGGGGGGAACAAATTCCAATAATGAGGCCAGGTTCAAAACTATATTTTACCTAAGTCAAACCAAACCAAATCCATTGCTATTAAGTAAAGTATGGCTCAGAGAGACACATAGGATGCAGGAAAACTTCTCTCTAGGGTTTCCCAGGTGGTAGTGCATGTGAAAGCTGACTGCCTCCTCTTTCTCCTGAATTGTCCTCAGTGGGTTCCCATCCAATGGGCCCCTCGTAGATGAGCAATCTCATGCTTTCAATGGACAAAATTAATGAAATGGTTTCACATCAACTTTACCTCCTTCATCTGGTTGCAGCCTTGAGATGACTGAGGGGTGTTTCGTTTAGGGTGTCGCTTACTCTTTGTCTAAATTGACAGTGCAGGGAAGCTCGCTCACCTGGACTGCTGGATTTGGATCCTGCTTCTATTACATTGACTTCCTGTTACATGGCCTGCCTGTTACAAGAGCCATCAGGAGACTGCGGGCCAATCTCCGATTCATTTAGCTCTGCATTCAGCAGCCAGTGGTCTTCCTGCTTCATCTCCCTGATTCCCGTTCTTCCGGCCCTACAGCTACAGGAGTCAGGAGAGGCTTTCTGCTTCCATGTGACCCATGGACTTGAACTCCAAAGGATTTACCCACTTTATACCGTGTGAGTCATTCTTGGTTTAAATCTTTTTATATATACATACGCCTACAAGCATCGTTGGCTTTGCCTCTCTAGAGAACCCATCTAACACAAATAGTTAACATTTTTCTTTCATGTACCTAGAAAAAGATGATCTATAAAACCAAGTGGTTATTTACCCATGATAAACATGGGGCTTGACTCATGAAGATTGGGTTTACTTATTTAACAATCAAACCAAGAATTAGACCATATTTTGATTTCTATAAAATGAGGCACTTACACTGTCCAAGTCATTTATATTTCCATATTGTCAGATATCCAATCCCTTATAGAAGTATTTTTTAATAATCTAATAAATAAATATGAGCCATAAGTATCTCATTTTAGGTTATTTGACCCTGATTTATAATTAAGTTATTATTGCTCATGATCAATGGTTTGTCTTCCTTACTTCCTAATTTTGGTTTAATTCTAAATCATTTTCATTTGTGTATTAATTTCCTAAATTTGCTTAATAAAGTTGTAGTTGAAATATTGTTTAAATTATTTCAACAAGGTCAGGAAAATAATTTATATTATACAACTTATTATCTGGTAGTCTTGTTCTTGCCCTCACAGTGAATTACTGCTTCCCTGGTTGTAAAATTGTCAGCTCTCCCATTTTCAGTAAAGTACTCTATAACAGAAGCATGAGGCTCCTTTGGAAACTTGTGTTATAGAGAATTATGAGGCTTCTCTGATTATTTCTTTGAATCTTTGTTGTTAATGATCAGTGGACATATAGCATTTTTCTTCATGTTGTTACTTTAAAGAGATTGCCCTGACTTATCTTTATCCATCTTAAAATAAAAGCAACTGCCTAATATGGTCTCTTCTCAGTTTAATACTTTATTTTTATTTTTCATTGTTGAGTTGAGCCTCTGTTGCCGTGTTTCCAATTTCTCCCTCAATATGTTTTGTGTTTTCACACAGGACTTTTTTCATCCCTTCTACTTTCCTCGTCTTCGGCAAGGTTTTCTTTTCTGCAATAATTTTTTCTCTCCTCAAATGTTTTCACTACAAGCTAATTTTATGCATTTTAATATTAGCGACGTTCTAAATGATTTTTAAAGTTGCCATTCCATTTTTGAACCCTTCGTAGTTTTTCTGTTTCACTTCCTCTGCTTCTCACTGCTGGTCCAGACAGCACAGTACTCTCACGGTGGCCTTCTGACCTTTAGTTTTCGAAGAGCTTTTTATGTGCAACTAAAAATTGCTTACATTTTTATGTCTAGAATTTCCTCCTAGTCTGCTAGTAATTCACAATAAGTCGTATTTTTGGAAAAGGCTCCTGAGTTCTACGTTACAACAGCCCATCTGATGCCTGGATCGTGCACAACCTCATGAGACCCAGAGCAGCAGACCCGCCCCAGCTGTACTGAGCCTCCTGATGATGGACATTTCGAGACAATAAATACATGTGGTTTTTAACTGCCAGATTTTGGGTAATTTGTGTCTTACCAATAGGAAACTATGTGCTTGCTTTGAAACACTTATGAAAGTCCTATGTTATTTCTTATTCATTTTTATGAGAAATACCTTCAATGAACAATTTACTTTATTATATAAACCAATATTGAGCATTCATACCTCCCTAAAATGAGAACAATAGTAAATTTAGAATTAAAGTTTCACATTAAACTCTTTATTTGGTGATATAAATACAAACTTGCTGCCATATTTTTGTCTGCAATTTATAAGAGCTGTTAGTGTTGCTATATAGAATTGTAGAGATTATTTTCCATGCACAAAAAATATTTATGATACTTGTCAAGAATATGTAATAAGTTGGAACAATTTTGGTTGTCATCTGTGAATAAAAACATCTATTTGTTGATGAACATGTGTTTTGTAGGTCATAGCCAAATAAATTAATATACTGAGATACATTAACATAGGAAAAATATACTTAAAACTTCAACAACAAAAAAAGACAATCCTAGTTTACTTTCCTTTTCCTTTTTCTCAAGTCTAGGAGAGCTTTCATTTCCCAAACTAAAGGCAGTCTGTGGACAATCCTTGTCCCTCTGGAGCCTCAATGAAACAATCCATTTCCTTTCCATGAAAGCTTCTTGAGAGGAAATATCATTCCTTTTGAAACCTTTCATTGGAGAATTATTTGACTTTGATTATTGGGCCTGTTATTTTTGTAGCACAAAATAAGTTGTTTTTAAAAGAATATTTTTCAGGATTGATTTGATTCATGCTTTTCTCAGTTGGAAAAATATAATTTTATGAACAATGTTGGTTAAAAAAGAAATGCTACTCCAAACAAACCAAACAGAATCTAAAAATCTATTGCTGTTGAGTTAACTTCAACTCACTGTTCTGTAGGACAGAGTCTATATAATTGACTCTCTTTTCTGGCAGCCATACTAAAACCCTGGCGTAACATACAAATGCTATACGGGTATTTTAAGTTGGGTGTTTTAGTGTCAACTAAAAACAGAACAAAAACCACTGTTCCTGTCAGCCTAATTCTAATTCCTGGTGATCCCTTGTGTGTCAGTTTACAGAGGGAGTCAATAGCGTTTTCAGTGGGTTTTGAAATGCCTGTGTGTGGACTTAAACTCCCAACCTTTCAGTTAGCACTTGAGGAGTTAACCATTTTCATCACCAAAGACTATCAGCGGTTCTCAACCTGTGGGTTGTGACCCCTTTGGGGGTCAAACGACCCTTTCACAGGGGTCACCCAATTCATAACAGTAGCAAAATTACAGTTATGAAGTAGCAACGAAGATAATTTTGTGGTTGGGGGTCAGCACAACGTGAGGAACTGTATTCAAGGTTGAGAACCACTGAGTATTATGTGTAGTAACGTGATTGTAATAAATCACCCTGAGGAAAACGAATTATGCTTACTCATTGTTCTAGTTGACTTTTCCAGTGGATGTTTAAAGAAAGTTAATATTTGTAATTTACATGATAGTAAATCTCAAGGAACGTCGCAAAAATACAAAACAAAACAAAAATACTTTTCACTTTATCCACTTTTGCAAAGCACTTTCTGATGAGCAAGAAGAGGAGGTCCTAAAGATGTGAACCGCTTACCAAGCGATTGCTTCTCCACGTCCCCTCCTTCAAATGGGGCGAGAGCCCTACAACTCTCCCCAGAATTTATAGATTTCATTGGTGCTCTGTTTTTAGACTCACATCAATCATATTCTACCATATAAGTTTTGAAGGGGAAAGTCTCCGTGACTTCAGCCTCAACCAGATCCCACTTTAAGAGAGTCCACGCCCTGTTGATGGTGACAAACGAAGGCTGCGGTTCACTTTCCTTGTTTTCTCCAACACTCCTCAGCAGCTAGCTGTGTGTTGATAAAGTTCCCTTTCATGGCCGTGAGGAAGATGGAGTCCTGAGTTGCTTACTATGTTTTTTTATCAGATACCTAGTTGATATGGGAGGGTCAAAAGGATATTTATCTTTTAAATAACTAATGCATTTGCAAAATGAGCAAGCTCTTCTTTGCAGTTATAATATATGGCCTACGAACGCCATCAGGTTGATTCCAGCCATTAGCAGTGACCTCAGAGGACAGGTAAACTGCTCCTTTGGATTTCCTAAGACGGTGAGTCTTTATAGGAACAGAGAGCCTCATCATTATCCTGTGGAGGAGCTGGTGGGTTTAAATGCCGACTTTGTGGTTAGCAGGCCAATGTATACATAATCCACTTAATAAACATTGCTAAGCATATTCTAGGCCTTTTCTTGAATTAAAAATTGAACAAAAAGGTATTGTCACGTGTGATATTAGATAAAAGTTCTTTCTTGAAAGAGGAAATACTTTACCTTTTAATGTAAAACCCCAAACTTAGATGGATAAGGAAATTAATTTATTGGAGAGTAAATTACTTACATGGACTATCTGTACCTTTTAAAATGTCTTTGCTTACAGTAATATATCGCCATCGCTTTAAAAGCATAAGCTATTTTAGAACCCATTAGGCAAACATTTTTCTAAATAGTTACCCCTAAAACTTTATAAACAAGCCAAACAACATATGGAATGATTATGATTTGCATAAAATATGATGTGGGAAATGTCCCATAAATTCTTCCTAAGTTTGTAGCACACTTTCTTTTTGAAAACAACAAACTCATAAGACAAAAATGAGCCCAGTTTATGATTAACTTCTTTTCAATTCACCTATCTTATAATAGCTAGCATGACATGCTCAGACTTTCTGTTTCTCACTCCAATTATGCATTATCTATGAGGGTGAGTAAAGAAGTATTACTATTAGGATTTTCATTCATACATGCACAGATTAATACTAAACAAAACGATCAGGTCAAGTATGGTTGAAGTCTTTGAAGTAGAAAACTGATTTATTTGGTTAAAAAGAAAAAGTTGAATTAGCTCTAGTCTGAAGGCTTGAAGCCTAACACACTGCTTATCTTGTGAAGAGAAAGCTAGGATTGCTCAGTCAAGTTCACTGGGTCATTTAAGGAGCAGCTAAAATAGCGAGTTTCAGGACCCTGAACAATTTACCGGTACCTAGGTTAGCAATTCTGATTCTTGTCTTCTTCGTTATAGGAACAGTAGCACCTTGAAGGGGTAAAAGCTTGACTAGCTTTCTTTAGAAAGATGGAAATGCAACTCTTAACTTTAAAATGGGGTTTTGATTCAGGTCTGAAGTCAACCGATGTGTGTATGCTAAGATATGACATGAACGTATGAATCAGTATCCGTTTCTGTCTAACTGTGTATGACTGCTTATATGTGTATGTGTTTATACAGATACTAAAGAATAAATCGAAGTATGACCTTTAACATATCCGCACTGTGATTTTTTCCTTGTGATTTATTATTTTTCTTCCTTGCTAGTTGTTTGTATGGTCTTTTTATTTCTTTTCAAAAAAATACAAAGACGTTATTTCATAGGAAAAATGAAAGAAAGTCATGTTGACAATGAACTAAGGATTTGTTGTTGTCAGGTACACTGTTCCGGAGACTGGGAATCACAGTGATCTTACGTGAAATGGAACACAAGACTGCCTGGGCCCTCCCAGGCATCACAAGGATGTTAGGTTTGAATCCATCCTTGGAGTCACGTGTCACTCCATCTCCTGGAGCGTCTTCCTCTTTCTTCATTGGCTCTGCTTCACCAAACAGAATGTACTTTCTAGGGAACTGATCCGTCCAAATCATTTGCCAAAGGGACATGAGTGGAGATCTTACCCTCTTTGTTTCCAAGCAGTATTCTGACAATACTTTTCCCAAGACAGATTTGTTTCTTCTTCTGGTTGTCCACGTTGTGCTCAATATCCTTTGGCAATATTATAATTCAAAGACATCATTTTTCTTTCATCTTTATCATTCATTGTCCAGCTTTTACATGCATATAAGGTTAATAAAAATACAAGATTTGGGTCTGGGACACCTTAGTTATCAAAGTGCCAACTTTGTTTTTTAACACTTTAAGGGAATATTGTGCAGCAGGTTTTCCACAAAGCAATACTTATATTACTTGATTTCTTAAGTGATGTCTCCATGGACATTGATTATTGATTTAAAATATCCTTAAGAACTTCAAAGCTTCACATTTATAATGATTATTTTTATTACCGTATATACTCTAGTATAAGCCACCCGAATATCTGCACCTAATTTTGCCACAAAAACTACATTCAAAATCTGCTGAAAAACTATAAGCCATTAAAATGAACAGTAATTCATTTTAAGAATTTTCATGTTCTTTGTGTTCAAATGTAATTGATACTGAAAGCTGTGGTCTTTGAATCATCAATAAGTGCTTCAAGCCTTCTTACGTTTAGCAAGCAATGTTACATCACCTGCATATCACAGGTTGTTCACAAAGATTTCTCCAATCCTGATGCTGTGTTCTTCTAAATAGTAGTTCAGCTTCTTGGATTATCTTTTCAGCATACAGATTGGATCCCTTTGGTGAAAGGATACAATACTGGCACATATTTTTCCTGATTTCAAATCATGTAATTCTGTCTAAATTACTGCTTCTTGATCTATGTACAGGTTCACCGTGAGTAAAATTAAGTGGATTTTCCATAACATAGTATCCATAATTGGTGATGATCCACATGGTCTAATGCCTTTTCGTAATCAATAAAACAAAGGTAAATATCATTCTTGTGCCCTGTGCTTTCAGCCAAGATCAATCGGACACCAGCAATGAGATCCCTCATTGTACGTTGTCTCCCAAATTTGGCTTAACTTTTTGGCAGTTTCTTCTTTATGTACTGCTACAACCATTTTAAAATTATCTTCAGCATAAGTTTACTTGAGTGTGATATTGATGATATTATGTAATAATTTTTTGCATTCTGAAAATTCATTTTTCTTTAACATGAGCACTGGTATGGACCTTTCCTAATTAGTTGCTCCAGCTGTTTGTTAAAAGACGTATCAAGTGATATTCCATAAATTTCAGGGCCTTGCAGCTTGATAATGTCTTCAGAGCAGTTTGGATTCCTCTTTCAATACCATTGGTTTTCTCTAATGTTGGACTGGCTGAATGTTGACCAATTCTTTCTGATTCTGTGACTCTGTGTATCCTTTACTATTCTTTTGCTGTTTCCTACATCATTCAATATTCTGCTCAAAGAATCCTTCAATATTTAAACTCAGGTCTTCGCAAGTCACCCTTCAAAATCGCTTTTTCAGCTTTCACTCCATCATTCCTTCCTTTGCTACTGACTGTCTTCCGATATCCATTTTAGAAATTTTGTTCTTTCCTGTCTTTTTGATGACCTGTTGGCTGCTTCTTGAATAAACTTTGTTGTTGTTTCACAACTTGTATAGTCTTCAGTCATTACTGTCCAATGTGCCAAATTTGTTGTTCGAATGGTCTCTAAATCCCGTTGGATCTACTCAACATCATATTTTGGATCTTGTGGGCTTGTCCTAATTTTCTGCAGCTTCATCTTGGACTTTCTTATGAATAATTGATATTTATTCCATAGTCAACTCTTGACCTAGTTATGACTCAGCTTCATCTCTTTCCACAGAAGTAGTTGATTTGATTACTATGTATCCCATCTGGAGCAGTTCTTCATCCAGTACCATATCAAACAATGTTCCACTGTGTCTCCTAAGGGTCCCACAGGCCAGCTTTGGTAGAAGTAGATGGCCCGGTTCGCTTTTCCCGTCTTCTTAATATGAAAACTCCACTGAAGCCTATCCATCAAGGGTGACTGAAGCTATTTGAAATACCAGTGGCCTAGCTTGTAGATCACAGCATCACAAAAGCCACCACAGTAAGATAAGCAGACACACAAGTGGTAAGTTCATAATAAACTCAGGTTACATTGCAAAAAAATACACTAGTTGCTTTTGAAAGCATTCTGACTCAAGGTAGCCCCATATATGTTAGAGTAAAATACATATAGTTTTCCATCATTGTATATTTCAGAAACAGATTACTCATTCTTTCTTCAAAGATGGCCCAGTGTAGACTTGAACTTCCATCATTTGGTAAACCGTCAGACAAACACCCTGATTATTTGCTTCATGTCAGGACTCAATAGGAAAAAATATTATTTTATATAAAAAGAGGATTCAGTATTAAAAGTTTGCTTGTAATATGAAAATCTGTTCACTCCTTTCATAATTGAATTTTTATTAGAAATTCATTTCTTCACTTTAAAAAATAATTTTTGCTTTCCTATTGTTTGTATAAATAACCATTTAGCACAATTACTAAAAGTTTTCAAAGCAAGTTGTTTGGAAGAAAATGAAAGATCCTCCTTTTGCTTTAGGTCTTGATGTGAGGGATGAGGGGTGGGTGAAAGGCTGCTGACTTTTTGAGAAGGGATACGATTGCATGTGTCTGTCCATATGTTTATTGCAATCTAGTCTATGTCAGGAAGTGCTTAGCAACACAGTGCAGAGACACGATTCAGATTCAGACATCAGTGAAAAAGAGAACACTGCATAATTGAGTATCCTAATTGCTGATTTTTTTAAGGAAAGAAAAAAAGCAAACAATAACGTTAATTTCTAAGTTATATTTGCTGTGTAAACACAGAGGTCCAAATCAATAGCCAATACATGTGTCGTGTCCTAGGCTTGAGTAATACAATTTCACCACTGCTTTCAGTTATTCCAGCTCTATATTGACAGCTGCCAACAGTGATCCCTCTCCATCACAGAGGAATGGAAGTAGCTGTGGCATAAGCCACTCCTGGACTTTCTGTCTTGTATATACCTATGTGAATGTAAGTGTAAAGTTTGGATATATTAGTAAACACATAGTATACACACACATACACATATATGTACATATATATCCTTATATATGTAAGAGGGAATGGCAAAAATTATTGCTAGGAGTGTTCCAGTTCATATATGCATAGGATTTTACAAATAAAATGCATTTTTAAAATCTCTGCGATTAATTGATGGATGTAGAAAAGTTCTCTCAGTAATATACCTGTGTTAGGCTTCTCATGGGTGCTTTAAAAATAGATCAGATCAAAACAGTGGCTTCTGAGGGGATCTGCTGGTCAGTTACACTCAAGGCAGAGAAATCAAAGGATTATGGTGATTGTGTTTTGGGATCCCAAAGGGGTAGTCTTGACAGATTTCCTTGAACAATACAGGACAATTGTGGGGACTTATTAGCAAGAAGTTTCAAGAAGATTGAAAACTGAATTGGTGATAAAACGTCCAGAACTGGGTGATGAGGGGCACCCCCCTATCCACAATCATTGCAATATACCTGCCTGTTCTAAAAGAGTAGCAAGGGCTTCCTGATAAGAATTTCATTAGGAAATCTTACCCATTCCCCCTCCTGTCCTGACCTTGCTCCTTCAGAGTTATTTTTGTTTCAAAATATCAAAGAATATTTAAAAGGAATATAATCTGTGCCACCCAGAATGCCCAAACTGCCCTTTTAATGTGGCACAAGTGGAAGGGCACCAAAGCGCTCCAGGAAGGAGTGAAGTGACGGACACTCTGTCTTCAGAGGTGCGGAGACATAGACGGAGGATGTGCCAAGAAACAATAGCTTCCCATTTTGATCAGTTTTCAAAATGAAAGTTTCTATGCTTTTGCAGCATTCTAATTTTTCGTGCCCGTGTGTGTGTGTGTGTGTGTGTGTGTATGCACACGGACACACACATGGAGGAGAGCATGGTGAAAGGACCCGAGTATTTCAGATGCTATTTTACTACGGACTTGACCTATGCAAGGTCGTGACTTCACAGAATCGTAATTCTTAAATTACAGTAAATAACAGAAAATAAATCCATCCAGGGAAACTAGACTAGATAAAGTGCTCTTAAGCGACATATGTCTACAATGGAAGGGGAAAATAAATTGTAAAATGAGACAATCTCTAGAAATAATCAAAAGACGAGTCAGTTCTACTCTGTTCCATGAAGTTTCCATGAGAAAGCCAGGAAAGATAGCATTGTAAAAGAGAATCCAAATGTAGATGCAAAGATTCTCAATAAAATCCTGGCCGATAGAATCTAACATCATATGAAAACCAGAAAAAAACTTAAAAAAATAAAGAAGCAAAAGGTAGACCTTTTTACCCATTTTTCTTTATTTAGAGTGTGATTTACAGTTTTTCCTCCTAAAAAATTGAATAAACATGTTTCTATGAATTAGAATCAAAGTATAAGTTTCATTACTTAGAAACTTGAGAGCAATCCAAATAAAGTATCAAAAAAGATTGCTTGTTGTTTCAAAAAGAATTACATTAAAAAGATCATTAAAATGTGTCCAGCTTAGTATTTCAATTTTTATAATATTTTTCTTCAAATATAACTGTGCACACATATCCGAAAGTTTGGATCAAGTTCCTTGCTATGTATTATAATAGAAAATTTAAGAAACATTACAAAATGTCTGTCTATCTATCTTTTAACTTATCTCTTTGCGTTTTATGGTACAAATAGTTACGCTATTGACCACAGACCACAGGTTGGAGGGTCCAACAAAGTAGAAGCGCAGAAGAGAAAGCCTTGGGCATTTGTTCCTGGAAGCCCTACGGAGTGCAGTTCTACTCCACTCACTTTGACTTGGGAGCATCTACAATTTCTGGAGAAGTTAATAAATCTAGAATTATGGGGGAGCTTTCTTCTTTGTTTTAAATGTAAGCAAATTGAAAATCCAGGAAAAGTAAAAATATCTTGGATCCAAAGACAACGTATTTTGTCCAAACTGGATAAGAAGCACAGTGTTGAGTCACAGGGCTATGCATCCTAAGTATGTAAATAATTGTTAGAAAATGATTCTTAAAGTTACTAAGCAATTTGTCCTTTGCAAATGGATCACCACAGCTTCTTTTAATTTGTTCATTAGCCCGCCATATGGGGCATGCTGTGTGAGGAGACAAATAGAAACAATTTGGAAAGAATCTGCTATGTAAATCAGGGCATGAGAATGGAAAAGAGACCAGGGTATCTTGTGGCCTTTATTTCCTTTAAATAATAAAACCACACAGTCCATTCGGATAATCTGCAGCCCGCTATCCAGCTAGAAAAAACATGGGATTCCAGGGCCTAGAGGAATTTGGGCATTTCAAGACTTTAGTTTGGGAAGTAGCCAATAAAGGGGCATATTAAAACGAACCAGATGAGATTAATGGTAGGTCAAAAATTAGCAATTATTTTTAGTTTTGTAGAAGTCCACCTAAATACCTAATCTTCAGCATCTTAAAGAAGAAATGAGCAGACAGTGGCTCATACTGGAAATGGGGAGTTGGTTTTAATAACATTAAAAGCAGGTTACTTGGGAAGTTGGGTAAATGATACTGGATCTTAGAGGTATTAAGTAATAAATTGAGAAATATTTCAACATATGAATATTTTTAGTGCATGAGAATGAAGATGATAAAAAAAAAAGGGGTCCCACAAAGCAAAATGTGTTTAGTAAATACATGTTGTTGTTGAGTGCCATGCTACGTGCAAGAGAAACACTGCCCAGCTCCGGGCCATCCTCACAATTGCTCTTTGAGCCCAGGAATGTGACCACTGCATCAGCCCATCTCGTTGAAGGTGTTCTTCATTTTCGCTGCCCCACAACTTACCCAGCAGGCCATTCCTCTCCAGGTATTGGTCTCTCATGACCTATTCAAAGTATCTGAGACAAAGTCCCACTGTCCTTGCCTCTAAGACGTATTCAGGCTCTACTTCTTCCAAGACAGATTTGTTTGTTTGCTGGGCAGTCCATGATATGCTCGCTAGTCTTTGCCAGCACCATCATTCAAATGCATCCATTCTTCATTCCTTAGTTGATGTCCAACTTTCACGTGCATACGAAGCAGTTGATAAGACCATGACTTTGGGCAGGTGCACCTTAGTCCTCCAGATGAAGTAACACCCTTACTTTTCCACATTTGAAAGAGACCTTGTGCAACGGATTTACCCAATGTAGTGCATCCTTTGATCTCTTGACTGCTGCTCCCACGAGCCTTGGTTGTGCATCTAAGCAAGATGAAATCCTGGACAACTTCACTCTTTTCTCCATGAAGCATGATGTTACTTACTGATCCAGTTTGTGAGGCCTGGAGTTTTCTTTATGTTGACTTTTAATC
Organism: Echinops telfairi; assembly: GCF_000313985.2. Classification (NCBI taxonomy): domain Eukaryota; kingdom Metazoa; phylum Chordata; class Mammalia; order Afrosoricida; family Tenrecidae; genus Echinops; species Echinops telfairi. Next base: position 33,110,036 of record NW_022103928.1, on the reverse strand, counting down.
CAAACTGAAGGCTGCCATTCTTGATCTTCATCAGAAAGTGTTTCAAGTTCTCACTGTCAGCAAGCAAGGCTGTATCCTCTGTATCTCACTGGTACTTAATGCGCCTTCTTCCAAGCTTGACGCTGTAGTCTTTTACATATAATCTAGCATCTCCGATTGTCTACTTAGCATACAGCTTGAATAAGTATGCTGAGAGGATACAACCCCGAAGGACACTTTCTCCCTTTTAAACCATACTGTATTCCCTTGTTTTGTATGTTTCTCTGTCTAGGGATGCCAGGATTTATGAACACAGTAACTGAAATAATAATTACCGGATCATGACAGGTGGTACCGAAAATGGGAAGTCAATAGACAAGGGTACAAGAAGGAAGACAATGTTTGGTTTAAGTCATTTCATTGGGGGCTTATACAACTCTTATCACAATCCATACACATATCAGTTGTGTCAAGCACATTTGTACATTCATTGCCCTCAACAGTCTCAAAACATTTGCTCTCCACTTTAGCCCTTGGCATCAGCTCCTCATTTTCCCCCCTCCGTCCCCCCCTCCCCCAGCCTCATGAACCCTTGATAATTTATAAATTATTATTTTGTCATATCTTACACCGTCTGACATCCATCTCCCTTCACCCACTTTTCTGTTGACTGTCCCACATGGAGGAGGCTATATGTAGATCCCTGTAATAGGTTCCCCCTTTCCACAGATAAGAACTGGAAACATAGGGAATCCAGGATGGATGATCCCTTCAGGACTAGTGCTGAGTGGTGATACCGGGAGGGTAGAGGGAGGGTGGGGTGGAAAGGTGGAGGGAGGGTGGGGTGGAAATGCAATCCTTCTTAATATGATTGAACTATTAAACTGTATGATAATTACAAAGCAATAAAACTAATTTAAAGAACTGTCCTTGAAAGGTTCTTGAAATTCAGGTGGGATACACTCAAGTTCGTATTTGGCTCTCGTAGGTTATTTTAATTTTCTTCACCTTCAACCTGAACTTACATATGAGCAATTCCTGGTCTGTTCCACAGCCAGCCCCTGGCCTAGGTTTCACTACTATCACTGAATTGTTCAGCATCTCTTCCCACAGATGTACTTAATTTCACTTCTCTATATTCCATATGGAGAAGTCCATGGGTCTAGTTTCTTTCTGTGTTGTTGACAAAAGGCATTTTTGATGAAGAAAAAAAGGGACTGGTTTGGTTTTTTGAACTGGAATTAAAGAAACCAGTCGCCTGTGGACACACCTAGGCCTATCACAGAATCACACTCCTTCTCCCCGCCCCCCCAATTGAAAGTTACAGTGAGCCTTCAAGATGCGTGGAATGCTGTCCAGTCCACAGGGGCTAGACAGGAGAGATGAGGACGCCATGACTGGGCTGAGGTTTAAAGAGTTGTGTGGAACCTGAGCCCATGGCATGACCTCACCCAAAGGAGCTAGGGTTGATGAACGTATGGGAATGGGCTGCGGTCTGAAGTGGAGGCAGATGATGCAGGAGAATTCCCAAGCTTGCTCCTGGTACCCATAGCCTAGTTTGGAATAAATGGCTAGGACTGATGGACCAGAATCTGCCAGGCGGAGTGAAGAGAAAGATGTTTGACACTCTAAGCCGGTACACAAATCTTGCCGTCTTGCCTGCTGTAGATTTGACTTTGCTTATGGCTGCAAAAACAAAAAAATTCCAACTGAAATAAAAATTCTTCACCTCAAAAAAACATGTTTGCATCCTCGGAGTACCGGGTCCATAGGAATGTGCAATTTAGAGACTGTAAATACGAAATGGGGGGAGATAAAGGCATGGAGTGGCTGGATCATACACCTTTTTCCCCCTTCTCAATGGTACTGTTTTTATTATTTTTTTCAAAGGCATTATTGGCATATTAAAAGTGCCTCTGAGCTTGAATAAGTGGAACAGGGATAGATTGCCACTGGATAATTCCTCTTTTTCTAGTGGGCCTCATTTTGAGAAGGTAGGGGGAGATGTTCATAAGATTACAAAACTCAGGTGTAGGTGATTGTTTCCATAATTGTAATGGTTCTCATGAGGTATTTTTGTTTTGTTCATTTATAGAGCACAGGATGTAAATGGAGTGGTGCATTTTTAGGTTGTATGTGCATCAGTTGCCTCTTGTTAGGTGCTAGGGTGATTTATTACTGCTGTTGGAGATTATGTATGCTTAAGGGGTTGATGTACACACGTGTCAAATAGACAAGCAAGTGGTGGCTGAGCTGGTTAGATTTTTGCCAACTTGCACCTGGGTAGACGCAGGGGTGTGGTTCAACCTATCAGTCAGGTTGGACTTGAGTTCAACCTGGCTGGGCTACTTTTATGAGCACAATTCTTTCTGGATCCAGAGTTCTTCCTTATTCAGACATGAGTGTCACTGGTTTGCTTCTCTAGACAACTCAGCCGAACACACAGAGGCTGTGGGCCAATGCCTGGAAGAGCTGTTTCTCAAGACAAAACAACTAACAAAAGAAAGAAAAATGAAAGAAAGAAAAAAAAAAAAGCCTAAATCCTAGGCTGTTCTTCTGCTTGCAAGGGTGCTTTAGCCTCCCGGGATGACCAAGAGTTATAGCCTTCCTTTGAGCCGGGTGCCAGAGACAGATCATGGGTCAGATTGTAGCCTCTGCCAACACCCCTAGTGAATATGTGGGTCTGTGCTACCCTTATCTTCCAGCATGCTATACGGACTCCAGTGTAATTGAGCTAGTTACATGCAGCGATCTGGTTAAGATCATGCTCTTAGAGCATGTGTGTGCTGTCCACAGTGTGCTGTCCACAGTTTCCGCAGCCATAAGCAAATGTGGGTGCACATTTAACTCACTGTTCTTCCTGGTCTCTCTGTGTGGGGGTGCCACCCTTTATTTTCTCAGCCGGTTTTTGGCTGACTTATTTCTCTTTCCTGGAACCTTCAAGGCACCACATTTTTCCCATGTAGCGTTTATTTTACATCTTCGTTCTTGAGAGTGGATGTAGTGCTTCGGACTACTAGGTTACTACGATGGTAGAGACTATGCCAACTAGACACTCCTGGGTAAAGGTAGAGGCGCAGTCCAACCTATCAATTCAGTCACAGCCTGATGACCCCTCCTGTTGGGTAGCTTTTTGTAAGAGAGACAGAGACTGGAAAGAGTGGAATTCAACTGGAGCTGAATCCCTTTTCTGGTTCCTTAATCTTCTCTTGCATTGCTTCCCCCTCCAAGGTGCCGTTAGCAGACTACCAACGGTGGATTCATTCAGCCAACTTTGGATTCCTATTACCTCTGCATCCACCAGCCTGTGCCTCCCAGTTTCTCTGCTTTCTGTTCCTCAGCTTCCATGAGTCAGGAGAAGCTTGACTTGAAACGGAATGGACTTAACTTATTTCTACAACGGTGTAAGCCATTTCTCGATGCGAATCTCTTTCAATATACAACACATGCAAGTGTCACTAGTGTTGCTTCCATTCAGAACCCAACGGAACATGCTTGCTGTTGTTTACTAGAAGCCCACTCTGCCTTTTCCCCCTGGTGTTTTCTATTTTACAGTTCACTCCTATTCCCCTTCCCTGATTATTTCCTTGGCTGTGTTAAGACTACTTATAAGATCATCAAGTGCATTCTTTGTTTTCCTTACTGTTGCTGTTAAACCCATTTCTACTCCCTTAGATCAACCTTCCTAATGCCGCGACCCTTTCATGCAGTTCCTCATGTTGTGGTGACCCCCAACCATAAAATTATTTTCGTTGCTACTTCATAACTGTAATTTTGCTACTGTTATGAATCAGATGACCCCTGTGAAAGGGTCGTTCAACCCCCAAAGGGGTCATGACCCACAGGTTGAGACCCGCTACCTTATATCTTCAACACTATAGGGCTGTGCAGTTTCATTAGCTCACGAGCCTTCAAAAATCAGTTAACCACTCCATATGAATTAACGTAACTGGTGTGAAGATGCATCTGCATTAGTTAATGATGCTTAACCTCTCTCTCCCTGTCAACGTTGTGTCTTCTCAGATGGGGACTAGTATGTAGGACTGTGACCTGAGCTTATTGATCGGTTTGAAACAAATTACAAACTAGCATTGTAGTTTATGCACCTTTTGGCTGTTGTTTTAATAATTAGAGAAGTGCTGTTTCCAGTTGTCACCATCTTTAAAAGGCAATTGGAAGTGACAAGTGTTTTGATATAGACATTTTACAGCAAAATGATTTATAAATGGATTAATGAGTTAACGGTGTTAGATTTCAAAATGGACTTTTAATATTTGTACTACAAATATAAGTTTTGGTAAAGATGTTTTCTTGATTAAATATCTCAGTTTTGAGTGTCAGATATCTGAGTAGTGCAAGTTTAAAAGTTATACATAAAAGATGCCCTACAGAAAGCACTAGAAAGGAGATACAATGAGTCACAATCTATTTCTCCAGGTTAGATAAACCTCACCAGAACTGGGAGGTAGAAACTGAAAACCACACAGTAAAATCATAGTATGGATATTTCAGAATAAGCTGTGTTTACTGTCTGCCTCTGATGGGGCCCAATAGGAGTAAGAGCAGACGTGTCATTTGGCCGGTTAGATAGCTTCATAGTTATATACATAAAGAGTGTGAACGTTGCATAATTTCCTGTCAACTTGCAAAAGTGTGAAGTCTAGCCTGTCAATCAGGTAGCAGGCTCGATGCCCTCATTTGGAGGCGTGAAGAAGATAAACAGGTCAATGGAGGCCAGATACACTCTCTCTCTGCCTCGACGCCCTGCGAGAAATTCCTGCTGACAAGTTACATGTAGCTACGCTGATAGAACCAGAGCTATGGAGCTGGAGGAACCACATGGAGACCCACGCCTGTGCTGAGTCGCTTCCACCGCCATTGCATCCACAAGACTTTCCACCCACTGGCCTGCAATCTTCCTGCATGCTGCATTTTTGCATGTGTTGTATGAGTCTGAAGAGGTAATAAGAGACAAGTATAGGATATATCGCCTAATATCAGACGTATGGACTTGATCTGGACTGGGCTAGAATATTTTCTTAATATGTAATTACTCTTTGATATAAAGTTCTCTATTACACACATGAGTGTCGATGAATCCGTTTCTCTAGTCGACCTGGACTAACACAAAGAGCATGCTTAAAATAAACAAACAATCTTTACGTTCAAAGACTAAAAATTCATATCTTCTTCATGAGTGATACAAAGTGTGACTGCTAACAATTTCATTCAGTGCATATCTTCACCTTAAATGACATAAACATGGAATTGTTATAAAATAAGACTTTGGAGGAAAAAGGGTTATAAAAGGGACAAAATAAAGCTTGTCAACACCGAGGTAATACCAGAAAGAACCATTTAAGGTCAGTTCTGATGATGGATATTGAGTAGTGTGGACTTCCAGAGAAAAAGTAAATCTATCTTAGAAAAAGTACAGTCATAATATTCCTCAGAAATGAGGATGGCCAGATTTCATCTCACATGTTTTGGATATGTTATCAGGAGAGAAGACCCTAGAAAATGGCATTACACTTGACAAAATAAAAGTTCAATGAAAAAGACCCTTGGTGAGATGGATGGACACAATGGCCGCAGTAATGGGCTCGGACATATGAACAACTATGGAAAGTCACTATGAGTTGCAACTGACTTGGTGGTACCTAACATCAACAACAACAACAATCACGTCCTTAGTTATTATTGGAAAATTCTTCCTATTTTCTGTATAGCAGCACAAAGAGTTTCCACTCAACCACAAACCTAAAGCATGGCTATTTGAAACAATTCAGAGGCACAGTAGAAGAAAGAGCTGGTAATTTGCTTCCAAAGTTACAACTAAGAAAATCCTAAGGACTGGTTCTATTTTATAACACATGGGGTTACAGAACTGGAATAACTATAAAAGTGAATTTGGATTTTAAAAGTAATTAAAAACTTTTGGTCTATATTTATGGATTTGTTGCTGAAAACCTTAGAATAGCAGTGAAACATTGAAAGATAGCGTGCGAGAAGTTGGACCTGACAGGTTGGAAGGCATTCAAAATACAACGCGGATTTTTCAAGTAGAGTTGACCATAATGATGATGATGGAGCAAAGTTTTGGGGACCTTCATGCTGATGAGGCATGAGAAGACACAGCTATAAACATCATTATTAACCCTATAACGCCAAGCGTGACGTTTTCGTAACATTTAATTAAGACGTATCTGGTACTGAAATTATAAAGCTTTTGGAGCCGACGAAGATGTTGACGAAATCGTCGCACTTTACTAGTACAAATGCATATTGCTAGTCACGTATTTTAGCGGCAAAATGCTTGAATAGTGGCACATGTTTTGACCGATTGTGCATTTGAGGTTAAGTGGTATTCAGTGCATTTTACGATAATTTTCAATCTAGTGAAGTTTTAGTGTTGATATTTTTTGTATATGTTCATAAAACTGTAGTTTTTATGTCAAAGGTGTAATACTCATAAAAATTATATTCATTATATATTTCTGCTTTTTCTAAACATAACAAATTTGTTATGTTCGTCTTTTGAATCGACGGTGACAAATATTACCACAGCATGGATTGTGATTTGTTTTATGGAAAACAGCAAATTTATGACCTAGATGGAAGTGGTACAGACTCAGACAAGGAACCAGAAACTAATATGGATGAAATTGGTAAATAAAATGTGTATTATATTAAAAAAAATTATTTTACAATATAACATTTTAATTATATTGCTATTCAAACTATTTTGATAACAATATTTATTTTTCCCATGATAGGATGTGAATATACACCTGATTATTCTGATTTGGATGAATTAGAAGACCTCATACTTAGTAATGATAATACTAGTGAAGATGAGTTAGATACTTCAGTTGTTGAAGTTGAAGAATCAATTGCAATAACTACAAGTTCAAAGCCATCTTCATCAAGAAATTGAAGAATTTCTCTTTGGCGGCACATTTCTGGAGATGGTACAGGTAGACCTATGCCTGAATGGTTAGGACAAATAGATTCTTCTGGGGTAGTAAAACGTCCAGTTGAATATTTAGACATTTTTTCTCAAAGGATATCATTACTCATATTGTCAACCAATCAAATCTTTATGCAATCCAACAAAATCCCATTAAACCTCTTGCACTGAGTAGCCAGGAATTTGAGCAATTTTGGGCTACACTGCTTGCTATGCCATTGGTGAAGCTCTCAAATTCACGTTTATATTGGAAGAGCAAACTAAACTGTCCTATTGTATCGGAAGTGATAAGTAGAGATAGATGGGAAGATATAAAGTCTAAGATTCACTTCAATGATAATTCAAAAATTCCCAAAGTCTGCAAGAGTTCAAAACAAGCATTGCCGAAGCTCTTCTTCTTGAAGGAAAAAGTAACAGACCAACAAAAAGAGGCAGACCTACTGGCTTTACTGATGTTGAGTTTGCTAGCAAGAAGAGAAGAGGCCCTGCCACCAAAAGTCTCCCTGGAAGAGATACCCGTTTGGATGGTCTTCACCATTACCCTGAGGTCACAGAGGAAGATGCAAAAATGTAAATTGTACACACACACACACACACACACACACACACACACACACACACGAAGGAATATAACAGCTAATTAGTCCACAGACCAGTACAGAGGGCTCAGTTCAACTCATTTCCATGGAATAGTTAATATACTGGAAATCCTTCAGCTCACAAGGGTTGCTGGGTCCAAGGTCAAGGAATCAGACAGCTGAGTCTTCCCTAAAGCCATGCAGTCAGTCCAGCCACAGGCAGCAAACAGCAGGGCAAGTCACCAATAGTCAGCAGCTCAGGAGCTTAGTAAAGCAGGCTCAGATGGGATACTGAACTCAAGCAAGGCAATGCAACAGGATCTGCCAGCCTCAAGCTCAAGCGATGTAGACACCAGGTGCATGTTGAAGCAGATCTCAAAGGAACCTCAAGCTCTAGCAACACTGTCCATGGGCTGGCTGTCCCACAGGTAGTGTAGCTCACAAATTGAGGCAGAAAACTAGCTAAAGCAGCCACACACTGGTCAGATCACCAGAGAGAAAGAGAAAGAGGGGTGGGCTTTGCCAAGCCATTTATCTCTGTGCCCTCCAATCAAACTGTGACCTGATTAATCCCACATGTTTCTATTGGACAGGTTGGCACAATAAACCTACTCATCACAGAGGGTGATTGGGCAGGTGAGAACGTTGGGCTGAATAAGACAGTTGGGCTTGATTTGAGATGTCTGGAGAAATGTGAAAACATTTGGCCATTAAAGGTCCAGAAATTTTGGAAAATGTCTAAACTGCAAATGTAATTGGTAATCTCTAACCTTTTGGGGATTGTTATCTGAGTAATAACATGTATTTTTTTAAACCCAAATCCTTGACTCTTCAGGACTCTATAGAAAAGATCTATAGAAAAGATAAACTAGACCTCTACCATCTCTGATTTCCTTCTGACCAAACAAATTCAGAAATAAAACTCAGAGGTCTTTTTAATAGATTCATGAGTTTTTGAAAGGTTAAACCAAATTTTTATCATTATTTATAACTTTCCTACTTAAGACTGCAGTATTTTTTCCTAGCATAACTATAAAAGTTACCTCTTCCACTATTCCCGATAAAATTTTTATACAGCTACTCACCGCCTCATTCACTTTCTCTTTAAGTTTCTCTTTTTAAATCCCATTATCCCCTCAAGCACTGCACATAATTTTTCTCTGCTTGTTAGCGTACTGCCTTGTTAACTCTGATTCTTTATTTCATGTAGGATATTTGTTCATGCTAACACTCTCAATCTCATCTACCATCAATTGAGTTGGACGTCTCCACTGTGCCTCTTTAGGCAATGAATCTCTTTATTCTCATCAGCATCATCCTACATTTCATTTCTTCACTGTTTTCTAATACTTTGAATCAATTTCTCTATTCCAACGGAAATTGTTACTTTTTCACATCAGCAGCTAAACATTAAGCTTCTGGTAACCTTGAACATCACCTTCAGTTGTGATTCTGGGAATTAGTCTTATCTGTAACATCTCTTAAAGGGGACTTTGCTTAACTTTATTGAGAGACTGTGTGTCTCGTAATATGCTTGAAGTAATGAAGTGCTGTACACATTTGTAAGTCAGCTTATGCCTGTCTTTCAGGAGTTCACTGTCCACTGAAGAAATTACAATATGCATTGTATACAGGTGTGTAAATAATTTTATTACTCTATGGTATATATCAAGGAGCAAATGGGTGACATATATTGTGGGAGCATGGATTAAAGTCAGATTCAAATATGAGATCATTATAAAAGACATGGTGTTTAATATGGAATTTGAAAAGTAAATAAGGTGTTGGTAGTTTGGGATGGAGTTAGCATGGGAGCAGACTAAAACCAGGGAATCCAGCTGGGGATATTTTAAAATATGTATTTATAGAGACAGCATTACAGCATGATGGATAATTTTTCCTACATTAACCCATTGCTGTCAAGTTAATTCTAACGCATAGAGACCTTTTGCAACAGAGGGATGCTAGAAAGCCTCAGCTTTCTTAATTGATAGTGAATTAGACTCCAGTGCCCATCTGGATGCACACAAAACAAAACAAAGCAAAATATGTTGCTGTTGAGTCAATTCTATTGCATCTGGTTATATTATTTTATTTTACTCAGTTGTCTGGATTTATAGCTCTTTTGCTATATGAAAATGAATTCATTAAGAAAATATTAGTATGAAGGATCTTGGAATAATCAATGTGTCATTCAGTCCTTGGTTACAAAATGTCTTGATCACTGATGTAAAAATAATTTTATTTTCCTATGAACTTGGAAATGATAGCACCACTTTGAGCTGCTGATAGATATCTGGTCATTCTCTTCCTTTTATATATGAAAGAGAAAGCAATTTTCAAAGTTCAAATTGTGTATTTTCCCAATCTATTTAAATATCCTTTTAGTCTTTACTGAGAATAATGTTTATTTCATTATAGCATGAAAGTTACCCTCATGTATTAGGATTGGCTTGGTCTTTGTCGGTTCTCAGTAAATCCATAACTCCAAATGATCAGAAGTAATTTGGCAGGTCAACAGACATAATCCTGCCATGAGAAAATGCCATGAATACGACATACTTACCCATGGTTCATAAAATGGCTCATAAAAACACAGGGGACATTGTACTTATTATGGACTTCAATACTATAGTTCAACACAGGAGCAAACTAAGAGGGAGAAAGAGAGAGAGAACTTCATCATGGTCCACCAAGCCCCAGGGATGACATCTCTGCTTGGAGCAGTCAGTGCATAGAGGACCATAGGGCCGGCCCCACCAGGAGACATGACATTCCCTCACTGACCCAAAGCACTACAGGGGACAGCATGGAGACATTGTGTAGAAAGTGTGCCCGGTCTGCCCCATGCACAGTGGAGTGAGACGTGAACGGAGTGCAACTGGGCAGCAAGGGGAGCAAAGTAACCAAATCCCTAAGGAATCCTGAAAACAGACTTCTGACTTGGGGGACAGGGCTGGGCACCTCATCAGACTTGATCAGAAAACATACATAAGATTCAGCAGACAGACCTGGAACGATCTATTGTTTTTATATTGTTGTTTTTTATTATTCTGTTGTTTTGTTTGTTTGTTTTATTATGTCTTGCTTTTTGCTTTTGTTTGTTTTTTATTTTCCTTTTCTTTCACCCTATGTTTATCTATATAGAATGGGCATGATGACCAATTACAAGGAGAAAACAATGGGACTGGCAATTCTGGAGGCACGTGGGAGAGGAGGGGGCAGGGAGGTGGAATGGGGAGCCAACAAATTCAGAGATAAGGGAACATAAGAGACTTAAAATTGATGGTGGGGTGGGGATATAATGCTGTGTAGGGTTTGATCAAGAGCAATGTATCTGAGAGGAAATACTGAGAGCCAAATGGAGGGTTAGCATGATGGTAGGACAGGAGGAGGGGAAAGGAAATAGAGGAAAGAAATAGTGGGCAAAAGCTATTTATAGAGGTATAGCTATAGGTATGTATACATGTAAATATATTAATTTATAGTGAAAGGGATTGAGGCCAATGTACATATGTCTATATGTTAAGTATTAAGATAGCAGACAGACTTTGGGCCTCTACTCAAGGCCTCCCTTAATACCAGAATACTTTGTTCTGATAACCTGGCACTCTTTGATACCTTCCTGACAAAATCACTGAAGACAAAGCGGGTGCATAAACAAATGTGGTGAAGAGAATGGATGGTGCCCAGCTATCAAAAGATATAGCATCTGGATTCTTAAAACGTTTAAGTCAAACAAGCTACCATCTAGTAGGAAACAAATAAGCCCACATAGAAGAAGCACACCAGCCTGTTTGATCATGAGGTGTCAACAGGATCAGGTATCAGATATAAAAAGATCCAAAACAAACAACTATATGGAAGTGAACGAGGGGGATTGGAGTGGAGACCCAAAGTCCATCTGTAGACAATTGGATATCCCCCCACAGAAGGGTTATAAGGAAGGGATGATTCAACCAATGTGTAGTATAGCACTAATGAATCACACATCATTCCTCTAGTTCCTGAATACTTCCTCCCCTCATCACCATGACCCGGATCTACCTTACAAATCTGGCTAGAGAGGAGAACACACATTGGTACAGATAAGAGCTCTCAACACATGGAATTCAGGAAAGATAAAACCCTCAGGTACAGTAGTGGGAGTAGCAATATCTTGAGGGTAGGGGCAGGGAGGGGGAAGGGTGAGAAAGGGGGAACCCATCACAAGAATAAATATATAGCCCCTCTCCCCGCAAAGAGGAAAAGAACAGAATGTAGGTGAAGGGAGACAATGGACAGTGTAAATTATGAAATGGTAATCACAATATATCACTGATCAAAGATTCATGAGAGTGGGAGGGTGGGCGAAGGGGAGACAAAAATGAGGAGCTTATACCAAGGGCTCAAGTAGAAAATGCTTTGAAAATGATGATGCAACCTATGTACAAATATGCTTGATACAATTGATGTATGCAATGTTATAAGAGCTGTAAGAACCCCTCAATAACATGACTTAAAAAACAAAGCAAAAAATTATAGTTCATTAAATGGACAAAATGTGAACATTATAAGGAGTTACATATTCCATGTTAGGTCTTCAAAGACCCCATTAAAAGTTGTAAATGTTTACCAAGCTTTCTTCTCTTAGTTAACTATAAAGCAGTGATATTTCATGTTCCTTGGAATTAAATTTTGCATATTTTTGATGACTCAATAAAAGTAGCAGCTAATACTGATCTGCTACTTATTCTTTAGTAGGAATTGTATTAATGGCCTTGTGTATTATCTCTATGTAATTTTTAAAGTACATTTGCTATAAAAACTATTAGTTTTTTATTATCATCCTAATTTTACAGATTATGAAACTAAAGAAGAGAGGGTTAAATACCTTGCAAAAGTTGCATAACTAGGTAGTGGACAAATAGATTAAAAACGATTTAACTGGCACATTTCTGTTTTAAGCCATTAGGTCATACTGATATTAATTTATCTCTTTATAATCAACTATTATTAGCATATCTTCTCCACAGCTAAAATATGTGTATATGTGTGTGTGTGAATGTAGGTGCAATGGGTTTTGTCTTGTTTTTATGCTGTATGCTATGGGATTCTCTGTAATAAAACTTTATTTTTATATACTTGTGTTAGTCACCTAATCTGGCATCAATTTAAGGATTAAGAGTGTAGGGGTGGAGTCTAGGCTGTCACTCTGGAGATAGCCAATGAGACTTCTGTGTGGGCATGGCCTTCTGAAAATTCTGGGAAATCTACTACTTCCTCCTTGGAGGTGGAAAACACCTCTCTCTCTCTACTTCTCCCTGGGAGACATTGCAGAAGACAAACCACATGGCAGCAATCAGACCTCGGAAGCTGGAGACGTCACAGAGAGACCCCTGCCAGCACTGAGATGCTCACAACGCCACTGGACCCAAAGACTTTCTACCCATGGCTTGTGATCGTCCTGCATTTGGCTTCATTGCATGTGTTTCGTGAGTTTGAAGAGGACTTTATAGATTGGTATTGGACATATGGGCTAATATCAGACTTATGGTCATGTACTGGACTGGGTTGGGATATTTTCTCAATGTTCAATTCCTCTTGTATATAAACCTCTCCCTGATATACATATGTGTGTGTCCATGGATTTGTTTCTCTAGTCTACCGAGACTAACACAATATTATATTAACTACATCTATTAAATGTTTTCTTTAGAGAAAATGTTTTTTTTTTTAAACAAATGAAATGTTACTAAAATTTGTGATTTTTCATCTTTTGAATTGTCTTCATTTTATTCAAGGACATGGCTTACAAAATATTTTGTATATACATTAAATATAAATAACACACTCATCATTGCTGCTGAGTGGGTAGCCTACAAAATACACACAATCTGTTGTTTTCTTCTAATAGTTCAATGTGGTTTAAAATCTAAGCCATTCCAAAAGATAAAATATATTTTTTATGTGGATGCATTTGACTTTCTTTGAAGTGGAACAAAGTCTCTACTTGCAATAGCCTCCGAGTATATGCCATTGTATATAAACTCCATTTTCTACATTGGTTTTTCACGAGGGAGTGGTAATACCAAGGATCTCAGTACTTACAAGTTCAGTGTTTCTTTAGGTCCTCGTTGAAAAAGAGAAGGCCCTGGACAGAAAGGATCGACACAGTGGCTGCTTCGATGGGCTCAAGCAGGAGAACAATTGTAAGGAGGGTGGAAGAGTTACATTCTGTTGTCCAAAGGGTCTCTGTGAGTAAGAACTGACTTACTAGCCCATAGTAACAACAGCATCGTACTTGCAGTATCACCTTAAAGTGGTCTCCCACCCCTGTACAATACTACCTTCAGCTGGATTACAAGGCACCTCTTTTTCCTGGTTTTCTGCCTACCTCATGGGCTCCTAATGTGGGTCTGATGCTGGTTCTTTCTTTTCTTTATTTTGCACACATTAGAGCATTCCAGGGACTAGTCCAGAGACCTTCTCGATTTTCTCTCTAAATAAACTTCTTTATGTGTCGATCTGCCGATTGTAAAGAACTATTTGGAAAAGATTCCTCAAAATGAATTGTTCGGTACAAGTGAACCTGAACACACATTTATAAATAGACCTATGCTAACTGATGTATTTGATGGTGTTATTCATAGACAAATGAATATTGAATGAAAAAAACTAACATCTGAGTATATTGGGCAATCTCAATTTGCATTCTAGTGATTTGATTATTTGAGGGAAAGCAGAGACCTTAAAGAAATAAATGTGCTTTTAATTCCATAGAGAATATAGAACTGTGCTTCTGTTTATTATCTGGGTAAATAGCATTGAATTAATATGGTAATTAGCATTGAGGAAATTTAAAGGCAGTTATGCTATCATTTCAGTGTTGGCTTTTGTGTTAAGTGCTACGGAAATGGTTCTTACTCATAAAACCCTTTTGCACACAGAGCACTGCCTAATCCCAAACTCTCCTTATGATCTTTGCTATACTTGAGCCTAACTGTTGTAGGAAAAACAAAACGGACCAGAACAAAAGTCACTGCCGCCAAGTCAGTGCTGACTCACAGCGATCCTCCGTGGGTCTTCCAAGACTATACTTGTTTACAGGAGTACAGAACTCCGTCTTCCGCGAAAAGGCGAGTGGTTTCCAACTGCTGACCATGCAGATCGCAGCCCAATGACAGGGACAGGGTCCCATCGTTATGGACACAGTGCCAAGTCATTTAAGTGATGATCTTCCTCTTTTGGCTCGTCCTTCACTTTATAAGGTCAAAGATTGGACCCTCCTGATAACAGGTCCAAAGTACCTGAAATGAAGTTGTCCCATAATCACTTCTAAAAAGAATTCTGGCTAGTATTTCTTCCAATGCTGATTGACTATTCTTCTGCCAGTACATGCTTTATTCAATATTTTTTGGCCAACATTATTATGCTAAAGTATCGATACTTAGTGTGTGGATAGGGAGATAGGTAGATAGATAGATAATAGATAGATACACACACAAAGGGGTATCCAAAAGAAAAATAGAATTTTTTTCAAAGCTATGTATTTAAATTATTTTACAAAACAACCTTATCACCTTCAAAGTACTCTCCATTACACTTTATACATTTGTCAAATCTGCAATTTCATTGTTGGAAATATTTTTACAACTCATCTGTTTGGATGACTAACAGCACCTCCCTTGTTTTTGCAAGGCCAGGTGAGTAAGGTGTGTGGGAAAAGGAGGCATGCTATTTTTTGCCAAAAACTGACGCACTGAGAAGGCTGCATGAGCAGGTGCATTGTCGTGGTGGAAAAACCAGCAACCCGTCTGCCACAAATCAGGCCTTTTTTTGTCGTCCCCTGTTATGACATCTTTCAGCACTTCTAAATAGAAAGCTTGATTAACAATCTGGCCTGGTGGAATGAGCTCCAAATGCACTGAGTCAAAATTTTTGTCCACTCGGGAAGGAAACAGACATCCCAAATGAGGTTTGTCATCAATCATCATTTTCACCTTTTTTTGGAATGAAAAAAACACGCATACACTCGAGTTTTTCACATAGCACTGCCCTGGTAAGCAGTGTTCAACATCAGAACAGTTTCTGTGGCATTTTTTCTGAGCAGGAAACAAAATCTCCCAGCTTCACGCTGTTCTCTTAAATCGCCATCACAAAAAAAACGTGGTTCAAGAGAAACATCTTTTACAAAAAATTCACTGTGACCAGAAAGAACCTTCCCAGGTGGTACCACAGGGTACACTAACTCATGGAGAGTTGCTTGATCCTTGCTTAGCAGGAAAAATACATGCTATGAAAGCTCCACTCAGTTGAGTGCAATTCTGCTTTTGTGGGGGGTACCCCCATTTATATATATGATGTTATGAAAATGCTTTTGCATTTCAAGAAAATTTTATTTTGAGTACTTTACAGCAGCAGAGGATTTATTTCTTGATCAGAATTCTATTCACCACTATAATGCTTTCTGTTATGATGGTAATTATAGCTTGGAAAGTTAGGCCATATGATAATCACTACCTGTAAATGTTTACAGATGACAAGAGATGCTAAAGGAAATGTAGCTGTATTGCTTTTGATGGAACCATTAGCATTCACTCAAAACTATATCATAGCCATTGAAATAGGTGATATTTTTCACTTGCATATTATCTTTCACATTTCACCATAAAATTAGGTTATCAAAAAGTTTACCAGTAACTGAATTGCTAAATGATCCTTCATATACTCACCACTCTTACTTTTTGTGCTTATTTATGTATACATATAAAATTTCTATCATTGAATAATTTTCTTATCAAAGGTCCATATGACATCTTGCCAATACATTCTTTCCTTCCTGAAGCTTCTTTAATCTTTCTCCTCTTTTCTCCTTGAATCTTTTCTATTCATATTGAGATTTTCATGATTTTTGTGTGGGCTGCATCAATAATAGCTAATCCATCCATTGTACGAGTATTTTTTGGTGCCAGTTGCAAGGTGGTGCAAACAATTTGCAGACAATTAATACCCTAAATAAATAACCCCTGATGGTGCTCTGAGTTTGGTGCTGGGCTGCTAACTGGAAGTTTGGTAGTTCAAACCTGTGAGCCACTCTGAGGGAGAAAGATGAGGTGTGTGTCTCATAAAGATTCATAGTCACATCAAATGGGTGCATAAGCAAATGTGGCGAAGAAAGCTGACGGTGCCCGGCTATCAAAAAGTATAGTATCTAGGGTCTTAAATGCTTGAAGGTAATCAAGCGGCCATCAAGCTCAGAAGCAACAAAGCCCACATGGAAGAAGCACACCAACCTATGCAACCACGAGGTGTCGAAGGGATCAGGTATAAGGCATCATCAGAACAAAAAATCTTACCATAGTGAATGATAGGGGGCATGCGGAGTGGAGATCCAAAGCCCATTAGTAGGCCACTGGAGATCCCCTTGCAGAGGGGTCTCATGGAGGAGATGAGCCAGTCAGGGTGCGATGTAACAACTGATGAAAAATACAACTTTCCTCTAGTTCCTAAATGTTTCCTCCCCTCTCCCACTACCATGATTCGAATTTGACCTTGCAATGTAACAACTGATGAAAAATACAACTTTCCTCTAGTTCCTAAATGTTTCCTCCCCTCTCCCACTACCATGATTCGAATTTGACCTTGCAAGTCTGGCTAGACCAAAGGATGTACACTGGTACAGATAGGAACTGGAAATACAGGGAACCCAAGGCGGATGATCCCTACAGGACCAGTGGTGTGAGTGGTGATACTGGGAGGGTAGAGGGAGAGGGGGTAGGAAAGAGGGAACCGATTACAAGGAACTATATGTGACCTCCTCCCTGGGGAACGGACAACAGAAAAGTGGGTGAAGGGAGACGTTCGACAGGGCAAGATATGACAAAATAACAATTTATAAACTATCAAGGGCTCATGATGGAGGGGGGAGTGGGGAGGGAGGGGAAAAATGAGGACCTAATGTTGGGGGCTTAAGTGGAGAGGAAATGTTTTGAGAATGATGAGGGCAATGAATGTACAAATGCGCTTTACACAATTGATGTGTGTATGGATTGTGATAAGAGTTGTATAAGCCCCTAATAAAATGATTTAAAAAAAAAAGATTCATAGTCACAGAACCCACCAGAGGGTCTCTATGCATTGAAATAGAGTGAATGGCAGTGGGCTTGGTTTAATAGCCTAAATATTGACATTTCATAGCTACCAGGCAAAACTGTGGCATAAAGATGTGACATGCTGATTCTGTAAAGATCACAGCCTAGAAAACTCTGTAGAGTGGTTCTGTTCTGTAGGGAATTAACCCAAATTGGAATTAACTCCACAATAGCTTGTTTGGGTTTTTGGTTATGCCTGCTTCGGCAAGATAGCTTCGTGGGATAAAGAGGTGGAACGATGACCAAAACTCAGTCCCAGATGGTAAGCAGTGTGTAACTTAGTAACAGAGACAAACTAGTGAACATATACAATAGGGCATTCATGTAATGTGCTTAGGAGCCCAGTAGAACACTTGATTAGCAGACACGTTTGCTGGGTACTATGAGGAAAGTTTCTAGAAGAAGTCAAAAGTGTGGTAGAGAGCGTAAGGGCAATGGGGAGGATGGCTCAGGATCAGGCAGTGTTTCGAGTAAGAACCGACCAACAGCAGGAGAGAAGAAAGTTGGGGAAGAGGAACTCAGGGATAAGAGCACGCCATACAGATCAGCAGTCTTCACAGAAATTCAAGAACTATAAAGCTCTAGCTTAAATGGAGGATTTCCTTTCTTCAATGTCTTCTCCCCTATTTTTAGGGTACCCTTGCTCTATCCTATCTCATGGATCTCATCAACATGTCACTTTGATTATATCACATCGTCGCTGTTTACTTATTCATAATTTTCAGCTTGTGGTTCATGTATAGCGGCATCCGGTGCCAGTGGCTTGCCTGACATTTGGTGTTGTTGTTGTGGGCAGTTCTATAGGAAGTCCCTCGTTCATGTCGCCCCACACACAATGGGATGAAACGACGCCTGGTTCTGTGCCATCTCAAGCTACATGGTGAACTGGACTGCGAGTTGATGTTTGAAAGTAGCTTGCCAGGATTTTCTTCTTACTCTCTCTTAGAAAGTTAGACTGCAGTTGTCAAAGATTTGGATTTATAACCAATGTTCATGAAAGCAGTAATCAAGAAATAGGGTGAGGCGTTGTACTGGACAAATATACGGCACAAGTCCTAGTTAAAGTACTTAGGAGCAAAGATGTCACTTAGGACACAGTTGCTTCTTATCCAAGCCATGGGGCTTTTCATTGCCTCACGTGTATATGAACACTGGACGATAAAAAAAAAAGCAAGGATTGATAGATGTGGCTTATGGGGATAACAAAGAAGGTGGAAAATGTTACAGAATACCAGAAGCATAATCCATTACCTTGGTCTTGGAGGAAGTGCCACCAGAATGCCCCGTGGAAGCAAGACTTCCTTTCATGGAATGAATAGATGTTATTAGGAAAAGGGCATCACATTTGATAGAGAGTTGGTAAAAAAAGAAGCTCTTTTGTGAAAGATAGATTCACACAGTGGCTGCTACAATGACCTCAAATATAGCAACAGTGGTGAGGATGCTGCTGGGCTAGCGATGTTTTTCCTAATGAGCATGGGATAGCTATGGCTCAGAGCCAACTGGTTGGCACCTAACAATGAAAGCATATGTAAGAATAAACAAGAAAAATCTTTAGCTACCTAAGAGAAGTCATGGAATACCAACTATTTCCTTAAATAGAAGGGTCCAGATTGTGAGAAAACGGTATTTATATGTCACATTTACAACAAAAGAAGTGTACTTACAACAGACCCCCTCACAGACATTTCACACAGAAAGGGAGTCAAATCTTTACTGAACTCTGATCATGGGTCAAGCACCATATATATCCTACCTTCCAAACAGTTTATATTAACGTGGAGATAAAGTAGGGAAAACAGGTAACATGTATGGTACGTTCAAGGTGGTCCTTGCCATAGAGAAAGGTAAAACAGAGAGATGGTCTAAGGTATACTGGCGATATCGAGAACGTGCCGTGTGTAATAGTTTCCTCAGGAAAGGCTCTCCTAAAAAGGTGAAGATTTCATCTAGTCTTGAAAGTGCTAAGAAAGCAAGCCAAGCACATACCTGCTACACGATGGTTAAGTGCATAGAAGAACAGGTGAAAGGTTCTGGAGCCGAGCTCTTTCTGGCGTGTTGAAAGAGCAAGGAGAGGCTAACGTATCAGGCACGCCTTGCTTGATGCAAATGAGGAGGTTGTAAAGGGAAGGAGTAGCTGATGAAAATCACGAATTACAGCCTTCGGAAGGGATTGAGACTCAGTGTCAAGAAAACAAAATTTTCACAACTGGACCAACAGGTAACATCATGATTAATGGAGAAAATATTGAAATTGTCAAGGGGTTCATCTTGCTTGGACCCACAATCAATGCCCATGGAAGCAGTAGTCGAGAGATCAAATGGTGCATTGCATTCAGTAAATCTGCTTCACCAGACCACTTCAAAGTGTTAAAAGCAAGGATATGGCTTTGATGACTAAGGTGCGCCTGAACCAAGTTATGGTATTTTCAATTACCTCAAACGCACGTGAAAGTTGGACATTAATAATAAAGACTGAAGAAGAGCAGATACACTCAAATTATGGTGCTGGCAACAATAATCAAAATATCATAGACCGCCAAAAAGACAAACACCCAGAATTCCCCTTAAAGGGAATGATGTCAAGACTTCATCTCACATATTTTGGACATGTTGTCAGGAAAGACCAGTCCCTGGAGAAGAACATGATGCTTGGGGAAGTAGAGAGCCAGGGGAAAAAAGAGGAAAGCCCACGATGAGAAGGATTGACAACATGGCTATAACAATGGGTTCAAAAATAAGAAAAATTGTGAGGCTTCCTCCTGTTGAACATAAACAAGGCCTCTCTGAGCTGGGGGTGACTCGGGGGCACCTAACAACAATAGTGCGGTAGAAACTGAACCAATGGGGGAGGGAGGGAAGGTCAGCCTGTGTTATTCACAGGAAGGACACGTTCTGAATCACTTTAGCTGAACCTAGATGGCCAGGTGTGTTTCCTCATTCAAAACTTCTCAGATTTTAGGAATAGAATATATTTTATATTTTTACTGTTACACAATATCCCGAAGGGTCTGTGACAGCACCTATAATTACTTACTCTGATAGAAGTGCAGAGAAAGCACAGGCCACATTTTGCTAAAGTATGAGTTTCAAAACTAAACATTTGATACTCAGGTTTTTGATGATTTCAGAGCTGTTTAAAGAGAACAAAATCTCTCTTTTTTTTTGCTTTTATTTATAGCAAGATCCTGCACAATAAGAGGGTTTGAGCAGAAAAGTGACAAGAGCTGAATTCTGTTTTAACAGAACCCTTCTGATGGCTTTGTTGAGATTAATGTAAGTAAAACAATTTGGAAGGGTTTATCTTGCGTGCCCAATTATATAAAGCAAGTCAAGCATCCTACTATCATTATGCATGAATATTGAGACATACCATTTGATACCATAGGATGGATTTGTACTAAGCAAATTTATTCCTGAAGAAGAACAACATGCATGGAAAAGTAGGGAGGGAACAAAAATAAGGAACCCCTCCACAAGAGGGACGGACACAAGGGCTACAACAATGGGCTCCAGCATGAGGACAATGGTGGATGAGGACAAAGTGGACGACAAAGGACAATGAGGATGGCGCAGGCCAGGACCGTGTTTCATGCTGTTGTGCACAGGGCCACTGTGGGTCAGAACTGACTGGATGGCCCCTAACAGCAGCAGCAACATTTACTCAGAGTTCATAGCTTAAGCTTTTTTTTGGGTAAGTTTACACATTTAATTAACTTTTTTTCCTTAAGCATTTCCTGTGTGGTATCTCCTGAGTTTGCCCACAATCTCTGTATAAGCTCACAGCCATCAAGTTCATTCCAATTCATAGGGATCCTATAGGGCTGCAAAGAACTTCTCCATAGAGCAGCGGTTCTCAACCTGTGGGTTGCGACCCCTTTGGGGCTCGAACTACCCTTTTACAGGGGTCGCCTGAGACCATCCGAAAACACATATTTCCGGATGGTCTTAGGAACTGAGACACCGCTCCTCCTGTATCGTCTCCAGGCAGATCCGCCCACAGGCAGATATGCCCACATACGAGTACCCTGTGTGAAGATTGTTACCCATGCTATACCATGCTTCAAGACATTTCATGTATTTGTCATTAGAAATAAATATTTCACAATATCTAATTACACATTGCTTTTGTGATTAATCAGTATGGTTTAATTATGTTCAATCTATAACAATGAAAACAGATCCTGCATATCAGATATATACATCATGATTCATAACAGTAGCAAAATTGTAGTGATGAAGTAGTAACGAAAATCATTTTATGGTTGGGGGGTCACCACACCATGAGGAACTGTATTCAAGGGACGCGGCATTAGGAAGTTTGAGAACTACTCTCTTAGAGTTTCTGAGGCTTTAAGAAAGAAAATGGCTTCCGGTATCTTCCACAGGATTGGTGAGCTCAAACCAGGCACCTACCCGTTAACATGTGAGCACTTAACCAGGGTGCCTTTGCAATCTGTATATAAGTGAAGGCTCGCTATCTTTTCATTTTCATGCTGGTTTTTATATTTTGTTGTTGCTATTGTTATTTTTCTTCAACTTTCTTTTGTTATATTTATTATGCTGTGGCATGTTGGTATTATATTGTCTACAGACTGTTAAATATATATTTGAGCACTGAATTTTTTGTTTGTTTCCAAAGCTATGTCATTGCAACAGCTAATTATAAAGCAATGCCCAACAGCTATTATAGTGATACTTAACAGATCATCCTAGAGCATAACAAACACCTAAATGTTTATTTTGATTATTATAAACTTAAAAAAAATAAAATTTCTACTCAGAGACATCAGACTACTAAAGGTTCTTTAACATCCTCAGTAAAAACTAAACAGCCACTCATGTTTCTCCCTTCCCCCCTATTTTTATTTTAGTGGTGACATTTTCAAAAACATGTCAAGCCAGGTTCCATCTCTTGTCTAGGGAGGAAAAAAATGCATCTGAGAAATTGCCTATGGGCCTGTACATGATCATCAAAACATGTCAGATGTATGGATTTTCCTAATGCCTTTCCTAGCACTATATTTTATTAGCTGCAGTCACTTGTTAGTATCTTCTGTTATGTCTATATGCTTCTGATTTTACCTAATAAGACTGTAACTTTTATTTTTAAACATTTTTTAAACTCTTTAGTTGGAAAGAAGGTTGCCTGAGGAAGAACTCCCACAGCAAGGAATGAAAAAAAAATCTTAGTTCTATAGTATTGGCTTGAAAATTGATAATGAATTCATTCCCCTTATAGTAATCACATGTTTTTGCCTCTAAAGGGGCACAGTGCTGTGCTGGTTAAATATCAAGCAAGTTTCCACTTTAACCATCAAAGCCCACTGCCACGGAGTCAATTCTGAGTCATAGCTGTAAATCTTTTAGAGGGGTAGACAGCCTAACCTCTCTTTCATAGAAGAACTGGTGAGTTTGAACCATTGATTTTTTAGTTAATTGCCTAATGCCTAACCCAAGCACTACTGGTATTCCAGTTCCCACCTAAGGGATCTTAAACTCAGTTCCTTTTCCTTGAACTAGAATCTCTCAGCCTAAAATGCAAGTTTGTCTTGATATTTTTAACACCTATGTAACACATAGCCTAGTATTATATAACACATGTAGTATCTTTCTTCCCACTCTTTTACAAGAATGCAAATTCGAAGAAGCAAGTGTTTTATCCACTTTGTTTTTCAGAGCCCAGGACAAGACCTGGTTCACATTAAGTTATTAATATACATTTGTCAAATAAATACTCAATAATATCAGTATCCATTTTTTAAATGCCAATCTGTGACTTTGTTCCTTCAACAAGGCAATTGTAGAATCGCCTTGGAAAGTAATAGCAGGGCTACTCAGCTCACCCCATCACTCTGCGATAGTGGCAATCATTATACAGCGAGCTGTTTTTAGAAAATTCCTCTCAGTGCTGAATACGGCCCTTATAGCCCACACTTAGCCAGTACTCCAAACAGTCATGATTTTTTCCCCCGCATAAATCTTCCCCTCTTCCAATAATTAGCATTTTGAAGGTAATGGCAATGTATTATCTAGATAATACAAAGAAGCATTTATCTTGAAAGATAATTATCCATTATGAGACCAAAATTAAGGGCTTGAAATAAAATATCTCATCATTTGTCCGCCCATTTTTGAGTGACATCACGCACACTAAAATATGCAGATATTTTTGAAATATTTATATAGAATTGTAAGATGATTTATATACGTTATAGTTGAAGGGACTTTTAAAAGTTTGTGAAAACATTTCTATTTCCTTTTAATTCTGCTTATCATAAACTTTTAAAGGCCCCTTTTAGCTTATAATTGATTAAAAACTTTAAAAGAAAATACATGAACATTCCACGTGACTGGCTGGTGACGTCGTGCTATTATAAAGTCCTAGATCAATGCCACGCTCCACTTTTTTGTGGGAATGAGTTAGAAAGCAGAAACGTTTCCTCTTGGCATATGCATTAGACAAATTTAGCAGGCGTTCTTTGTCTCCATATTTCTAGATGTACACTTAAAGTTTTAAATAAGATTATCTATCGTGCCTCTTTCAACTGGAAAGTAGTATGTATTTTCTCTATCTGTTTAAGGCTCTACCTATTATCATTACTAGCAAGAAAGCAACTAAAAATAAAATCAATATATCTTTTATTATTTTTCTTTAAGTTGCTAAGCACTGCTATCGTATCAAGATGTGTGGAGTCATTTCAAAGAAAAAAGGTATAACGCAGTGTTTGTACTTTCTGGAAACTCTTTGGAGGAATAAGACAATAATGAAACAGGCAAAAACAAATTATTAGTAGTATAAAATTAAATGTCCAAAGGAGTGTGGGGGGGGGGGAATCCGAAAACAAAAATAAAGGAGTGGTGGAGGTAGTCTGTGCTTCAGGATCGAGGTCAAGGTGGGAGTAGTGAGTGAACAGAAAGTCCAAACTTCCTGGAGGCTAAAGTATTTGAACTGAACCCTGTAGGTACGCCCCAGGTCACCTTGCAAGGTCTTCTAGAAGTGTTAATTATATGGTACCATCACAAGCAAACACGAGCAGATGCGTGAGTATGATGGATGAGCACAAAACCTGGACTCTTTAGCTGGAAGTTGGCTAAATAGATGACAGAAGAGGCTGAAAAGACAACCCTGTTACGTAAAGTCACCCAGGCATTGACAGTGATGAAAGCTACTTCACACCTAGACTCTGGGAGCAAACAGAGGAGGCTTCAAACTCCAAAGGGAAGACTTCCCTTATGGAGTCTGCAAACTCCCTGAGACCTGGAACAGTGGGTGGGAAACAGTAGTCACAGGAGATACGGGGATGGGTAGAAACACTGGACTTCCCTTCCTGGATCCCAGTCTCTGATGAGGGTCTTCAATTGCCTGGAATGCAGTCAGCACAGAAGCCTCCAGGGAAGGGCACAAAATGGATTTCTGAGTCAACAGGTACAGCATTGGCTAATGGAGTTCTTAACTTCTATTGCACACCTAAATTGTGCAGGACACAATGTATTATGCCATTTACATTTCTAGCTCAAGATATGTGGTATGAATTTTAAAGTTCTGAAACATGTAGAAAAATGGAATAACTTCAATGTGGTTACATAACTAACTAGCAAAGTGAAATTATTCATCTTTGACTAATTCAAAGCCCATGTTTTTATTTTTTGTTTTTTTCCCTCTATAGGTGAGAGAGATCCCAAAATGAGCAGGTTTCAATACACTTCAGTAAATATTGGCAAACTACTCTTTGCTTCATCGAAATATTTGTAGAACATGCTGTGTGTACTAAAATACAAGAGGCTATTTTGTAAAGAATGTTATGCCTAAATATGAAAAAAGTCATCATGACAGGTGTTCTCAAAGTGATCAAAGAGGCCTACAACTGTATGTGGAAATATTAAGGGAAATTTCAGACATTAGATATATACCACATCATATGAAAATAATCTAATTGGCCCAGCCTTCACTCCTCTAAAACACTTTTGATAAAAACTTGAAATTTTTACAAAGCTTCTTATGAAGACCTCAAATAATCTTTTATAGAAAAATGGGTTAAATATCCTGGTGCATTCTAAATTTCACTTCAAAGGCAGTAGGGAACCCTGTAAACAATACCAAAGTATATCACATTTTATGCATTAAAAATTTTTTTATAAGAATGTGAGGGGCTTTAATCCATAGAAAAACTTATCAAATCTTTTCAGAATAATAATATTAACAATATGCATAATCCTACAGTGCATATCACCTTTGCATTTATTTTGTGGGTCATTTCTTTATGATAAATACATTGTGGTTTGTAAATACAATAAATGAGAGCAAAAGTTGTATTGTTCATGTTGAAGTCTCTTTATTAAGAGAAAAATGTTCAATGAAAATAATTTTGCTGATAATTATAATGAAATATCATTTCCTCAATGTCATTAATTGCAAGCAATATTTTAAATAAAAAAAAAAACACCCTAAATCTGCTGATGCTTGGTTTCATGGGGTTTTGTCCCCACAAAACTTGGTCTTGCTTCATTTGCAGGTATGATTGTCAGGATGATAGTTGGAAAGATAGCTTTAAAATTGGTTTCTGGATTGAAAAAGTAAGGGTGCTATTGTTTGAATTCCAAAGCACTTAACCATTTAATGACATTATTGAATAGCTACAGTTATGAAAGTGGAGGGATGGCTTACTGGATTATGTATCAGGCTGCTTGCTAACCACGAGGTCAGCAGTTTGAAACTACCAGTCATTCTATGGGAGAAAGAGGAACCTCAGAAACCCACAGGAATAGTTCTACTCTGTCCTCAAGGGTTACTATGAGTCAGAATTGACATGATGGTGGTGGGTTGAAGCAAATGTACAAAGAGCAAAATTTATCTGTGGTACCTAGGTTTGAGATGGGGGGGGATGCACATCTGATTATTTTAACTGTTTACAAGAAGTTGTACACTTCAAAAAGTTGAAGTGACAGAAATTATACCAAATCTATATTTATAGCAATGGCCCAGAAAAGGTGGGGTGGGCTACTGAGGTTGCTCATATACAACCCCAACTTTCATGGGATTTGGCTCACTGATTTGAAAATTTAGAGTCATAATTTCATGGGACATCCCAGTTAATTAGCCTACTAACATGCTTAGTGCTTCTGTTACCGCCCCTATTTTATTGTGTAATGCCTGCAGTCTTATACGTCTGTGAGTGACCTGACCATCATGTTACAAACATTGTTCTCCATTTTCCTGGAATAAGAAGGGAGAAGGAGAGCCAGGAAGAAAAGGAAAAAATGGAATATGTGGTTATTTGCCTCCACAAACACCTGGCACTTTGGCCATGAGACCAGAAGGCTTGAATAGTGGAGGATCACCCCTACTGAGTATTTTGATAAAAAATTTTATAGATGAATTCCGATTAACTGGGGAGAAATGAATACAATTCTTACAGATACAGAATTTCTGGAGCCATGAGGTTGAATGAAACCCTGAGATAATCTTTAAGGTTATATTAAAACTACTCTCTAAAATAATCTTAAAACCAATAATAATTTAGCTTAACAACCAAAAATATCTGCCATGAGCCTTATGCTTTCTTAAGATCTAGATGGAATAAAATTGGTAGCAGCCACTTGAAAGAGTATATATACACCTTAGGGGGAAATTAACCTATGCTAATGGTGGAGAAATAATTCACAACAGAGGGTAAGAATGGTTGAAAACTAAGAGAATGTAATCACTGTTACTAAATGGTATATGTAGAAATCGTTGAACTAATAGATGTTTTGTTGTGTATATTTCTACACCAAAGTAAATAAAATGAATTGTAAAAGATAGACGTAGTTATTATTATTAGACCCTAGTTATGACTTTTAGTTGGAGCAAATTTTAGCAGTTTAAAAATTCAGTTTTTAAATGCAGGGGAAACTACCACCACCAGAAGTCAAACCCTGAGCCTAATCAGTAACATTTGGGTCTGAAATTCAACTCTTGGACCTCTTTTCCGTAGATGTCTTCATTTGTTCCACTGGGGTAACGGAATAGCTATACCGGGTCTACCATTTGGTAGATGCAAGATCTTCAGCAAGTTTTTTCTTTTTGCTGATTTTCATCATTTTATTTTCCATGAAGTGGGGATAATGGTGCTACCAACAGTAGAAGGTTGTTTGTACAGAAGTGTGAATTGACTAGACACAAAGCAATTCGCTAAGAGTTAGACAGTTTTATGAGTGATAATTAAATCTTAATTATTATCAATGAAAAATAATAGTAGCCAGTAACATAAAATAACATAAATTAAAAGATTCTTTAAAAGATTCACATACAATGTAGATAGGTAAATTGACAGGTAGGTAGGTAGATGATAGATAGACAGACAGACAGACAGATAGATAGATCGATATCCTCAATTTAACCCAACTCACATAGCCCTTATGTACCACAGAACAAAACATTGATGGTCCGGTGTCATCCTGAGATCAATGATCCTTACTGAAACAGTGCCATGTTTGAGAACCCTGTTGTCACTCCTTCTCAAGGAGGTCTTCCTCATCCTTGCTGGTCCTCTACTTCACCAAACCTCTAGACCTTCTAATGATACGTCCAAAGCAAGTATGTCAGAGTATGTTGTGGTCCACAATGGTAACTGCTATGTTGCTAACCGAAAGGAGTTCGAAGCCACCAGCATCAACCTGGGAGAAAGATGTAATGTTCTGCTTTTTCAAAGTTCACAACCTTGAAAATAAAATGGAGCGATTTCACTCTTGATGTTTTTGAAGGTATTTGAAAGATATTGAAAGGGGATTGCCAGGCCTTTCTTCCTGGCATGCCGTAGTCTGGAACCTCCCCTGAAACCTGTGCACCATGGATGAACCTATTGATATTTGAAATTCTAGTGGGATAGCGACATACAAGTCACCAACACACTTGACAGACCAAAGAGCCAAATCCATAGTTACCAAGTCAGTTCTAACTCCTAGTGACCCTGTATTGGATTTGCAAGAAAGTAAACCTTCCTGGCGAAAGACAGCCTCTTCTTCCTCTAAAGGAGAAGCTGGGGTTTGAACTGCTGACGTTCTGGATAGTAACCTAATGGTGAATCTACAGAGGGTAAATTCGGTTGTGTTGGCAATGCTTCACAAAAGTTTAAATTCATTGGATTTGTCTGAAGACATTGATTGTTACATAAACTTTTACCAATATAGTTAAATGGAAATTAAAAATTGGAAATGTCTGGGAACAGAAAACTCTTAATTTAGTTTATAGCAAGGTTCGTTACTTCCATAAAGAGCTATAGCCTGAGAAACCCTCACGAGCAGTTCTTCCTGTCTTATAGGATCATTATGAGTCCAAATCAACTCTATGGCAATGAGCTTTTTAAAAAAAACTTAATTAAAAATACACACAAAAAATTAGAATGCTGATGTTTGACTTGAACACTTTCAAATGAAAAATAAATTCTATGTAAAATTATTTAAAATACTGTACTAGATCTTTGATTAATTTATTCTGAAACAAATGAAGACAATGAATCCATTAAGTCATCAACTTTTAATACATTCACTATGTAGTCCGGAGTTGTGCTGCCGTGGGCTAGGCAGTGTACGGTTAACTGTAAGGCTGGTGTTTTAAACCATCGGTGGCTCCTCTGGAGAAAGATGAGACTGTGTGCTCACATAAAGTTTTACAGGCTATGAAACCCTATAAAAGGTTGCTATGAGTTCGAATGATTTAGATGGCAGTAGGTGTTTGTTTTTACAAAAATGTGCAGGAGTCCTGGATGGAGTCGACTAGCTGCTTTGCAGGAGAAAGATGTGGCCGTGTGCTTCCACCGAGTCTACGGTCTTGGAGACTGTGGTAACTGCGCAATCTGGTGTCAGTTTGAGATGATTATGAGTGAAGGGTTGGAGTCTGGCCTGTCAATCAAGATATAACCAATGAGGCCTCTGTGTGGGCATGGCCTTCTATTGAGAATTCTGGGAACTCCTCTATTTTCCTCCTTGGAGGTGGCAGATACCTCTCTCACACCCTGGGAGACATTGCAGCTGACAAGACACAGGGAACCATGCTAGTGCCCTGAGCTGGAGAAGCCACATGGACCTTCCCTGATGCAACCAGACCTCTGAAGCCAGAAAAGCCACATAGAGACCCCTGTCAGCAGTTCAAACCCCAGCTTCTCCTTTAGAGGAAGATGAGACACTGAGATGCTTACAATGCCACTGGATCCAAAGATTTTCTACCCACTGGCCTGTGATCATCCTGCATTTGGCGTCATTGCATGTGTTTCAGGAGTCTGAAGAGGACTTTATAGATTGGTAATCACACATATGGGCTAATATCGGACTTATGGGCTTGGGTTGGGATGCTTTCTTAATGTACAATTACCCTTTATATAAAACTCTGTGATACACATATGAGTGTCCATGATTCGTTTCTCTAGTCCCCCCAGACGAACACAGAATCCTTATAAAGCAGTTGTATTCCCTCCTTTAGGATCACTCTAATTTCAATTCAACTGAAACGCAGTGGGTTTGGTTTCTGGCTTATATAAATGTACCCTTCCCCCAAAATTATTTGCTTCTGAGTACTTTACAATTAGAAATAATGTTTCTTATTACATTGTAAAGCTGTTTTATATTATTTCAAAAGACAGGTATCAGATCTAGCAGAAGGAAACCATCATAACAAAGCTGATTCTAACTTAGTGTGAGCCTGTTCCTAGCAGAGCAGAGCTGTTCCTTAGGGTTTCTGAAACTGTACATTCTACTGGATCAGACGGCCTCTTCTTTCTCTCTTGCAGCAGCCGCTCGTTGTGAACCGATGAACTTACAGCCAGCGGCACAGTGTGTCCTGAGAGCACCAGCAGAAGGCTTCACAGTCGGGAACCACAGTCGAAAGCGTCACAGTATGTTTTCAGGGCCGTTTTTGATGCAAGAGTAACATGTCGTATAATGTGTTTATGTTGAAATGTGAAATTAAGAAAAATCTTCATCTGGATAATAAAATGGCAGCAACTTTGTATAATGAGCTTAAATGTTTCCTAGAATTATTGCTGTTAACACAGGTCAGGGTAAGCTACCTGGACTCCTCTGGCTGGCTTCTACATAACTAATTAAAAATGGTTGAGGAGTTAGGGCAGGAAGTGATTAAGATTTGGTCTCTTCCTGCTTTTTAACTGTAAAACAAGATTTCATGCATTTCAAATCCTATTAGTTTATTTGGCATAAGTGACCTTCCCAATAACCTTTTTCAAGTATAGGATATTGGGTTGTGTCTATCATTGGCAGAAAATGCTATTCTGAACACTCCTTTTAAACCCATTTTCTGATTTAATTTTAGTAGATCTAATAAAAAAATACCTTAGGCTTTGCAGCTGCATCCGTTTGTACATGCAAATTCAGTAATTGCTTATATAAATTGAGTAAACTGTACATGAAAACAAGCTGTTAAATGTTTAATTAATCAGTTTGCAAAAAGCTACCGATGTTCTTGCTCCCAGCAAACTACTTCACAGATCATTCATATAGGATGAAAGTTTCCTAATATGTCATCTGCATATGTAACAAAGTTGTTTTATTTTCTGTGATTTGGATCTGGCTCAGTCCTTTATTCCATCAGCACTATGTATTTTCTATACACATAGTAAGTGTCAGGCATAGAATACTTTGCAATAACAAGACAAGTATAACTCCTACCCACTTCAAGTATGTTCATCTTTTACCGCTTAATTAACAATGAACATAGAGATAAAAATAACTTAGCTTCCGTTTTCATTTCTTCTATTTTGCTTCTGTGTTACTGACAAAGGTAGACTGAATAAAGCCACGGACCCAATACAATATCGAGAGCCAGTGTTCATTCAAAACCCTCACATTTCGTGGAAGATGTTTTTTGTGCTTCATAACACAATTGCCACAGGTGCAAAATGAGCGGTTCAAC
Source organism: Echinops telfairi (assembly GCF_000313985.2). Lineage (NCBI taxonomy): Eukaryota > Metazoa > Chordata > Mammalia > Afrosoricida > Tenrecidae > Echinops > Echinops telfairi. Next base: position 33,078,470 of record NW_022103928.1, on the reverse strand, counting down.
CAGAGCTCAATGATGTCTCTCTCAGTTCCAAATACTGTGAATCTCTGCTGTACACTTGCTTTATTCGTCTCATTCTTATTCCCAGTGTGTTGGTACAGAGTCATTGTTAGGCTCCGGTGAGCCAGTTACAGCTCACAGAGACCCTACATACAGTAACATTACACACTGCCGTGTCCTATGCTCTTCTCCAATCATTTCTAGGGGTGAAGCCATTGCTGCAAACATTCCATCAATTCTTCTCAATGAGGGTTTGCTATTGGAAGGAAGACTACGAGTGCCAATGTTCGATCTTGGTTAATAGCAGAGAATACCGTGCATATTTTAACCTGTGTTTTTTTCAACATAAAAATACATTTGAATGTGTAGCTAAAAGCATTGTGAAGAATTGGAATTCTTAGTGTGTTTATGCAGAAATATCCGTAGACTTAGAAGCAGTCCTTCAAAGATGTGCATCAGGATTGTATGTATCCACCATATTTATTCAATATGTATATTGCACAAATCATCCAAGAATATGGACTGCGTGAAGGAGAACATGGTGTCAGGATTGAGGGAAGGCTCATTGACAATCTGAAATATGCAGATGGCAAGGCCTTGCTTGCTGAAATTAAAGAGAACTAGAAACATGTATTGATGAATGTAAAAGAATATAGCTTTTGGGTGAAGTGTAACTCAACACAGAGGAACTAGAAATCCACACAGCATAGCAATGAACAACATCATTATCCACGAAGAGATCGTTGAGGTGGCCAAGGATTACTTTTTCCTGCATCTACAATCAATGCACAGGAGAAGCCAAGAAATCAGTGGCACAGTGCGTTGGGCAAATCTGGTGCAAAACTGCTCTTTGACATGCTAAAAAGCAAAACTATCATTTTAAGGACTAAGGTGTACCTAACTTAATCCATGGTATTATCAATCATTTTATATATATGTAAAAACTGGATAATGAATGAAGAATAATGACGTGGTTTCAAATTACAGTGTTGACAAAAATATTAGAAACATCACAGACTTCTAGAGCAACAGATCTGATGCCTCGAACACTCATGACAGAAGACCTGATGTGCTGTGGGATGACAGAGAGAACAGCACAATGAAGAAGCAAAAGACCATTAAAAGAAAGCGGATGTCAAAAGAGAGTCTGAAACTTGCTCTGAACCGTTGAGTAGCTGAGGCACATGGAAGAAATCACAAACTAAGCCAAGGTAAAATATCATAGTGAAATACACAAAGACCTAGAGCTAGGAAAATAAAAAGATAGAATACATTCAGCATATGAATTGGAATTGATTTGATGGCACACAGAGGCAACACCATTACCACCAGACAAATGAATAAAGATGTCTCGGGGAGAATCCAGCCAGAATTCTTAGAATTTAGAATGTACTTTGTCTTATGGAGTTTGAACATGTTTTCAGGAGGGACCAATTCCTGGGGAAGTCCATGATGTCTCAGATTTTAATATGTTTATGAATTATTTGGGGAAACGGATTAAAAATTGTAGTTCAAAAAAAATGTAGCATTCACCTGAAGAGTTCTGCAACAGGCTTCCAGATTCTGTATTTCTAAATAGCAGAAAGTGAATCTCAACCTTTTATTCCTCATATTACATCCTACATTTGCTTACATAGCTTCTACTTAAGATAGGTCTTGGAAGCCTTAAAGTTTTAACTAAAGAGAGTGGGAGGCATTTTCAGTAAAAGTAGGTTTAAGGAGATGTAAGTAGTGTCTTACTTATATCATTTCATCTCCCTTTTGACACATTTTAAGCCTGGCTCTAGTTTTTTATATATTTTTTCTCTCTTTTTCTTCAAATGGATTTTCTATATCTTATTTTGTTATTGTTGGTAATTTTTAATTTTTGTCTTGTATTTGTCTATTTTTTGGGATATATGAAACTCAGCATGTGTGAACCTATAGAGAAAATTAATTGGATTAAGGGTTACATAGCTCCTCATATGTGTATAGCATGTGAGGTGGGTGGGGAAAGGAAGCTAATAACAAGGAGCACAAGTAGAGACACATGTTTTAAAATTGACTGGGGTCATGAATATACAACTCTTAATGATTTGATGGAACTATTGAATTGTATAATGTTTGACTAGTGTCTTAATACACTTGTTTGCTTTTTTTTTTAAGAGGGGGGTTCACATTAGTGTCATATTGGTGTAAAAGGATTAAATCAGGCAACCAAGCCCTCGGGTAGATAAAACGGTTAAAGGTCTGAATGGTAGGCAAAAGATTGATAATTGTAACACACTCAGAGTCACCTTGGTAAATTTGTCTGAGGTCTCCCAAAAGTTCACAGCTTTTAAAACCCTAGCATAGCTCTTCTCTAAAAACCATGGTGCCTCCGTGAATTGGCATTGACTCCACGGAAGCTAACATTAATGACAAGGCAGGTCAGGAATTAATGTGATTATTTTTGATGATTTCCAGTGTTTCTTTGTCTACTTTACAGTGCATGATGGTTGAGTTGGCCCACAATCTTCATTTTAGTAAGTAATAGCAATTACCATGATTTTAGCATCATTGCAATACATAAGCCACCACGGTATGACAACCCGACAGATGCGTAGGGAAAATACCAGTCACATTGAATAGTTAGTTGGGCGTTGTATAAGGAAGACTGAAGAAACATCAATGCATTTGAATTATGGTGCTGGTGAGCAATATTGAAAGTTATGTGGACAACCAACAGAACAAACTTCTGGGGCGGGGG
>NW_022103928.1:33064086-33075645 GCF_000313985.2 Echinops telfairi | reverse complement strand
TTCGAGCCAAGGCTGCTGAGCCTTCGTCCCTGGTGGGAGAACACTGCCGTTGGCAGAGAAACAGTGAAAAAGAGGAAAGCCGTCAACAAGATGGATTGACCAGGTGGCTGCAACAATGGGCTCAAATTTCATGATCGTGAGGCTGGCACAGGATGGCCAGTATTTCGTTCCTGGGACATCGGCTCACGATGAGCGAGAAGCACCTAACAATACCAGCAACAGCAATGCTTTCTCAGCACGAGATGCTCCTCATAGCTGTTCAGACGTCATCACAACCATTCTTGTCCTTATCACCATTTTGACATATAAGAACTGAGCATCAGTGTTTAAGTAATCTTCTCAATTTGAAACAACTGTTCAGAACAGAGCTTTTTATGCAAACCCAGAGCTTATGCTATGCAGAATTCTCTCCAGTATCAAGCAGCACTATCTGTTTTCCATATTTTGATAAATTATTAGTTTGGTAGTAGAAGACACATAATATTAAGAAATGAAAGAACATTGATTTTATCAGCTGATATTACTTGAAAGCATCAACATTTTTCACAATCCATGATTGTTGAAATGATGGCCTATTCAAGAATTTGGATTTTACATTTCACAGATTTAATGAAGACAGTTCAATGGATGTAGAATTCTATAAATGTTCCTATTAATATGTATGCACCGCATAAAAGAGGTCTTGCCAGTGTTCAAGACATGCATTTGGATACATGAGTTTAAAGTCCTCTCTAAAGAGTTCATCTACTCATAGTTCTAGGAGCAAACAGTTCTGAGGATTACGTTTTTATCTATTTCCTTTAGAAATAGAAAAAACTTTAATTTCTTAAAAATCAAATATATGAGTATAGATGGTATAATGGTGTTCTGATTGGGGGACTCTTTTTCCTGTCCTGCACTTGTGACTTTTTGAAAAGAGAAAACTTTACTCTGGTATTCCTGGTCTAGAAACATAGTCTAGAGATCTAATCTTCTGTATCACTTGGTAAAATATAATAGTGTGGTGTGACCCTTAAAAAACAAATGCAAATACCACATTATTGAGAACATAGTTTGGGAGAAGACACAGTCCCCTTCTGTTATGTGTTTCCGCTAATAACAAGTTGTGTTGGTCAGTTCTCATCTACCTACGTACATGAAGACAGTGTGGTTGCTGACAGTGCCCGGGGTGGTGAGATTTGATGGTGGGGGTGGGGTGGGAGGAAGCTAGAGATATGTGCCCTTAGGAAGTCGGTCTGCAATACATATTTTTAAAGGCTATGAAGGGATGACTACTGGGCGTTCTAGAGGGCCGACTGTAGTTGGCACCTGGTTTCAATGGAAGCTAATATGTGAAACGTAGTGACGGCATACTCTGGACAAATCGAATGAACCTCTTAACTTTCTGAGGTGTCTGAGGATGAAGATACCGTCATAGGCTCTTAAGAGCTCTCTGTCAACGCAGGTGGACCAACAAAGATAGCACATCCTCTTACAAGGTTGTGAAAGAAGGATTGAAACATCAAAAGAGGGATTGAAACCATTCACCCTAAAGGTCCTTTCCGATTTTCAGACTGGGATACTGTTATTTGATGTTTGTTTACTTCCCAGCAGATGCTGATAAAAATCCGGCTGGAAAATCTCGTGTCTGGTGTGCCTTCTCTCCTTCATATGTCCTCTGCTTGCAATTCTCCTTCTGTCTTAAGAGCCAATTTCTGTTCTGATGACGGAGTCAGCCATGGATTTCCAGTTATTCAAATGACGTCCACCCTATGTCTTCAAATAGGCATAACTCCCCTTAAACCTCTGATGAACAATACAAAAGTAAGCTAAACTAGGGAAGGAGGTGTGTTTGTATCAATTGCTACATCTGAGCATGAGGACACAGGGGGACAGTATTCAGGATCCAAGGCCTTACTGAGGCCAGGATGCATGGCAGTCCAGTGCGAACCAGAGCTTAGGCAGAGGGAAAGTGAAGGGGTGAATCCTCCTCTACCATTATTTAGGATGGGCTCTTGGGTGTAATTTTTCTCCAAGAAGTAGAATTCAGTTCATAAATTAATCCCAGAAACATGAGCCTATCAATATAATTAAAATAAAACAAAGCATAAATCTTAAATTGCTTCTGGCTGATATAGCAATAATTTTGTACAGTTTTCAGGGGACATCAATATTGGGACATTCCCTAATTAATATTCCAAGAGAATGTATAGCAACCAAATAGGGTACCTGAGCCCAATATGGATTTCCAGAATTCAGATTTATTTGGCCCTATAGTAATTATTTTCTGAATTTCTTGGAAAGATTGTAAATCTAATTTTTAATTTATCAGACCATCTCCTAGTCATCAATTTTTCAAATAATTATAGAAACATTTTTTCCATTATCTATTTTCTTAACCATGACCTGGTTTGGGACTTGGAGCAAGAAGGCTGAATAAAAAAATTATATAGACACATGTACCTACATTCAAGCATTTTTTCAATGTGCTAGATAAATTTTACGTTTTAAAAAGAAACAAGTTTTATTTCACAGTGCAATTTTAGAAGACAGAAAATGAGTTCAGAAAGTACAAAGTTCCCATATGGCCTCTCCTTGCTGCATACCATCCCCGCCTTCTTATTAATATTTTGTATTCATGTGGCACATATGTTACAAATGATGAACACATTTTGAGAAACTAGGATGAACTGAACTCCATCGTACACTTAGGCTTTGATCTTTGGTGTGTTTGCTTCTCTGGGTTTTGACAAACGCACAATATCATGTGGTCATCATTACAGGTCCACACAGAATCCTTTCACCGTCCTCTGAATTACCCCTCCCCTAGCCCCCGGGCACAGCTGATTCTTCTTCTGTCTCCATCGTTTTGCCTTTTCCACAACGTCATATAGTTGAGATCAAACAGAAAGTACATTTCCTGAGCTGATTTCGGTCAGTTAGCAGTGCACTGGTATCCTGAAGATTTCTTCATGTCTTTCACAGCTTGACAACTCATTTATTTTTATCAACGAATAGTGCTCCTCTGTCTGGCTGTACAATGTTTTCTTTAACCACTCTGCCATAGAAAAGCCTCTGGGGCACTTCCAGTTCTTAAAGATTACGAATAGAGCTGTGATGACTGCCCTGTGAAGCTCTTTGTGTGAACAAAGGTTTCCAGGCCAGTGGAGAACAGGCTTAGAAGCAAATTTACTGGACCTACTGCCTCGATGGCCGTGGGTTTTGGTTTTTAGCACAGTAAGACTATGTTTAGATTTGTAAGACACTGCCATTTTGGCTTCCAATATGGCTGAACCATAAGCATGTCTGTTGCTTTGTGTTCTCACCAGAATTTAGTATTGTTGATATTTGAGGTTGTGGTCATGCTAATAGGTATGGAGTGTCAGCACATATTAGATATGATTTACATTTCATTGATTGTAAAACAATTTCAGAATTCAGAAACTTTCCATGTGCTTTCTTGACATCTATATTTCTTTGAAATGCGTAAGTTCATATATTTTGCTAATGATATACTGATGAGTCAAGAAGTATTATTGCTAGGATCCTTATTCAAACCTGCACAGGCTTGTTCCAAACAAAATATCCTTAGGCATATCACTGGGATCAGTTGATTGGCTGCAGACATGTTCTCTCAGTAATCACTTCACTAAGTCTCATTAGAGTGCCTTCAATAAATATGATACTCTTTGGATCATGGGAAAAATATATATAGAGAGAGCTTATGGATGATATCACTGTCTCAACAAATCTCAAGTGGACCTCCTACCAAAGATTTGAAGTTTTGCAACAAGATTATGAGAATTGCTGCCCTGAATAAAATAGCTGTTTTTAGATGAATGAAACATTTTTAGAAAGGTTAGCAGACTTCACAGATGGACCAAGATGGGGGGAAACTGTCCATCTTATTGGATGAAGAATTTATGACTGAAGTTCAGAAACCAGTGGGAGAAGATTATAGAATTACCATGGATACAACAGTCATTAAAGTTGGGTATTATATCGTTCAGCATTTTTAATTTTAAAGCCAAAATCTTGTCCTCAGCAAGCTTTCAGCTTGATGCATACAAAAGGCACAGAGTAAAAATCAAAGAGTTCATCTTTCTATCAGTTGAAAGCAAGATTGACGCTCCTGAAGACAATGTCATGGAATGAACAGTAGTCAAGGATGAGTCTTAGATTTATCAGTATGATCCAGAAAACAAGATTCACTCAACAATGACTGCCAAGGCGATCTACTGGGCCAAAAACATTCAAAGCAGAGAGGTCAGCTTAGAAAGTTATGACTTTTTTGGGGGGGGAATGGGGTAGCTTTGGGGAGATTCCAAAGGAATAACCTTGATAGATTTTCTCTAAGGACCCAGGGCAATCAAGAGGGCTTATTATGGAAAAGTTCTAAGCAGATTGATAACTGGATTGGTAAGTAAAAGTCCAGGGAAGGCACACTGAATATATTTTTTTTTCATCATGACAATACACTTGTTCATTCTTCAAAGATAGCAAAGTTTATCACTGTGTTAGTCCAGGTAGACTAGGGAAACAAATCTAAGGAGATTCATATGTGTATAGGAAAGAGCTTTATATACAAGAGCAATCGAATATTGAGAAAACACCCCAGCCCAGTCCAGATCAAGCCCATATGTCTGATACCGATCTATAAAGTCCTTTTCAGACTCAGGAAACACTTGCAATGATGCAGAATGCAGGAAGATCACAGGCCAGTGGGTGGGAAGTCTTGTGGATCCAGTGTCCTTGTAAGCATCTCAGCACTGGCAGGGGTTTCTGCGAGGCTCCTCCAGCTCCCAGGGCTCTAGTGTAGTTCCATGTGTCTTGTCAGCTGCAATGTCTCCCAGGGAGTGATCAGAGAGAGTCTCCTGCCTCTGAGAAGGAAAATAGAGGAGTTCCCAGAATCCTTAGAAGAAGGCCATGCCCGCACAAATGCCTCATTGGCTATGACCCAATTGACAGACCAGACTCAACCCCTTCACTCTTAATCCTTTCAAGTCCAAAACTGACACCAGGTTATGTAACTATCAGAATCACACTACAATTTTGTTGGGAAAATGGACGAGACCCACCCTCCCACTTTGATATTTCCCCCTCAGACTTGTTTTTGTTCCCAAAACTAAAAGGAACACCATTTGAGTCCCTGGAGCATGCCAAAAAGTGCAGCAATTCATTGGAGAAAATTAGTCAGATATGTGTAGACCCAGATGGAAGATATACCAAGAAGCAATATCATTACATTTCGATATTTTTATTTAATAAAATTCTATGCTTTTATACCTAGATATTTTAGTTATTCTCATATATGGGATTATCTCAGTTCATATTATTTAGGTTTAGGAGATCTTTTTATAGTTGAAATACAAGTCTTTATTCACACTTTAGTTTTATAAATATTGTTTTCTAGTGTGATTTTTCTTTATATCTTTTAACATTATCATTCATAGAGAAGCTCTTTACATTTAAATAAAGTTCAAAATTTTTTTTACACATGAATTTACTTTTATGTTGTATTTAAACAATCAGCTACAAAGCATAGGTCACTTGGATTTTGCTCCTGCTATTTTCTATCAATTCTGTAGATTTGTCCCTTACATTTAGGTACATGGTTTTCTGGATCACTTATGTGTGGTGTTGAGAATATAATACCAAATATCATATCAAACCAAACAGATATGCTCTCTGCCTTTTATAGAAATGTTATCAATCATTGCGAACTACATATAAAATTGCAATTGTGAGACGCGCCTTAATGGAGACATGATGAGCACTTGGAAGCTCAGGAACGGAGAGGAAGAGGAGGAATAGTCTTCGATGTCATTAGATTAGTAGACAATCATTGTATTGTATGTAACACATGCATCAATAAACTATCTGGGTAGTCAGATGACTAATATGGAGGAAATAAAAGCATACTGTTTTACTGCTCTTATGCTACATGTTAAGTGATATACTATTTTCTGATATACTAAAATAAATGCATATGATTCAGATCTTTAAAAAAACAAAAATTAAGAAAAACTATAATCTATCAGTCCTTCATTAATGGAGGTAAATAAACAATGAAATAGTGAATAACATTCACTTAACACATGGCAATACAAAAAAAAAGGTAAAAGATGTCAAGAACCAAGGGGGCAAATATGAAGGAGCCATCAAGGCTTTGAATTTAAATGCACACTTAATCATAAGTATATGAAATATAAATTATACAAACACACAGAAGTCAAAGATGATCATAATAGGTAAAACTGTATATAACAATAAGCTGTCTAAATAAATCCACTTTAAATATAGATATATGATGTTGAAAAGAATAAGAAAACTGCATACCAAACTCAAGAAAAAGCAAAGTTACTTATAATTATCAAAGAAGACTGTATGAGGTGACCACAAAAATTCTTTTAATTTTAATTTTATGCAACATTTTAAAGCCCCTAGTATAAATGTCAAAGTAGAAGGTGATAGTGCCTGATATGAAGGATACTACATAAGCTAAAGCATACATTAATCAAGAAGAAACACTATTTGGAAATGGGTGTGCTACTAAGTAAAAAGATGCAAAATACATGAAAAGCCATCAGATATACCTGAAAAGAAAGACAACTTGAAAATGAAAAAATAAAAATAAAACAGCCTTTTCAACTCTGAATACCCTTCTCTTTGTCATCAATAGGATAAGGAGACAACAAAAGCTGTAGGAAGAGCCCAGAAACCCTGAGCAACACTATCTTCCTAACTTGACCCAACAGGGAAATGCACTACTGTTCACGTGGCTGTGAATCACTCATCAGGGCAGACAAAGTTAACGGTCATAAACACGTGGACTACATAGATCAAACTGACTACCTCTGAGATGGTGGAAAATCTCAACGTCAGCAACTAAAACCAGACCAAGAGGTTACTGTGGATTAGATAATCAATTGCTCATATGTAAATTCAGGTTGAATTGAAGCTAAAGAAAATTAAAACAAGTCCATGGGAGCCAAAATAAGACCTTGTGTATATCCCACCTGATTTACAATAATCTCAACCGATTTGATGCAGTAAATACTAATCACAGAAGACAATAAGTTGTGAGATGACATCAAGAACATCATACATGAAGACAGCAAAGGAAAGAAATCAGGAAAGAATGAAAAGATCAAATGGAATTTCAGAAGAGACGCTAAAATTTTCTCTTAATTGTAGTGTGGCTAAGGCAAATGGAAGAAAGGAAGAAGTAGAAGAGTTGAAAAGAAAATTTCAAAGGCAGCTCAAGAGGACAAAGGAAAATATTATAGTGGAATGTGCAAAAACCTAGGGATAAAAAAACCAAAAAGGAAGGACATACTTGGCATAACTTAACTGGAAATAACTAAGGAAAAAAATTCAAGCACTGAGTTACAATACTGAAAGAGTCTAGGGGCAAACAGTGAATTATGCAGGAAGCATCAAAAGAAGATGGAAAGAATAGAGTCATTGCACAAACCAAGCTAGTCTATTCAACCACTCATGAGGTAACATATGATCAAAACCCATGTGAAGGCACTGAGGGAAGAAGTCCAGATTAAATGTTAATTCTCAAAAAATAATATATTTAAATTATATTTATTATATCTTAATTATAGCAGAACGAGAGAACAATACCAGACAATTTATACTTTGTTTCAGTGGGGGTAGGACCAGCAGGACTTAGTGCAGATTTTATTAAGGTATTGAAGTTTATCATTTCAACAATCAGAAAAAAATTTTATTTGGCATCTCCTAAGTGCCACTAATTGTGCATGCCCACATCATTTCTCTTGACTATATCCAAGGTCAACTAGCGTAGGCTAGGAAGAGACATGGAGACCTGAAAATGTAGTGATGGGTATTGCTTTATTTAGACTCAGATCAATTTCTCTTGTTAGTATCAACCTCAGGATGTTTTATCCGACAAAGTAGGCTGTGGTATAACTTACTAAAATGTCAGAGTCCATGGCTACTCGTTATTGAAGGGCTAGTATTTCTATAGACAACAGTAGATTGAACGTTTTAAAATTTCCCTTAACCTAGTGAGATGTCAAAACTTGATTCAGAATGAAAAGCTGTGAGGAAAGACATATTTGTTGAAAAATTGTTTTATAATCTTTTAAAATGTCACAAAAGCTACGAAGAAATACTCTTTAAAGTTGTCCTTACTCTTGCTATTATTAGTAGAAGATAACAGTGATTTTCAGTTGCTGCTGGGTATATTTCTCTACTTGTTTGGAGAGGCAGTGTTTGACGAGAGTCTTGACGTGTTAGCAGAAAGTTGACAAGGAGGCAAGCCGTGGGTATTTGAAGAGGAGGCAACATGTGCTACAATAAATACTAGTTTCGTCTGCTCGGTCCTAACAGCCCCAAGAAAGCAGAGCATGATGCTCATCGTTTCCTTATGCCAAGAAGATGAATTGAGCTAGTGTGTTAGTTGGATTTTGTGTTAATTTGGCTTTGCCAGTATTCTCCATGATTTGGTAGACTTCAAGAAACCCAGACTCACTGATGTTGAGTTAATGCTGAGTCATTCAGTACTTCAAGCCTGGTAATCCCCAAGATGTGATCTGATGGTGCAGATACTCAACTCCATGATGGGGCTTGCTGTGGGTGGCAAAGACGTTGTAAGAGGATTAGGGGGGGGGGGGGCAGGCTCCTTCCTCAGGTCACAGCCCTGCTACAATTGAAAGGATGTTTCCTCAGGAGTGTTTTCTACTGTTATGTGAGCAGCATCTGTCGGATGGCTTGTCTTGGATTCTGCATTTGTGTCCTTGACTTCTGGTTCTTCAGGCTTGAGCAAATGGCCCATTACAGAGCCTGCCTACTCTGAGAGTCATCAGCATCCTGCCATACTGCTTCCTGACCTTGAATTCATTCAACTCTGCAGCCACAGCCTGATCTGATTGACCATGGACTAATCTATCTTGCCTCCATCAGCCTGCTGTCTTCCTACTTTCTGGTTTGTCAGCCCCAACAGCTACATGTGTCTGGAAAAATCTCCAGCTTACCTTCTGGCCTATGAGCTTAAATGGGCTGGACTTACCAGCTTCTACAACTGTATGAGCCATTTTCTTGATATACATTTCTCTATTTCTATAAAAATGTATTCCTCTATCTCTATTATATAGATATGTCTATCATATATTACATATCTGTAATGGATAGATATATTACATAATAATAAATAGATATCTAGAGACCGATAGATAGGCAATAGACAGATGGAGGTAATATGAGATATATGTTAGACATATATATGTGATATACACATATAGATATAGATGATAGAGAGAGAAACCCAGTACAACATAGAAAGGGAGAGTGCTACATGATAATGGGGCATATCACCAAAGAACCACTTGGTATAAGATCTGATACAAGGAGAGCCATATAATCCTTCAGGATCAAAGAAGAAAACAGATGTGAATGAGTTTGCAGCGCTAAAAATACTGGATAACTGAAAGGCATTATTATGTTACACCATTCTGTGATATTAGTTTGGCTTTCACAGGGAAATCAGCTGCACATGGAATCTCCTCTGAGATTCTCCTAATTGTTTTGCAGGCCTAAACATACCACACTGTGTAGTCAGGGATTGCTAAGGATAGCCCACTACATTTTGTTAAACAAAACCAGCAATTGGGTAAAATTACAGCCCTGGATGCCATCATTAGCACTCCAAGGACACCTTACCAACTAGATGTTTTTTGTTATGTCTATTTCCCCAAGGAAATGGTGGTGGTACACCAAACGAAAGAAGAGTGCATCATCAATGTAGAATGTAGCACTCCTTGGAAAGGAGAGGAGCGCTGACTACACTTCTAATGATTTAACCTAGGACAGTGGCATAATAGAATACTGAGTGCTTTCTTTGGGGGCTAGTTATTTTGAAACAAACAAAGAAAAAAATGTCATTCTCATTTGCAGTATTAGACAGATTTAACTGATTCTGTTGGCAACTTGTTCAAAATGACAATTTCCTCTGATTAGAGGGTTAGTCATGAAAGGATATTTATAGGTGTGTGGCTCATCTAGCTCCAGACTGTTATAAACACAGGCTGGTAGATGCATCGGAGTTACGAAATCTAAAACAGGATAATAAATGTCACTAAGATGTGGCCCCCTCCCCCAAAGAACCAACTTGGGATTTTTCAAAGTTTCATAAAAGAGGCATCAAGACTTAAAAGGTCTCCTAACGAGGGCAAATGAGTATTTGTAGCTCAAGTCTTTTCCTCCTTAGACAAACTGAAGTATCATGAAGATGCCATAATTATGGGTGAATTCTTCTGTGTGAGTGATAATACAGATACAAAACCATCAGACGCAGAAGAGAAGAAATAGAATATAAATCTGTCAAACATCCACAGTTCTTTTATAACAAATATGCTTTAAGTAATCGTAATATGTATGATTTATTCTTCTATTTCCTTTCCTCTTTCCTTCCTTCTATTTCTTAATAGTGCATGGCTTTGTACGAGTTGGTGAATATTAAATGAATTTTTCATTATACTGAATAAACATGTAAGTTTGTGGAATATCTGCTGATTATTTGCTGAACAGTAGAAGTTTCATAAAAATTATAAGGCAGAAATGATCAGTCTGGGTTGTTACCCATGGATGTAACTCAAATATTTTGCATAACATAGTCCTACTTCTCCCATCATATAATTTTTTTATTTTAAGGATTTTTCTTTTTTTTGCTTAGTCATTATTTGCTACAAACAGTATATCCTTCTGCTCATATTCGGAAAGCCTTTCAGATGGCTGTCTCTCGCCTCATTAAGCAGTCAGGGAAAACGTCGGGTACTTCCGTTTAGGTTCTTAAAGATCTCAAAACTCAACCTCACTGCCATCCAGTCAATTCCTACTCACAGTGACCCGTAAAACAGGGCAGAACTGCCTGGTGGCTTTTGAGAGTGTAGATCTTTACAGCTGCAGAAATCCTTATCTTCTCCTCGGGCGTGGCTAAGCGTTTCAAACTGAAGGAGATACAACTTGTGATACACCCAAGGGCTATGAGAACATAGCTTACCGGCAACCCATTTTCCTCCCATTTCCAAAGTCTCTTCCTCATCTTGGAAGAAAAGGTGGTAATGCTTAGGTTAAAGGATGGTGGCATTAGAAAATATGAACATGGAAATACAATTAATAATATCTTTCTCAGAGAGGATTTTCCATCTGTTGTTGAATTAAGGGTGCTTTTTTGTGAATTGTTTTTATGTCCTTTCATTACAAAATAGATGTTTCCTTTTATCATATATACATACATGACTACTGAGAATGGTATTATATTCAACTAGAATTTAAAATTATAATAAGACCTTCTCTCTAGAAATTCCTAACATTAGGCTGGGTTCCCTAGAGAAGCAAAACCAGAGATGTTCTCATGTATGAAGAAAGAGATTAATATCAAGAAATGGCTCACACAGTTGTCCAAGGGAGGAAGTCCATTCCAGTTCAATCCATGGCTCATACAGAAGCTGAAGGCTTCTTCTGACTCCAATAGTTGGAGGCGCTCATGGACAGGAGGCAGGAAGATGAAGGAGGAAGACCATGGGGCCCTGGATGCATAGTTTG
>NW_022103928.1:33054810-33063778 GCF_000313985.2 Echinops telfairi | reverse complement strand
GAAATGCAGGATCCAGGTCTAGCAGGAGAAGGGAGCTAGTTTCTGTACACTGTCAATTTTTACTAAGAGCAGACCACACCCTGAATGGAACCACCCTCAGTTGTATCAAGACAATCACCAGATGAACTGCTTGGCTGCTTCACAGAAGTAACCCATCATGGACTTTACTACATGATGTTAGTCATACCACGAGGAAATCCTGGCCCATCCAAGTGAGTCTTATAAGGTGAGGATAAGGTAATTGTTTTAAAAATATTTCCTGGAGCCTGATGAGTGGAATTCTGATAAAGGTAAAAGCATCACTTGTGAACCCTTCGTTTAACCACAGAGAAATGGCCTCATTTGTTACATTAAGTCTAACTAAGGTTTGGCAGTTGCAGCAGAAATCCTTTAGTATTCAATTAAGTCTGTCTAAGAGTTTTATTCGAAAGACAAGAAAACGACAAAAAGATCAAAGTGAATGTAAAAAGAGACTCTGAAGGCTCACAGTGGAGTAGCTAAGGCACATGGAAGAAATAATGAACTAAAGAGTTGAATTTAAAAAAAAAAAAAGTATAACCGAAAAAGAAAAAGTGAATTAATTATTATAATAAAATGTGCAAAGACTTAAAGTAAGAACACCAAAAGAACACACTGAATATTTTAAATAGAAAAAAAAAGCAAGCCTTAAGTTGCAATATTGAAAGATTCTATAGGCAAAATATGAAACGATGCAGGAAGCATCAAAAGAAGAGGGAAAGAATACACACTCATTGTACCAACACTAGCTGGCTGACAATCCACCATTTGAGGAGGTAGCAAGTGAGTAAGAACCAAGGGTGCTGAAGGAAGAAGTTCAAGCTGCATTGAAAGCATTAGCCAAAAACAAGACTCCAGGAATTGACAGAAGATCAACTAAAATGTTTCAACAAGTTAATGAAGCACTGGAAGCACTTACTCATCTATGTCAAGAAATTTGGAAGACAGCTACTTGGCCAACTAAATGGAAGAGATCCATATTTGCACCCATTCGAAAGAAAAGTTACCCAACAGATACACAAATTTTTGAACAGTGTTATTGATAGCACATGGAAATAACCCTTTTCTTAATGAAGAGCATCCAACAATGGTTGCAGCAGTACACTGACAGGGAGCTCACAGAGGTTCAGGCCGGATTCAGAAGAGGAAGTGGAGCAAGGAATATCAGTGTTGATGTCAGACGGATTGTGGCTGAAAGCAAAGACTAACTGAAAGATGTTGGCTTGTGTTTCTTTACCTAAGCAAAGGCATTCAACTGTGTGGACTATAACAAACTGTGGATAGTCGTGAGAAGAATGAGAATGATTTATGCCAATTCATGCATTACAATCCCTTCAATGTAGCACGACTTATCCTACTTTCTCCACGTTTCCTATGTTCAACAGTTTTTTCCTAACCGCAGAACATTGTTGGTGGGTAAATTCTGCCATCGTGATCTTAAACAGCTTATTATTGTCACCTGAAAGGCGACTAGCCTTGAGGGTAAGCTTAGTCTCTTTTATGATTTTGAGTTATACGCCACATGCTTCTCCCATTCTATCCAGGTGCTTTTCATGTGATCCCTTTCCTAGCAGTCCATCATCGCAGCTGAGTACCATCTAGATCTGCTCGCAGGGGTGTGGAGACTGATGTACCCATTTTCCATTAGTCCCTTAAGCTGACCGTTTCCACATGTCTTTAGATTTTACTCACACTTTCCTCTGGACAAGGAGAGACCAATTTTTACAAGTTGGCCACTTACAACCTTTACAATGACTACTCAGGAGCTTGGAAGAAACCGGTCATGGTTTTACCCAAGAAGGATATAGAACGTTGTCTCCATGAAATATATTATGCCAACTGGTTTTGGATTACAACTGCTTTTCTTTCTGCTGTTCTCTCCAAATTTAACAAATATTGGGTTCTTGATTATTATGTATTGAGTATGATTCTAAGAGTTTTCTCTTGCTATGATTTTTTTCTTACCATGAAGACAAAAAACATAATTAATATTATTCTATTCATTTTACAGATGAGAATTAAAAAGATCAGGAGTATAAATTATCTTAGGCCAGCAGTTCTCAACCTGTCGGTCGTGACCCGACGGGTCGAATGACCTTTTCACAGGGGTCACCTAAGACCATTAGAAAACACATACTTCCCACAGTTGTATGAACCGAGACACCGCTCCTTTATCCGTCTCCAGGTGGGTCCGTCCACATGCAGTTACACCCACATATTAGTACTGGGCATGCATGCTTCAAGAAAAATATTTCATTTTTTTGTAATTAGAAATAAATATTTCACAATATATAATTATATATTGTTTTTAATTACTATGCCTTAAGTATGTTCAATTCGTAACAATGAAAACACATCATGCACATCAGATATTTACATTACGATTCATGCCAGTAGCGAAATGACAGGTATGAAGTAGCAATGAAAATAACTTTATGGTTGGGGGGTCACCCCAACATGAGGAGCTGTCTGAAAGGGTTGCTGAATTGAGAAGGTTGAGAACCACTGTCTCAGGCATTTGATTTTACATAATAGGCTGACAAGGAGCCCCACTGGCGTAGTGGTTACATTGGCCTGTGATCTACAAGGTTCCCAGTTAGAAACATCCGCCGATGGGATGGTCTAGGACCTAAAACATTGCCATTTTGGAAGCTCATGGGACAGTTCCACCCTATCCTATAGGCTAGTTATGAGTTGGCATCAACTTAATGGCAGTGATCTGACTCCAAAACTAGTAATAACTCTGATTTTCTGCATTTTCAATCCTGGTCCTTTGTTATCAAAGGCATCACATTGGCTCTCTCTCATGACAACCAGGTATAAGGGGGTTTCAAAAAGTTTTTGGAAAAATGTCATTACCCTTTCATTCTATTTTCTCACAATTTTTTCAATGATCTGTTGCATAGCATAAGTAAATGCTACTCTGCTTTTCACCATTTCTCAATGATGGGTGTGCTTATGTCCATGATTGTAGCCACTGTGTGTTTTGTGTGCCATTAAACCTAGTGTCCTCTTCTTCCAGGACTACATCAGACTACACTCCGTCGTGATTCATGCCAGTTCTTTCTTCTTACTCTGGAAACTGTGCTGAAAGCTGTCTGCATGGTTGAAATACTGTCTGCATGGCATAGCAGCATGCAAGTCACTACATTATGACCAATAAGGAGGTGGTGGCCTAGATCTTTAGAAGTAGGCAAATTTTAAAATAGAATGAAATGAAGAATGCCACTTGGAATTCATTCCAAAATGGTTGGTCTCATCAGTACTACATGCATCTGCACATAAGCAAAACTTGCCATTGGGTTAGAGCATTTGACCAGTTTTACAGTTACGCAATTCTCAAACGTGTCATGTTTAGTCATAAAGTTGGAGCTAATTTATCTTTAGAGAAAACTGTATACAACTGCAGCTAACAAGGAAGAATTTATATGATTCATAAACTTGACACCTGCAGCATTAGTACCTCAAGGCACTCTTCCATAACTGTTTTTCCCCTCCACATAACTGTTTTATAACAGTGAAACTCATGATGCTCCCAGGCATTGTAGTGAGTTAAATCCCACTTTCCTGTACCTCTCCTTTCCGTTCTCAGTAAGGCTCATTGCTTACTCTCTTGGGGAAGTAAACACATGGTTAGAACCAACCAGGCCGTGCGAGCTAAGGGGACAGTCTCATGCTTCATCGTGGACTAGGTGTGCCATTAGCTAGCTAGTGACCTTTGGGAAGAAGCTCATCATTTTTGGTGAATCTTCTTGAAGACAGAATGAATATATTTACATGGGAGCTCTCTCAAGCTTACACTTCATTTTAAAATTAGCAGCTTAGTTAGTGGTATGTTTGCTTTATCTCAAATTAACTTCATCTCAAGAATGTGTTAGCAAAAAAATCATACATCTATTGATGGGTAACTTTATAGATTTGCTTTATTAAATGATCACTTGTTTGAGCTAATTTCCATGCTATATATTTTTCAAAAAATCTGTTTAGAAGAAAACCAAATATGCTTATCTTCCTGGGTAAAGATTACTTTGAAAATTTGGCTTTCATTCAAATCTTGACAATTTCCAAAATGTGTATGGTACCACAAGTTTTCTAGAATATATACTCGTAGCACTATTTATTTTCCTAAGCCTACTCCTTTTGAATAGCTGCACTGTATATACTTTCTTTATGTTAGCATATACCTTGAGTTCTTATGAGGTGTTAACATAATTGTTTCCCTTAACTGTTATTTTTACTCTTTGCAGTATCCTTCCCTGCCATTTGACCTTTGTGTCATAAAATTCATGATGAAGAGAACGTTCGGTTGGAAAATTGGTATAACAAAGAAGGGAGAATCTTTAGTAACATTTTTCCTAGGAGAGTTTTCCCCTTATATGTGAAATATAAAACTGCCATGATGGCCAGTGAATTTGAAAAAGTCAAATAATTTTAGACAATCTTTGAATGTTTCAAAATTGGGAGCTATTTTCTAACTATAGGAAGATAAGTGAAAAGGATAGTACAACAAAGAGCTGAATATTCACCACCAAAAGATTATAATTGTTAATATTTTCTCAAATCTGTTGGGTAGGCTTCATAGGAGAAATAATGTATTACAGATACCTGTTGTTCTTGTTGTTGTTAGGTACCATCCAGCAGGTTCCGACGCATAGCTGCCGCGCGCACAGTAGAATCTCCCTCCACATCACTGTTGCAATCCACTTCTGAGCTGACGTCTACTCTGCAAAGTTAACTCTCCCTCAAGACCACCCAGAAGTCATTGCTTGGATTGGACCTTTCTTCAAAGACGCCCTGACAGGATTAACAGGAACCCTCGTGTCATCGTGAGTCATCAACTCAGCAGCCATGAGTTTGGGTTTTGGTTTAACAGGATTCAGACAAGTGTTTATAGAATGTGTTTGCTGCTATCCATTGATGACATGTTTAAACAGGTTTTGCTTGGTATAGACCCGTCTATAAACTAGAATTCCAGTAGCAAGCATTTTTAATTTACACACACACATGTGTTTGTGCACACACAAATTGTTGTTCGATATCATTGAGTTGGTTCCAACTCCTACTGACGCGATGAACAACCAGATGAGTCAACCACCTGGCCCCAACCACCTGGCCCCACACCATCTTCATGCTTGCTCTTAGGCTTGAGGTCATTGTGGCAGCCACTGTGTAAATCCATCTTCTTAAAATTTTCCCTCTGTTTCTCTTCTACTGTAACAAGCATGGTGCTCTTTGTGAGGGGGACTGGTCTCTCTTGATGAAAGGTCGGAAATGTCCTAGACACAACTTTGCTATGCTCACTTCTAAGGAGCATTCTGGGTGGATTTCTTCCACGGGAGACCTACTTGTTTAGTCTAGCAGTTCATGGTATTGGCAACACCCTTTGCCAACTCATATTTTAAATCCATCGATTTTTCTTCAATTTCCCTAGTCAATGTCCAATCTTCACATGCAGAAGAGTTGGTTTAAAATACCATTGATTAAGCCAGGGATGCCCACGTCCTAAAAGCGACTCTCTTGCTCTCTATTTCTTGTCTCCTGCTTCAATGAGTGCAGATGGTGGATCCAAGTAAGATGCAGTCCTTGACATCTTCAAGGACTTCAATATTTCCTCCTTTTATCATAATGTTATCTATTGGTCCAGTTGTCACTACTTCTGTTTCCTTTACATTGAGTTTTAATCCCCATTGAAGGCAGTATAATACACCCATTTAGTCTTTGAAAAAAAGGCCCAGTAATCTACTTCCATAAAGAGTTTCCAGGTCTACTTTGTTCTAATAACCTGGCATTCTGTGATGCTCACCTTCCCGACAGGATCACTAAAGACAAAATAGGTGCATAGCAAATGTGGTGAAGAAATCTGATGGTGCCTGGATATCAAAAGATATATAGGGTCTTAAAGGCTTGAAAACAAACAAGTGGCCACCTAGCTGAGAAGCAACAAAATCCACATGGAAGAAACCCACAAGCGTGTGTGATCATGAGGTATCAATGGACTCAAGTATCAGGCATCAAAGACCCAGAACAAAAAAATCATACCAATGTGAATGAGGGGGAGTGCAGTAGAGATCCAATGCCCATCTGTAGACAATTGGACATCCCCTTACAGAAGGGTCACAAGGAAGAAATGAGCCCATCAGGGTGCACTATATCGCTAATGAAACATTCATGAAAATTATATCTCATTCCTCTAATTCTTTAATCCTTCCTCTCCACCACTATCATGGTCCCAATTCTACCTTACAAATCTGGTTAGATTGGAGCATGCACACTGGTACAGATAAGGGCTGGAAATAATGAGATAATAATGAGAGTAGTGATACCAGGAGGGGAAGGGGAATAATGAGAGTAGTGATACCAGAAGGGGAAGGGGAAGTTGGGGGTGGGTGGACTGATCCCAATGATCTACATATAACCCCCTCCCTGGGCAATGGACAACAGAAGAATGGGTGAAGGGAGACATCAGTCAGTGTAAGACATGAAAAAATTGTTTATAAATTATCAAGGGGCAGGGAGAGAGAGTGGAGGAGGAAGGGGAAGAAATGAGGAGCTAATACCAAGGGCCCAAGTAGAAAGAAAATGTTTTGAAAATGATGAAGGCAGCAAATGTAGAAATGTGCTTGACACAATGTATAGAGGTATGGATTGTGATAGTATGCGCCCCCAATAAAATGATTAATAAAAAACGGTTGCCAGTTCTACTGCTTTAGAAGAGGTGTCACTGTAAGTTTCTTGACAGCAACTTAAAAACAAAATAAAACAAAAACATATATGTATATGTCTGTATCTATTGTGAGATCAGAATGATAGTCATAATTACTTTTATAGTTTCTGAAGTTAAATCTAAGGGCATTTTTCATGACCCAGACTATATTTCCATTACATGCATAAAATATGTGTTTGTTTATATTCCCCATCCCCCACCCCCATATTTACTGATTCAGTTGGGGTTATTTTAAATTTCTTGGATCTTTCAGGTGTGACATATCAAAATATTTCAGATATTTTCAAATCTGAGCAGTGTGCACCAGAAGTTTAGAATTACATCCCTCCCACTCTGGAGGCACTGCAATGACAGAGTTATTAAACAGCATAGCCTGTTCTAGGATTTGATTAGCTAATGTTTATCTTCTGAGATAAATATCTGAAGTCCGGCTAGACCTGAATCTGGAATCGTGAGTGGCTGTGCATGTTCTATGCGACAGCAATCGCTAGCTGCAGTGCCTTCAAGGCCCCTGCAGGTGAGAGCTACTCAATACGTAGTTGTTGTCTAAATGAAGGGGTGAATGACAGGTAGCTGGATTCAACACGGAGCAAAGGACCGGTGATGGCAGAAGCGTTTTATTAGACTCCTGAATCAGAATGGTCTCAGAATTACACTTATAGTTAGACTGTGGAAGAATCAAATTCCCTAAGACTTTTATTTGGAGAGAGAGAGAGGCCTTGGATGCGATGCCGCTCATCTCGTTCTTATCTGGAATGCTATGACTTTTGCTCAAATAGCTTTGCAGCTTCCGCAGCATCCCTCTGTCCCATGTAGAAAATGATTTCCCTCCATGAGCTGTCTCCTTACTCTCCTCCACTTCAAAGGATGCCTAATCATTTCACTAACCTTTTTGAGGAGTTAAAAGTTCTTGGAGTATCACTATCATTTTGCCTTCTGTCTTCAATAAACAGTTCATTTCTGTAATACTTAAAAGTAAAGTGAACAGTATGGTTTACACATATCTGTACAGCCTTTCCATGATCACTTTTCCATGTTTGTATTTGAAAATTTGGCTTGGTATACTTTTTAGATTTTTAACAGATGTCATTTTCAAATGCTCCCAATGATCCAATTTTGCTATTGCTGAAAACACAACGGGCTTTTCATCCGGCTTCTATGTCTACTTCCATTTTATTCTATGGATTTGTTCATATACAGCTGTAGTCAGGTACAAATTCTGAAAATTGTTGAGCAAACTGAAAGAAAATAAGTCAAGTTATTAAAACTTACTGTGTTCCCACGTTGAGGTCATGCAAGTGTGTCTTAATTAATTTATTTAAAACCAATTTTTTACTACTATATTTGATATATTGTGTTGTTTTGGAACAGAATCTGTAATATCTCTGAGGCATACCTGTATTATTTATGACAACACTTTTTTGATACATCATATAATACGGAATATATTTCATACAATGCTGCAGTCAATTAAAGGACCATATAAAAAACTTTCATTTATGTTCTTCTTTTCTTATTACTAAAAAAATGTTTTTTCAAACAATTTTCTAAGGACATAATTCAAATATCATACTAATAGTTCAGTAATATCAATAATCCCTCAATTTAATATGTAAAGTTAAAAAAATACTAGTTTAAATCAATAGATTAAAAATTGATGTCCATCCTAAATACGACGTGAATAAGTAGTTGTATTTGTTTTCTATGTAACTAGTTAATTATGTATCAGAAACAATTATTTGATGTTCAATCACTTCAGGAACTGGCATATGATCAAGAATCGCTGATACTGAGCTGATATTGAAGGAAGAAGTCCAAGCTGCACTGAGGATATTATCCACCAGTAAGTCTCCGGGAATGGATGGAGTGTCTTTGAAATGTTTTAAGAAACAAAGTTATGCTGGAGTCACTCACTACCTGTGGCAGTTGCATAATTTGGTGTCAGTTTGAGGATTAAGAGTGAAAGAGTGGACTCTAACCTGTCAATCAGGATATAGCCAATGAGGCCTCTGTGTGGGCAGGGCCTTCTCCTGAGGATTCTGGGAACTCCTTAATTTCCTCCTTGGAGGTGGGAGACTCCTCTCTCTCTCCTCACTCCCTGAGTACACTCGACTGAGAAGACACATGACACTGTGCTGAGAGACCCCGTGCCCTGGCAACTGGAGGAGCTACGTGGAGACCCTGCCAGAGCTGAGTTGCTTCTTTTGCTACTGGGTCCAGAAGGCT
>NW_022103928.1:33029092-33054632 GCF_000313985.2 Echinops telfairi | reverse complement strand
TTCTTATACACATATGACTGTCTACGAATTTGTTTCTCTAATCTACCCGGACTAACACACTACCTTGGCACCCTACCGGAAGGAAACCTCTTTATGCCTGTTCTAAAGAAAGGTGATCAAATACCATTGTTTAAGTGCCCTTGAATCAGCTCCTACCCCATGCACAACGGAACACATGCTGGACGACCCTGTGCCATCCTCACAAGTGGGCTGTCCTTTCTCAGTCCATGACGCTTTCAATATCCTCCTCCCGCGCCACAGTCACATGCATCTACTCATCTGCAGTCTTCCTTATTCAATGCCCAACGTTCACATTCTGATTTCGGGATCCCAAAAGAATGCTCTGATTGATATCCTTGAACATTGTGAAGAAATGTGAACAAAATGGAAGGCTGCATTGGTGAGGCCAGGACAGTTGTGCTGGTGATATTTTCCCCTTCACCACATCATGACAAGAAAGACAGTCCTGTGACAAAATTTCATTGGGAAATTTTAATCCATTCATCCCAACACCATGATCTTACTTGTTCAGGTTTCCTTCTGATCCCCAAGCTCATGGACATTCTAGTGAAACACTAGGGTAGTCCTTTGAGGAGGCCCAACTGCTGTTTTGATGAAGTGTAAATTGAAGACTTTAGATTTCTTCAGAGAAAGATGACTGAAGTGTGTAAACATCAATGAAAGATATTTCGTAGAACAAAGCATTCACATTTTGATATTTTGTTCAACAAAGGTCTTCTATACTTTTTAACAATATATTTTAAATTACTGTCTGGTCTGAAGAATTGGAGAAATTCTCATAGCACTTTGAAATATGTAGATGATACAACCTTGCGTGTTGAAAGCAAAGTTGGCTTGAACCGATAATCACCGAGGATCAAGGTCTGGTCTTCAGTATGGATTACATAACAGAAAGGCGGGGGTGAGAAAATCCTCAGGACTGGAACAAACAGTAATATTGAAATAAACAGACAAAGATAGAAGTTGTCAAGAATTTCATTTTAGTTGCATCCACAATCAATCATCCTGAAGCAGGGCCCCACGCTGGCACACGATGCCCAGAGGATGACGTCCCTGCTGGGAGCTAATGGGACAAAGAGGGGACTGGGAAAATGACAACAGCACATATTAAGCTGTCCCCTTACCGGAGCAGACTGTGACAGAGGACATTTCTGGGGTCACACGGTACGGAAGCAGCGTGGCCTGAACCCCCCAAAAGGAGCGAAGCAAGAAGGGTAGCACACCTGGGAAACAATCTGGAGGAGAAAGCAATCTGCTGAGTGTTGGGGGGGGGGCAAGGGAGAAGGGGAGGTGGGGAGGAAGTGGTGTTAACAAACTCAGGGACATGGGAACCACAAGTGGTCCAAAATCTGCAGCGAGGAGGGTGTAGGAGACCTGGTAAGGCTTGAGCAAGAGTAATGTAACTGAGAGGAAATGCTGAAACCCAAATGGAGGCTGAGCATGATAGTGGGACAAGGGGAAAGTAAAAGGAAATAGAGGAAAGAACTAGGAAGTAAAGGGCATTTATAGAGGTCTAAATATAGGCATGTACATATATAACTATCTTTATGACGAGAAGGAAATGAATCTGAATGCATATATTTATAGGTTTAGTACTAAGGTAGCAGATGGACATTGGGCCTCCACTCAAGTACTCCCTCAATGCAAGAATACTTTGTTCTATTAAACTGGCATTTCATTATGCTTGCCTTCCCAATACGATCGCTGAAGACAAATGGGGGCATAAGCAAGTGTGGTGAAGAAAGCTGAGGGTGCCTAGCTATCAAGAGATAGCATCTGGGGTCTTAAAAGCTTGAAAGTAAACAAGGGGCCATCTAGCAGAGAAGCATCAAAGCCCACATACAAGAAGCACACCAGCCTGTGTGATCATGAGGTGTCAATGGGATCAGGTATCAAGCATAAAGGAACAAAAATCACACCATTTTGAATAAGGGGGAGTGCAGAGTGGGGACACAAGGGCCATCTGTGGGCAACTGGACATCCCCTTACAGAAGGGATGCGGAGAGGAGATGGTCAGGGTGCAGATAGGAACTGGAAACACAGGGGATATGGGTTAGATGATCCCTTCAGGACTGGTGGTGAGAGTTGTGATACCGGAGGGTAGAGGGAAAGTGGGGTAGAAAGGGGGAACTGATTACAAGGATCTACATATAACCTCCTCTCTGGAGGTCAGACAACAGAAAAGTGGGTGAAGGGAGATGTTGAATCATGTAAGATTTGACAAAATAATAATGACTTGTAAATTATCAAGGGTTCATGAGGGAGGGGGAAATGGGAGGGAGGGGAGATGAGGAGCTGATGCCAGGGCCTCAAGTGGAAAGCAGATGTTTTGAGAATGATGAGGGCAAGAAATATACAAATGTGCTTGACACAATGGATGCATGTATGGATTGTGATAAGCATTGTACGAGCCCCCAATAAAATGATTTTTTAAAAATTTAAATTAAAAAAAGAAATAAATCAAATATATCTAGCATTTAGCAAATTTGCTGAAACAGTTCTATTTAAAGATCTCTTTTGTTCAATGAAAGACCTTTTCTGAAAAAAATAAAATAAAAAAGAAAGAAAGATCTTTTCTGATCACTAAAAGATCTGTTTTTCTTTTTTGTTCTATTTAAAGATCTTTTTTCTACAAAAAAAGAAAGTGCATCACTTTGCTGACGACCATGCTCCTGACCCAGCCATAGTATTTTCATGTGCTTCATCTGCACGTGAAAGCTAGACCGGGAACAAGGAAGCTGAAGATGAACGGGGCCGTGTCTTACGGTGCTGCTAACGGATATTAAGCACAGTGTGCAGTGGCAGAAGAACAGACGGAAAAAGTGCATCCAGAGTGTCCTTCAGAAGAAAGGACGGGGAGACTTCCATACATGTTATCAGGAAGGTCCAGTCCCGGGAGAAGGATATCTCGCTTGATAAAGTCGAAGGAGGAGGGAAAAGCCGATACTGAACAGGGTAGATTAACATGGTGATGACAAAAGTAGGGTCGAGCGCAGTAATGGCTGTGAGCTGGTGCTGAAGCCGGCAGAATTTTATTTTATTTGACATGGGTCACTATGAGTCAGATCCCACGCTATGGCACCAAACAGCAGTTTTTACAAAGCTATTTTCTGCATAATATTTCTCTGGTGGCTCAGGGGGTTGTATATTGGACTGCTAACAGCAAAGTTAATAGTTCAAAACCAACAGCCACTCTGTGGGATAAAGATGCGGTTTAATAGCCCCCCCCCCAAATTTACAGTTCCCTAGGGATTCTGTCTTTGGGGCCTCTGTGAGTCAAAATCAATTTGATGTCAGTGAGTGTGTTTTTAGTTTTCTTGTGGTCTGTTACTTTGAACCATTGTGCGCTGTGTCTTCATCATATTAATTGCTGCATTATTGCTAGGATAATCTTACTTGTTATCTGAGGATCAGATTAGTTTATGCTGTAATTGTCTAATTCATTTGCCATGTTTCATTATAGTATGATTCTGTTACACTAAAACTACAATTAATTGGCACTTAATTTTCCAGATACAATTTTATTTCTGAATTTGGCTAATTTGGATGAAAAGGCTCAACACAATTTATCAGGAAAAAAGTAATCAAAGCAAGAATTTACTGTTTCTGAAATTAAGTCTAAAGGGATCCTCCATGAGAAATCACACATTATCTGTAATAATTAAATATGCATTTACTTTGATTCACTATTACTTCCAAAGGAAAAAATCTATAAAATGATTGAATTGTATCAATGCAACATTTATGTTTTGTAGAAATGTCACTCCTTCCAAATCACTAATTACTAAGCATAGAATGATTTGCTCCATAAGCAGAGGGATTATTGGTCAGCAGACATAATTGGCTTATCACTGCTTGGTACAAAATTTTAAAGACAACACGATGCTAAATTTATTCTGTCTGAAAGGCAGGCATTGACATACGGAGCATTGATTGCATTTGTATCAGTTAGCCTCGGCTTGGTGGTACCATGGTAGCAGTCAAACCCAAGTTCTCACTGGATTAAAGCAAGAAATATTGTTTTCTTGCCATGATAAATGTATGCTGCACATATTCTAGAGATTCTTATCCCTTACCCCTTTTTTATCTTTTCTTTTTATGCTGTCTTTGGGACCCCGATTAACAAAGGTAAAAGCTTTTTAAAATGGTAGCTATAAATGGCGCCTTGCTTCTACATCAAAGCAATTGATGTAAACACATGACCTTACCAGGGTAGGAGCCTTCAACATATCTCACAAGTAAGGGCCCCAGAATATTTGACAAGCGAAACTCATTGCAATGCAGGATTGGCTCGAAATTGATTTTCCAATTGTGTGAATGTCATTATTATTTATTATTTTGCTTCAATTTACCTGACTCTTACTTTCTCCTTTCTTTACAATCGGGTTGATCATACCCTTACAAAGAATGATCAGAACAGACTCAGGAAGGAACAAGTTCCTGGTATCATATCCTACTCATAAGAGATGACCAGTAACTCCTTTGTCCACAACTATTGCAATTAGTTGAATATTTGTAAGGAATTTGATTCAAATTAGCTCATTTAATGCTTCTAGTTAATTTCAAGGAGATGAATTGATCAAGTGGCTGCAGCAATGGGCTTAAACACAGGGATGATTGTCAGGATGGCACCGGAGTTTGATGTTTTATTCCGCTGTTCCCATGAGTCAGACTCAGCTGGACAGCACCTTACAACAATGAAAACAGCAAGGCTTACACTAATAGGCACCATTAGCAATGCAATTTTACATATATAGAAACCAAAAGTTGAAGGTAATACTTTGACCAAAGTCGAGTTGAATTAAATGGTGAAACTGGGATTAAGATCTAAATGAACCCAAATCCACTCCGAAGACTGGCACTACTATATCACGCCGCTATGGAATTTCTATCAGAATCCACTGAGACTTCCACAGCCCTCTTCCTCATGCTAGCCTACTAGGAGCAGAAGCTTCCGGCTCTTCCCTTCATGATTTCCTCTCTACTGCTCCTGGGCAGGGATAGGTCGCGGTATGAATTAGAGTTCATAGAAAACCAACAAAACGGGCAGTGTAAAAGCAATTGGATGCTTGACCTACATGTAAATGAGGTAAACCTCAGACCATCCCATGGGATGATGCCCTCAGGTTAGAGTGAAATTGCTCTGTCATAACACTGCAGAAAATCTCCTGTGATAAAATCCCATTCCAATTCTCCAAAGACAATTTCAGCTATTTGTTCTATCCTGTAGGATTGATCTCAATTTGTTGTTCGCCTTCAGCCTTGATAACATTTCATTTCATGATTTACACTCAGGAGCCACATGCACTTTGAAGAGTCTACAGTTTCTCTCCAACGTAAATAATGAATGAGCCCAACTGCTAACATCCGCTGGTATTCATTGCTTTGCATTGTATTATGCATATTAACAATTATGCATGTGTATTTAAGAAAGTTACAATTTTGCAGCATAGTTTAGATTGCATAAATTATGATAATCAAGCCAGTCTCTAAAGATCTGTTAGGGGAAAAACAAGAAAGAAGGAAGGGAGGAGAGAAATGGAAGGTGAAAGAGAGGGAGACAGAGCAGAGGAAAGAAGGCAAGAGAGAAAAGAAGCAAGTTCATCTTAATTGGGCAAGCACTCCAAAAAAATCTACTTTCTCACCTCTATTTATTGGCAAATAATACAACCCGCGCATATTTTTATCTGAATTTTAATTCATTATGCCAAAACGGATCACACGTGTACATGTATTTTTGAAAATGCTCAGGTATTGGAGAACATTTTCTCTTCCAGACCAGAAGTTACAACCAAAAGTTGTAATATGTTTGGTAGATAATTGACTATATGAGGCAAGAATTACCATTTTTTGCCATGTTAAGTCCATAACTAGCTCACATTTGCGCAGCGCCTATTATGACCAAAGACGTTTGTGGCATTGAGGCAGATCCTCGATGAAATGGATTAATGGGGTGGCGTGCCCTGGGTGTCCACATAGCAGGGTTTGTGAGCACAGTCTTTCTGCACCAGACATAACGACTGCGCAGCACTTAACAACAGCGACTACGTGTGTGCAAGGTGGGGGGGGGGGGGCACGACTGTAATAAAAGGGAGGCTGTCTCCTCCTGGGTGCTTCACACCTAAGTGAGAAGACATAACTCCACGCCAAAGCAGTCAGGCAAAGGAAGGGTAAGAGAACCGAGGTCAGACTAGCCACCCAGGTTCAGTGCTCCCGGGATTGGAAGGCAAGGGAGAACCACGGACTAGGGCAGCCCCAGTCTTTTCCTAAAGGAGCTAAGGCTGGAGCCAAACCCCATTCCTTGGCGTTTTGGAGTGAAAGTGGAGCAAAAAGGACAGGTTTCTAGAAAAGCGCAGCAGATTTTACAACCATGTATACTCAAGAAATCCTGCTGTGTGGCTGCTGAGATTGCAGCCATCTCTTTTTGAGGATATGAGAGGGCTTCTGAAAGTTCCTGGGAAGATTCCATTTTCTTTTAATTCCAGGAATTAAAATAATTTTTGATATCTCCTTGTCAAACACTTGTCAGACAGAACATGGTCTAGAACAGCAGTTCTCAACCTGGGGTTGTCGCACCCCCTCTGGGGATCGAATGACCCTCTCAAAGGGGTCGCCTAAGACCATCAGAAAATACATATTTCCAATGGTTAGGAACTGAGACACGGCTCCTCTATCGGTCTCCAGGCGGGTCCACCCACATGCAGATACACCCATATACAATTCTTACCCATGCTGCACGACAAAATTTCATTTATTTGTAATTAGAAATAAATATTTCCCAATATATAATTACATATTAGTTTTGTGATTAATCACTATGCTTTATGCTCAATTTGTAACAATGAAAACACATCCTGCATATCAGATATTTACATTGCGATTCATAACAGTAGCAAAATTACACCTGTGAAGTAGCAACAAAAATAATTTTATGGTTCGGGGTCACCACAACAGGAGGAACAGTATGAAAGGGTTATGGCATTAGGAAAGTTCAAAACCACTGTTCTAGAATATTATACTTCACAATTTGATTGACTATGGAGACTTAAAGACCTTCTATAAGACACTCTACTGAACGAACACAAATGGATGTCAACGTCAGGGTGGGAAATTGCAATAAAAAATAGAAAAATATCACGTTAATTACTTTAAATTACTGTGCCATCTGTTAGTTTGTAGTACTTGGGTGACTTTTGTATCTTTATAATGTTGGAAGTTATGTTACCAGTATTTCAAATTCTAGCTGACTCACAAATGGGGAGAGGTTTGGTTGGGACTTCCCAATAAGAATCTAGGAAGAAAGATCTAGGGAATATTAGCCAATAAAAGGATGGCAACAGACTATTTGTGGAATACAGCTTCACATCCAGATAGGTCCTAAGGGCGGTTGTAGAATTGAGGGGTAAATTAAAGAGACAGGAGACAAGGCCTGCCAAGGCTCGCCTCTTCCAAGGCCACCTACACCAGGATGAGGCAGTAATGTAATCTCTCACAAATTTATATAATCTCGAGCATGCAAGCCATGGTAAACACATACCTGACAGGAAGGGACAGTATTATAGGG
Organism: Echinops telfairi; assembly: GCF_000313985.2. Taxonomy (NCBI): domain Eukaryota; kingdom Metazoa; phylum Chordata; class Mammalia; order Afrosoricida; family Tenrecidae; genus Echinops; species Echinops telfairi. The sequence continues at coordinate 33,047,047 of NW_022103928.1, read as the reverse complement.
ATACATGTAACAGGAGGGGGACCAACTAGGGGTATAAATGCAAGAGGAAGGGGAGGTAATAGAGCTATACATGTGACAGGAAGTCGCAAGATTGGGAGGTCTCTGGAGCCAAGATGGCAGTTTAAAGGTCTTCTCTGAGTTAGCTGGACTTTATTTGCCCCTGAGCTCATCTCCAGGGGAACAATGTCTGATCTTTATCAGAAGGGAGTAGGCCTTACTGAGGGTGGGACAGACATGAAAGGGTCTGATTGCTTTCCATGGCAAACAACCTTCAAGCAAGTAGCCCTCAAGTAGTTGACCTGCAGGCATATATAGTGACCACCAAGTGCTTGTAAATAGTACCTTAAATTGGCATTATTATGGGGGGATGCGGCGGGGAATAACTTTAACTTAAGTGAATCTGACTGGAATGTATTTCCAAACTATGAATGTGACGATCTCCGCCCACTGGAGTCCTGACCTCCCAGTGGGACGTAGAGACTTTGTCCCCCGACACTCTCTTTCCGGCTCTGTTTCGCACAGCTGTTGTCTGATACAGTGCTGGAGGATGAGTGCCCAGGTATGAGGGGCTCAAAACGCACAGTAGTGACAACAATGGACTCAATCATACCAAGGATGGCGAAGATGGCCCAAGACCAGGAAAAGCTTATTTCTATTCTTCTTGAAGTCACCAGCAGTCAGAGGTGACTAGCGGGCAACTCAAGATTTCCAGAAAGATCATCAAAGGTGAGAACATGCATATCCATAGGAAGAATGTGAGTGCGAGTTAACATAATAAGAAATAGCCAGGGTGTACTTTAATTTTTAAAAATACATAACAGAATAGCCGAATGATGAGTTCAGAAGTTAGACTAGGTTCTACTAATTACCCTGCCGTATTATTACTTAAAAAGTAAATTTCCTTGGGCTTGCTGAATCATTGATAACTAACACCGAAGATTCTGATGGCAGAAAGAATCATTTTTCTCATATGGATATATGGATATATTTGGGGAAAATGAGCAGTGAAAGAAGACATATAGACTGATTTGTCACCAAATGGGGGACTTAAATGGTTTTTCATGACTTTGTAAAGGGATAGCTTGCTTCTCAGTTGAGCTATAAACAGCAATCTCCATTCTGATTTCTTGGAGTCTTAAATCATCATCATGATTAAACAGGAAACACGCTAATAATTTTGAATAAAACAGATCAAAAGCATAAACATTTAAAGAATGTCACCCAGCCCCCAACTCACCAACTCTCGAAAAAACTCCATCCCCTGCTCTTCCTCAGTGTCCTGTTTGAACAGCGATGCAATCTGTGGAAGAAGCAGCAGTTTAGTGACAGATATGGTGTTATTTTAAGTACATAATATGGTTGGGGCCATTCGGCACCGAATGGAGCTATACAAGGGTAGGGTCATCATCATTGCCATCAGGGAGGAAATCGTTTCTAATGATAATAACCTCTGACTTCCCTTATCACCTCACTCAAGTCTGTTGAGAGGTAATCTCACCTTACTCACTAAAAGGGCCATTGCAATGTGCTCCACAAGAGGTAGTTCTAACGTGTTAATGTAATAACTCCACTTTCCAATCTGCGACATGCTTTATGTGGGCAAGCCCCATAAGAATGTGGGAGGAGAAGGTGTTTATCAAGTGTTTAAGTGGTTATGTTAGCTCAACTGTGCTATATCTTTAGAGGGGAATTTCTGTGGAACTTTTTTTCACCAAGAAGCAATGAGCTGTGGTGGAGTGGTGGAGTGCTGGGCTGCTAACCACAGGTTAGCAGTTCAAAACCACAGTGGTTCCATGGGAGAAAGAAGACGCTTTCTCCTCTGGTAAAGAGGTACATTCTTAGGAAACTCACAGGGGCAATTCTACCCTGTATTATAGGGTTCTTATGAATCAACATCAGGAGATTTTGGTTATTATTCATTCCCAAGGGCTTCTATAATGAATCAGCACAAACTACGTGGCTTAAAGTAACGAAAGTTCATCCTCTCGTAGTTTTAGAGGTTAACAGACTGAAATGAAGATTTCAGAGGGTTGGTTTCCCCTGGACACTGAGGGGACGTTGTTCTAGGCTTTGCCCCTAGTTCCTGTGGCTGCTGGAACTGGTAGGTCTCTCTCCTGGGAGAAATACCACGGTCCTTGGCTTCAGGTGAGAAAGAATTCACGCTGAAGCTTGGTTTGTGATCCAAGCGAGTATATAAAGGATAGAAGCGGCACAAATGCATGGGACGATGGCCCGGCCTCTCGGGACCTCAGCCTGGCCAATCAGCACTGTGTCAGAGGCACTGGGACAGACAGCCAGAGAAAAACTTCTGGCTCTTTCAGTCCTCCCCCACCACCCCTGTGTTGGGAGGTGTGGTCAATGGTACTAGTCTACCCCACTGGCTAAATTATGAGTCGGATGGATCCCACCCAGGTTTCCAGCATCCTGTCTCAAAGACCTGAAGTGTACATGCCCTCTTTCCTTAAGCAGCTTCAGACTTCCTATAATGGGGAAGGGAGGCTTTGGCATGTAGAGGGACCACCCTTCATTCTGCCTCTAGCTACCTCACAGAACTTCTTAGTGTTCCATGGCTTCTAAATGCATAACCTGATCTCTGCTTGCATCTGAATATCACTTCTTTTCTTACAAGGATATCTGCCATTGGATTTAGCGGTCACCCTTATGCAAGATGGTATATCCTCAATATCCTTATCTAGTTTGATCTGTGAGGCCTAAATACAAATATAATGTAATATATTTGTATATTAATATATAATATAAAGATATACCCTATACACATATCATTTCATCTAAACTTTATTTAAGGAAATTTCTGAGGAGCAGAGACCCACACCACTGAATAATTTCCACTGAATTTGGGTGCAGCATAAACCAAAGGCTGTCCTACTGAAGGGAGATCCTGGGTGCAAACAGTTAATGCCTTACATTGCTGAGGTGTTCGAGGTCCGGATTTACCTAGATGTGCACCCGAAGACAGTCAATCTCCTTCTGAGGAATCATCCATTGAAAACCTTAGAGAGCACAGGCTATTCTGTTACACATAGGGTCACCAGGAGTCAGCCAACCTGACGGCGACAGGTGGTTCTTGCTGACATATGGATTAAGGGAAGGATAGTACTCAGTGCAAGGAGATAAGAAAATCCATCCATCTTTGACAGAGGGTGGAAACACATGAAACGGGGAACAGATAGTCTCCTCAACAAACGGAGCTTGCAAGGCTTGATATGATTTATTTGTAGAAGAATGACACAAGACACATAGGTCATACCATATAGAAAAATGACAGATGAAAAGATGGATCAAATAATAAAGACTATCAATGAAAAAATATAGGGCTAAATTTAGCAGCTCAAATATGCATGTATAAGCACACTATTAAGTATAAGGAAAAACTCACATATTTTGTACTTTGTCTTTAAAACATGACCACCATCTCTCATGTAAGGTTGAAGATTGAAGGCAAACTAAAAGGAATAGTGTATGGAATAAAGAACCACCAGTGTGGTAGGAAGGTTTATTGTGCCAACCTGGCCAATGAACACATGTGGGATTAATAAAGTCGCAGTTTAATTGAAGGGCAAAGAGATAAAATGGCTCCGTGAGCCCCGCCTTTCTGTCTCTTGCTCTCTGATGATTGGACCAGTGTGTGGCTGGCTTAGCTAGTTCTCTGCCTTAACTTGGGAGCTACACTACCTGTGGGACACCCAACCCATGGACCATGTTGCTATAGTTTGAGGTTCCTTCAGGACCTGCTTCACCACACTGCTGGTGTATACATCACTTGAACAGGGGACTGTCAGACCCTGTCATCTGGCTGCCTGCTCTTGGTGACCCGCCCTGTTGTTTGCTGCCTGTTGCCAGACTGTCTTTTTTGCTCTACAGAAGACTCAGCCATCTGCTTCCTTGACTTGAACCCAGCAGCCCTCATGAGTTAACTGTCTCACGGAAGTGAGTTGAACTAAGCCATCTGTACTGCTCTGTGGACTAATTAGCTGTTTATTTCTTCGTGTTGTTTCTATCTATCTATCTATTGTCTATCTATATATGTAAAATCATAAATGTCTTGGTTTTGATCTCTAGAAAGCCCTGTCTAACACAACCAGTCATGAAGATGTTGTGTAAACACGCTGATTCAAAATCACTCTATGTGTATATATATATACACACACACAGAATATATATGTATATATATACTAGCCCCACTGTCCAATGAGTCCTTAGGAGCCACTTGTACAATTATTGAAATAAGGACCCAGAAAAGAGAGAGCACATATGTCACATCTTAAATATCCGGAGAAGAGCCTCAAGTTTATTTAACAATAAGGTTTTATAGTAATATGGTTTGCAAGCCTCTAGTTAGTACATACAATAAAATAGGCAATATGCTAAGCTTGAATCTTCTGAGCCCTCTAGGGGAACACTTCAAAGGAAGGATCTGGCAGGCCAGGAAACAAACTGTGGCACACTCTCCTTAGAAATGGAAGACAAAGGCAGTTGATCCTCTTAGAGATAAGCACCCTTTTAATAATGTGTGTGAGGAGCCAGGTTTCTGTAGGAGACAATTTATCATTTTATGGGGGAAATATGTGAAGAAAGTGTTTCCCGGGTAAATATGTGGTTCTGGCGGTTACTAATCATCTGGAGACTTGTAGAGATCCTCCTCTAAACACTAGTGCTGGTTTTCCCAGCACTGTAGTCAGGAGAGTAGAGAATCGGTCATTTACACCTTCTCCAAGTTCCTCAGTTTCATATATGTATATATACTACTACTACCATTGAAATCTAAATGAAATTCAGTTTTTCTTCTCATATTAATTGTATTCCATGCCATTGATTGCTATTTTTGTAATGGCTTTCAGGCTATATTTTTCCTTTTAATAATTTTATTATCATAAATGTATTCAGTCTGTTCTCCTTAGTAGATGTGAGTAAGAGCTTTTAGTTGTTTTCATTAGTTTTCTGTTTTATTTTCCTAGTTTCTAATATCCATTGCAATGGCTACACAGATTCAAGAACAGGTTCACAATTAAAGAGTTTATGCAAGAAGTTAACACGTTGTAATCTCAGTGAGAAATGCTCAGGGTTGAGCTGTGTATTAGGACATGTTATAAAGTTCTTTCATATTTGCTAATAAATGCCCAAAGGAGCACACCACTCAATGGCAAAGCTCAACATGGGGTATTCAGGTCAACTTCTGTGGGTCACTAACCCCAACTCTCTGAAAAAAGGGCCCAGAGACACCCATTCTAGTAGGATACATCCCAAAGGCATTCAACTCCCCTTCCATGGGTCAGCAAACTCAACTTCCCCTATTAAGTGCCCAGAGGCATCCAACTCTGAAAGCCAGCCTTCTACACAAAAGGAACCAATTCTACTTGCTCCCTGGGTTGGAAACTCCATCACACTCTTCCATGCTCTTGGTTCCGGAGGACGGGCTCCACTCCTGGCTCTTTCAAGTAATGAGATCCCACCCTCTGTTTCTCAGAGTGCTCATTTTATACGCAGCAGAATGGCATTGCTTGGAATCATATTCTCCATTACTCCTAGGTGAATGCTATCAGTATCTTCCCCACTCTCTTACAAGGTCCATGAAGGGAAAGGTTGTTGTGGGAGTTACATTGAATATCTATGATGCAATCAAATGAACATACAATCCTTCACCCAAAATTTAATAATCTATTCTCCACCTCTAGACTCTCCCTTTTTTATGCACATCTGACCTGGGGCCTTTGGTAGGGGGTTTCCAGTAGGCGCTGCCCTCCTACTAACCTTAAGCCCGCTGACCACTCCAGAAGCAGGTTTCCTCTTCTCAGCTATAGCATATCATTCCTTATACCGATTACAATTAACAGTCATCATGATAACCATGAAACAGAGTGTGACCCAATTCACACCCCCTGTGAGGGTTAGATCTTCATCTCATCCTATTCCTGTTTTTGTAGCAGATAATGCCCTTCAAACGGAACTATAGCCACAGGTATATGAAATCAAGAATTATAATGTATCACATAAGAGATTATGGCCAGAAAGGCATATTTGGTTATAACTCATGGTTGATATTTACACATTTAAATAATGAAGATTAGGTATAAATTATCCATAAAAATGTGTTAGATGATTTTTACTTTTTATTGTCTGTCGTGCTTATATTATATAGTCCAGTGTTCCAGCAATATGATATAATATTTTGATGATGCAAACTTTAAAAAAAGTTTTCTGCTATATTATATTTAAAATATTTATTTATATAAATTTAAAGTGTTACATTTGTGAAATTTTTACAACTTTGCTATCTAATTATAACAACATGAGTCTTCTTCTAATTAAACCAGACTTTCTATAAGAGAACAGTACAAAGGAGTAAAAAATATGGGATTATAAAAAAACCGTTTGCTTAGCACATGTTATTTCCTATTCCAATCAAAAGTGGATCATCCTTGTACTTAATAATGACAATATCTAATATGAGCACTTGAAAGATGGACAAGAGGAAATTGAACACTATGTAACCTCAAAGCCATGGGATAAAGATGAGGCCATGTGCTTTTATAGAGATTTCCAGTCTTGGAAATCCTATGTACGGTCGCTAAGAGTAAGAATCAAATAAATGGCAGTAGGTTTAGTTTTGATTTAGATTCAAATCCAAATGAGAAACTTTTTGTTGGCTTTGAAACAAACCTAACATTTTTGTGTGAACCAAAGGCAACTCTGATAGCCGAGCTAACAAATAAAATTTTCTAATAAAATTTTGACAGCCATTCAAACTAAAATCATTTTAATATCAAATTAATGTTTTCACCTGGTTCAGAATATCACCTAAAAATACACTGAAATGTGAAGTTATCTGAAACAATCATTAAACTCACTAACACTAACTCTGTTACCAGGCAACACAGTCTTTAATCACTTCACTCAGACAGAGGTTAAAATATCATCTTTTATTAACTTGAAGGAGTTGATTTTGGGGAAAAACATATGCATACAAGGATTTGTTAAAGCCCAGAACTCATGTTTTGATTTTCAACTTTTTAAGTATAAATGTTGCCGTACTTTTTATGACATTTAAAGCAGTCCATTGTTTGGATGGCTGTCATTCTTAAATAAGTGAACTTTCCCATAAGTCATTATTATCTTTCACATATTGCAAAATTGTGATATTCATAGGACTTAAAGTGGGAGAAACAAGATTCTTAATGTTCCTATATACCACCCTACCTCTTTGACAGTGTTGATTCTTCCACAATTCTTATACTTGTGCTATGCTATTGTGTTTAAGGGGAAAGGAAATAGGAAGGAAAGATAGAGAAAGCCAAGTGATAAGAAAGATGTAGGAAAGATTTGCTGGCAACCTTTCAAAGGTGTTTCTATGGAGAATTTAAAGTATATTGATAGAATATTCTATTTCATTTCCATTAATATATATTTTTTCTTATTAATATAGAGTCTAGCAAAATAAAATCCTGGAATCAGGGATTTGAGAAAGGGTGTTAGATTTCAAATATATCAAGGCAAATCGTTTGCAACGTCTACCATCAAGATGTGGTATTTATGAATTGATACATGCACACTTATGTTCACTGAAACAATCTTCACCGTGGAAAAAAAATGGGAGCAACCTAAATGGATACAGTGGAAGAATGGGTTAAAGCACCTTTGGGTGTATACACACAACAGAGTATACACGATGGTATTGTGGTAGTTACATCATCTGTTGTCAATTTGATATTTGAGTGAAGGGGTGGAGGTTAGCCTGTCAATCAGGTCGCAGCTTGATGACCTCATTTGGAGGTGCTAAGGAGATAAATAGCTCACAGGAGGTGGGAAACATACTCACTCTCTGTGAGACATGCTTGCTGACATGACAGATAGAGCTATGGCTAGAGCCCTGGAGCTGAAGGAGCCACTGGAGACCCCTGCCAGCACTGAGATGCCTCGACTGCCAATGGATCCACAAGACTTTCCACCCACAGGCCTGTGATCTTCCTGAATTCAGTGTCATTGCATGTGTTTTGTGAGTCTGAGGAGAAATTTATAGATTCAACATATGGGCTAATATCAGACATATAGACTTGATCTCGACTGGGCTGGGATGTTTTCTCAACATTGAATTGCTCTTGTATGTAAAGCTCTTTCTTATACACATATGAGTGTCTGTGAATTTGTTTCTGTAGTCTACCCAGACTAGCACAGTTATCAAAATCATAGTCTCAGGGGACACCACATAATATGATATGGCATAGAGGTGCCCTGGTATTGTCATGGTTATGCATCGGACTTCTAACACCAAGGTCAATAGTTTGAGACCACTAGCTGCCACTTGGGAAGAAGACAGGCCTTTATATGCCTATTAAGAGCTATAGTCAGGGAAACTCCCCGGGGGCAGTTCTACCCTATCCTATAGCTGAGCTATGAGCCATCATTGATTCAATGGCAGTGGCTTTTGTTTTCAAAGATAGTGTTTTATATCTTAATTTGATGACTAGTGACTAGGGTCTTCAAAGCTCGTGCGCAACCATTTATGGTGCAATCACTAGTCTCTCCCTATCTGGAGGAGAGGAGAATGATAACATTCTGAAGTCATAATGAAGATGTTTAGTCCAGTGTACTAACGGAGCAGTCGCACACAAGCTGACAGGATCCCATGACCTGAAAAACTACAGGGTATCAAACTACACTCTCAACTTCTCTAGAATAAACCACTCCAGAAAGTCTGGATGTGTTAGTTTGGGAGGCTAGAGAAACAAATGTGTTAGAGAGAACTCTATATCAAAGAGTAATTGAATAAAACAAAACATCCCAGTCCAGTCCAGATCAAGTCCATAAATCTGATATTAGCCCATATATCCGATACTAGTACATAAATCCTCTGTAGACTCATGTAGCACATGCAATGATGCTGAATGCAGGAAGATCACAGGCCAGTAGGTAGAAGGTCTTGTGGATCCAGTGGCAGCAAAATCATCTCAGTGTTGGCGTGGGTCTCCATGTGTCTCCTTCTCAATAGCAGAAAAAGAAAGCAGAGAGAGTGTTTGTCCTACTTGCAGGGAGGGAGACAGGAAGGAGTTCCTGGAATCCTCAGAAGAGCCATGCCCACACAGAGGGCTCATTGGCTATGACCTGATTGACAGGTTAGACTCCATCCCTTCACTCAGATTGACAGTAGATTATGTCACTGTCACACTGGATAAAGTTTTAATGTGTTTGCTCAATGGACAACAGCAAATTTGATTCAAGCATAGACTTGAAAAGTGCTGGTCCGGGGGACTTGCTGGCCCATGGACATCAGAGTCCCTACGGATATAGCCTGAGTGATTATGAAACATTTGTGCTTTAGGCATTCCTCATACCCTAGATGGCAGATAATTGAGCAACTATTCAGTAAATGATGTCACCTGATTCAAAATGTATTCTGAATTAAGGACAGATTTAGAATAAAACGCTCTGGGCTACTCTAAGATTTCCATTTCATAAACTATTGTTTTTAAACTCCATTGCTCAAAAGCAAATTTGCATAGTTTCTACTTTGCTTGGTGGTAGGAAATACTATTATTTCTTTTAGTATCTTGACTTACTTGAGCAAAGCATTACTGAAATGGTGATTTTTCAAGACACAGCTTTCAAAAATTTACTTCAAGTACTCCTTGTTTTAATCATATGTTCAGGCCAGTAATTTGTAAATGTATTTCATGTTGTTCCAGGCATTTCTTAAAATATTTGCAAGAATGTTGGCATAACCATAGTATGACCAGTTAGTTATCAATGACAAATGTATGATAGAACTTAATTCCAGAATCTTCAAACACTCTAAAGTCACGGAACAGCTTATTGAAAAATGTGGTTTGGGTCCTCTAAACAAAATTTCCCTCAAATGGATGCATATGTGGCATGCCATTGCATATAAAGGCATCAAGCCTTTAAATCTCTTCCTTTGAATATTGCTATCATTTTGGGGGGGAAAATAGCAATCCCTGTTGGCTGTGCTAACGGTTGAAGATAGCCCTAAAATGTGTAATTTCAAGTGTTCACCAGCGTGCCGTGACTGACACTGGCACCATTTCTTAAGCTGTCAGAGATCTGGCGTGGGTTTGCAACAGCAGATGTTTCTGGGAATCTTCTCCACATGAACTGTGAAAGATGTACTGTAAGGGACAGATGTGTTGGTTGCATTTTTGCCTTTTTTAAATCACTTATTACAGAAACATTATACTTTCTGGGAGAAAATAGCAGCTCTGGGATGAAGAATTCCTTTATTTTAAAAGTTCGCCTGGGAGATTTTGATCTCTGCTTGCAATTTTGATGGACTGAGTGACATAGAGTGAGAGTATCCCATTCGAGACAGCTAAGAGATTGGGGGACACTTATGAGGCAGTGGCTATCAGATGGAAGACAACTCAGTCCAAGACGGCAATCCCTTTGAAAATCAATACTAATGAGGTGGATCTTGAAATCCCAGTAAATTTCTTCCTGAGTATGATTTCCCACTTTGAAGCAATGTGCTGGAGTCTAATCACAGCCATGACCCCACTGAGCAGAGAAGGCAGAGATCAACATGTGGGGCCACTGAAGAGGCTTCGATCTCTGGGCCTTGAGTTTGCTGAATGGGGTGCTCGTAGAGGCTGGCACAGAGTTTTTGGATATGAGCTGGGCTTTTGCTGCTAAGGTTGAGAAACAACAAGTCTTTGGTTCACCCAAACGTTTAAGCACTAGCGACTTACGAACTGAAAGGTTGCTGGTTTAAAGCCACCTCAGCAATCTAGTTGTGTCAGACTGCAGTCACTGAAAACCCTGACACATAATGTGGCTTTGAGCTAGAGTCATTTGAACACAACTTTTTCCCAGTTAAAACTTGCATCGTCTTTGCAACAGCTTTGGAAGAGGAATGAGGACATGGAGTCTGTAGTTGACCCAAGTGGGGAACACAGATGGCCCTTTAGGGGGGCAGATTGTGGGGAGCAGAATATCAGCACAATGAAAAAGTCTCTGAGATCTAAAGGGGGGTCTCCTAGAAACTTTGTACCTTTGTATTGATCCACACAAGCATGAAATGTCGTACTGATAGGGCAATAAACGGAAAATATCTATTGATATAAAAGATCCAAAAACAATATCAGCCAATTTCACACAGTAACAATAATGAGTAATGAAGAAAGCAGAAATGAATTTATTCAGAATGTATTTGAATTATGCTGTTGGAAAATAATATTCTGGGCTATTGGAAGCTGCATGCAGATCTATTTTAGAAGTACAGCAGGCATGCTCCTTAGAAGCCAGGAGGGCGAGGCGTTGCCTCATGGACTTGGATTTGCTATTAGGAGAGAGCAGTCGATGAAAAATGATATCAAGCTTGGTAAAGTGGAGGTTTAAAGAAAAAGAGCAAGATTCTCCAAGTGACAAATTTACTTCGTGGTTGCTCAAACAAAATAACTGGGACAATGGGGTAGGACGAAGCAGTGGTTTATTCTCCTTCCATGGGGTTTCTATGAGTAGGAACCAACTAAATAGCATCTGATAACAACAACTGTCTTACAACAGTTTAATAACCTATTTTTTATAAGCTCAAAGCTTTTTTATCAAGATAAACTATAGTTTGGGTCAGAAAATAAATATAAGGACATTTGTAACCATAGGAAAATTAAGTGAATTAGGTTAAAATCAGTAAGATAAGTATATTAAAATTCTCTGATATTTGGATTTTAAATATCACTTTCAATGGAAACCATGAATCAAACCAGAATTATTAAGGGACCTTAGAAACTATAACAGAATTAAATAAAAATACAGCCGAATGCATGAGTCCTAATAATCAATCAATCAATACAAAACATAAACAGAGGTACTGGCATGTCTGAACTGGTTGACTTCAGGCCCAAATAAAAAGCAAACAAGAACCCTTCCATTTTGCAATGAAATAAAATTGTCATTCTAAATTATTATTATTATTTTGTCATATCTTACACCATCCAACATCTCCCTTCACTCACTTCTTTGCTGTCTGTCCCCTGGGAAGTAGGTTATATGTAGATCCTTGTAATCTGTTCCCCCTTTCTCCCTCACCTTCCCTCCACCCTCCCAGTATCACCATTTTCACCCCTGGTCCTGAGGGGTTCATCTGTCCTGGATTCCCTGTGTTTCCAGTTCCTGTCTGCCCCAGTGTACATCCTCCAGTCCAGCCTGATTTGTAAGGTAGAATTGGGATCATGATAGTGGGGTGCCGGGGGGTGGGGTAGGAAGCATTTAAAAACTGGAGGAAAGTTGTATGTTTCATTGTTGCTACACTGCACCCTGACTGACTCATCTCCTCCCCACGTCGCTTCTGTAAGGGGATGTCCGTTGTCTACAGATGGGCTTTGGGTCCCCACTCTGCACTTCCCTTCATTCACAATGCTATGATTACTTCGACACCTTGCGTTCACACAGGCTGGTGTGTTTCTTCCATGTGGGCTTTGTTGTTTCTCAGCTAGATGGCCGCTTATTTACCTTCAAGCCTTTAAGAACCCAGATTCTATATCTTTTGATAGCCGGCCCCCCCCCAAAAAATTGTCATTCTAATTTTTTAAATTACCATTTAGCCTTTTGTCAAAATATTACTTCTTGAAAAGCAATGAAACCAAACAAGAATTTTCCTATATAAAGAGTTGCTTTGTGCCTTAAAAATATGTATGCGGTTGCCCAATAGAAGGCATCTTGGTCAGCAGATGGATAAGCGATCGTCCTGATGATGGTAAGTGAAGTTATTGTTTAATTGCTCCTATGCTTTAAGTCGATTGTGGCATCCACTGTGCCAATCCACCTTGTTGAGGGCCTTCCTCTTTTGCCCTGTCCCTCTACTTTACCAGTGTGACGTCTTTCTCCAGGGACGGGTCTCTCCTAACAACAACCCAAAGCATGTAAGACGACGTCTGACCATCCTTGCCACTAAAGGCTGCTCTGGCCACACTTTGTCCAAGACAGAGTTGTTTGTCCTTTCAGCAGTCTTTGTGGTGGTTCTGTGTCGGGCTGAGATCGGAACAGATGGCAATTGGAAACCACCCGCATGTCCTTGGAGAAAGACTGGGGTTTCTACTTCTGGAAACAGTGTTCCCTGCGAGTCAGCATTGACTTGAAGACCTTGAGTTTGGTTTGGTTTAGCCGTCCATGGTATTTTAAATATTCACCAGCACCACAGTTCAAATACACCAATTTCCCCTTAGTCTTCCTTATTCAATGTCCGACTTTTATATGAGTGAGAGGCAATTGAAAATGTCAGGCAGTGGTTCTCCACCTTCCTAATGCCGCGACCCTTTAATACAATTCCTCATGTGGCGGTGACCCCCCCAACTACAAAATTATTTTCGGTGCTACTTCATCACTGTAATTTTATTACTATTATGAATCAGGCAACCCCTGTGAAAGGGTCGTTCGATCCCCAAAGGGGTTGCGACCCACAGGTTGAGAACCTCTGGGTCAGGGCCACCTTAGTTTGCAAAGTAACTCCTTGCTGTTCAATACTCTAAAGAGATCTTATGCAGCAGATTGACCCAATCAATGCTTTATGTGGTCTTCTGACTGCTGCTTCCATGAGCATTGACTGTGGATCAAATGCACTTAAAACCTGTAAATAACTTTATAACGAAGACAGGTATATATCATGTGTTGGTTCACCTCCTCATTCCAAATTAAATTTGTACACCCGAGGATTTCCCACTGATGAGCTCTGGTTACCTGTTGCACTGCTAACCCCAGTTAGCAGATAGACCCCACCAGGCCCCCTACTGAAGGCTAGTCTTTCTACTCTGGTAATGAGTTCCAGTTGCAGAAACCGCAGGGGCTTGTTAGTTGGAGATCTTGCACTGGGTTTCTTCCAGGCTTACATAAATTTGTAACCAAGGGAGAGATTCAGTTTGCTAAAATAAACAACCTGCAGATGTGACCAAAAATTAACCCCTGACAAAATGATTTGCTAAACAAATCTCCTGATGTAACAGCCTCAAAATGCAAGAAATATGCCTACTGATTATGTTTAAACTTGTAGTTTAATGAGCCCTTGAAAACTTTTGCTATGTTTCGTATTCCTCCCCAACATGCCCATCAGCGCAGACTTCTGCTTGCTACACCTTTAAAAACCTTTACCATTCTCCCTGCAATTTGGAGTGTTGCAACATTTTGCTTGGTTGTCTATAAATAACCCCCTTTTAAAAAAATGATCCTTTCCATTAAATAAAATGTCTATTTTACTTTGTAGCAGAAAGTCAGTCTAGCATCTTCCCTGAGACAAGGCAGACCACCAGTGGTGGCACTTTGTTAAAGCATGGTTTACAACGCAATGTATGGCAATAAGTGCTGACGATCAAATGGAAGTTGTCAGGCCAATAATGAAAGTTTACGCATTAGAAAGCAAGACCAAGATTGTAAAAATAATGGAAGATAAACACAAATGAGAAACTATTCAAAGAAAACAAGACTGATAAGGGTAGAAATAATAGAATATAAGAAAAATAATATTGAAATATCATAGAAATTGATGGCAGATATTTTAAAATTGTCCGTAAGTCTGACATGCCTAATCTAAATGAAAATCTACTACCATCAAATGGATTATAGCTCAAAGCAACCCTATATAAGGTTTCTGAAACAGCCAATTTCTGTATCATGTTTCTGCTGAAGAATTACTGGTAGAATTGAACCACCAATGTTGTGGTTAGCAGCCTAACAATTAACACCACAGCATCATAGAAAACAAAACTAAATGTTGACTCATAGTGGCCCCTGTGGATTTCTGAGACTGTAACTGTCGACAGAGCCGAAAGACCAGTCTTTCTCCCTCAGAACTGCTGGTGGTTTCAAACTGGTAACCATGCAGATTACAGCTCAACACATAACCACTACACCACCAGGGCTCCTTCATAGCACCACAGAGAGGAGTAAACAATAAACACATTACTAATATCAGCAATGGAGACAGAGACATTTCAACTTTTAAAGTGTGACTACCAGGTGAAAATACCTGAAGTTTCGTTCTCTTATCAAGTAAGAATACAAAACAAGAGTAAGTAGAACAGCGGAGAGCTTGATCCAGGCAATAATTAGAGGAACTTTGGGAAGGGGAGTGTAATGGGCTCTAAAGCAATGTAATCATAGCACTACCTGCAGTCTCCCAGGATCAAGATTGGTACATTTTCATATAATTATGGGGAATTTGTAAACAAAGTCTGTCTCCAGGTAGTGATTTCTAGGAATGGGGAAGGGGTTTCCTAGAATGGGTTGGGTTATGAAAATGAAGTGCCTATGGAGTTGTTCTCCAAGATAACGTTGCCTATGAAGGCTTCTGGGAGGATGTGTATAGAAAGAATAGTGCCTAGGTTCTTAGGGTCCTGTCTTTAAAACTAGTGAATATCTAAAGAAGGTGTTAGCTAGCGCATGCAGAAAAAAAAAATCACTCCAGTCTGAGTGGGATCAAAGTATTTTTAATAAAAATCTATGATCAGGGTAGGGGATTGTATTAGAATTTATATTCTTAGCATACATTTGCAAAAGGCTACAGATAATAGCGAAAACCCAAAATGTATTTATAAAGTCTACTCCTGGTTTGAGCCTTCACCAAATTCCTACTGACTTTTAACCAGGAATGTGGAAGTTTTGCCGTTAGCCAGAGGACATTAGAAAGTAGATTACTATCTGTGGTAGTTACATAATTTCACGTCAACTTGAAGACATATAACAGTGTAATATGTAGGGGTGGTATTCAACCTGACAATCAGGTCAGGACCTGATATAGATGCCTTTGGGGCATGGCCTTCTCCTAAGGAGGGTCCTGGGAACCTCTCCCTCTCTCTGCCTTCACCTTCCTGCTGGGAGATCTGCCAGGACCCCCCCATCACAAGACTTTGCTCCCACTGGCCTGTGATCTTCCTGCACTGTACATCATTGCATGTGGCTGTGCGAGTCTGAAAGGGGACTTAAGGACTAGTATTGGACTTAAGGACTTGAGTTGGATTGGACTGGGATGTTTTATTGATGCATAATTACTTCTTGATATAAAGTTATTTCTTACATATATGAGTGTATCTGGGTTTGTTTCTCTAGTTAACCACACTATCACTCCCCTAAGCAGCGGAAGCAGAGCAGTCTCCCTTAAGGGCTTGCCTTGGGGTGTCCTTGGTGAGCATTGGGGTACAAGAGTCCCATACTCATCCGTCATACCCTGACTGCTTTGGTCACAGTGTTCTGGGCCTATCTTTTAAGCTCTTCTGTCCAGCTTAATATACATGCCTCAATCTTGTCCCCAAACCTGTTCTGCATTCTATTTCCCACAGGTATTAAATTTTAAACTTAAATCAATACATTTTGTCATTCTATTTTATGTACCTCAATAAATGATTTTAAATGAATAAAAATAAAAACTTTGTTAAACAGAAGATGAGACAATTCACTGCCAAGAGTCTTGCACTAGAAGAAATGTTCAAATGAGTTATGCAGAGGGAAAAGGCACCAGATGGAACTTTGTATCAACAGAAAATAACGAAGGACACTAAGCATTGTAAATGTGGGCTGAAATAAACACTTTTCATATTTTAAAAGTTATTTTAATGGAAAACAAATTAGCACCACCTTATAGAATCTGTAATATATTTAAAATGAAAAGGTATGACAATAAGACCATGTGAGTGCACGCGTGTGTGCACACATGTGCAAACACATACACACAAAAGAGGGGAAATGAAAGCATACTATGAAAGACTTATATATGAATGTCAACTGAGATAAATTAAAGTTACATACTATAAAGCCAAAAGCAACTATTAATATAAAATAAAAAGGAATAGATTTGAAGACATTAGTCTTGCTAGACCAGAGGATATACACTGGTACAGATAGGAACTGGAAACACAGGGAATCCAGGGTGGATGATCCCTTCAGGACGAGTGGTGTGAGTGGCGATACTGGGAGGGTAGAGGGAGAGTGGGTTGGAAAGAGGGAACTGATTACAAGGATCTACATGTGATCTCCTCCCTGGGGGATGGACAACAGAAAATTGGGTGAAGGATGACGTCGGACAGGGCAAGATATGACAAAAATAATAATTTATAAATTATCAAGGGCTCATGAGAGAGGGGGAAGTGGGGAGGGCGGGGGAAAATGAGGACCTAACACCTGGGGGCTTAAGTGGAGAGGACATGTTTTCAGAATGATGAGGGCAATGATTGTACAAATGTGCTTTACACAATTGATGTGTGTATGGATTGTGATGAGTTGTATGAGCCCCTAATAAAATGATTAAAAAAAAGATGTACAATCTCAATAAATTAAAATGCAGGCTGGGATAAGCAAATAGATAACAGCTACCTAGAAGACTTAGGCCCAACTATTTAAAAAACTCAGTGACCCTTAAAAAAACACACACACCTCACGGTCAATGAGTTGATTCTGACTCAAAGTGACAGAAAGCCTCATCTTTTTTCTGAGCGGAAGATGCTGATTTTGAACTGCTGGTCTGTGGTTAGCAGCCCAGCTCACAATCCATTACATTACCCGGGACACCACAGGAGAAAATGAAGCTCTCTACTCCTGTAAAAATTCACAGTCCTGGAGACCCACAGGACATCCACTCTACTGTGTCCTAAAGACTTGCTATGAGTTGGAATCAAAGGAGTTATTAAAAGAGAAAAAAATCAGCTATAAATAGTGTAAGTTTACCAATCCAGATAGTTCTTTTCTGACTCGTGTGATCTACCAAAGATTGTAAAAAACAAGCAAAATTAGGTGATGTATGGGATTCCCTACCCATTAAATAAAATGAATTCATCAGTAAAGGATATTCCACAAGGATTGTGCCAACTCAGTGGTTTTATTGATGGATTCCAACAATACTACAAAAATAATATACCACTTTACTAGAAACTTTTCCAGAAAGTGGAATATTTGAGACCATTTCTCCATCCTTTATGGAGGTATGTATTCTTTTCATAGAAAAAAAAA
>NW_022103928.1:33013994-33028040 GCF_000313985.2 Echinops telfairi | reverse complement strand
TACACTGCACCCTGACTGGCTTGAGACTCTAACTCTTTATGGAGTGAAGGCTTCGTCTCTCTCCCTCGGAGCAGCTGGTGATTTCATGTGGCTAATCTGGCAATTAGCAGCCCAACACATGATCACTAAGCACTAGCAAGTAAGAACGCAATGCATCTTGGGAAAACGCTTGGTCAAATGAAATAACAACAAATAATAGGAAAGCAAATATTTAACAAACATCACATTTTATAAAAATTAATTTTCTCTTGTTTAACTGCCTAGAAGTGCCAAAAGTATCTACCCTTTCTAATGCAACGGCACCCTTGGCCACTACTCTTCAGTATTTCTGTTTAGGCACTCTGGTAGCTATTAAGGATAAATGTATGTTTCATTCCTAAAGTACTCTGCACCTTATTGATAGTCTTATATATATGTAATTCCAAGGAAGCCTAGTGTGTTATGAGTTGGTCTGCCAACCTCTAGGTCAGCAGTTCAAAGCCTCAAGCCACACATCAAGAGAAGAGGAGACTTTCTACGCCAGTAAATATTTACAGTCTTGGAAACTCATGGAGGCAGTTCTACTCAGCCCTACAGAGTCTCTATGAGTTCGAATTGACTTGATGCCAATGAATTTGTTTTTTCGCTTTTATATGTAATTCCAAACTGCATGATGATATAGGTTGTCAACTGTCCTTTTGCTCTCCCTCCACCACCAACAATTACTGGAGGGGAAAAAAGGCCTGTATGAACAATAATTGAAGAATATGAATGATAACTAAGGATATTTGTGGGAAACTAACACTGAGGGAAATATGACCTAATTTATAACAGAGGGAGTCTGGAAAGATAGCATTCCATGGTAGGAAAGCCACCACTTTGGTAAGGCAGAGAAGTCCCAGCACATTATCCTGCTTGAAATATCATTCCCACAGATTCTCTCCTAGCAGCTTAAGTGAGCACATGGTTGATTCTCTCTCCCTATAGAAGCAGACAATCTTTGGTTATCTCCTCCCACCATGGTACCCATTCCCCTATTACCTTCCCCCAATCCAAGTATTAGAATTCCTCACCGGTGAGCTCAGGGACTTGACAGTGGTTACCACGCAACTGTGACAGGGAACTACTGACTATGCATGTCTTACGGCTACCTATAAATATCCCAAGATAGTAAAAATACCCTCTCTTCTCCTCTCTGTCCTCCCACCTCCACGTGGACCACCAAGAGGGCCTGAGGTGAGCATGCTACCATAAATTGTATCTAGATTCCTTGATTTTATTTTCTCTCCTATCTCCTATGACTATACTATAACCTTTATATATTATTGCTGCACAATTGCGCCTACGGACCTTTCCGTTGTTAGAGGCTGGTTTCTTCTGACAGATATTAATCAAATACTTTCAATTGATTCTGTACGCACCAAAATATGAACAAAACGACTAGGCATTTTGCTCTCAGCAGTCTTTGTTCCATACATCAGCAAGCTAAAGGTTTCTTCTCCCAATCTCTTTCCACAGTCAGCACTCATCTCCATCGGCAACTCGTCTGCAGTTTAAGCGTTTCCCTTTCAATACCCTACATGAATCCATTAATCAGGCCCAACAGCTTCTCCTTATGGTATGAAACCTACCAGTATTCTAAACACAGGGATATTGAACCCGATACTCAATAAGTAAAATCATCTCAATGTTGCTATATTTTAAATTATTATTACTAATCTTGTTTGTCTGTTTTTTGCTCGATGTTCTCATCTTCATATATGTATATGTCCTCGGGGTAGGTTTTCTAGATATCATGATGAGGATATTGGTGGATATAGACTAAACAACTTTTATTTGTTTATGTATTTATGTTTACTAAATTACAACCATATTTGGGGATTATGAAATAGTGCTCAGTGGGCTAGTTAAAGTTCAAAGAATTCCAACAAATATGAAACAATCTGAATTGACTATTTTTCCTCCATAAATTAAAGCAATTTATTGGGGCACAAAATGTTAAATTTTTCAGAAGAACTTATATTCGTTCATATTATTTTCTTGGGGATTTGAGGGCTTTTTGAAACACCAGTGCATATACATTTTGGGACAAGCATTTGTCTTCCATAATGTTCTACATGGGCATATAATAATTTAAAACTCTAGGTATAGAGCTATCCCCTCGCTATTGTTTTCTTGAGATTTTACATTTTATCTAATTCTGAGTACTTAGCAAGTGTTTTCCTTTACAAACAACTTGATCACTCTATTCAGAGATTATAAACTGAGAAATGCCATCCACATCAATTTTTTGTTCCAATTTGCAGCATAGAATGCCCTCCATTACAGTTATTAGAGGATTTGTGTGCCAGCTTAGAATTATGTTTCCTCTTCTGCAAGAGATTTCACGGGAACTCTTGTGCCCACCTAACCTTAGACTAATTGTACAATTAGTACAGCAATATAAAGCCTCTAAGCTAACACAGGGTCCCCCGTGACATGATTAACTCCAGGAATTCCAGGCAACAGGAGTCAGTCACAGAGTGCAAACTAATTAATGTTGGAAGTCAAGAATAGGGACGAGGGGGGTCTCACAGCTGGCATGTTCCCCACACTACCAATGGTGATGGACATTTTTTTTAAATGAGAATTGTTCTCTCACTGACGTTTGTGATTTTCCCCCCTACTCTCATCATTTAAAACCTTTTTATTTTCCATGTATGGGGAAACAGTGAGTAGAGAGATGGTTAAAACTATGAAAACACAAAGAGTAAAATTAAAAGTAGCTGCACTTTGACACTGGCAAGAGATAGCATTCTGAAGGCAGGTGCCTGCCTATTTGGAGGAGCCGTGTAAAGTTAGGGCTACTTTATGTTCTCCCCAAATCTCTGTTTTCAGTTATAGAAAGCACGGCTGGTGAGGGCCCAAGGGTAAATAATTGATTTGGGGTCGTTTAATTTGCAATGCTGTGACAAACCCCCTATATATTATATATGTACAGATATCTATATGTACGTACATAGCACACAGGAAGATTAAAAATAGCTGATAAAATAATCCCATTCATATAATTTATGGAATGTAATGAATAAAAAGACCTTTCTAGAATCAGAATATGATGTCGGAAGTCTTCCTTGTTTAATTCCCAAATAGGACAATCTGAAAATCAATTGCTCCAAGACTTTGGTAACTTTTTATTGATATGAATGATTTCTGAATATCAAAATGAAAATAGGTTTAAATCCTAGTTGATATATTTTATAAACATAGAGACATAGGCTGACATTTTGTGAGAAATCCCCGACCAGATCCAGAATAGGAGCAACGTTAGTGGTTTTACCAAGCCAACCTGAAGAGCCCGCAGTACAGTTCACCACGGAGTTAGTACATGCTGACTATACAAAGAGCGGCAGTACTACGTGAAGGAGGCTCATAAATAGTTAATACCTGTAAGTCATCTTGGAAAATAAGTGGCGACCAAATACAATATTAAAATAGCCATGGAAAACACTGACATCTAAAACAAAGCCGCTTAAAAGAATGAGTAATCTTATGAAATAGTTTAAGGTGACAATTACAAAGTTTATGCTGACAGATACAAACTCTGTGCTAACGACCAAAGCCAAACCTAAACCAAGCTAAGCCGAACAAAAAAAATCAAACTGATCACCATCAAGTTGATTTCCACTCCTACTTACCCCAGTGCTTCAGTTTTGTGCTTTCCATTGGATTTTCAATAGCTGTCACCCTTCAGGAGACTGTAACGCAGTTCTTGACTCTAAGACACCACTTGGTAGATTTGAACCACCAACCATGCAGTAAGTCAAAGCTGAGACCTTACTTGTTTGCCCCCCTCAAAAGACTACTAATACCATGCTGCAGATTGATGAATAAAAGACTTCCATTGCTAACTATATTATATAAAATTGATTTGGAAATAAAACCACTCCTTTGTTATATTAACTGATTAATGACTCATTAAGCCAGAAAAATTCTAACTATCAGACCATTGGTGTTTGGGAATTTCTTATTTATGGACTGAAAAGTGACATTGGGTGACTGATATCGTAGGGGAAACAAAAGCTTGTTACAGAGACCCTAAAATGATATATCAGAAAGTTTTAAAATTTCAATGTCGCCACTTTATTGTAACTATATTTGATTTAGTTTTCTAAATTTTCTTTCTTTATATTTTCTATATTCTATTTTTATATTCCTATGTTTTCTTTTCTTTAGTTTTCTATGTTTTTCAATGTACTATTGATATACCCTCAGGATCATGAAAATATACTGTGTCTATTGGACCTTGAATTTCACTGGCTACATTATAAATATATTAATATAGTATACCTGTAATTTTTTATATCTGTATTAGAGCATAGAATCAAAGGCAAATTTTATTACTGTACAGTTTTAATTATATTTTTAAGTTAAATACATAGTAGAATTATGGGGTGCCTACTCTTGGTTACTTCAGTGCTTTCTATAAGAAGACATAGTCTGGGCTCAGATCATTAGAAGAACTTTAATCCTTTAGAACAATTTTTCAATATTGTTTACACCAGAGATCCTCTTGTACAAATCCCCTTTACACAAACCAAAATAACCCAGAGAGGAACTATTTGCCTCTGATCTCTGCAAAGAAGGAGAATAAAGAGGACTCCTCAGGGGATTTTCCACCATTTGAATGTACCAGGGGGAGATTAATCAAAGATACTTATGCTGTCTAAAGTACAATCAGTTACAGAGCTGCGTCCCATTGATCAAGCTACGGAAGAATAACAGAATCACAGTCACCACAGCAGCTTCGTGGTTGGCCCAGAAGGGAACCCTGGGACAGGTATGCTACTCACAAAGCAACATCTGTGAGCAAGGGTTAGGCTCCCTCGTTTTCTCAATCACAAAACTGATTAGGTGTTTTTTGCCTTCACGTACAGTTCACATTAGAATTGTTGGTGTTAAGTGCCATTGAATTGATTTTTGACTTTCAGTAAATTCAAAATTCTACCGTAGGATCTCTGACTTTGTTTCTCTCAGAAAAGCCATCTCTCTGACTACATTCCCTTCTTCTTTGTTTCCAACTTTGGCATTTCAATCACCAGTAACTATCAATACATGTTAATTGTGTGTTGGATCAATTTCATACATCAGAAATTGGTAAAAATCTTCAATTATCTTAGGGTTGGCGCTAGTGTTCGTGAATAAATTGGAATATTTGTATTCATTGGTCTTCCTTGTAGGCATCTGACTATTATCCTCTCACTGACAATATTGTACTTCAAAATAGCTTCAGAAGGAGATGTCATTCCTCCTTAAATGTCATTCCGGACAAAGTTCATCCTGTTTGTCTCATTCAAAATGGCCATGCCCGTCTGTCTCAGGTCACTACTGCTTATGAAATCAATTTGTTTTGTCCTTTTGGTTTTGATAAGTTACAATATTCCTAGATTCGTACTTCCTTCATTTCATGTTCTGATTATAAATGGATATTTTTAGGCATTTCTTCTCATTTTAAGTTGTGCCACACTGGCAATGAAAGTGCCCAAAGCTTTGCTGCATCTGCATTATTGGGGTTGACTCTACTTTGAGGGGCTCATTCTTTCCTTGTCACATTTTGAGTGCCTTCCAACTTACGGGCGTCATATTTTGGCACAATGTCAGACAAAGCTTTCCCTGCTGCTATCAATAAAGGTTTCAGTGGACTTCTCTCTCCTTTGGTCAGTCACCAGCTCCTCCTTTCTAGACTGCCTTATGTACTGGATTATGGCGTCCCTGCTGCTGTGTGAAACATCAGAACCATAGCTTCTACCATCGCAGTAACGTAGGAGGCACCACTGGGCAAACTGACATATATGAGTTGGTGTTTGGACTTATTGTTTTTATGAATTAATAATGTTTATATTTACAGGATGTTCAAATTAGAGGAAAAATTCAAGAACTAAGGAAACCAAACGTTTGTGTTTTATATAGTTGACAACAGTGTGTTTTTGGTTTGTTATTTCAATTTAATTAAACTTATTCCTATTTAATTAAATTTATCATCTCCTTTGTCATACACCATAGTTCCAGTTTCTTCAACAGTATCAACATTTCTATTATGACTCGATACATAAATCCACAAATTTCATCAAGTTGTTAACACATTTTGGACAGATTTCAGTTTCTTCAACTGTGAAATAAGGCAATTGAAAGAGATAGTTCTGGAATTTAGTTCTAAATAATGAAAATTATCCACCTTACTATAACTTTAATTAAAATCCAAGAAAATGAAATGTCTGCTCTTTCAAAAAGTCCTGGCAGGGGAGAACTATATCAGGAGGCAGTGTGGCTATGGCACTCTGTGAAAAGCATGTTCCCTTACTCTAGTGGTCTATGAAGAGAAGTAGAACGTCTCATCAATAGCTCCTCAAGCAATTATCTTTTCAGACTCAACTAAGGAAGTCCGTTTTTTAAAGGTTATTAATTTATTTTATAAATCAATAATATCACAAGCTTAACTGAAAATCCATGTTATCATCTACCTAATAATGATAACTTAATTTATTTAATATTAAAATGGCTTTGCGATGACATTGTTCATTTTTTTAATTTGATGGGCATTTTTGTGGGCTTCATGATAGAAAACTCCTTCTGTTATTGCCATTGGTAGTACACGAGAGATTCCAAGCCTAATGTCCCTTTAAAATCAATTCAAATAATTTATATTTGATATATCAACATAGTGAAAACAGTCCAACCACTACCCGTTGTGTCTCTTCAATCAGACAGCATCATAAGGGATGGAGGAATGTGTTCTAGACATACATATGTAATTGCCTTAGACCTCAGAATCTCTCTTTCCTTGAAACTCAGGAAGTTCTAGAAATACACCGATACTTCTCCTTGATCATTCTACCCTCTGTGCTTATCAATTAATTACCAAATACTTATTTTCTATTAATAATCAATGGTAATCTGAATTCAATAGTAATCTGAATTCCTACTCAGTTCTCCCACTTTACAGTGCAAAATATAATACCCAACCGTGGTCTATTTTTATAGGCATTTCACCACAAATTATATATATTTTTAAATTGTTAGCATATTGTCTCTTATTTTTAGTGACACATGTGTTGAGGGTAGAACTGTGTTCCTAAGATTTTTCATGGTTGAGCATTGTGTAGTGGGTGAGGGGGGAAGGAAGGACATTGGTATGTCCTTATTCTGAGGCCTCTCTGCTGGACTTGAACCTCCAGCCTTTCTAGTAGCAGTCTAGCATGTTAATAGGTTTCACCACTCAAGAATTCCACAAGCATAACACGGCACAAGAAGTCCTTGATAGCTACTAGTGGATTTGATGACGATTAACTCCTTGGATGGTGCAAATGGCTAAATACTTGAATGGCCACCTTAAGTGAACATACGAAAGAGAAGGGAAAAAAGTCAGAACAAGTGCGGGCACTAACACACACACACACACACACACACACACACACACACACACACACACTCAGGCAAGAACTAATTGGAAAATGAAGAGCAGTAGTTCACTCCAATCTGTAAATGTGCAATTTACTCAACAGTTTCTTTCCCTAAGCAACAATTTGAGGATAATGAATTCATTTTTAAAATCACAGAACTTTATTTGGGGGATGTACACACTTAGAGAAGGCACTGAAAGCATAGAGATCATAAAAAAGTATTTATTCCGAAGGTGTCAATTTGAATGCAATCACAGCACATGTGCCTGAAGCAGTAAACAAATCATGCAAAAACTGAACAACCCTCCCAACCTTTTGATAGACAAATTGCATAATGATGATGCGTCCTCTGATTGGACTATTGTTTTTCTGTTTGTTTCAGATACTGTAGGAACTTCAGGTAGTGTCTATGTAGCAACCTGTGTTCTAAAAAATGAGAGGCCGTGTGCAAAGCTTCTCTTCAGTGTGGCCAACTGCACGTGAACAAGTAGACGATGGGGGTGAATTTGCCTCACAGAAACCAAGAATGGAAAGCCTTGCACTTACTGTGTTTAATTTCTTACCTAAAAGACCAATAAGTGATAGAATCTAGAAACCCTGGGATATGAAGAGAGAACCCCTAGTTTTTAGTTAATGGATTCAAAATCACAGGAAAGCCTAGCATTTAGGGAACAAGTTCTCTGCAGTGTTTGGGTTATCGTTGTTATTTTGCGGGTGTTTATTCAGTTATTTGCATGTCTATTTTGTGGAATGATAATTCACAAAATTGAATAAAAGCACAATATGTAAAAAGTAAAAAGAGGGTTTCACTAGTCCTTATCTCCCTCAAACTCTTTCTCAGAAGTGACAATGTTTACTAATTTCATATGTACTTTCATTTGCAAATAAGCACACACCACCCGCCTTATTTCTACATAATATTTCGAGGCTGGTTTGGTACTTAAGTACGTATGTTCAGTTTCTGGGTGGTTTTCGCGGTTCTTGCTTCTCGACGCTGAAAGAATTCACGTGGCAGAAGCACGCGTGTAATCTGAGTCACTTTCATGAGGGACAGGGAAGTTTCAAGTAGTACAGCCCCCGATAGCACATGCCCTCTCTGGAAAGCGTGCAAGGTCGCATGGTGGGGTCCTGGGAAAAGCTGTGAAGAAGAGTGCACAGAATGCAAACAAACAGACAAAGAGTGTGAGCCGTGAGAGCGAACACGAGTGTACCCAGTGCACGCAGGAAAGATCCCACCCTCTGACGTGAAAAGAGAGTGACTGAGAGCAAGCCCTGCCTGCCCTCAGCCTGTGCTATTCATCCCCTCCTCTCCCCACTTGTATGTGTGGGGGTGAGGGTGGGGGTGGGCGGGGCGATGCGTGGTTGGGGGTATTGGCCGATCACAGCGGCTGAGTTCAGGCACATGTGTGATGTCATGTTGCTGATGCCTAGTGTGGGTGTGCCCCGGTGGACTTTCACCTGTGTCTAAGTGACTTTGGTCTGTGCATGCCCTGCTTGGATTGTCCTCATCGGTGTCTAATGTGTGCCTGCTGTCTTTCTAACCCCTTTATTGTGGCATGGCCAAGGAAGTTTTGTTTAGTATAGGCATTCAGTGGAGACCATCCTCTCTAGCCCCAATCTTCCTACCTATCACATAAAGCATGGCTACACAGTCATAGTCACATTTTGTTTGCGGTCTTAAAGACTTGTCTTAAAAGAAGCAGCAATCTAAGTGAAGCGGGAACTAAGCCCACATGGAAGAAGCACATCAGCCTGTGTGATCGAAGGATGGTAGATGACAGAATCCAGATCTGGAGGAGGTAAAGTTAGCACAGTTCAAATTCTGAACACTCAATTTGCAGAAGGCTGTGGGTAACAGTGGAAATCCAAAATCCATTTACAGGATTATACCCTGTAGTGAGCCCCTCTGATCATAGTTCAGGATATAAGCAGCCTTGCTATCAGAACATTTTAAAATTGATTATGGCAAACATAATTATGCAAAAATGTAGGACTTTATCATTTGATCTCCAGTTTGGCCCATTTTAAAGTTATTTCAGTTTTCTAAGTTCCCTGCCATCTTTTTGACTGAGGTTTACCTCTGTTTCATTTTTTCATTGTTGTTAGTCTCTTGTTTCTGATTTGTATGCTTTTCTGTATGTGAAATCCAGGATAGGTAAATGAAGAAAGACAGTCACTGGGTGAATGGTTATATACGGGCTTACTGGAGAGGCTAGGGGAAAGTGGGGAGCTAACAACCAAAGAAGAAAATATTCTGAAATTGATTGTGGTGACATTGCCCAACTCTTCTTAATATAATTGAACTAGTAAATTGTATGATATGTGAACGACATGCCAACACAACTATTGAAACATATATAAAAATGGAGGATTTGGTCTGCTGACCTCTCCGCCTTCAGGTCCATGCATGTGTCAAGGCAGTGTTTCCACCTATCCAGCTCTTCCTTAAGAGTCCCATGCTTTTATTTACACATGTCAAAGTGTCAATTTTGACATCCTTGGTGGTGGTGGTGGTGCCAGCAAGTCCCCTCTGATTCATAGCAACCTTCTGCACAACAGGATGAAACACTGCTGAATCCTGAGCCGTCCTCACACCTGATCCCATTGCTGTAGCCATAGCATCAATCCATCTCCTTGAGGGCCTTCCATTCCTTTGATGCCCCTCCAAATTACCAAACATGATACCTTTATCCAAGGACTGGGCTCTCCTGACAAAATGTTCAAAGTATGTAAGAAGTCGTCTCACCATTCTTGCCTCTAAGGAGCACTCTGGCCATACTTCTTCCAAGACAAATCTGTTTGTCCTTTTAGCAGTCCATAGTACTTTCAACATTCGTCTCCAGCACAATTTTATATGCATCAACTCTTGTTCAGTTTTTGAGATAGTCAGAGTTTATTTTTGCCAACCTGGCCGATAAACACATGTGGGGTTAATTGAAGGGCAGAGAGATAAATGGCTCGGTGAGCCTCGCCTTTCTAGTTCTTGGGGCTCTTGCTTTCTGATGGTCCGACCAAGGTACAGCTGCCTTAGCCAGTTCCCTGCTTTAGCTGGCAAGGGTCACTTCCTGCAAGACATCCCGAAGGAGAAGCCACGTGAACCTACCCTGATGCAGCCCTGGGTGCTGGAGCAGCCGTGTGGAGACCCCTGCCAGCGCTGAGATGCTTACACATTCACTGACTCGGCTTTCCTCCTGCAGTCGGCATCATTGCGTGTGTTTTGTGAGATGGAGGAGGACTTTATGGATTGGTGTCAAACATATGGGTTAATGTTGGACTTGTGGGCTTGGGCAGCACTGGGTTGGGATGTTTTCTTGATGTGCACTAAACCTTTATAGAAAACTCTCTCTTATACATGAGTTTCTGTGGATTTGTTTCTCCAAAGTACCCAGACCAACACAGTCTTATTTATTCCATGCCCAATTTTTACATGCATAAGAGGCAACTGAAAATACCATGCCTTAAGTCAGGGGCACCCTATTCCTCAAAATAACATCCTTGTTTTTCAATATTCTAAAAAGGTCTAGTGCAGCATATTACCTAATGCAACATGACTTTTGATCTCTTGACTGCTTCTTTCATGAGTACTAATTGCAGATCCAAGCGAAACAAAGTTCTTGATAACTTCAATCTTTTCTCCATTTAGCATGATGTTATCTATTGGTTCACTTGTGAGGGTTTGGGTCTTTACATTGAGTTGCAATCCATACTGAAGGTTGTAACCCTTGATCTTCATCAGCAAGTGCTTTGAGTCCTCTTTTCTTTCAGCAAGTAAGGTTGTGTCACCTTCATAGTGCAGATTATTAATAAGCCTTCCTATATTCTAGATGCCACATTCTTCTTCATATTAACTTCTCTGGTGATTTGCTTAGTATACAGATAGAATATATATGGTGAGAGGATACAACCCTGTCACACACCATTCCTGATTTGAAACCATGCAATATTCCCTTGTTTAGTTTGCACAATTGTCTCTTGATCCATGTACAAGTTCCTCATGAGCAAAATGAAAAACTCCTGAATCCCCATTCTTCTCAAGGTTACGCATAGTTTGTTATGATCCACATGGTCAAATGAATTGTCATAGTCAATAAAACATGAGTAAAGATATTTCTGGTATTCTCTGCTGTAAGCCAAGATCCATCTGACATGAGCAATGTTATCCCATGTTCTAGGTCCCCTTACAAATCTGGCCTGAACCTCTCATAGCTCCTTCTTAATGTACTGCTTCAATTGTTGTTGGATGATCTTCAGCAAAATTGTACTGCCATGTGTTATCAGTTATATTGTTCTATAGTTTGAGCATTCTATCAAATGTGTCCTTTCTTTGGAATGGGCACAAATAATAGATCTCTTCCAATCAGTTAGCCAAGGAGCTTTCTTCTAAATTTCCTGGCATAAATCTGTGAGTGCTCCCAGTGCTTAATCTGCTTGTTGACACATTTCAGTTGTAATTCCATCAATATTTAAAGCATTGATTTTGGCTAATGCTTTCAGTGCACCTTGAACCTCTTCCTTTAGCAACATTGGTTCTTGCTTATATGCTGCCTCCTAAAATGGTGGAACGCCGACTAGTTTTTTTGGTACAATGACTCTGTATTTTTTCCATTATTTTTGAATGCTTCCTGCATCATTCGATATTTTGTCCATAGAATCTTTCGACATTGAAACTCAATGCCTGAGCTTTTTTTTTAGTTCTTTCAGTTTACTTTATGCCCTTTTAGTGTTCTAATCATAGGTCTTTGAGCATTTCATTATATTTGATTTGCCATCTCAATTTACCCTTTGAAACTTCCTTTTCAGTTCTTTGACTTCATTATTTCTTCCTTATGCTTTAGCTTCTCTAGGATTACGAGCATATTTCAGAGTTTCTTCTGACATCCAATTGGATCTTTTCTGTTTTTCCAATCTTTTTAATGACCTTTTGCTTTCTTCATGAACGATGTTATTGATGTCATCCCACAGAACAGCAGGCCTTCTGTCATGAGTGTTCAGTGCATTAAATCTCTTCTTGAAATTCAGGCAGGATAGAATGAAGGTCACGTTTTGGCTCTGGTGGACTTGTTTTTATTTTCTTCAGCTTTATTCAGCCTGCTGATATTGAGCTTCTTCATTGACTCAGTAGTAATCTACTGGATTTTGGCGTATCCTGTTTGGAGAAGTCCATGTGTCTTCTGTGCTGCTGAAAATGGTATTTTCTATAAATCACTGATTTTGAAAAATTCTATTATGCAATCCCAAGCTTTATTTCTATGATCAGGTCCATATTTTCCAACAGCTGTTCCTTCCTCTTTGTGTCTAACTTTTGCATTCCAATTACCATAATCTGCCAATACATCTTGATTGTATGTTTGATCAATTTCTGGCTGAAGTTGTTGGTAGAATTTCTCCATTTCTTCATCACTAGCTTTTGTGGTTGGTTCATACATTTTAATAATACCTGTATTGATAGAATTTACTTGACAGTGGGTCCTATTACAGATTGATTGATTTTGCAATGTCCTGTTTTACAATGAATGCAACACATTTCCTTTTAAATGTGTTATTCCCAGAATAGTAAATCATATGATTTTCCCATTAAAAATGGCCAATACCCATCGTTCCAGCTCACTGATGCCTAGGATATCAAACTCCATGGGTTCCATTTAATATTTGACCACTTCTAATTATCCTAGAGTCATATCTTCAACATTCCAAGTTCCATTCATTCGGGGATGTTCACATCTGTTTCTCCTTACCTTTAGCCGTGCCCCATCAGTAAATGAGGATCGCACAGGCTCTTCCCTCACTGGCTTTCCCCAACGTGTGTCACCATGGTTGACCCCACTCCAAAATATCAGCTCCTCCGTAGCCACATTTCAAGTGCCCTCCAACCCAAGAGGCCCATTCTCCAGCAGGACCTCCAACAAGGCTCATGAGGCCTCCGGGAGCCGACAACGTTTAAACGATATACATAATATTTTCAGTGGCTTCTTGCTTCCTCTATGTGGGGGGTGAGTCCGTCTTCATTGTCTGATCTTGGTCTGGAATCTGCTAGGACCTGTTCACTTTGGGTGACCCTCCTGTCATTTGAAAAAGTTCCCAGCATCACCACAATATGCACGCCACCACAGGATGGCAAATTGACAGAGAAGTGGTCGTCGGTAACCTTGGGGGGCTCACATCATATTTCTTTGAAATATTCTTTGACTTTGGGGAACAAAAGAATCTGAATGACAAGATGAGGGCTGCAAGATGAATGTCTATGATTTCCAAGGAAATTTCATGGGACATCCCTTGCTACCCTCCAACAAGGAACACATGTACTGCCTTGATGGGAAAAAAACTCCAAAATTCTTAGTTGTAATTTTTTTCTGGTCTTTTTATCACTTACCATACATACTTAGTATAAGCCAACCTGAATATCAGCCGAGGCACCTAATTTTACCACAAAAACTGCATAAAAATGTGCTGAAAAACTCGGCTTATACACCAGTATGTATGGTATGTAGGTTTCAAGATTTTTTAAATTTCTTCATAAAAATTTCGTGTGTCCTTTGAGAAAAATCTATCAAGGTGACCTCTTTGAAAACCCCTAAAAAAACAGTTGCTATAATCGTCTGAGCTGCCCTCTCTTCCTTAAATTGTATTG
>NW_022103928.1:33010081-33013088 GCF_000313985.2 Echinops telfairi | reverse complement strand
GGGAAGGTGAACATCATGGAATGCCAGTTTAATAGAACAAAGTATTCTTGTATTGAGGGAGTACTTGAGTGGAGGCCCAATGGATTGGACATTTCTTTTTTCAAATGACCCTAACAATAATAAGACAGATGTATTATTGAAAGAATTCTTCTACTGTCACCCTCTAATTGCAGAGATATATTTTAAAATGCTTCTCTTGGAATAAAGTCAAGCATGTATGAACATGATAATAGCATTTTAACTTATTCCCATATGTAGAACACATATTGATGACACCCATCTTTTTACATTTAAGAAATAGAGTGTGGAAAGTGACCTATATGTACTGTAGGATTATACAGTTCACTTAAAGTAGGAAAACAGCAATATTAGTATTCTGGTGGAATTAATGTATGACTAATGTAATACCTAGGGCACACCTCAGATAACTATACAATGTTATGTACTGCGCTTGCAACCAGTAAGAATAAATTAAGAAGTGATTATATCTAATGTTTAAGTAACTTATTGGAAATAAGAAAGGAAAAAATAGAATGAGAAACAGAGGGTTAAAAACAGAAAGCAAACAAAATGTGGACTTTAAATCTTAGTGTGTCAACAAATGCTTTAAATATCAATGGTCTGTATACAAATCAGTGGTTCTAAAGTGGCAGAGTGGATTGAAACAATCAAACAAAATATATAATTCAACAGCGTGCTATTTACAAGTAATTCATTACAGCTGCAACACAGGTTGAAGGTAAAAGGCTTGGCAAAAGATGTGCCATGTAATACTAATTTTTAAAAATTGTACTGATTTCATTAATATTGGACATTCAGAGCACACAAAACTACTCAAACAAAGAAAAAGATTGCATAATGATAAAATAATCAATCAATTGGGAAGACGCCGTAGTAAAAGTTCATAAAAATTCATGAAGTAAAATATTGACAGATTTGGAAGGAGACATGAACAGATCTGCATAGATTTATAGAACGTTCAAAACTCTACCCTCAGCATAAATGCCCTTTAGCAAGTTAACTCTTTCCTGATCTCTGGGGCAGCACAGTCCCACTCTTTTCCTTTCCAAGAATAGCATATATTCTTTGAAAGGGAATTGTAAACTGTTGGAAATGAATAAATAAGTACGTGAAAAATATTACTGTTTTACACAGTATTGTATGCGTTAATGCATTCTGTGGGTATCATTTTGCAAAATATTTGTTTCTTTTGGCTTTTTTACGGGAGGATAAGCTTCGTTGAGTATATTTTCAGGTCTTGTTTATTATTTGGAACTTTCCTCTCTTTCAATGATTCCATGTTCTTGCCAAGAATACATTTTCAAGTACCCTCAATCTTATCCACCTGTCTAGGGATCTAGAAGGTGATCCTTTTTCTGAAAGGATGCATTTGACTCACCAACTCTTTACCACTTACTGTGGATGGTCATGTGCTCCAGCGAATATATCAGAGCCCATGTTCTGTGACAAACTTTCAGAAACAGTATATTTGTCATTAATGAAAACATATGGGATCAACAAAAAATTTCAAATTGGAAAATAATCAGTTAAAAGGTTTAGAAACTTTCCTTCTATTCTTGATTTGTTGGAGTTTTTTTAAGTAATGAAATGGTTGTGTAATTTTAAATATTTTTCTCCATCTTTTGATGGTAAATATGCATGGACCAAAAGTTTATAACTTATTATTTACTCAATCTCTTATAATAGGTCTACTAAGACAAAAAAAAAAAAAAATCCTCTCAAGTCAGTTTTGTTTGTTTGCGTGTCTCTAGAAATTTGACCACTTTATAATGAGTATTTAATTTGGTTATTATGTTGTTTGCCTCTACTGTTATCCATCTCCTCGGCCTATGTAATGTTAAAAAACTTAATGGATTTCTTCTTGGGAGAGATTTTTAATGCTAGGTGAGTTCAAATGAGTAAATAACTCTCTAAGTCTACTTTTATGTGTGTGACTTTGTTTATTCAAATTTATAATTGGCAGATTTATTGTTGTATGCAATAGATCATCCATTATCATTGTGAATATTATTCTGTTGTACAGATTTACCACAATTAATCCAATCTACAGGTGAAGGATATTTTGATAATTTGTGTTTTGTGTCTATTAATAATAGGGCTATACCTATTCATTAAATTTATAAATAGCATATGTTTATAGTAGCTTTATTCATAATTTTCTTAAATTGGAAGAAATGAAGGTGTCTTAAAATGTCATTGTATAACTAAACTATGACATATTCATACCAAGAAGCATTGTGTAAATATAAAAATAAATGAGCTGTAAACTCACAAAACTGCTATGAAGAAATTGAAGTGTGTCTTGGTAAGTGAAAGGAGTAAGTCTGGCAAAGCCATATACTGTATGATTCCAACTACATGCAATTTTGGAAAATATAAAACTATAGATACACTGAAAAGATTATTGGCTGACAAGGTCTCTGGGAATGAACAAGGGATGGATGTGTGGAAAGCAGTTCAATTTTAGGGCAGTGAAGCTATCTATGTGATTCTGGAGGAGTGGACACATGGAATTATGCTTTCGCCAGAACCCAAAGGACTATACAGCACAAAATGGAACTATAATATGAACTATGGATTTAGTAATAATAAATTGATATTGGCTCATCTATTGTAACAAGTATATAACAAATATGTAGCATGTTAATACTAGGAAAAAGACTGAAGGGTAAGAGAGTGTTTGGGAAACTGTTCTTATAGCATAATTTTTTTGTAAACATAAAATTGTTCTTTAAAATAGTCCTATGATCTAGCTCAGAAGCAACAAAGCCCACATGGAACAACATATCAGCCTGTGTGATCACGAGGTGTCGAACGGATTGCTGAAGGCAAATGGGTGCATAAGCAAATGTGGCGAAGAAAGCTGATGGTGCCCGGCTATCAAAAAGTATAGCGTCTGAGGTCTTAAAGGCTTGAAGGTAGTCAAACGGTCATCAAGCTCAGAAGCAACAAAGCCCACATGGAAGAAGCACACCAGCCTATGCAA
>NW_022103928.1:33007062-33007904 GCF_000313985.2 Echinops telfairi | reverse complement strand
GAGGAGTCAGAGTCTGGTTGATAAATGTGGGTTTGGGAACTCTCTTATGAAAGAAGAGTCAAGTTTGAAATAAATTCTCCTGTTAGCCTGATGGAGCGAACTGTCATTTTGTAGAGAGTCAGTTATATGTCAATAGCTTTTTATAACAGGCACCTGGAATTGGGTGAGTTTGAAAGAAGACCACAGATGTTAAGAGAGATTACATCCTGATTTTTTCTGAACTGAAATCTTATAAGAACTTGTGGGGGACTCCGTTTATCTGAACCGGTAACCACAGAAACTACGTTTTAATAAATTTGCATAGTTTCAGGTTGCTAAATATGTGCTGATTTGCTATGAAGCAAAGAAAGCTTATGCACCAATAGACCCAAAATCACGTATTGAAAAATGCATCATTTTCTATACTGCCTGTCAGGGTCACTTTGGCCACAAGGCTATCTATATAACACTAATGAGCTAAAAAGTTAGTTGATATCTTGAATTGCAATATTTGTTTCATTTGATTCAGTACTCTTATTTAACCCTATCATGCCTGAATTTTTAATTTCAGGAAAAAAATTAATTCTTTACTTTCATAGTTATCAATATATGTTAATAGATACATTTTAATTAAATGTTATGAAAATATTGCACTTGGTGTTATAGGGTTAAATTATTTTGCAATACTTGGCTATTTGTTTATCTTTATGAATTTTAGATTTAGACTGAATTTTTTTATTGCTTGGAATTTGATTTTGATTGCATTGAATTTATATATGAAAAAGTTATGGACAAATAAAGTTAAGAGATAATGGAATTTTTACACAATTTTTTGAGGTATCCGTGTGTGTGTGTGTGTGTGT
>NW_022103928.1:33001945-33006502 GCF_000313985.2 Echinops telfairi | reverse complement strand
TGACCTACAGTTCTTTATGCTTTCCATAATTCACTACTGTTAGAAAATGACTTTGGTCTAACTCACAGTGATTCCATATGGCAAAGCAGGACTGCGCCGCAGGGTTTCTGCGACAGGCAGCCTTTCTAAGAGCAGACAGCGGAACCTTTCTCTTACACAGTGGCTGCTGGATTCAATCTGCCAACCTATGGTTTAGCAGCCCAATGCGTACCCTGTTGGGCCACTTGGACTCCTATATATTGATCATGGGTGTAAAATTTATAACATATTTATGAATAATAATTTTTACAATATTAATTTTGGTATTACATTTCTTTCACACTTTAACTGCAAATATTGCTGAAAACTAGCTTTGAAAGAAACATTATTATTAAAATTTTAAATATGGTAGTTGCAAGTGCACTGAGTGGTTTAATGTTCCCTTCTAG
This sequence comes from Echinops telfairi, assembly GCF_000313985.2. Lineage (NCBI taxonomy): Eukaryota > Metazoa > Chordata > Mammalia > Afrosoricida > Tenrecidae > Echinops > Echinops telfairi. The sequence continues at coordinate 33,006,074 of NW_022103928.1, read as the reverse complement.
CAAAAGTCATTAACTCCTACCAAACTCCCATGTTTATCTTCATGGGTGTGGAAAGGAGGTGGGGAAGATAGGTTTACCTGGGAGTAATTGCAAACAGGATTCGCTGGAGTGCCATCCTGCTAAGTGAGGCATGAGACCTCTGTGAAACAGGAGGGGGGATCTCATTACCAGTAAGAGCCAGGAGTGGGGCGTGTCCTCTGGACCTAAGATCCCTGCACAGTGAACCTCCTGGGTCCAGAGGACAGCTACCACATCAGAGGAGCAGCAGCAGAGCCAGGAGCCAGAGCATGGAACAGAGGGATGGACTTCCTAACCCATGGGGAAAGTAAGAGTGAATGCTTTGGGGCAGGAGGCTGGCTTGCAGAGTAGGGTCCCTCTGGGCACTTAATTCAGGGAGCTGGGTGTGCTGACATGCAGAGCCAAAGTGAACTGAGTTGGGGTTGCTTTAAGTCTTACAGCAGAGTGGTATGCCCCTGCAGGTTTTTATTAACATACCTGAAAGAACATTGTAGTATGTCCTCATGAACACTTCAACCCTGAATATTTCCCATCGACGTGACAGCTTGTTAACCTCCTTGTTATGAGGGGACATCAAGTAGGTTCTGACCCATAGCAACCCATAGCACAGCCGAACACAGCACTGTCTGGTCTTGAGCCATCCTCACAATGGCTGTGACTCCTGATCCTATGGCTGCAGCCCCAGTGCCCATGGATCTCGCTGCGGGCCTTCCTCTTTTTCAGTGTCCCTCTGCTTTACCAAACATGATGTCCTTCTCCAAGGGCTGGTCTCTCCTGACAACATGTCCAAAATATGGAAAATGAAATCTCCTTGTTTCTAAGGAGCACTCTGGCCAGACTTCTTCCAAGACAGATCTGTTTATCCTTTTTAGCAGTTCATGGTACTTTCAACATTCTTTTCCGGCCCCACCATTCAAATGCACCGACTCTGCTTCAGTCTTCTTCAGTCTCTTTTTCAGTGTTCAACTTTCACATGGATACGAGGTAATGGACTATCAGGATTTGGCACTATCAGGTAATGGACTATCAGGCACATCTCTGTCCTCAAAGCAACTTCCTTGCTTTTCAATACTCTAAAGCGGTCTTGTGCAGCAGATTTACCTAATGTGCCATGCATTTTGATCTCTTAACTGCTGCTTCCATGAGAATTCATTATAGATCTAAGCAAGACAAAATCCTTGACAACTTTAAATTTTTCTCCATGTGCCATGATGTTACCTATTGGTTCAGTTGTGAGCATTCGGGTCTTCAGCTCATTTAGTTGCCATCTCTGCTGAAATTTGCAATCCTTGATCTTCATCATCAAGTACAAGTTCTCTTCACTTTTGGCAAGCAAGGTTGTGCCATCTATATATCTCAGGTTGTTAACACACCTTCCTACAATCCTTATGCTGCATTTCCCTTCATCTAACCCACTTTTAATGATTATTTGTCAAACAATTATCAATGAGAAAATTGGGACAAACTTCAGGGTCTATTGCAAGGCATACATACGTACATGCAGGGCACACCCAATGGAAGGCAATATAGATGACTGGGGCCTACTAAAAACAAATCACTAATGCACACAATAGACTTCATCTGAAGAGTAAAATTAGAGATCACTGTTTGGGATTTTTTTAAACTTTTTAACCGATGACAACAAAACTTGACAACACCTTAGTTCGAAAATAACAAATGACCCAATTAAAAAGTGGGCAAAAGACATGAACAGACAGTTCACCAAAAACTAAACTCAAATGGCAAACAAACACATTGAAAATGCTCATGATCAATCACTAGCCAGATGGGAGATGCAAATTATACTACAATGAGATACCACTTTACATTCACAATGATAGCTTAGTTAAAAAAATGCTGCAGAGGATGTAGGGAAACTAGAACTCATAAACACTGATGGTGGACTTGTAAACATACACAACCACTGTGGAAAGCAAAATGGTGCTACCTAGAACAATTGAGAATGGAAACCTCATATGATCCAGCAATACCACTATTGGGCAAATACCTCATGGAAATAAGAGGCAGAACATGAACAGATCATATGCTCTCCAATGTTTATTGCAGCATCATTCAACATAGCAAGAAGCTAGAAACAGCCCAAATTGCCAATAGTAAAAGAATGGATAAAGAAACTGATTCATACACAAAACAGAATACTATGCATCCCTAAAAAATAGTGACAGAAGCATGAAACACCCCATAACACAGAAGGACCTAGAAACCAATATGCTAGTGAAGTTAGTCAAACACAAAAGGACCGATATTGTATGAGTCCACTACTTTAAAGATACAAGACAGCAAAGTAGGCAGGCAAATGGACTCCCATGAGTGTCATGCAAACTTCTAATCCAGTCTCCGAAAGAAAGAGGTAGAGTGCTTGCTTAGCATCCATAAAGCCTACATCACTTCCCTTATTTGTGCATCTTAAAGAAAACTTCAACAGAGGAGCTCTAACCTCAGCTAGAGATATTCCTTAAGGAGAGACTGAGAGAATACCATTTCTTTGATGTCATACAGCATTGTGATAAGGTCACACCAAATCAACATGCATTTCTACCAGAATGATAAGGGAACGCATGGGAAGTTAAAGCATGGCGGGGGAAGAGAACATCTATGTTTCAGAGGAGGCATTTCCATCGCTGCTGGTAGGTAAATGGGGAAGAGCAAATCCCATTAGGAAAATATGCTTAACAATACTTACATAGGGCCCAAGGGGTGATTACGCCTGATCCTGTCTCTGATTGGACACTTTTGACCCAGTTTCTATCCAGCCCTTGATGACCCAGGTCATATGCCATAAACTACTGTAACTTTAGATTCTGTCCTTTCAAGGAACACAATATCCTTAGTGGGACACCAGAAGGCCTTGATGTAGAAACCTCACTAACAAGCTGGGATTGACTTCAGACACACCTGTAGCCTTTAGGTGAAGGCTGGGAACTCCCCAGTGTGAGAGCAAATACATAACTGACACCTCAAGCTTATGGAATTGGCTGTCCACAGACTTTGGTTCAGATCCCTGGCTGTAAGGGTACCCAATTATGGTGCCCCAGCAGCACCTTCTATTTACTATGTTAATGCCCTCCTTGCCTTACTATGAAATGTACTAATCTGATAGATAGGGTTCTGCCCTTTTGAATGAACGGTAACAGAAATTTTGCCCTACCATCAACCCCTACTGTCAATGTAAATAGTATTCTATCATTTAATTTGTACAAAACAATAATTCAGAGCTGGTCTATATTTGTACAACTTCCTTTTTGAAACAGTGAGTCAAACTATACTGTTGGCTAAATTAATGACACCATCAATAGAATTGCTTTATACCACAGGGGGATGATTGCTAATGGTCTCTTGCATAAAATGACAAGGCTTTTAATGTGAACTACACACATATGTAAACCATGGATATGTAAGTGGATTTGGGGCTTACTCTTGATTCTAGCCCCAAACTAGGAACAGTTTGTTGCCAGCTTGACTTGGTCCTGCTCATTGCTCGCCCTCCTGAAGAAATGACTGACGATAAGGGTGCTACAGTAAGGTGTGGTGAAGAAACCAGAGGGTTCTGGCTATCAGAAAAAACAGCGTCTGATTTGTAGAAGGGAATCGATGACAGGGGGACCCAAAATGTATTCTCAGTGTCTCTCCACGGAACCATGGTGGAATAGGGGTGATGCGGTGGACTGCAATCTGCCTGATTGGCATTTTGATCCCCCGTCAGCTCCATAGTAGAAAGACTGGGGTTTCTACTCCCTTGAATGGTTGCAGGATCGGAACCGCACAGGGGGTTGCGACAAGTCAGCCTTGACTTGATAGCTGTGAGCAGGGTTTGGTTTCCAAGGCTTAATCGCCTGAGGCATCCCCTCTGGCCTTCGTTGAGGGGTGTGAATAGCTTTGCTAAGAGAGAATATTTTACACTCATTCATGGCATAGCCAATTAAGTTAAAATGTGATACCGAATCATTTGATTTCTTCTTTGATTCATTTTAAGTATTTTCTAGTTTTAATACTCCTTTCTATCTTTCTTCTTTATTTCTATTATTGGGGGCTCTTATAGTTCTTTTTTATCATTTATTGGGGGCTCGTTCAACTCTTATCACAATCTATA
>NW_022103928.1:32999738-33001716 GCF_000313985.2 Echinops telfairi | reverse complement strand
ACAGTTCTTATAACAATCCATACATCAATTGTATTGAACATATTTGTACAATTGTTGCCATCATCATTTTCTAAACATTTTCTTTGTTTGAGTTCTTAGTGTCAGCTCCTCTTTTTTCCTTCCTTTCCTCCACCCTTCCACCCTCATGAACACTTGATAAATTATAAATTAATATTATTTTAGTATCTCACATGGGACACTTTCTCCCTTTACCCACGTGTCTTTTGTTATTCCCCTGATGGGGGGGGGGATTTATACCTCAATCATTGTTCCTGGATTTTGTGTGTTGAGAGCTCTTGTCTGCACGAGTATACATGCTCTGGTTTAGCTGGATTTGTAAGGTAGAGCTGGGGTCACAATATTGGGAGTGAGAAAGCCTCAAGGAACCAGAGGAATACTGTGCATTTCATCGGTGCTATGCTGCACCCTGGCTGACTCATCCCGTCCTTGTGACCCTTCTGTGCAAGGATGTCCAATTGTCCACAGACAGGTTTGGGGTCTCTACTCTGACCTCCCTCACTCTCAACAATAGGATTATTTGTTTGGGGCCTTCTGATGCCTGCTTTTATCTTGATACAGTTTTCCATCTGGTTTATTTTGTCATTATATTTGCTTTTTTTCGCCTCCTTTCTTTTTTGTTTTTTTTTCCCAGTACATAAAAACCAAGATGGGTGAAGCTGTAATGATAGTAACTGGTTTAGGGGATTTTTTCGGGGGTGGTGGTGGCGGGCATGGGGAACTGGAGGGAAACTGAGAAGCTAATAGTGAATAAAAGAGGATGGAAATGTTCTAGAACTGACGTAGAGATGATTGTACAACTCATAATATGACTGAGCTATAGAAGTGTATGATATGCAAACTATATTGTTAGTAAAACTATATTAATCTATAAATAAGTAAGTAAACACTTCAATCATGAATTTTGTCTGTGAATTTTGTGTAACCATTCCAATAGAGAATCCAGAGCCATAAAATAGAGAGCACTAATTAAGGCATTTCAATTTCTATCATAGTCTTCATTATAATAAATGTTTACATTATAGTGGAGTGAAATTAAAACATATCATGTAAGAAGATAGTGCTTCACAAAGGGAAAAAAGAAATCAAGGCACTGGGAAGGGTAAGTTATTGGGAGATTTGATTAGTAGTTTAAACTGCTGAATACAAAGTTGATGATCTGAAATGTAAACCACTGCCTAACTTATAATAAAAAAACTGTTAATAAAAATAAAATGAAAAGCACAGAGAAAGGAAAAAATATTTCACAAAAGATATTATCTATTATCACTAAAAGACATGTGTACCTTAATTGTACCATACAATAATGATTTTCTCTAAGAAGATCTTTGTAATGTGCATTTTTATAATATAAGTATACTCTTAGTATGGAATTAATGGTATACAATTATTTTAAAAAATCAACATGTGTAGACAAAGCTTTAATGATAAAAATAATAAGGGGGAATGAAATAAATAAAAGCAATGGTTTAATGTATGGAGATAATCTCCTTCATAAACTAACAAATCTAAACATTATGTCAGGATACATAAATACATTTATTTCTTTGTATAACACTGTGAACATGATATCAGAGTGACTGTTATAATAGTCAGTGCTGGAAAGTCACGCAAAACCCCAATTGGCTTTGGGCAGGCACATGTATTACTTTGTTTGGTAAAGTGAGAATGTCCTATGAAATGTCTCAGAAGATTATCTATTATCAAACAAATTCATTTGATTCTATCATGTGATATTAAGTATTTATCAATTCCATGGGGAAAAATAAAATGAGATAAGAAACCAGAGTGAGAGGGGTGTTGCTATTCAAGTGAATAGGGTCAGTGTGGACTTCTCATAGGGTTTATGCTTGAACTTAAATTCAGATGAAATAAAAGACATGTATGTGTGCAAATATATTTATATGAGGATGGGGAAATAGATCCATGTGCCTATATTTATAGGTTTAGTATTAAGGTA
>NW_022103928.1:32996694-32998893 GCF_000313985.2 Echinops telfairi | reverse complement strand
TGATAAGAGTTGTATGAGCCCCTAATAAAATGATTAGAAAAAAAATACAGATATAGTGTATTGGGAAAAAAAAAAGAAATAACAACCAATACATGGACCTCCAAGCATGGAGCATAAAAGAACAATATGTCAGTTGTAAGTATATACTTGACCTGAGAAAAGGATGTGCTCTTCTTTTATAGTGAGAGCACAGCAAGGCGTGAGACAAAGCAAAGGGCAAATAGAGCTTGGAGGTAAGAGTAGAAGTCTGTTGTCAGATCACGTTGAACATCTGTGTGCATTTCACTTCAGCGGGCATCTGTTACCTAGTATTTTATAACTCTATGTAGCAATTGAGTGCCTACTTTGATTCCAACGTTGTTCTAACCCTTGTGATACAGCTGTACATAAAACACAGGTTTATTCTATGGATACTTATGAGGGGATGGGATATCAATACAAAATAAATACAATATGTGTATTTGAAAGGTAATGGTTACCCTGAAAATTATGAGAAGGGGAGTGATCTCATGGGATTACATATTAATGAATCCATTGAGATAATGTAAGGAACACATTGACTGAGTCCCAGTGTGTATATATCACTTATTCTGAAGAAACAATCCAGGCCTTTGGCCAAAGTTTAACCGCTCTAAAATTAGAGCGAAATTATGGGTTCTGCCTTGAAGGATGAATTGGTTACAAAAGAATGCCGTGCTGAAGGTCTTAGGCTGGGTTCCCTATACAAATGAAACCCACAACGCTTAGAGGTTTATAGAAATAAACATACATAACGAATATGGCGCGTATCTTTTGTGGCTGCAGAGGTTCCAGGTCCATAGGTAGATGCTAAGCCAGGGGGGTTCTCACGACACATGCTGCTACAAGGACTGATGAGCTCAAGCCTGGGAAATGACAGATTACAGAGAGGAACGGGCCCAAATGGGCATATGAGTCAGGGCTCTTTGTATATGCAGAGGTCTATTAGTCCAAGGTCAGCAGATCTCCAACTATCAGGATCAGCAGATCGTACAGCAGGCCACTGCCTCAAGTTCAACAAACCTGGAGGTCAATGAGCCAATTATAGGACCTAGACCCAGCAAGAAGCAAGTATGCGCTACATAGCACCCAGTTATATTGAAAACAGGCAACCCCCTTGAGGCACTTAATTGCATCAGGGCCACGAAACTGGCTGTAATTACATTGTGGTCGGTCAAGCCATTATTACTAGGTATTAACTGCCAAACCAACTGCCCAGCCAGTTGACACAAAAATTTAACCATCACACTGATGTAAGTCCTTAAATGTTATGAAATTGGATTAGAATTAATAATGTTAAGATGAAAATGATGAATGTCTTATAACTCTGTAACTAAGATAAGAGTCAATTAATCAGGTCTTAACCAAACTTTATTTTCACTCATTGGAATTTTCTGCTCCATTTCTGCTAACCTTTTGTAAACCTGTAACTCAGTAGTCATAAAACAGTTTCCTTAAAATAAACGGTGACACATTTTTCCTGACTGAATGCCTTGTTAAGCAAATCTAACGATGTAACAAGTAATTTTTTTTTTTGTTAAATGCTTAAGATCTTAGCTTAACAAACTCCTGCAACTTTTGCCCATGTTTTGTGCCCTCCCTGTGCCTGCGTACACTTATTTTACCGGACAAAAGTGGTCTGCTCTATCTGTCCACTCAGATTATACAGTAACTTTTTACCTGTGTGCTTTTATGTCTCACTACTTTTTAAAAAAGTCTTATTCTTCAATAAACCCTTTTTTTGTTTTTATTTCTACCAGAGTGTAAATATGGTATTCCATTAATGAAATTAAAGACTACTGTAGTCAAATCAAGTAAAATATAATGATGAATTTTTTAATGTGAGAGTAGTGAGGACAGGTAAAATTCTGGATGCATTTTATGATTAGAGACAAAAAAATCTATCAACCCCCCCCCCAAATGGCTTGGATGTAGGTTGTGAAATAAAGATAGGAGTCAATGATGATTTAGTCTTTGGACTGACAAAAAGAATATTTACAGACAAGATTTGTTGAGAAATAAATGGCAGGCATAAAGTGTTCTTGAAAGAAATCAGGGTTTTTCTTTGGGAAGGTGAAATTCATAAAATTATTTAGCATAGAAGCAGAGACGTAATGTACAACGGGATGTATAATAGTCATCAATTCAGTTTAGAAGTATGAGTTGGAGATAAAACAAACC
>NW_022103928.1:32987430-32996333 GCF_000313985.2 Echinops telfairi | reverse complement strand
TTTTCGACTAATTTTGTTACAGACGATAGTAGACAATGAGGCAGTATCAAGGAACTCTGGTGAACAACTATTCCATTTGTGTTTTTACTTGGTTGCTACCTTTTAACATTGGTAGATCCTGGGTTTATTATCTGCTGAGAGGCATAACTCAGTAAATTGGAAAATGATGATGAAGTAGAAAGAAAACTGTAATAACAAAATTCTTCAGTAGGAGAGTTCATAAATTTTTATGTAATGCAATTATATATTTTGAGATATGCATCTAAATTCAAGTTGTTTGATGGTGTGTGTGTCATACTAATCTGATTAAGTATGAAGGTTATCAGGTGGGAGAATAGGCGAGAGGAATTTGAAAGGTTGAGGGGAGTGAAAACAGGATTGGCCAAGGATATAGATGAATCGACTTACATGAAGTAGATGGCCATGACTGTGAAGATAGTCATCGATGATGGTTTGTCCCCTGCTCTAGGGAACGTGTTACCTAGACTTATGAGACGGGACACGTGGTTGTATTTCTTTTTCAATAAACCTACCCAAAGGAGACAGGGGCACCAGAGTTGAATATGTATGAAAAAGAGTGTTGTTAACAAGTGAGGAAGAATGCGAAGTCATGAGGAGACCCCTAGAAGGTGAAAATGAAGAGCAATCTATTGAGTATTTCTGGTTCCACTAGTTTGGGGCAGTCAGGTGACTTCTCCCTCCATAAAGCAAGCACAACATTGGAAATTGTATGAGGAGCTGTCTCTAAGAAGGACAATATGCTTGCTAAAGTAGTGGGGCAAAAAAAGGGGAGTCCTTCCACAAGATGGATTGACCCAGTGGCAGCATTGATGGGCGCAAACATAGGAGCAATTGTGAGGATGGCACAGGACCAGGTGCCTACCTGCTCTACCATAAAGTGCTCCTTCTGTAACAACAATAACTCTTGAGGATGATGTACAATGGCCAAAGGCAGACTACACAATTAGTCATTATTAATCCAGGAGAAACTGTGTCTGCCATGGGAGGAATCAGAAGTCTATGACTTCCTGGGCTGAGAGTGCTCCAATACTGAACCCACCTTGGGAAATGAGAGAGAGCGCGCTTCAAGGGCAGCAGCTAGAGAACTTAGTGTGTATCTGGAAGTGGCAACAAAGCAGCTTTACAGTTAGAGGTGGCAGAGTTTGGGTGAGCAGGAAAATGGAAAGCTATTTACTGGCCTGAGGTAGAAGACTTGTTTGAGGTGACTGTGGGGCTGGGGTAGTCGTCCCCCAGCTATACCAATGAGTCTTGACAAAATCATTACAAGGAATGCACCCACAGACCAGAGCTGGACTGCGAGAAGCTTAAGTTTTGATTGGAGGGAGTCAGCCAATTGGTTAAAAAATTGAACTGTGATTCACTCAGTTGGCCCATAAAAGATCAGGATATTTTACTCTAGTGTTAGCTAGCCTGAGATAGATGAAGTGCACACTGGCTTTATTTAAAGTAGTGGGTGTTGTCCTAAATATTTAGGTCAAGTTATACTTCAAATGATAGGTTTGATTCAAAGATATATTTGAACAGTGCAAATTACAGGAACTTGGAATTAACTCCAAGTACCCTGTCATCATTGTTACAGGGTACAAAAGAGATAAAAAACTCAAATATAATATAAAGAGAACATTTATTAAGCATTAAAAAAGACACAGACAGCACAAAGACACAGGCACATAATCTGTAGGAGGGAAGCAGCTTACATGAGATCAAACTGGCTATGCACCAAGTATTCATAGATGCACAACTGCTTAACTATGGTGTGGAACACAAAGGGAACTGTCACAAATTCATGATTGGTGGCAGATCAATACATCACAGTCATTGAGACAGTAGGAGAAGTAACAAGACCATAATTGAGACACATACATTGTGTTAGATTGAAGGGGTTACAAGATTGAACCAGGACCTTTTGACCAAGGTACCCAGGGAGAGACTGATAAGGCATTTCTCATGACCATGTACCCCCAGTACACTGATCTCCATCAAGGACACACCCAGCTCAGACCCTAAGAGAGAAACTGCCCCTGTTTGGGCTGCCTGGAAAGGGAATCTCTTTTCAAGTACATTTTGCCAGAGGGAAATATTAATGGTCAGAAAAAACTCAATGGAGGCTTAATCTATTTGGGGACTCTGCAGATGGATTTTGGGTGGTGACTGCCATTTGTAGATGAGCTAACTAGTTAATGGTGCCAACCTGGCTGATAAACACATGTGGGTTTAACTGAAGGGCAGAATGATAAATGGCTGGGTAAGTATTGCCTTTCGAGTTCTCGGGTCTCCTGCTTTGTGATGGTCAGACCAGGATACAGCTACCTTAGCCGGCTCCCTGCTTCAGCCGACAAGGCTCACTTTCTGCAAGACATTGCTGAGGAGAAGCCACATGGACCTATCCCGATGCAGCCCTGGGTGCTGGAGCAGCCGTGTGGAAACCCCTGCCAGTGCTGAGATGCTTACATGTTCACTGACTCTGCTTTCCTCCTGCAGTCGGCATCATTATGTGTGTTCTGTGAGATGGAGGAGGACTTTGTGGATTGGTGTTGGATATATGGGTTAATGGGTTAATGCTGGACTTGTGGGCTTGGGCAGCACTGGGTTAAGATGTTTTCTTGATGCACACTTAACCTTTATATAAAACTCTCTTTTATACATGAGTTTCTGTGGATTTGTTTCTTTAAAGTACCCAAACTAATACAGTAGCCTTATATAAACCTGGGTACTCAGAATTTAAGCTCTAATACACCTTTAGTGGAAATTGAATAGGTGGAAGTTCTATTCTGTAATCTTAAAAAAGGAGCCATAAATAAGTGTTATTGTACAGTAAACTAGGAGCCCTGATGGTGTAGTGGGTTATGAGTTTGACTGATAATGACAAGGCCAGCTACGTGAGCTCCCCTCACCAGGGTCTCTGAAGACAAAGTTCAGACTTTCTGTTCCCATAAAAAATTTGAGAGTGGCAATACCGGGAGGGTGGAGGGAAGGTGGGGTAGAAAGGGGGAGCCAATTACAAGGATCTACATATAACCTCCTCCCTTGGGGACAGACAACAGAAAAGTGGGTGAAAGGAGACATCGGACAGTATAAGATATGACAAAGTAATAATAATTTATAAATTATCAAGGGTTCATGATGGAGCGGGGAGCCGGGAGGGAGGGGAAAAATGAGGAGCTGATACCAAGGGCTCAAGTAGAAAGTAAATGTTTGGAGAATAATGGCAATAAATGAACAAATGTGCTTGACCCAATGGATATATGTATGGATTGTGATAAGTGTTGTACAAGCCCCCAATAAAATGATTAAAACATTTTCAACCTCATAAAATTACAGAAGTTCTATGCTGTCTAATAAGTTTGCCATGAGTCATAATGAACTGATTGATAGTGAGTTCGGTTTGATAAATAGAGACTCCAGTGTTCCAAAACCCAAATGAGTCTGTCAGAGTTGCTACTCCTTTATTGGCATCAAAATTTCCCGTCTTATTATGGAGATGCAGGGAAGACTTTCTCCTTCCGTAACCAGTCACAGTCTCAGAAACCAGCAGGGGCGGTTTGACCTTGCTCCATAGGGTTGCCTTTGGCAGCATTGACTTGATGGCAGTGAGCTAGGTTTAGGTTTGGAGTCTTAAAGAATTTTCCTTATCAAAAAAGCTTGGAGTCTATCTCACTTCTGGAACATTTAACAGGAATGATCCATTTACTTCTGTATATCAAAATGCATCCTGAAATGTTTTAACAATTTGAAGAAAAAATATAGATCCTCTAATTTTTATAAAAATTGCTGTGATGTCTCCAGGTTTTGACACTCTACATTGCCTTCCCACCTTCCATCTAGGAATGTTTTCCATGTTCATGATCTACTCTTCGCAAGGTGTGCTCTAGCTTTGCAGTATCCAACCCGTAGTCTCGTTAGATATTGCAGAACTTTATAACACAAAGAAATCCTGCCGCCATCTCATTGAATCTAATGCATAGTGACTCTACAGGACTGAGAAGACCTGCCTCTTTAGATTTTCAAAACTTTTATTAACTGGACAGAGGCTAGTAATGCAAAAATAGGAAATGATGGCAGAAATTGGCAGAGTCTGGCAGACATCGTAACTCATACATCTCCAGCACAAAGGAAGGTGAAGGGCAGATAAGACACATTACCTCATCAATGGAAGAAAGCAGAGATACGGAAAGGGCTGGGTAGAGAAAGACAGGGTGTTTACATTACCTCCACAAGGACTGAGTAGGCTCTTGGGTTTGAGTCTGTGACAAGAGACAGCATGGCTTCTGGGGTGCTGGGGTGCTGAGCTGCACATACTTGGAAAGAGGAAGGACACTACAGAGGACCACACAATAGCAGGAGACCTGTCAGAGAGGCAGCCTATAGCAGATGTCCTCCATGAGCAGAATAGCCGGTCCAGCTTTATGTTTTGCCATGTCTGATAGGACATGACCTTATCAGATAAGTGAACCAAAAAAAATAGAAAATGTATTTCAGGAAATAGTGGCTAAACATTGCCCATTTAGGGAACAACAAACATTATATACGGAAGATTTTCAGTACTTCCACTGGTATAAGCTCAAAGGCAAATCAGGCCTTGGCTTGTCATCGTCAAATGGTGAAAACCCAAAGCCAAAGAGAAAAATCTCAAAAGCAACCAGAGAGAAAGGCCACATTGTATTTGGAGACAAAGAAAAAATTAACTTTTAAAGTCTCATCAGAGAAATGGAGGCCAGAAAGCAGTTTAATGACATTTGCAAAATACTGAGAAGGAAAAAAATAACACCCAGAACTGTCAACGAAGAATGTCATATTCAGTTAAACTATTTCCAACAAATGGTGGTGACATTGAACTTGTTCAAGAGATAAAAACCAACAGATTTCATGATAACGACTAGTACTACATAGAATACTAAACTAAAATGCAAGGCAATTAATTATGTAGAGGTAGAGCTGAATAAACACATTATGAAATGCTATGCTCACAGGAGGTATTAATAGATTATATTTTAATAACATCTTAAAGTGAAGGAAGGATAGAGCGGTCAAAGTATCTGCCTATATTATACACAGAAGGAAATAATAGTGTAAAGTTGTAGGATGAGAAGTTTCCTGGAAGATTAAAGGAACAGAATGGAAGAAGGGTCACAGGAGCAGATAGAAATGTGGGAGAATTTTTAAGAGAAATCTTGTGGGAGTATTGTCATTCTTAGGTGCGGATGAGTCAGTTCTCACTGATAGCAACTCTATGCACAACAGAAGGACATGTTGCCTGGTCCTGGATCATTCTCACAATTGTTCTGTTGGAGCCCATCATTACAGCCATGCTGTCAATCTGTCTGGTTGAGGATTTTATTCTTTTTCATGACCCTTCTACCTTATCAAGCATGATGTCCTTTTCCAGGGAATAGTCTCTCCTAACAACATGTTCAAAGTAGATGAAATTAAGTCTCCATTGTAAGGAGCATTCAGGCTGTACTTCCTCCAAGGCAGATTTGTTTATTTTTCTGGCAGTTTATAGTACTACTTTCAATATTCTTTTCCAGCACTATAATTCCAGTGGCAAATGATTAGGATGCCAAATTTCAGGACCTTGTGAGTGGAGCGTTTAAGCCTTGAAAATCATTGGAAGATTGACTGAAAAGGGCAAAAGCAGAAACAGAAAGAGCAGCTAGATAACTACTTCAAAAATCATACTATAAATGCTAGTGATTTAGATAATGGGATACCAGAACACAGGGTCAAATATAGCTGGGTTCCAGTTACATGTCAAGAGAGAGTCAACAATTTATAGACAGATTGCACTTAAACGTGAGAGAAAAGCATTCAGAGATGGCTTTCAGCTTTAACAATAAATGCAGTGAAAAATTAATATGGGAAGAAAGGAAATTAAAAAGAACTGAATCAAGAAGATTTAAAGTATTTCAAACTAAATTCAGCCAGGGAGGGAATGGAGAGAAACAGCGATAAGAGAGTTGCTATACTTTTTCTTTTATTTTTAATATATATAGCTAGTATCCTTTGGGTGATTTTGGAATCACCTAATACTTGTTTATGAGAGAAACAACTAAGAAAGCATTACTTGAGAAACACACAATTTATATAGTTGTAAGAAAAGCATGTGACTCATTAAAGAGTTACTGCCAGAACTGAGGAGTATGTACACCAATGGCATGGTGATGTTACACTTAGATTCTGATATATTCATAAAAGTGCTGATAGGAATGAATAACTAGGACATTTTGATTTCTGGATTGCCCTCTCTTCATAATGAACACATAGAGACATATAATGAGGAGTTTACCTGATTATATACAAAGAAAAACAAAATCCACAGCCATGCAGTAAATTCTGCACCCTAGGTAACCTTTTGGGGGTTTGAGACTGTAAATATTTTCAGGATCTGACAGCTTCATCCTCATTGCATGGAGCAGTTGTTGGTTTTGAGCTGCTGATTTTGTGGTTAGTCGTCCAACACTTACCCAACAGGGCCCTAAGGATGTTAATGAAGAGCTTAGAGTGGAAGATGTTGACTGAGAATTAAAGTCAGTAGGAAAACCCATTCTCATACTGTGGGTGAAGAAGTGGCTTGGGAGCCACATCTGACCTCCTCTGGCTTCAGTAAGAGAGAAAGAGAATCCACCTCCATCCAGAATCCAAGCACAAGGCCAAACACAACGAGACGGAGGCCAGACATGCCTTATGCTCCATCTTCTTTTTTTAAAAAATATTTTATTAGGGGCTCATACATCTGTTATCGAAATCCATACACACATCAATTGTGTAAAGTGCATTTGTACATCATTCTCAAAACATTTTCTCTCCACTTAAACCCCCGACATCAGGTCCTCATTTTTCCCCTCCCTCCCCACTCCCCCCTCCATCATGAGCCCTTGATAGTTTATAAATTGTTATTTTGTCATATCTTACCCTGTCCGACGTCTCCCTTCACCCACTTTTCGGTTGTCCGTCCCCCAGGGAGGAGGCCACATATAGTTCCATGTAATCGGTTCCCTCTTTCCTACCCATTCTCCCTTTACCCTCCCTGTTTCTCCACTCACATCACTGGTCCTGTAGGGCTCATCCACCCTGGATTCCCTGTATTTTCGGTTCCTACCTGTACTAGTGTACATCATCTGGTCTAGCCAGACTTGCAAGGTCGAATTTGAGTCATGGTAGTGGGAGCCGGGAGGAAACATTTAGGAACTAGAGGAAAGTTGTATTTCTCATCGTTGTTACATCGCACCTTGACTGGCTCATCTCCTCCCCGAGACCCCTCTGCAAGGGGATCTCCAGTGGCCTACTAATGGGCTTTGGATCTCCATTCCGCACTGCCCCCATCATTCACTATGGTAAGATTTTTTGTTCTGATGATGCCTTATACCTGATCCCTTCGACACCTCGTGGTTGCATAGGCTGGTGTGCTTCTTACATGTGGGCTTTGTTGCTTCTGAGCTTGATAGCCGCTTGATTACCTTCAAGCCTTTAAGACCCCAGATGTATACTTTTTGATAGCCGGGCACCATCAGCTTTCTTCGCCACATTTGCTTATGCACCCATTTGTCTTCAGTGATCCATTCGACACCTCGTCCATCTTCTTTTATCCTATTCTGACACCAACCATTCCTACCTCAGAACTTTACTTCACTGCAGGGTTGGATCATCTGTTGCAATTCCCACGTAGAAGGTAAGTTGGCTTACAAGCTTTTTTCGTACTTCCTAGTAATCATTTTTATAAATCATTATACCAACAATAATAAGCAAAGGAAATCAGTATAAACAAGTAGAATCAGATACTAAGCTCAAGTCTTAAAAAAAGTCAAATTCAATCCTTATTTGGCTTATCTTAACCCTTATCTAAACTATTGTATGGATACAAAACATGGGATTAGACCTCTTGAAAGTATCCAGCCAGAGCCAGGCTGTCAGCCATTTTGACTTTCTATCAACCATTTTTCTTAAGCAGCATGGTTTCTGAGAAATTCAAGAGGCAATTTCTACTCCTGAGCTCAAAATATACATTAACAACATTCATTTTCACCATTTCAAATAGGAATAACCAAAACAACCCAACAAAATAATCAGAACTTTAACTTTCCATGTTCTTTCCAGGAAACAACTTAGTAAATGGCATGGACATATCTGACTCTGGCTAGCCAAAGAAGAAACACTACCATGAGAGTGAGGCCAAGCCAACATCCACTCTCTATCTTTATGATTTGTTTCTCTAGTACCCCACTCCCAAGGTACCATAATGTGTTAGTCTGGGTTGACTAGAGAAACAAATTAGTAGACACTCATACGTGAAATAAGAAAGAGCTTTTACGGGGCCAGCCCCAACCAGAGCTAATCTGACCCCTGCCCTAGACATGTGCGACAGAGAACAACACTAAATCTTCCGGTGGGGGATGGAGTTAACTTACCAAAGAAGCAAAGCAAGAAGGAAAAAGAGAAAGAGATAGTCAGCCTAGACTCCATATTGGCACCCCACGCCCGGAGGATGATGTCCCTGCACGAAGCTACTAAGGCACAGTGAGGATTGTAGTGCCAACCCACAACTCAAGACATGTCCCTAATTGGAGAGTACTGTGACTGAAGGACAATAATGGGAACACACTGTGGGGAGATAGTGTGGTCTGTCGACACCTCGTGATCGCACAGGTTGGTCTGCTTCTTCCATGTCGGTTTGTTGCTTCTCTGCTAGATGGCCACTTGTTTAATGTCAAACCTTTAAGATCACAGACGCTATAACTTTTGATAGCCGGGGACCATCAGTTTTCTTCACCACATTTTCTGACGCACCTATTTTGTCTTCAGCAATTGTGTCGGGAGGGTGATCATCACAGAATTCCAGGCTGTTAGGACAAAGTGTTCTCGCATTGAGGTACGGCTTGAGCAGA
>NW_022103928.1:32984791-32986574 GCF_000313985.2 Echinops telfairi | reverse complement strand
CTTTCTACTTCTGTATCTCAGAAACCCGGAGGAGCAGTTCTCCTCTGCCTTACAGAGTTGCTATGAGTGGGGATCTCCTTGATGTCCATGAGTTAGACATATATTTTTTAATGGTTTTGCTATGCCAAAGTAAAGGTTGATTCTCCCATTCCTTCTTAGATACCATAGCAATAATGTATAACAGTGAAATGTCAATATAAATGTTAATTCTTCCATTCCTTCTTAGATGATATAGCAAAAATTGACAGACAGTAGGCCATTATTTTAAACAATAAAGAGGACTCAAGGAAAAATGCGATAGAGGTAATTTGAGAGATAATGATAAAAAATATTACAATTCAGGATTTCAAGGAAAACAATAGAATTAAAAATATGGACATAAAGAAACAAGATTTAAATTTAACCACCTCTCCCAGTTTTACATAGAAAATTTGGTCAAAATATCTTTGTGATTTGTTTTTTTTCCTTTTCCTTATGTACTCTTAAAAATAATTTTTTTCTTCTCATTCTTCTATTTGTAACTTTATAAAAAATCCAATGCCAAAGACAATTTGTTTAAAAGAGATTAATAGAAGAACAAGAAAGAAGAAAACCACTATTGTAAATTTAGAAGATCTGTCTAATTTTACATATTAAGGAACAAAGGTCTATTGTAAATCCTATGGTTATTTTTAGCACAGGGTCTCCAAAATAGATAGTATCCAGTTTTACAGAAGTTTAAAAACTTTGAACATGACATATTGTACAACTGTCTATTTCTTCCTATCCAGAAAAAATATTAATTGAATTATAATAATGACCAGAAATATCAACAGAACATTAAATTCTGTTGATATTTCTAGGACCAGAAGTGCAAGCGATTGCAATATGCTTAAAGGTTAATCATTAGTTCTTTTTTTATGGAGAATAATTAAATTAAGAAGGAATAATAAAGTCCAAGAAAGGTAGAGAGGGAGCTGATACCAAGAGCTCAAGTAGAAAGCAAATGTTTTGAGAATGATGATGGCAACAAATGAACAAATGTGCTTGGCACATGGATGGATGGATGGTTTCTAAAAAGAGTTGTACAAGCCTCCAACAAAATGATTAAAAAATATGAGAACAACAATAAAAAAAGAAAGGTAGAGAGAGGAAATCAAAATTCAACCATGGCAAATGAAGTTGTTTTTTGAGGAAAAAAATGAATGCATTTTAATAAAATTGGCTATTTTCTTGCAGTGTCACACTAAACAAGCCTAAAACCACTTAGTTTGTGGTCACCACTTGATAAGACTGACAGACGTCAATATCTATTGTAACCCGAGGTACAACAACCTTTGTCAACTTACTCCAAAGGGTCACCCAGTATCTGTCATTCTACTACGAAATTTTTTATAAAGAATTTATTACATATTAAATTAAGTCTTAAATATTACGTACAAACATCTTCCGTAGAATTTCAAAAATAGCCTATCATTTGTAACCTTCACGCTTGCCATCATGTTATTGTGTCAATGGTCACAATCAACATCACCAGCGTTAAAGCTATTTATGGTTGCAGGCCTAATGTACAATTACAAACTTTACCAGGACATTCATCTGATTTTCCCCAGTTAATCTTCACAACAACGCTGGGAACTAAATAATACTGTTATCCCCATTCTACAAGCGAGAAAACTGAAGTGGGATGGACCCCTGACAGCATGGGGTTTTGTGCAGTGAATCCCACTCCTCTCGTCAAAAAAGGGAGGAGAAATCAAGGAGACTAAGAAGGAAATGAATGTTTGGAAAGTGATCGTGGTAG
>NW_022103928.1:32982101-32983315 GCF_000313985.2 Echinops telfairi | reverse complement strand
GTATACCACATATAGCGGGAAAAGGTACAGAAAAGAAAATAAGTGTTTGACAAAAGACATGGGAGACAAAAATGTTAGATTTTTTTAATTGTCTAAGAATTTTCAAGGATATGAACATTTTATAAAAGAGAGCGAGAAAATACTTGAATTGATAAGCTTAGATTAGGTCCATATATAGTGGTTCTCAGCCTTCCTCATGCCGTGGTGACCCTTTCATACAGTTCCTCATACGGTGGTGACCTCCCCAACCATAACATTATTTTTGTTGCTGCTTCATCACTGTCATTTTGCTACTGTTATGAATCAAGTGACCCCTGTGAAAGGGTTGTTTGACCCTCCAAAGGGGTCGCAACCCACAGGTTGAGAATCACGGCTCCAGAACATTTCTGAGGCTTGTATTCAGTGAAAATACACTCAGTTGTTTTACAGCTCCCCAGACCCATGCCATTTACTGTTTCCTCGTCAGGTATGGATTTTTCATGAGTACTTCTGCTTCAAACATGACAATCTTCACCTACCTCTTCTTTAAGGCATCCATTAAAAGGTGACACAAAGGGTTAAGCACTCAAGGTACTACCCACAAGGTTGATTGATGGCCCCCCATCCAGCAGTGCTTCCAAAGAAACGTGTGATCTGCTTTCAGAAGGTCGAAACCATGTAAAAACTCACGGAGGGCAGTTTTACTCTGCAGCACATATCACCACCAGGGGTTGGAAAAAAACCCATCCGTGGATTTGTCTCTGAACTTGTTATTCAGTTGCTAATGGCCTTTCATTCATATGATATTTATATTCTCCAGCGTTGTCAAGGATAAGCTCTGGCCATTTAGAAAAATAAATTTTAAGAAGCAAAACTTCAATAGTTAGTGGAATCTAAGAATAAAGGACCAAGCCAGCGGATTTCCACTACCACCTATACATGCAAATGGAGGACCACAGAGGCATTTGAATTAAGGGGCTGGTAAAGAATCCTGAAAGTATCATGGACTTCCAGAAGAACAGACGAATCTGTTTCAGAGGAAGAACAGCTAGAATGCTTCCTAGAATCAAGAATGGAAGACCTCCCCTCATCAGGAGACTAGTGGAACCCGAGGACTGTGAGCCTTCGACATCCTTCACACCTGAAACTGAACACCCCCGCTCCCCCCACACTCACACGCACACGCACACTCACACACACACTCACACAACACTCTCTCACACACTCACACACAC
>NW_022103928.1:32978769-32980222 GCF_000313985.2 Echinops telfairi | reverse complement strand
ATAACTATAATTTTGCTACTGTTATGATTTGGCCGACCTCTGTGAAAGGGTCATTGGACCCCCAAAGGGGCTGCAACCCATTAGTTGAGAACCACTCCCTTAACTTAACTAGGGTGGTTTGTTTTAACCCACAAATGACTGTGGGTGAAAAACATGGCAGTCTGTTTCTTTTAAATTTACTACCTTAGAAATTATAGGAGGATGGATCTCATTTGTCCAGTTGGGTAGCTATGAGTTGCAATTCCTTTGATGGTAAGTTTTGTATTTTACTGAAAAGTTTAATGATAAACTTGATAAAGAAGAGCACTGATTTATAGTTAACACAAAGAAAAGAATTACAGTTTATCTGCCTTTCCAAAGTATTACATACAACTTTTCCTGCATATTATGTACTAGTCAATAAGGAACACTGGGGGTGCATTGGTCAAAGGTACTACAGAAAAGAAGTTAGAAGGCTAAAACTGCCTCCTCCACCCCCTGCCCTGCCACTGTCAGCCATAGGTGTATATATAACAGTCTGCTTTCACAACGCTTTACAGCTTTGGATACCCTATAAGGCAGTATTAACTGTAGGATTGCTTCACAGTGACCCTACAGGACAGGGCAGAACTGCCTGCAGGCGTTTCTGCGGTTGTAGTTGTTTATAGGACTTGAAAGCTCGGTCTTTCTCCCACAGACTGCTTGCGCCATTCGGGGACTTGTGCAATCCCAGAGCATGCCCCTAACTTGGACTAAAATGAGACTAGTGTAACCTAGAGGAGTGTGCAATCCATTATGTACAATACATACATCATATGTACAATGCAGGTATTGCTGTCAGGTGCCACTGTTACAACACATCGTCGCCCTAAGTATAACTGAACAAAATAGCGCCCCGGACTTGGGCCATCCTCACAAGTTGTAATGTCGGAGTGGACACACACTTGACTGTGTACTCAATGCCCCTGAGGCAGCGGTCAGGGAGCCAAACGGCACATTGCATTGAGCAAGCCTGCGGAACAGTCCTCTCCAAAGACTCCTTGCTCACACCACAATTCAAATGCATCGGTTCCTCTTCGACCTTCCTCACTGATTGCCCATCTTTCCCAAGCATAAGAGGACACTGAACACACCATGATTTTTTAACACTTAAAAGAGACATTTTTCAGCAGATTTGCTCAATGGGCATTGATTGTGGAGCTACGTAAAATAAAATTCTTGACACATTCATTCTTTTCTCTGTTTATCATCATGTTGCTTCCTGGCCCAGTTGCAAGGATTTTTGGTTCCTTTATGTGGCGTATAATCGATATAGAGGGAAGTGATCGCTGGGCTTATCAGGAAATGTTTCAAGTCTTCAGCACTTTCAGCAAGGAAGCTTGCATGATTTGCATGTTTCAGGTTTTAGTTAATGATTATTTCTCAAATCCTCACATTGTGACTTTCTTCATATAGTCAAGGTTCTCAAATTAAT
>NW_022103928.1:32976100-32978008 GCF_000313985.2 Echinops telfairi | reverse complement strand
TAAGAGTGATCAGAAATAATGCTAATAGTCAGAATACTCAAATAATAAATGAAATAAATTATTTTTACTTATTAAATTATATTTTGATGCAAAACTCCGAAGCTCCCGTACTGTTAGCAGGTTCCATGAGATTTGTTTCCAGTGTTTCTTGCTGCCAGTTCATAGATACATAGAGTTATCACAAACAGAATGTGTTTAAATTTGCCTCTTAGCTCAATGGATGATTCTAGACAAGTTTCTTTTAAAAATAACACATCTATCTTAGTCTTGTTAGGGTGTCTTAAAAAAATAATACCTTTTGTGCAATGGAAACAATCGAACAGAGCAATGCTGAAGTCAGGGATATGAACAAATTATTAAAAGATAAGAAATCCAAGCAGATATATTACCAAATAATCGAAGCTTGCGACAGCTTTACAGGCATCTATACCATATTAAACAACTATTGTTAGATGAATTAAGCATTTTAAGGGTGGCCAGGAAGACTTCAAAGATAGACCATGAGTAGGAAAACTGTCTCAAAGAATGAAGAAACTGTGGCTGAAGTCAAAATACTGGTAGATCAAATTCATAGAATTGCTGCTGATACAATAGCTACTAAAGGTGATGTCATACTTTGAGATTTTCAATCAAGTGGACATCTTGGCCTCCGTAAGCTTCTGGCTTTGAGAGGGACTTGACTATCTCGAAGAGCTAATCTTTCCATCAGCTTTTAAGCTTCATCAAAGTTAATAAAGCAATTCTATCAAATGAATAGCTGGGTATATTCTTGAATTTATCAATAAGCCCCAGAAACAAGGTTCAATGAAAAGGGTGGTTTCCAAGGGGATCTGCTTGGACATTTAACTTTAGAGCAGAGAATTCCCCTCAGAAATGTATGGTGAATGTCGTCTAGAACTCCTAATGGGTAATTCATTCTCTCTGTCTCTCTTGCTCTCTCTCTCTCCAGTGTGTGTTCTTTTTCCACTTGTGGCTTAAGATGTGAGTGTGGTGGTGGTGGTGGTGTGACATTTTTATTGTAAATAAAGTGGGCGTTTCATTACAGATCATGATTTTTTTTTTTAGCAATTTAAACAAGTTATCAAGCCTTGGAGTAGCTCATGCTGCTCATCCCACATTAATATTTTTTCCCTCAAAGAATATTAATTTTGCTCAAAAGATAATCTTGATAAATATTCTTGAAGGGCATTGGATAATTTCTTAAGGTCCTTAAAGAAAAGAAAACATTACATTCATGAGAAAAAGACCAGGAATTTATTGCCAAGCAGTCTTCCATCACAATGAGGCATCTGCTTCCAGTGTAGCCAGGGCTTTCCTGTGAGAACTTCATGGAGAACCCTTGCCCTGTTCAGCCTCCAGCATTGATTTGGCACCTTTACACTTGTTTGTTCTCAAAACTCATAAAACATTTAAGAAGAACAGGACTCTTGCGAATGTTAAAACTGCCTTTCTGATGTGGTAGAAATTAAAAGGACAAAATCCTTTGAGCAAGGCTTAGAGGGATGCACACACTATCTTCAGATGTGTATACAGCTAGCTGGGCGGGGGTATGTTGACAAAGAATAGCATCTCATTTTGATGTTTGTTGTTTAATAAAGGTATGTATGATTTTATAACAATAATTTTATTTACTATGCAATTCTTAAATCATTGTGCCTGAGGAAATTGCAACTTTTGACTTGTGTTAAAGCGTTAAGCATGCTTGACACAATGGATGCATGGATTGTTATAAGTGCTGTCAGAGCACAAATAAAATGTTTTTAAAAAAAAATCAGCAACCATAAAAACAGACAACCAAAAAAAAGCATTAAATATTTCATTTGTGTGTTAAAAAATAAACATATCTTTCAATATATTTAGATCCTTGAAAATCAATGACAGCATGTAAAAGGCTTATTAATTCAGTTA
>NW_022103928.1:32971229-32974612 GCF_000313985.2 Echinops telfairi | reverse complement strand
ACTCCATGGGGTATAAGACCAGGGTACCCCGAATGCTTCAGGCTCCATTGTTTACCTATATGCCCCTACTTTCCATTTACAAAATGAAGAGCATCCTGAATAGTTACCAGATTTTTAACAGGCCCATTCTTCGACTAATTAACAGGTTGAGAGGGAATTTCCTATAGGGGAGGGGGCTGTTATATCCTGGGTCTCGTTTAACAAACTAAATCTCAACAAGCTCTGCTACATTTCCATCACTGATTAATAACAGTCTTACACTATTCCACTTTCACATATCACGGTCATTTAGTTTTATCATTTTGCAGTTCCATTTTTCTTCCTCCAACAATATGTATCTGGTATGTTTGCTTATGTTTTATTATTTGATTATTTTTTTGGACCTCCTCACATTAGGTCCCTGTAAGTCGCTTTTGACTCATAATGACACAACCTAGGGGTAAATGAAACACTGCCCAGCCCTATGCCATATGTGTGTGTGTGTGTGTACTCAGATATGCTTGTAACACCAAACATTTTCAACTGACCAAAACACAGGTAGAAGTTTTAAAAGTGAAAAACAAATAAACATATCATTCTATCATCAACAGTGTTTCCAGAATCTTTTCCAATGATTATTATACTGCACGTGTTGGTAGTTGCTGTTGTGCTGCCAACTGCTGGCAAGCCCGATTCTGCTCCATCTTTCCTATTCTCGCTACACTGGAGCTCACTGTTACAGCCTCCCCATGTTCCAGGAACCCAGATGGTGTACTGGTCATGTGTTGGGCTGCGATCCTGTGTTCACAATTGGAAACCAGCATGGTTCTGAGGGAGAAAGACAGGGTTTCTACTCCTGTAAGCGGATACCATCTCAGAAACCTAGGGAGAAAGAAGTTCTACCAGCCCTAGAGGGTCACTCTGAGTGGGCATGGAATCAATGACAGTGAGTGAATCCAACGTTCCGGCTTCTTTATTTGCAACACTTGTAACACAATGCTTGAGGTCTCTAGGTTTCTCATTGACTCTTTGGGGGAACGCAGATTCCGGCCTTTGCGGCCATTGTCTTATTCTGGAAACTCAGCTAAATCCTGTCCATCGTGGTTACTGGGGATTCTCGTCATAGACCTTCTAGCACATTAGTAGCATTCACGAAAGCAATCTAATATGTGGATAGCATAATTATTGTATCATCTGATAGTTTCCTTCATAAAAACAAATGTTTGCTTCTTGTATTTTGTCACATTTCCTTTTCTCTATGATTTTTTTTTTTGCATTTGTCACAGCACTTACTTCCTTTGCTTAAATCAATCTCTTTTATAAAACTAATCTTCCTGGCTTAATAACTACCTCATTGTAAAACAAAATAAAATATTGATGCCTCTGTTAGAATGTATTTTATTAAAACCAAATGACTACAGTAATTGTATTTCCCAGCTGATTATTCTTTTTCACAATTTTCATTAGAGTCAATTTACAAGACAGTACAAATGTTAACTCCCTTTTAGCTTTTACATCAAAAGCTAACTACTGAGATCCAAGTATTGTTCTAAATTTCATTAATTCAAGTTACAGGATCTCAGGTTATTACTTCATTCTCTGTGAATTTGTTTGATGTTCGTAAGAACACTATTGAAGTGTTTGCAAAGTTTATGGCATCAAACAGTTAATTACATGTAGGGACTCGGTGATGAATTAAAATCTTCAGAAATGCTCCCAAGATTTTTCTTCCAACCAAAAACGTCCTTTGTGTACTTTTAATTGTACAATCTACACAGGCCCACTGATGCTGCTATATCAGTATTATTTTTCATGGAGAAAAATGTTAACACCAAAAACATTTGAGACATAATTTCTTATAAGTTCCTTGGGACAAAACTAAAATCAACTCAAGGTATGAGTCTTAAATTTTAAGGGCATTACGTAAATGTGTTTGTAAGCAGTGGATATTCATAGAAAATTATTGAGCACGTGTTACCTTGATTGTTGATCAAAATGTTGCTGCTCCAAATCTACTTTTCTATTAAAATAGATACATGAAATTATACATCACCACTTTAACAGTGCGGCCTTCTGAAGCTCTAAAATGCCAAGCTAACCTCACTGCCATCGAGCCAATTCTTTCTTAAGCTTTAGTAAATGATAAAGCCTGAACATTCTTGAGTTTTAAAAATCATATTGCATATACTGCTAAAAATCCTTGCTCACCACCCTTGCTTCTAAGGAGCATTCCATGTGTAGTTCTTCCCAGAGAGATGTGCTCCTTTGTCAGTCCACGTTGCTTCCAATACTCTGTACTTATGCTATAATTTAAAGGCATCCATTCTTCTTCATCTCCCCCTATTCGATGTCCATATTACACATGCATAGGAGGCCATTGAAAATATAGTTTGCATCAGGAGCATCTTAATCCTCAGAGAAATATCCTTGATGTTCAACACGTTAGGAGGCCATGTGCAGCAGACTTATCAAATGCAACACATCATTTGATCCCTTGACTGCTACTTCAATGAGCATTGATTGTGGATCTAAGCACGAAATATTGGCAATAACTACATAATCTAAACACACTAAATAATTTAAGTAACTAAATAATTAAAATAAAGAGTTGTACTACAGCTTAGAATGCATCATAAAGAGTGAGTAATTCAATTCTTCTCCTGGCATATTCCAAATTCTGACAGCAGATAGTAAGATATAGTTTAAATATGTCATTGATCACAGAAACTATAAATCAAGTGGGAATGAAATACTTTAACAATCAAATATACCACTGGTTGCTAGCTATAAATAAGGCATCGAACATTCTATCATTTCAACTACACTCTCATCCAAATAACTGGCTATCCTGTTTCCATCGACATTTTCTCCCAATTACCCCACCGCCCCACAATTCCAGCACCTGAACTTTATACTAAGGAAGGGGGTTAATTCTGCAAGAGACTATTTTTCCACTGTTGGAATAACTGTCAAAAATTATTTTTATTCCCTTCTGTTTACTCCTTTTAATTTAGTTTATTCCTTTATCAGAGATATCAGATATTTGGTTGTTAGATTTTCTAATAATTAGCCCAAGCTAAATTATCATCGACTAAATTAAGGACACTATCAACAGAACGACGTTAAGCTCCAGGGAGATGACTGATAACATCCTATACATAGATGACAAAGGTGTATCTAACAGAAACAAGAGGCATATATAAATCATAGACAGCTGAATAGATTTGGGGCTTGAACTTAATCCTAGACCCAATCTAAGAACAATTAGTTCTTACGACAAGGCCCAGATTTATACTAGCCTTCATGAAGATTACTGAGCATATCGGTACTATAGCAATGTGTGGTAAAGGAACTAGATCGTGCCTAGCAGAAAGAATAGTGTCTGGGGTTTTAAAGACTTGCCT
>NW_022103928.1:32959873-32970564 GCF_000313985.2 Echinops telfairi | reverse complement strand
AAATCCAGGATTGGTAAATCTATAGGGACAGTAACTAGATTAATGGTTTCTTGGGAGTATTGCAGGGGAGCTTGAGGTAAATGGGGAGCTAATAACAGTGAGTTCAAGAAAGAAGAAAATGTTCTAAAACTGATTGTGTTAATGGTTGTATAGCTTTTCTTGATATGATTGAACTATTGAATTTTATAATATGTGGATTATGTACCCATAAAACTGTTTGTAAAAGTTTAAGCAAAAATATCCTTTACGTTTTTTAATTGCAAATGCACATATATGTAATATATATATTACATTCATGGTCATTTGATTGTTATATTTTCTACTGTCTCTAATATATCTTTAGCATGTGCTACTCAAAGTTAAATCCTCTATTTTTAAATGTTTCTCAATTCTTATTTTGTTTCTTATATTTGACTCAATTCCATTGTGGTGAAATAATACCTTTAAAAATTTTCTATCATTTGAAATTTTTGAACCGTGTTTGATGACACAGCATATAATCAATTTTAATATAAACCTCATGCTTACTTCAATAAAATTGAGTATTTTGCCATTTGGGGGTATGGTAGTTAGAATTTGGTAATTTTATTTTCACAACTTCTATCCTACTTGTTGAAAATATCTGTCATTTTCTTCTGAAAGTAATTAAGTTCATTAAAAAGCTCTCCTTATGAGTGTGATTCACTTATTTTTCCTTTCCGCTTCATCAGTTTACACTGTGTTGCTTTGATTTCGTGCCCATGAGTCTGTTCCAACCCAAAACCACCTTGTGTGCAGCAGAACAATCCTGATCCTGGACCATCCTCAGAGTTGCTCTTGTGTTTGCACCTGCGATAGCAGCCACTATGTCACTCCATCTCATTGAAGGTCTGCCTCGATTTCTCTTAACTTCTACTTTGCCAAGGAAAACATTTTTCTCCAGGAGCTGTGCCCTCTTAATCACTTGTTCAGATTAGGGAAGATGCAGTCTCACCATCTGCCTTTCTAAGAAACAATCGGGTTGTACGTTGTCCAAAACCAATGTGTTTGATTTTCTGGTAGTCCATGCTATATTCAATACACTTCATCAACACTCTAACTCTAATGTGTCAATTCTTCTCCAGTCTTCCTTATTCATTGTTCACCTTGTACATTCTATGAGGTGATTAAAATATCATCACTTGGATCAGGTACACCTTAGTCATCAAAATGGCATTTTATCCTTTAATATTCCAGAAAGGGTTTATACAGCAGAGTTGCCCAGTGCAAGACAGCATTCTATTTCTTGATGGCTGCCTCATGAGTGTTGACAGTGGATTCAAGCAAAATGAAACCCCGGGTACTTCAATATTCCTTCATTAATGAAGATGCTATTTAATGGCCCAGTTCTAAAATTGTTTTAGATCAAATTTTAATTCACAGTGAAAGCATCAGTCTGATATTCATCAGTAACTGCTTCACGGTTTCTCCACTTTCAGTGAGCAATCTGTGCTAACTGCAGATCTAGGGTTGTTAATGAGCCTTCCTCAAATCTTGATACAACATTCTTCTTCTGATAGTGCAGTTCATCAGATTACTTGCTCAGCAAACAGAGTGAAAAAATATTCAGAAAGGATACAACCCTCATATATATCTTTCTTTTTATTTTAAAACATGCATTGTCCTGTTGTTCTGTTCAAATGACTGTCTTTAATCTGCATGGCACAAGCAAGTGTTTTGGCATTCCGATTCTTTGCTATTAACTATAGTTGTGACCTATATAGTTGAATGCCATTGCCAAGGGAATAAAACACAAGTAAACCACTTTCTATTATTCTTTGTTTTCAGCCAAGATCCATTTGACACCAGAAATGCTATCCCTTATTTCGCATCCCATTTTGTATTTGGTTTGAATTTCTAGTAGTATCTTGTTGATGTCCTGCTGCAATAATTTTCTAATAATCTTCAGTAAAAGTTTACTTGTCTATAACATTTATGCTACTGGTTTATAATTTCCATTGTATTGTGTCACCTCTTTGCTCTACATGCTTTGCGTGTTAGTCCAGGTAGACTATAGAAACAAATTGATAAACACGCATATGTGTATAGAAAAGGACTTTATATAAAGAGTACATTAAGAAAACATCCCAGCCCAGTCCACATCAAGTCCGTAGCTCTGATATTAGCCCATATGTCTGACACCAATTTATAAATTCCTCTTCAGGCTCACGCAACACTTGCAATGATGTTGAACGCAGGAAGATCACAGGCTCATGGGGGGTAAGTTTTGTGGATCTAGTGACAGTAGAAGTATCTCAGTACTGGCAGGGGTCTCCACATGGCTCCTTCAGCTCCTAAGCTCTAGTGTAGCGCCATGTGTCTTATCAATAGGAATGCCTTGCAGGGAGTGAGTGTGTGTCCCTCCTCCAGTGAGCTATTATTCTCTTTAGCAGCTCCAAATGAGGTCATCAAGCTGTGACCTGATTGACAGGCTAAACTCCACTCCTTCACTCTTACATCTCAAAGTGACAACAGATTATATAACTACCACACTTTGTAAGCCATATTACTAGCTGTAAGTACGCATGCAGGATTATGTTATCATCTTTGTCAGTTAGCTCCTTATCATTACAAATGCCTCTTTTTATTGCTAGTTTTTGTTTGTTGTTTTAATACACCCACTCCACAGTTAGCACCATGGTTAGGTTCCAAATCCAGGCCGTTATGCAAAATAAGGTTATTAAAAAATGGAGGATTAGGACATCAGATCACAACTTGAAGGATAGCAACATCATTCCATAATTACAAACCCACAACTTCCAAATGATGTAACCACATAACTTCTAAATTACAGCATGACGTGATTGCCACTCACTGAAAATCATGGGCTAGCCAAGTTGACACAAAATGTTAACCATCAGAGCCAGCATTACTCTCACCTAGCCCCTTGGCATTTGTTACTGCCAGATGTGTATTGTTAATGTGTCATGCTGGAGGATGAGATAAATGAAAAGTAGACATCCTTTTATTTTAAACATTTCCAAGTCTATTAGTTAATATTTTGTACCCTGCATGTAACATAGAACTATTTTCTCAGCAATCTCACAAAATCTTGATTTTAGATTATTTTATCAATTTAGATTTAGTTTAACTACTAATATGCTTTGATTGTATCTAAACTTTCATTTCTTTTCAAAATTTCCAATTTTTTTCTTTTTAAAAAGTTTCTCACTGTCTTCCACTCTATGAAACCAGGTAGAAGTGTTCCTTCAGTTTCCCAAGACTATAAGTGTTTCTGGGATTAGAAAGACTTATCTTTCTCCCACTGAGCAACTGGCTGGTTTGAACCACCAACCTTGGTGTTAGCAGTCTAACAACACACTCCACCACTAGGGCTCCTATATTTTTGGGTAATGTTGTCCTAATTTTTTTCTATTAATATAAAAAATTTCTTCTTATTAACTTACAGGTTGTGAATTAATTTTATATTTATAGTAGTAAATTTAAATATTTCAGCCTTCAAATTTGACTTGCTTTTTACTTTTACATTTATTATCACATTTATGTCTTATGAAGATGCTAGAGACTTAGAATAACTCATCTTGCTAGTTTTTACTTTTGCCCTATTTCTGTATGATTTTCATATATACTTAACCCCACAGGATCTTAATGTTGCTAATTTTATAGTTAATATTTAATAAATATTAGTTTACATATCCACATAATCTCTTCACTGCCTATACTTTATATATAATATTATAGGTAACATTTACTATAACCTATTCATTATTTTTTTCCTGTGGTTAAAATATTTTTTGCTGTTCCAATTGCTTCTCATCATTTTAATTCCTTCATTTGAGCATATATCATACGTACTTATTTTTTCTATGGTATAAATCATTTCTAAATTTTCTACTAGGTATTTAGATATTTTAAAGTTTTGGAAACATTTTCACTTCATTATTTTCTTCATTTTTAGCCTCAACTTTTAAAATGTTTTATTCATAATAATTTCATTACCCATTTCATAAAATCTCAATATCTGATGTTCTACCGATCTAATCCTATTTTTTTCCTTCTTTTTGTCCTGTGTTTTGCCAATGATAATTTTTTTGAATACTGGTAATTTTGCATAAAAATCTTCATGCTAAAAAAAAAATCTTCACGCTCCATAAATGTTATTTTTCTCTGAAAAAGAAGGCTTGGCGTATTTACTACTAAGAAGGCAGTAAATGGGGGTTCATTCTCCTTTCCCGGGTGTACTATCTGATCCTGTTATCACTGTTCCTATTGCTCTGAGAAGATTTCATCTGCTAGCCTGGTAGTTTAAAAAATTGTTATTAGTAATATTCACAGGATATGATACACCACCCCATCAGTTTTTACACGTTCAATTCAATGACCTTATTGCATTCCGAATGATTTCACCCACTCCCCCCTCCTTTTGCAAATTGTTCCCCTCTGTTTGATAAGTCCACTGCCCTATGTATCTCTTAACTTTTCAAACTGTTGCTGTTAATATGATTCCCTGATAGCAATAGTTTTTATAAAGAGCCCAATGTTCAAGCAAGCTTCCTTTACTAATCAAGCTAATTGTGAAGCTGAAACAATTTTTGATTAAGGACGGTGTAAAGATTATGTCAGGCTAATTATTTCAGGCAGGATTGTGGGATTTCCTCTAGATTCTGTGGCTCTGGGAAATCTGGATTCCATTACAGTTTTAATTCTGTTCCACAGCCATCCTCTTTTGATGAAGATTTTAATCAAGGTTGTTTGCCCAAAATACGAAGTGATGGCCTCCAGGGACATACAGCTCTGATTTCATAGCAAAGGAGGCTGCTGCTTTTGGAGGTCATTAGTCTGAAATTGCATTTATTCCTTATATGCCTGACTCTCCTTCTGGTGCTATTTTGGGTGAGTAGAGACAAATGTTCATACCTCAGAAAGCATATAGCAAGCTTTTCAGTCCCAGACTTTACACAACAAACTGGGAATTAGAACAGAAGCATGACAAGTCATACAGAGACATCCACTGGGATGCCCCATGAAATCCTGGTCTGTGGTCTTTGTCCTGTGAATTCACTGAAAAGTTCATGGAAAAATGAAATTGAAAGGTAATTAAATTTGTTCACAAACATTTTGAAGCTTCCTTATGCATAGTAGCACTGCATACCCATTTAGAGCTGTTTGTCCAAGCAACTCAACAAATGATCAAGGAGTCATAAGGCACACAAACAAAAAGTTTTTAGAATAGCGCAGTTAATACTTTTGATCTAATCACACACTCACTACAATCGAGTCAGTTCAGACTCCTATAGGACAATATAGAACTGTCCCTTAGGCTTCAAAGACTGTTTATCTTCAAGGGAGCCGAAAGGTGACTGTTCCTCCTGAGGGGCTGTTGGTTTTGAACTGCGGATATTCCAATTAGCAGCCCAATTCACAACCCACTGCAGCCCCAGAGCTCAGTACAAACTAGATACATAGTCTGTAGTTTGACACACAATATAGGAATATTGATTATTTAACATAGATTGAGCTGTGAAACAAAGATCATCAAGTTAATAAGAATAAAATTACATGCCCATAGATTGTCTTCAGAGTTAGAAAGCACAATGGAAAGATCCTGATCTGTGTCATCACAGAAATCTACATTCAAAGTTTATTGTGTTCAATTATTTGCAGAGTTACCTAATCTGTGTGAATTTGAATGTCTTTTATAGTTAAATAAAACTAATAAAAAAGTAGGTTGAGTTGCTCTGGCAATAACAAAGACTATACTTAAAGCAAAAACCTCAAATTATGACAAAAAATAAGTGCTGAGAATGTATTTTACAAGCAATTATTGGAAGTGAATTTAAATATTTGGCATCAGAGTAAATTATTTTCTGGCATAATTAAAGTATTTGCCTAAAGGAAGACATTAAATTGTGGTGTCCCTACTAGGTCTAAATATTTTTGTTACTGATTCAATTAGTTCTCATTCCAACGTTCTGCTAAATTAACTTTTTCTAAGTGAGTACTATACTTAACTTCCCTGGATCCCCCATCCATAATGATCCTTCAAATTATCTTATTAAATGAAGTTTAAGTCCCCAAACCTCCATGAATTTTACATTGTTGTCTTAGCTTCAGTTATAAATGATATCATAGCCTGTGTGGCCTTTACATCATCTTCATAGCTGCATCAACTAATAATTCTACAAATTCTAATTACGCCAGGTGGCATTGGTGGGAGCCTCACCCTAGCTCATCTTTTCACCCCCACCACGAAATTAGCCTGGCACCAGAATGGCGAGAAGAGAGCACACAGTGTTTTTCTGGAAAGATCTAAGTGTGTGCATCACTTCCTTCCAAACCACAGAAAATAACTGAGTTATGGACCTAAAAGTAAACAGAGGAGCCCACTGCCATCGAGGCAATTCGAACTCAGAAGGATCTTAGATAGGTGTTCTGAATCTATAAGCCTTCCTGGGGAAAATAGCTTCCTTTTTCTTCCCTGGAGCTGATGGCAGGTTTGAACCACTGACATTGCCATTTGCAGTATATGAGAGGTTGCAAAAATATTGCTCTATTATAGTCCCAGAAAGAGAAAAATTAAATGAGAGTTTTATGAATACGTGAGCTGTGTGGTTGTGGATGGTACTTCCTGTGCTTAGTAATAATTTTTGTCTCCTCTGTGATTATATACTGTAGTTTCCCTTAATGCCTACTTTATCAGATACTAACACAGCCATTCCTACTTCATTTGATAAATGTTTGCATGATTTTCCTTGACAGACTATGGCTAATGTCAACAATATTCCATGCTCCCACGCCCCCATGCCTTCTCTCCATTGCTTATCTCTTTCCCAATCACTTGTGAAGACAGAGCCAACTGATCCTAAGACTCTTATGGTCTGTGCTGCCTGAGGTTCCTGGTTTGGAGAATTCTCTAACGTTCAATTCAGGATATAAAAAAAGGCAAAAAAGACTCACAGAGCTTACTGTCATGTGATTTCTTGGATTTCGGGACTACAATTCTCGAGTTTATCTTCTCTTCGATTCTGAGGGTCTCCTGTGCTTACTTTGTATGTACCACTCAGCATGTCTAGCTGTGGTTATTGGGAAGAATGTGGGGAAATTGCTCTATGCAATATTTGTTGCACCTGAAATTCTCCTCTTGCATAATATTTATAATTTGTTACTTGTGTTATATAGGAAAACTACTAATTTAAGGGTTAACTTTTCTAAGCCAGTCACTTGATAGAACTCTTGCTATAGTACATTGCTTACTGTTGCTCTTTCGTTATTGTTAAGGGCCGTTGAGAGGGTTCCCACTCATAGTGACCCTCGGGACAGCAGAAGGAAGCGCAGCCCAGGCCTGTACTCTCTTCACACTTATTCTTACCTTTGAGCCCTTTTTTGCAGCCTCGTGTCCATCCATCTGCTGGAGGGCCTTCCTCTTTTTTGGTGCCTTACACTTTGCTAAGCATGATGTTCTTTTCCAGGGACTGGTCTCTCCTGCTAACATGTTCAAAGTACATGAGACTAAGTCTTGCCATCCTTGCTTGCTTCACAGGTGCATTGCTGTGTCCAGACAAAATGTGTTTGGTCTAGGGGAAGTCCAGCGTATTTTCAATATGCGTCACATCACCAACATTCAAATACATCCATTCTTCTCCCGTCTTCCTTATTTAATGTGCAGCTTTCACTTGCATGTGAGGCAGTTAAAAACGGCATGTCTTGGGTGAAGTGCACCTAAGTCCTCAAAGTAAACTTTTTGCTTTTCAACACGTGAGAGAGATCGTTTGAAGCATAGTTTCCTCCTTTGATCTCTTGACTGCTGCTTCCAGGATCATTGGTTTTGGGGTCCAAGCAAGAGCAAATCCTTACACCAATCTTTTCTCCATCGATCGTGATGTTTACTATTGGTTCGGTTGTGAGGATCTGGGTTTTCTTTACATGGGGTTTTATACTGAAGTCTGCAAACCTTGAGCTTCCCTGGGAGTGCAAAGTTGTGTCATTTGCATATTGCAGGCTGTTAATAAGCCATCTACCAATCCTGATCCTGCATCTTCTTCATATAATCCGGCTTCTTTATTTTATTTTAGAGTAATAGATTCCTTAGTATTGATAACATGATAGAATGGAAAGAATAGAAGAGATAATTTAATTTTAAAGTCGCATCACCCATATTTATCATTATATTTTTGTTTGTAGCAATACATTGAAGATGATAGTTAAGATTGTTTGTCAACTTGGTTAGACCAGGATTCTCAGTGGTTTGGCTGTTAAGACATAGTAATCCCCAGTGATGAGATCTAACATAACACGTTAACCTCCATAATGAAATTACCATAATGAAATCTTTTATAAGCAGCCAATCAATTGAAATGAATTTTCTCCAGAGATTTGGAAAATCTTGTTTGCTTTTTTTTTTTTAGGTCTGGATCTTACATCTGGCTTGTCATCTGACCTCTGGTTCTTTAAACTTAAGCCAGCAGCCTGTCAGTCCTAGGAATAAGTAACAGCTTTCTCTATCACCTGCCATGTTTGCATTGATTCGTCTCTAACATTGGAAGACTTCCATCTGACCTACTGCTCGGGGCTTAATCAACCTTTGCAGCTTTGTGTCTCAGAAGAAGCTTCTTTACTCAGTGGATGAGCCATCTCTTTGAGCAGCATTTTCTGCTCTTTCCTTACTCTCTCACACACACACACACACACACACACACACACAAACACATTTAAACTTCACTGCTTTTACTTCTCTAGACATCCCATTCTAAGACATAAAAATTTTAAAAATTAATTTTTTAAAAATTTTACTATTACTATTCCTTTCATTGTTCTAGAAAATATGTCACCGCTTTCTAGAGAACTTTCTATGATTTTTTCTTTTCAAAAACAAAAACAAAAATATGGCTTTAAAAATAGGTTGATATTCATGTACCTTCAATTTATATGCTCCTTATATATTCTTTCCCTCACTCACCTGGTGGTTTATTGAACAGTAATGCCTGGCATGTTGCTGCAATTCTGGAAGCTATGAAATTGATATACAAATACTATGAGTCCTTTAAAATGGAAAGATTTAACACTTGGGTCATTCCAAGTACCAATCAGTAATAGTTATTTCAGCTCTTCCTACTCATGAGTCCTGCCCGTCAGCAAATAAAAGTCCCACATGCTTTATTCCTGAATGCTTTACTCCATCCATATCCTTAGAGTCAACTTTACTTTGGGAAGGCAGTGTATTCTTCAGTAATATTTTGAATGCCTTCTGACTGAGAGGTTGATCATCTGGCACTACCTATGACAATGTTCTGATGCTGGTCATGAGTTTTTCAGTATCTGACAATGTTTCCATGCTTTTTAGTGGCTTTAGTAGCTAATTCTTCCGAAGTGGGCAACCTATTCCTTCTTTGTAGTCTGTTCTTATGACTGAAGCTCTGCTGACATCTTTTATTTTGGGGTGACCCTGCTGGCATTAGAAAAGCCTGTGACATGGCTTCCAGCATCACATCGAAACACAAGCCACCACAGTTCAATGAACTGACAACAGAGAAATGGTAGTCTTAGGTACCAGTGAGCTCAAATAGACTATTATTATTAATTTTGGATCAGACAAGTAAACATTTTACAAACAGGTCTTCTTAAACTTTTTCTACTTGCAATATCTTTTGGCCCTAGTAATTTTTACATGGCCTTGGGTATATAGATTTATAAAATAGGTATACTAGTCAGATATTAACTGATAATAAATAATAAAGGAACTTATTTCAAGGTAATTATTTAGTGTACATATAATTTTACCATTTATTAAAGATAAAACAAATTTGCATATTAATGAGCTGATGTGCTTATTTATTTCCACATAAAGAATGAAGTATTGGTGGAATATCTGATACTGCAAGACATGGAGCATCTTTAAAGGTTTTCAGAATTGATTGATATTTTGACTTTTTAATCTTCAATGCTGAGAACATCTCTTTGAATAAATATGTAGTCCAAGATCCCATACGTATATTTAGGGCTGATACAGGAATTGCTGGATATGGTGCCCTAATCCCCAGACAAAATTCATTTAGATAACTCATGTTTTAAATCTATGTCACTTGATAACTTGGAAAAGTCTTCTGGAACATTTAATGGCAAATGACTGGCATTTTAAATTTCAATTGAGTATGGCTTCTAGGCAGAACTTAGTTTTTTTAAATTAAAAATTTAAGGGAAGTATTCCTGAAACTGTGTCTGCAGACACTTGAGATGATCAATCATAACTCTTACAGTAACATCCTTATGAAGATTCTTTTCCATTATAAAATCATCTATCACCATAAACACTTCTAAAGAACCACTTTTCCACCTTATTTGTCTATATGTTAACTTCTTTGTAAAAGATTAACTTTTGTCTTTTAACATAAACACTTTATAGTTTTTTCCTTGAAGTGACATGTTCAGTTGATTGAGGTGTTAAAAAATATCTAGTAAATAATTGTTTTGGAAGTTATAAAAAATTAACAATGTTAGATTTCTGCTGTGAAAATTATAACGATTTCCTTTTTAATTTCAAGAATCCATTTTAACTTTGTTCTCTTCAGGGCCACCTCACCTCTGCACTGGAGTAGCAAGCTTTTGTAATTGGAGTCCATGTCTTTGAAATAATTGGAAAAGAAATTATTTTTATAGGCTGGTTTTTAATGAAGTTAATGATTTCAATAGTATTGCAAAGCACAACATCTAACTCT
>NW_022103928.1:32958403-32959378 GCF_000313985.2 Echinops telfairi | reverse complement strand
GAGTGAGGCAGTCATGAGTGAATGAGAGTCAGTGAGTGAGACAGTGAGTGAGTGAGACAGTGAGAGAGTCCAAATCCAACATTCTTAACCATTACTTGTTCGACTTAGTATCCACTATACAGACTCGATGCAGTTTTTCAACTATAAATCTTCATTTGTGAAAAACTCATTGACTTTAAGATCTGTCTTCCTGTCTTGTATGTCCTTCTAAAGGGTGACAAACAATAATTTCTCACCTATGCTTCCTTTGCATATGTGTCTAATGTATATGCCACACATATCAGCTATTTAATCTGACTGAACTACAAACTTTGTGCAACATCTAAGCTTGCCAATACGCTGCTGGAATTGGTCATTATTAATTTTAGAAGTTCTTTTGGAAACAGCCTCATTTAATAAAGAAATTTTAGGAATTCTATCTCCATTCTTTTCCCCATGAGATATTTATGGCATTTTAATAGCAGCAGATATGATGAGATCTCCTACTACCATTCGGGTTTTTATTAGTTTTTACAATTAAATAAGATTTTTTATAGATGCAAGTAAAGATTTTTTTTGACAGGAACAGATTTCTCAGAATTATTTTTTTAATTCAAATATTTTTAAAATGCTTTCAAAATATTCCTTTGGTTTATTGTAGTGCTCTGAATGCTTGGCATTAAGACATCATTTTAGTTTGTCTGATTCATGCTCTGCACAGCCAAAATGTTATTCCAAATTAAGCAAGATGGTTTTCCATGCCATCATCTTTAGAAGTAAATTCATATTGCAAACATGTTTCATTTTTTGTGTGTGTAAACTTTAGGTATTACAAACTGATAGCAAAGACTTTGCTTTATTTCAAGCTATATTTCATATCTTCTTTCTAAATTTAGACTATAACCCAAACATATTTTGTACTAAAATGTAATTAATGCTAATAATTTCTCAAATAAATACTAGCATTGGTTTGTTAAAATATATTTGCCTGCAACT
>NW_022103928.1:32955558-32957698 GCF_000313985.2 Echinops telfairi | reverse complement strand
ATATATATATTTGCCTGTGCTTAAGTTAGAAAATCTATGTTCACACCTGCATACACAGAAACAATGGTGGGAAAATATGAAGGCTTTTCATATAAACACTTAAGATTCTGTAAAATAAGGAAATAACATTTTTTAAAATCAAGAATTCCAATACAACACAATACAAAGATACATTGATTTAATTCTACTTGCTGAAGAATGACAGTAGAAAATTGTTGGACTTTATTTTTCATAATTAAACTAGGCTTTTGGAAGCACAGAAACCTTTGTATGTACAGTAAAAAGACTGTTATTCATAGCAAACAATCACCATGAATTTCATCTGTGCTGTGTCTGGAAGCAAGTATTGGTGTTGCACAGTACAGGAAGCACATGTTGTGTGTTCAGAAAAAAGCTACAGTGAAGTTGCATGATACCACATGGTTCATTGCGTGTTTGATTTTGAATTACTTTTTGGTCATTGGATGTGCAGAAACCTTTTATTGGTGCTATATTTTTCTTGACCTTCACATTCTTTTATACAACCTCATGTGCAGTTGTGACCCACAGTTAAAGAAGCTGGGGTCTACAGTGTCAGGAGTAAAAAATTTGAAAAATGGCATTGAATTCATCAAGAAAAAGGACATTTCAAGATCTATCCTGATATGCTTTGCTGTCAGTGATAGGTTAATATACACACACCTGCAAAGAACAGCAGTTATTACAATTATTATTCAAATTTTTTCCCTAAAGCCAATCCCAAAGAAAAAGAAATGAAATCTTTTTACCAACTTCTGAAATTTTAAATTAATCAGACATGCAATCAAAATATATTGATAATTATTGGTGATTGGAATGAAAAGTTGGAATTAAAAATGATCAGTAGTTAGAAAATATAGTGTTAGTGATATAAATGACATATGAGATTTTATAAGACTTCTTAACTGTACATTTATTTTTTAACTATTTAAAAGGTAACTATACCTCTGAACCTCATTAGATGGGTTACACAGGAATTAAACTGAGTATATTTGTAGAAAGAGAAATGAAGAAGCTCAATATCATCGGCTGAAATAAGACTAGGGGTTAACTCTAGAACAATCAATTGTTCTTATGTAAATTCAAGTTGAAATTGGAAAACATTAAAACAAGTCCACAAGTACCCAAATAAGACTTGAAATATATCCCACGTGAATTTAGAGACTATATCAAGATTAGATTGGTTCATGGAACATGTTCACCTCATGCAAGACAAGTTGTGGGATGATATCAAGGACAAAGACCATGAAGAAAGCAGAAGGTCATTTAAAAAGACAAGAAAGGAAAAAAGGCTAAAATGAATGTCAAAAACACTCTGAAATTTACTCTAGAACGTAGAGACTGGTCTTCTTTGTAGGTACATGGCTATTGAACTATCAGTGAGAGGACTGCATGTCAGGATATACCCGGAGATGTTCTTTTTCTTTATGAATGCAATGCTGTTCTGCACGTTGGGATTCTTGGCACTGTACATCAAAGCTTCTTAACCTGTGAGTCTAGACCCCATGTGAGGCTGCATAACAGAATGTGAAGGTCAAGAAAAAGAAGGCACCAGCAAACGTTCTAAACTCGTCGGTAGACATGCAGGCTTAATGGATGAGGGTGGGAGAGTGGAAGTACAGCCACAAATACATAGAGATTGGGCAAAGGATATTTAGACCTAGGTATTAACCATTGCTACAACTATAACCATGACTGTGGTAGAATATACAGTGGGCAAAGTGAAGAAAACCTCTCAGATATAAGCAAGCCCTTTGTGGGAATGAGTACTGGCTTGGGATCTCAGTACCATGATCTCAGTGCACAAAAAGGTCACTAAAACAAGGTTTTACCTCCTGCTTTTTTAGTGTGTAGTGACTGAGTTCTTCAAACATTATGTACATAGTAGTTGCTTTTAGGTGTATTTACTATCAATAGGCATATCTAATTTCTAATCCACAGGACTATTCAGCCTTTCAGTTCTCTCAAACAATAAGAGGGAAATATTACTTTACATAGATGACACCCAAATGTGTAATTTCACTTATGTGGACCACTTTACATAAAAATAAAAGATTCTCACATTAGCAGGATTAGGATAGAAATATATGGATGTATTACACTTACAAGGGCAAGAGATTGC
>NW_022103928.1:32953497-32954960 GCF_000313985.2 Echinops telfairi | reverse complement strand
AGGAAAGTAAGGCTTTAAAGGGACAGTTATAAATACTGTTAAGATAGTAAAAAGAATGTTTTCAAAATCATACTTATGAAAAGCATTTTTGAACAGTCTCTTGATTCGTTTCTTCAAAGGATGATTAGTGGAGGGAAATTAGAGTTGGGTCAATGCACTGCTCTTGGGCTTTGAGACTGTTGTGAAATACAAGCCGCGTGTTTAGCAAATGAAGGAGATTCGCATTGGGAGCTGCTAATACTGAAGGAAATTTCAAGGTGGAGTGTTTTAAAGTGGGATGGATATATTTAAATTTATAGAAAATATTCTGAAAACATTTCATTTGGATGCAATATTAAAAATTAAAATTGCATAACATTGGTCAGGTTGGGAAAAATAACAAAATAATTCAATGAGTCATTATAAATGTAATGTATTAGGGAGAGCTTAAAGAGTTTCTGAAAAAATTCACTTTCCTTCCATTCTTTTTCTGTGAGCTTTTTTTGAGCCTCCTTATGCAAACTGAACAGTAAGGCAGTGTATGAAAGCTAATATAGTTTTATACCTTCCCCAATTTGTTACTGCTTGAAGAGAAAATTAATTT
This sequence comes from Echinops telfairi, assembly GCF_000313985.2. Taxonomy (NCBI): domain Eukaryota; kingdom Metazoa; phylum Chordata; class Mammalia; order Afrosoricida; family Tenrecidae; genus Echinops; species Echinops telfairi. The sequence continues at coordinate 32,954,377 of NW_022103928.1, read as the reverse complement.
TAGGGAGAATGTAATTTTTATGATTGGTCCTTTGAACAGATTTCATTTGCTCACTGGACATTTTCACCAGAATTCTTAAACTTAGCAACATTGGAATCATTTTTAATAGCAAATAAGGTGAATAAAATGTAACCTTTAGTAACTAAAAATTAATTCTGATAGACATCCTAAAAGGCCAACTTTATTAAATATCCAAACCAAATCTGTCTTCAAGTCAATGGTGACTAATAGTAACCCTTTTAGATAGAGCAGGTGTTCTCCTTAAGGTTTCCAATGCTAAAATCTTCATGGAACAAGAGAGCCTTTCTTCCTCCCACAGAGTTCATGGTGGATCTGAATCACCAAGCTTTCAGTTATTAAATGCCACTGATTTTTCATTGTCTGTATGCATAAAATAACCTATTAGCTATTCTTAGTGCAGCAGTTTATATTTTGTAAGTGTGCTTTTGTGGTCAAACTATGTTTTAGCTGTTTCCCTTCCTCTTAACTTTATAGGACATATGCACTGAATGGACTCTCAGTGGGATTATCTTGTTTTGGTTTTTGTTGCCAATATAAAGTCTCTATTGGGTGGATCTGGGGGGCCCACCCCAATCCCAACGAATAAGTGGACACCCGCTCCTCCCCCAGAAGAATTTATTTCAAAGGACGGCATTGAATCTGGAGCTCCGGGAGAGGGACATATCTGATCCGAGCATATGCTAGCAGATGAAGGGGGAGGAGAAGAGAGTGGAACACATCCTAGTCCCACCAGGTATTGAGGACAATGTTCCCAATTAGAGCCACCAGTCCACAGAGAGGACCACATGGCCAGCCCCACTATGAGACATGACACCCCTCACTGACCCACAGCCCTACAGGGGACAACACCAGAGACACA
>NW_022103928.1:32951211-32952012 GCF_000313985.2 Echinops telfairi | reverse complement strand
TACGATTGCTCTCCAGGTGATGAAAGAAGCATTCATTTAGAATCCTCAACATATTAAAAACAAAACTCTATAAATTAAGTAGTCATGTGGATTAGTGGATTACTTGGGTTGAGATTGGAATTGCAACAAAATCATTCTTGTGTGTTTTATATATACATGATATTTATATGCATAAATGTAGTAGAGAAAAACATCTTACACATGTAATGATATTAAAATTTTAAAATTAAGTACTACAATCAATCACAGGGAACACTGTAGTGTATCTTTAATCTTATAGCAGCACAAAGTAAGATGTTCATATTTACTGTTTTGAATTTCAAATGACAAATTGCTTAGAGGTCATAAAATTGATTGGTCATATATCCATTTATGTGTCTTAGATTTCAAATTTGTTCATCTATGCAAATAACTAATTTTCCCTTTAAAGAATATATACCAGTCAAAAAATGAAGTAGACTAAATTCATTTGCCTTTATTAAGCAAGGGTCTCTTCAACATTTACTAATACTGTTTATTTTAGGCCACATTCCAAACCCCAGAACTACATCATCTTTCACCGAAATGACGTAGATGCAGCTTGTAAAACCCTTCATATTTTCCCAATACATACATGCTGATTACAAGTTAAAGTCTATTACTTTATTTTATTCTTCGTTATTAATGAATACTGCTCTTCTAGCTAAATGAAAGCTTTCTGAAGGGTTGAGATTATATTTTTTCTCCAGAATTTGCCATCGTGGATTGTGCACTGTTGAAGTTAATACATGGATCACATTTTAATCGTCATTACAAGAGGGC
>NW_022103928.1:32945666-32947799 GCF_000313985.2 Echinops telfairi | reverse complement strand
GATCTTCATTAATAAATTCTTAAAATTCTCCTCACTTTCATTATGCAAGGTTGTACCACCTGCATACCAAAGGTTGTTAACAAACCTTCCTCCAGTCTTGATGCTGAATTCTCCTTTATACAATATGAGTTTACTGGATTATTTTCTTTGATTATTCGCTCAGCATACAGTATGAGTAAGTATGGTGAGAGAATGTAACGCTGATTCCTACCTTTCCTGATTTTAAACCATTCAGCATTCCATTGTTCTGTGCAAACAATTGCATCTTTGTTCCTGTATAGATTCTGCATGAGCACAATGAAGTATTCTAGAAGTCCCATTTATGGCAATGCTCTCCATAGTTTTTCTGATTCATTCAACCAAATGCCTTTGCATAGTCAATAAAACACATGCTAATAGATTTCTAGTATTCTTTGCTTTCAACCAAAATCATTCAACATCAGCGATGTTTTCCTTTGTTCTAAGTCCCCTTATGAATATGTCTTGAATTTCTGGTGGTTCCCTGTCAAGGTACAGTTTTTGTATATTAATGGCAAAGAGAGAATTCCTGAGGTACAAAGACAGTGAATGACTGATCACCATCAGCCAATTTCCTGAAGCTGCATACTTAGTTTAGGGTAGTAATAGTTCTTACTCCATCCTGATTAAGAAATGTTCTTAATACATTTCTACATAGAGTACAGGCTATAAACCCACATAGGGGTTTCTGTTTGTTTGTTTGCATTTCTGATTGTATTTAAAGTTATTTCCAAAACAAATGACCCTGAGCCTGCAGGGGTCTTGGAGACCCTTGTAGGGAGGGGTCTTGGAGACCCTATCACATGCATGGAATTCACCAACATTAAATCCTGAGAGAGAAGCTGGGACATTGCAGAACTCCCTCCGGTGCCAACTACAGTCTTTTGCTAATTTCCTTGGGAGCAGGGGCCATGTGGAAATCACTGGAATGTCTCCTTGGGGTATGAGAGGTGTTTGATATGCACGCCACCCATTTTCTTTCTCCTTCCAGTTCCTGAAGACAGAAAAGTGGAATCTCTTCGAAGATTGACCTTGATTTGTCCAAGTTTCTGTATGCGTTCCCAGACATATTTGAAAATTGCCAAGTCACGCAGGTTTCTACCACATGCAGTAAGTGACAGATCACAGGGGTCGCTTTCACAAAGACACCACCAAAGATCTCTTCTTTTTCCTTCAACAGTTTGATTGGCCTATATTTCACATATCATATAAGTCAATAGTTCAATCACATCAAGAAGAGTTGTACAATCATCACCACAATCAGTTTTAGAACATTCTCTTCATTCTTGTACTTATCATTATTAGCGCTCTATTTCCTTCATACCTCTCCTGCCATATGCCACCAGGAAACCATGAATTCAGTTACTGTCTCTATAAATTCACCTATCCTGAATTTCATATACAGAAACACATTTTAAAAATAACAAGAGTAATGTGAAACCGATAAAATCTCAATTGAAATGAAACCAAAAAATTCTGAAAGTAGAACAGAATTAAACAGATCATAAGGGAGATCAAATGATAGGGTATTAAATTTTAACTTAATTCCATCTGCAACGATCCGCTTTCCAATGTGTAAACATTTTCTTTAGATGAAGCCTTGTGATGCCCTTCTTAACCAGAAAAGTCCCCCTTTGATTATCTAGATGCGTAATGCAAAGGCCAAGGAACACCCAGGCACTTCACCTGACATGTTGCTGCCGCCAGGAATTCAGTAGTTGCCTAAACTGGAACCTTTTCCCTTTCCTCTGCATCTTTTCCAAAAGTGCCTGCTTTGCCAGTAAGGTTTAATTTAACCGAGTCTTCTGGGAACCAACGTTCCCCCATATTTGCCCCTGAGCCCACCCTATAAAGTTCTACAAGGCTGACCCTGTAAAAAGTTCTGCACCAACAGAAAAGCATGTGCCTTTGTCAGAAACCAGCAAACCAAGGACAACGGTGAAGGAATGAGCGAAACATGATTTATCACGACCCAAAAATGACTACCTAGAGTTCTCATGATGCCGATGGATCTAGAAGACCTCAGACAGTATTTTCTACCCCAAAAGGAGCAAGCCCATTCTTCCTCTCTGGACAGCCTTAGCCTGGGCTGATGCACTGTTCTAGCTTAGACTG
>NW_022103928.1:32939068-32944826 GCF_000313985.2 Echinops telfairi | reverse complement strand
TTGAAACCATGTGTGGGCAACCAGGAAATCCCCAGACGCCAAAAGGGCAAGCAGCCCAAGTGGGCATGCAGGCTCACGCGTACCCGCACATGGGAGACATTCCCCCCCTCAGCTTGCAGAGCACAGCAGAAAGAGAAGAGAGGGTGGCCTGCCCACAGTTGGCTGTTATCCCCACTGCTGGGAGGGCATGGTGAGGGTATTGGTCCAACGTATTGGCTGAGTTCAGGTACCTGTGTGATGTCATGTGTCTAGTTTGTGGCCAGGTTTAGCTTCACCTGCAAATAGGTGGCCCTACTCTGTCCCTGATTTACCTGTAGCCCCTAATTGTGGCCCTAGGCAGGCATTTGGGGAGACAACCTTCCCCTTCCCTTTATCTCTACTCTGGCTACCTATCAGATTCCCATACGGGGTGGGAGGATGGGGTAAAAAAAATGGTACACAGAGATCCTGCATACCTGTCACTCACTTGCAGGGGTGTAGTCTTTTATAACTACACTATGATAGTTATCTGTATAATTCTCATGAGAGTCACTAAAATTATTGTGTGTATGCTTGTTGTGTGTTCATTCCTTTATATTGCTGTGTATTAGAGCTAACATTTTGAACACTAGGTTTCCAAAAGTCTAATGTTCAGAATGGGAGTTAAAATACATTTTGGGCCTCTATTGAGTTCTTTCTTTCTACTAAATTCGAATGTACAAAGTTTCACCCTCAGGCAAAGTATGTTTGCATGCCCTAGTCAGGCCCTGGAGTACGGGTAGTTCTACCCTCAGGACGTGCCTGGGCATGTACATAATGGACTTCAGGGTAGCAGGGCCACCTGGTCATCAGTCAAAGCGCAATCAAGGTAGTCAGAAGACCCAAGGACCAATCTTATTAACTTGTAAAATCTCCAATAGTGTAACTATCTAAATCATGGTCCTTTTCTTGCTTCCCTAGTCCCCCGGCAATTGTGACAAAATGATTTGCTACCAATCATGATTTTGTAATGAATTTCCCCCATGTCTTATAATTTAGCTACTTAGTCATGAATCCTTAGGACGTCGCGATGGCCTCAGGCTGATGATCTGTCAGGCAGATGGTTTGTCTTTGTCTTATCGTTGTCCTGGACGAAACTTAATAAAGGGTGTTTAGAAAACATGTCTGAATTTGGGGCGGGGGAGGGGGGATGTTGTTTTGCTTTTTTTTCTAGAACAACTGAGCCCATGGTATAGATATACTAGAGTTTATTTAACTATCAATGTTTCCACAGACATCTGCGTAATTTTTAGTGTTTGAGAATTGAAAATGCAACTGCTCTAACAATTTGTGTCAAGATTTGTGTCAATATTAATTATTATTTCCAAGATGACAATTGTTGGGTTGTATTCTCTTTGCATGTTTAGCTAAGGGGTGGTAGGACTAAGCTAATTTCAAAATAGTTGGAAATTTTGACCTTCCCTCTACCAGTGCATGGATGAGTTCGTTTTTCCACATCCGTGCGAGCATTTGGGGTGGTTACTAATTTTGATTCGTGTAGTCATGTAATGATGTCCTTTGGCTTTAATTTGTATTTCACTAGTGGCTATGCTTTGTCTATCTTTGCACGTAGTTATTTGCCATCTGCATATCTTTCTTGGAGGACTATTGTTCATTTCTCCTGCCCATTTTAAAATATGCTTTGTTAGTTAATAATTCATAGGAATGTTTCTTTGCTAGATAGGTGTTTTAAAAATATAATATAACTTGGTTTTTCAGCTACTCATAAATAACTTTTTATCTAAAGGGTACAACTTATCGATTTCTTCTTGTATGTATTATGTTTTCTGTTACTCTAATGCTCAAATATTCTTTCCTATATATTTCCCTAAAAATGTTATAGTTTTACATTTATGTTTCTGCTCATTTTTTGTGGGAGAGTTGAGAATTGTTTGTTGATATGTTTCCACTGTCTGTGGGAAAGCATGTGTCTTTGTTGAAAACAAAGCACATAATTTATAGAAAATGGTATTCTTCTGTTGAATTGTGCTGCACAGGTGTCAAGTAACACCAGCATACGTGTGTTGGTCTACTTCTCGATTTTATACTCTGCTTCATTGGTGGAGGGTTTCTGTTCTTCCACCAACCACACTGTTTTGATTACTGCAGGTTCTTAGCAAATCTTAGTATTGGGTAGACTGATTTCTTCAACTTTTCTTTGGCAAAATTATTCGAACTATTGCATGGCATTCAATTTTCCATGTAAATTTTAGGATAAGCTAAATTATGCTTATTTAAAATAAAAGTCCTTGTGGCACAGGGAATAAGTGTATGGATGAACGTTAATTTTTTTTAAAAAGTAAAAGATTTGAACCCACTAACAGAATGATGTGGTTATCAGCTTTCTTAAAAATTTAAAGTCACATGAGTCAGTTCTACTCTGTTATACAGGGTCTCTATGTGATAGAACTTGATTCAATAGCATTGAATTTTTGAGGAGGGGGCAGGGCAGGCTTGCAGACTGTGACTAAATCCTTGATAGAATTATGCTAGAACTTGCATTAAATTTCCCTATCTATTTCGGGAGAATTGGCTTTATTATCTTGACTCTTTACAGGCATGGTATGTTTCTGACTTCATTTTAGTGTTTTGTTTTTCTTTCATTAGACTTCTACAATTTTTTCAAATCTGTTATAAATACTAGAGGCCTTCAGCTAGGATCAGACTTATAGTGACCCTAGGTAGAACAAAAGGACACACACAGTCGTGTACCACCCTCACAGTTGTTATGTTTGAGCCCATTGTTACAGGCATGTGTCAATACACCGTGATAAGGGTCTTCCTCCAAAGTCCTACCCCAGGGACTACTGGTCTGTCCTGATGACATGTCCGAGTCACATGAGTCCATGTCTCCCCATCACTCACCCTTCTTGCTTCTGAGTAGCATTACTCCAAAATATATTCGTTTACATACTATCAGTATACATAACGTTCAATATTTTCCACTACAACCATAATTCAAATGCATAAGTTCATCATTGTCACCTTTTATATGCATATGAGGGCATTGAAAGGGCCGTCGCTTGGGTTGTTGTTACTGATATCGGGTGCCTTCAAGTCAGTTCCAATTAATTCATGGGGACTCTGTGTACAACAGACCAAAGCACTGCCCGGTCCTCTGCATACAAACTGTTAATGTGCTTGAGCTGATCGATGCGGCCACTGCATCCGTCCATCTCCAGGGGGTCTTCCTCTTTTTCCCTGGCCTTCCACTTTAGCAAACATGGTGTTCTTTTCCAGGGCCAACTCTCTCCTGAGAACATATCCAAAATATTTGTGATGAAGTCTCTTCATTCTCACTTCTAAGGATCAAGCTGACTATACTTCTTCCCAAAACAGATTTGTATATATTTTTGGCAGTCCATGGTACTTTCAGTCTTCATCCCGAATTCCACAATTCAAGTGCATTGATTCTTCCTTGGTCTACCTGAAATGGGTGTCCAACTTTCACAGGCCTATAAGACAACTGAAAATACCATGGATTGGGTCACGACACCTTACTCCTCAAAGCAACATCCTTGATTTCAATACTCTGAAAGGGTTTTGCCCAATGCAACACATCCTTTGATCTCCTGACAGCTGTTTCCATGAGCACTGATTCTGGATCCAAGCAAGATAAAAGCCTTGCTAACGTCAATCTTTTCTCCATTTATGTATGTGTCCATTTTGTTATTTATTTGCCCATTTTGAGGATTTTTGCTTTTTTTATATTGGGTTGCAATCCTATTGAAGGCTCCAATCCTTGATCATCATGGCTAACCAAGCTTGGGTTAGGCCCATCTTGGTCCTCATAGTCGCACCTTTGCTAATACTTTGAAGAGATTGTGTGCAGTACACTTGCCCAATGCAATGTGTCATTTGATTTCTTGACTGCCGTGTCCATGAACACTCGTAGTGCATACACGTAAAATGAAATACTTCAATCTTTTGTCTGTGTATCATACTATTGTGTACTTGTGGGGATTTTTAAAGTCAATTTACATGTACTCCATAGTCTTTGATCTTCATCAGCTAAGAGTTTTAAGTCCTCTTCACTGTAAACAAGCCATGTGTATCATCTGCATATCCCAGGTTGTAAATAAGCCTTCCTTCCAATGCCATGTACGTCTTCACATAATACAAAGCCCCATAGTATTTGCCCAGCTTGCAGGATAAGCAAGTATGATGAGAGGATTAGACCCTGATTCACACCTTTCCTTCGTGAAACTCCGCAGTGTCCCTGGTGTTGATCAAACATCTGCCTCTTGGTCAGTATGCATGTTTACATATACTCACTCACTCACTCACTCACTCACTCACTCACTCACTCACTATCACGGAGTCAATTCTGACCCACAGCAATGCGATAGGGCAGACTAGAACTGTCCCTGTGGGTTTCTGAGACGGTGAGTCTTCACAGAAGTAGAAAGCATCGGTCCTGTATATTTTGGGTCATATTTTTAATGAAATAATATATATTTTGGAGTGATTATAAATGGTATAATGCTTTAATTTCATTTATGCTTATAGATAGCTAGATCTCTTTTGGGAATTTTTTACATAGACTATGAGGTCATTTGCAAATAAGGATTTTATATCTGTTGTCCTATCTATGTCCTTTCATTTCTTTGCTTGCCTTTTATAATTGGGTAACACTTGCAGTATTTTGTTGGATGAATGGTTAGTAGAGATATCCTTGCCTTGTTCCCAGTGTTAGAAGGAAAACTCCACTCAGTATAGTGTTATTTGTAGTTTGGGGTTTGTTCAGTGTGTGTGTGGGTATGTTTCATCAAGTTGGGGCTATTCCCTTTTATTCCCAGTTTATTGAGAGGTGTTTTTTTTCTTATCATGAATAAGTATAGGTTTGCTAAGTTATTTTTTACTGAGGCAACCAATATAATCATATGATATTGCTTCCTTATTCTGTTAATATGACTAATTATGTTTTCTGATTTGTAAATGCTTAATCAAACTTTCATAGCTAAAATAAACCCCCTTATTTATAGCATATTATTTTTATATAATGCTTATTATGTTTGCTAATGTTTTATTCGGAGTTTTCAAATCTAACACTATCAAAGATACTGATTTATATTTTTATGATCCTTTTTTGGAAATATGTCCAATTTTTCTAAGCTTAGGAAATGTTATCTTTTTTCCGGAAAACACTTGGTAAATGTGGTGGATTTTTTTAAATTGTTAAAGTATTCCAGTGAAATTATATTGCTTTCAAATTTATTTTTCAGACAGTTTGCATTTCAAATTTGATATGGTTACTGGTCCTTGAATACTACTAGTCAGGACAATCTGAGCATATGTTAAACCGAAAGAACACAAGAAAAAGGCCAAGCTTCAAGTTGAAATCTTGAAAGATTCTATGTGCAAAACATTGAATTATGTGAGAATGACCAAGATAAGATAGTACAAATACACAGAATTGTGTACCAAAAGAACTAGTCGACATACCACCATTTCAGGAGGTAGCATATGAGCAAGACCCAATGGTGCTGAAGGAAGAAGTTTAAGTTTCACTGAAGGCATTAGCTAAGAACAAGGCTCCAAGATTTATGAAATACAATTGAAATGTTTCAGCAATCAAACAAAGTACTAGAAGCACTTACTCATTGATGCCAAGAAATTTGGAAGACAGCTGCTTGGCCCATTGACTGGAAAAGATCCATATTTGTGCCCATTCCAAAGAAAGGTGACCCAACAGAATGCTCAAACTATGGAAAAGTATCATTGATATTGCACGCAAGTA
>NW_022103928.1:32930823-32936570 GCF_000313985.2 Echinops telfairi | reverse complement strand
GAATCCCAGTGCTACTAGTTAATTGCTCAACAGCTAGCCACAAGGTCAATAGTTCAAATCCACTGGCAGCTCCACAGAAGAGAGAGAGAGGGCAATCTGCCTCAGTGAAAATGTACAGCTTTAGAATTCCACGCGGACAGTTCTAATCTATTCCCTCAGGTTGCTATGTGTTGAATCTACTTGAAAACCATGAGTTTGGCATTATAACTTTCCCCCCAAATCCTTTTTCAGAAGATACCATTCCTTGGAGACGGACATCGTGTTTGGTGAAGGTGAGGGACAGCAAGACAGGAACATCGTCCAGGAGAAGGCGATGACACCGTGGTGGCAACAAGGGGCTCTTCCAGCACAGGAGCCATCGTGAGGAGGGCACAGGACTGGCCCATTTCCTTCTATTGTGTGTAAGGTCTCCATGGCACCCGACAACCAGAACAATCCTGTTATTTTCAATCTACTTATGTCAAGCCTTTACTTAGTTTGAAGATGGCATGCTGTTGGAGAATAGTTTTTAAATCGACTCTTCCATTCTCGGTTTCTTAACTTGTACATTTCAGTCATTAGCATTTATTTGGCTAGTTAAACAAATGAGCCCATTGTAGTAGACTCAGCAATGGATGAGGCAGAACCAAATGATTTGATAGAGTTTCTGAGGCTGTCGATGTTTACAGGAGCAAAGCTGCACAATCTTCCTTCAACTGGTTGGAATTACTGAGTTTGCACTTAGCAGCCCACAAGACCAAAAAATCCAAACTCCTGACTCACTGCCCTGGAGTCAATTTCAACTCATAAGGTGCCCTGGTCAAGTCGTCGTGAGCTATTGGCTGCCAACTGCAAGGTCAGTCATTTGAAAGCACCAGCAGCCCGACTGGGGAAAGAAGGCTCTCTCCTTCATAGAGAGTTACAATCTGGGAAACCGACAGGGGCCACGCTAGCCTGACCCAGGCGTGGGTCGTGAAGAGCTCTTTCATTTCTTTACTTGTTTTTGGTGATTTCATTATTTTCTCTTCTCTCATTCTTTTTTGTTTTATAGGATTACTACGTGTGTTTATATTTTGCTGATCTTTTCAAAGACAGAGGGTTTGATTTTAATTGACCTTATCTAGTTTAAAAAATATTTAATTTCATTAATTTCTACCCTGTTTATTATTCTGCATGATTAGCATTTTGGGTTTTAGTTTTAAAATAATCTTAGATTGCAAATCTATGATGCTTACTGAAGTTCTATTATTTTCTTGAATATCCAGAACCATAAAAATCTGATCCAAGTAAATTCAGTTCTTGAAACTAAGCTTTGCAGTTGTCCTGACCCCAGATGGGTCATTCTTACTTTTTTCTTTCCCTAACTCTCTCTGAGAAACATCTTGAACTACCATTTAGATTGTTGTTCTAATAAAGCTACCACCATTCTCTTAATTGCTAAGCAAAGAGTTATTGTTTTTGAGAGATACTTTAGGTTTAAATTTCCCCAGACTCTGTTTCAAATAAAGTCAGTTCCTTTGGGGCGAAGTTGTGTCTCTACAGTTGGCAAAATCCCTCAGTCACTTTTCACGAGTTGGGGCGGGCACAATGTGTTTATTTTCTGGATTTGGCATGCCTGCGTTATGACTGGAGCCTATTTTCATTTTGACTCTTGTCCTATGAAACCTTTACCCTAAGAAAAATCCTGGGCAAGGGCCATCAGAGCCCCCAGAGTCTGTGGATACCTTCTTTGGAAGAAAGCCTTCCCCACCTGAGAGGGGGCTGAGTAAATAAATGGAGAGCCCATCCTTCCGATCACATTTACAGTAATGTAGCTTCTACATCATGGAGCTGTGGGGAGCCCTGAGTTTAGGACCTGCTACCTTTATTGAAATACACCAGTTGACTGGGTCTGATGGTATTCTTTACACATCAACCCACAGTGGATTTCATCTCACGGAACTGAGATGTCTGGTTTTGCAGATGACACAACCTTGATGATTGGATGTGAGGAGGAATTGGAGCATTTTTTTTATGAAGATCAAGGATTACAGTCTTTAGTATGGATTACAATTCAATATAAAGAAGACCAAACTCCTCACAACCGGTCCAATAGGTAACATCATGATAAATGGAAAAAGGATGGAAATTGTCAAGGATTTCATCTTGCTTGGATCCACAATCAATGCTCATGGATGCAACAGTCAAGTGATCACACTACGCGTGACACTGGCAAATCTGTAGCACAAGAACCTCTTCAAGCAGAGGTTCTCAACCCTCCTAACGCCGCGACCCTTGAGTACAGTTCCTCATCTTGTGGTGACCCCCAACCATCAAATTGCTTTCATGGCTGCTTCATAACTGTAGCTTTGCTACTGTTTTGAATCAGGCGACTCCTGAGAAAAGGTCATTCAACCCCCAAAGGGATTGCGACCCACAGGTTGAGAACCAGTGTCTTCAACTTGTTAAAAGGAGGTTGCTTTGAGAAGCCAAACCATAGTTTTTCAACTGCTTCATAAGCATTTGAAAGTTGGACATTGAATAACGAAGAATTGATACATTTGAATGAAGATGCTAGCAAAGAATATTGAAAACACCCCACAATTGTCAAAAGGACGAACAACTCTGTCATAAAAGAAAGATGGGCAGAATGCTCAATAGAGGCACCGATGGTGAAACACTGTCTCGGGAACTTTGGGCAAGCTGTCAGGAGGGACCAGGGACTGGCCAAGGTATCTAGCTTGGTAAGCTAGAGGGGCAGTGACCAAGAAGATGGCCCCAGAGAGATGGATTGATACAGTTGCTGCAACAATGGACTCAAACATAAGGACAATTGCAAAGATGGCGTGTGGGAAACAGAAAAGTTATTCCCCAGGTTGTCTCTGCATAATATATGCCCAACCTAAGATGCTACTTGCTAACATATGGTCAATGACTACACAGTTGGAGGTAAACTGCGTAAAGATGATCTGCCTGAAGGTTATCAGCCATCTAGAGCAAACACACCTGATAGTCTGTCCCACTCTAAGAATAGCCCATTCCCTTTTGATAAGGATAATGAATTGTTCTCCTGAAAGAGAGCCCCAAAACACCCAAGGTCAAGCCACATCAGGAACGACTAAGTTAGGCTGCCATCTTGACTCTAGAGCCCACCTATCTTGTTATGCGTATGCCTTCCTGTCACGTGTATGCCTATTGTACAACCCCTTCCTGTTATGCATGTGGTTACCTGTAATTAGGGGGACTGGCACACCCCTAGAGTGTATATAAGCCTTGGTTGGAAATATATTCTCTCTCTCTGCACAGACCTAGCTACTGAAGTCATGTGGTCTCAGAGGTGAGAATTTGCATGTTTTACCTGGTGTAATGCCTCTTTAATTTTACCCCTGAATTACAGTTACCTCTTGGACCCATTTGATTGCGGAGGCTTGTACCCCACAATGGTGCAGGACCAGGCAGTGATTCATTCTGCTATGATAGAGTTGCTATGAGTCAGAACCATCTCAATGGCACCTAGCAACAACGTATCTCTTCTTTGGGGCCACAGCGGTGTGGTTAGCTAAGCAGTGAGATGATACCCACAACGTCAGCAGTTCCAATCCACCAGGCGCTCTTTTGGAGAAAGATGAGGCCATCTATTCCCATAAAAATTTAGTCTTCTAAAACTAAAAGGGTAGTTCTATCTTGTCCTCTAGGGTAGTTAATGAGTTGGAATCAACTCAATGGCAGTAGTGACCCTATAGGACCGCATAGAACTCTTCTTGTGGGATTCTGAGACTGTTAACTTTTTCCAGGAGTAGAAAGCTTCTACTTGCTCCTTCAGAGCAGCTGGTGATTTGAACTGCTGACCTTGCAGTTATCACCATAAGCTGGAACCACTATGCCAACAAGAATCCTTGTTTTTAATCATTCCCCAAATAAGACTTCTTTCAATAAGTGTTAATCAGTTGTTATTAAGAAGTAGAATAATTAGTTCTAATTAATAGTCCCAATTATAATTTGGAAGTGATTGTTAGTTTCTAAGATGTGAAAATCACAAAGATTGCCTAAGTAATGAGAAAGCTAATTTTCAAAAAATTATTGTAAATATAAAATGGATATACATATTTTCTATTAAAATAAGTTGGGGGAGGAGTCAAGATGATATTGAAGTAGAATCACCCGCCTGGTGCTCCTGTTGTTGGATCAGAAAACTAATAGGTAAGGAGGCCAATATTGGGAGGCTGAGTGTTAAAAATACATTCAATATACTGGTGTCTTGTTTAGCACCCCCCCTACAATTTTCATGCACAGAGTGATATGAGAACTCGCTAAAATGCTCTAAGTTCACCCAAAGCTGGCACACCAACCCAAGGATGATGTCCCTGCAAAGAGCTGTGACATCGCAAAGAGGACTGGGGCTGAGGACACCTCGAGACGTGATGGCCCCGCGCTGGAGCATACCGCGACAGAGGACGATACTGGGGACACAGGGCGGGGAGTGTGCCTGCTCTGACCACCCCCACAGTGTCCGAATCGAGAAGGGAACATAACAGACCAGCAACGGGAGCAAAGCAAAACCACAAAGCCCCTGAGGAGCCCCCAAAATAGACTTCAGGCTAGGAGGGGCAGTTCCTGGAGCCCCCCAGGACCAGTGGGGAGACAGCCATAAATGTCAGTGGACAGTTCTGGAATTATATATGCGTTTTCATTTTTTGGCTAGTTTTTTTCTTCTATTCGATCATTTGTTTTCTTTTTGGTTTAGTTTTCCGTTATTGTTTTGCCTACCTGTCTAAGATGGCATGGGAAGCAAGGCCTAGGGGGAGCAAGAGGACCAGTGGTTCTGGAGGACTTTGGGGAAAGAGGAGGGGGGCAGGGAGCAGTGAGCAAACAATGCCACAGAGAGGAGAACAATAAAGGAAATTAAATCAACAATACAGAGGATTTAGAGATCCTGGTGGTGGAGCAACAGCAGTCTAGCGGAGAAGAATTACTGAGAGGCAGAAGAAGAGGCACAACAATGATGGAGGGGCAAGGGAAAGTAAAAGGAAATAGAAGAAAAGTCTGGAAAGCAAAGCTCTGGGTAGAGGTATAAACATAGGTGTGTACATATGTAGATATATTAATTCATAACAATAGAATATTGGCCTATGTGCATATATTTGTTTGGCAATACATTGAGGAAGTGAACAGACTTTTGGCCTCTGCTCAAGCCCTTCCTCAACCCAAGAACACTTTGTTCTAGTAAACTGGCATTCCGTGAAGCTCACCTTCCCAACACAATCGCTGAAGACAACATGGGTGCATATGCAACTGCGGGGAAGAAAGCTGATGGTGCCTGACTATTATAAGATATAGCATCTGGGGTCTTAAAAACTTGAGGTTAAACAAGTGGCCACCTAGCAGAGAAGCAACAAGCCCACATGGGAAGAAGCACAACAGCCTGTGAGATCATGAGGTATTGACAGGATCAGGTAACAGGCATCAGGAGACCCAAAACAAAAAGTGGAAAACAAACAAACATATTGTTGAGAGCAAGGGGGGTTGGAACAGAGACCTGAGATCTGTTTGTAGACAATAGGGTCACAAGGAAGGGAAGAGTCAACCAGGGTGCAGTATAGCACCAATGAAACACACAATATTTCTCTAGCTCTTTGAGATTTCCTCCCCCTCCACTATCATGACCCCAGTTCTGCCTCTCAGTTCTGGATAGATCGGAGCATGTACACTGGTACAGTTAAGAGCTTGGGGCACGCGGAATCCAGGTTAGATAAACAGGTCAGGAACAGAAATGGGTGTAGTGATACCAT
>NW_022103928.1:32926407-32929933 GCF_000313985.2 Echinops telfairi | reverse complement strand
GACCTGAATATCAGTCGAGGCACCTAATTTTACCACAAAAACTGCATTAAAATTGTGCTGGAAAACTCGGCTTATACATGAGTATATACGGTAGTTATACTCTGATTTCAGTGTTTATATACAGCAATTAGAGTATTCTCTATGAAATGAAATTTTAAGAATGTATAAATGTTTTAAAGAATTCTCTTGTAAATTATTTACTGTCGACTTGTGGAGTGATACAGTTTTCTACTCAAGTCCCTGTAGCTCCCACCTAATGATTGAGTGAGACTACGCAAACAGAGCAAGTGTTAGACTAACAGACAGGGTTAGTCTGTTTTTGTCACCACTCTGGCTATAAGGATGAGTCCTTTTGAAGCAGCTGCAGAGGGAATATGTCCATGTGAAGCGGCAGAGCCCTCGAGGACAGATGCACCAGAGCCTGTGGCATGGAGCCTCACAGGAGTAAAGCCAAGACTGTGGGATACCTTCTCCTTGTCTGGTCTGACACTGGGATCGATGGTAGAGTGGCATGCTGGCTTCCTGGTCCATGGGAGCAGAGACCGAGGGACCCACTGGCTGAGAGACAAAGTGAAGTCTGACTAAAGAGAGGTGTTGTTGTGGACCAGTGACTGTGTCATTACTCTTTGTTGATTCTGACTTATAATAACCCACCAACTTCCCTAAAAATAGTCCTCTGAAATTTCGTGAGTGTTGTTTGTGAGTTCTAGGTGGCTGTTGCAATGGATTATTGAACCTAGCATAAAAGTAGAGTGTCATGGGAGGAATGTTGGTGTCAGAACAGGTAGGAAGGATGAAGCCCGGAAGCATGTCTGACTCCTGCCTTGTGGCAATAGGGAAGTCAGAGGAGATCAGATATGTTCACCTCCATCGCTGCTTACCACACACCATCCCCTGGAGCACGTTCCTGACACTCCATTGTGCTGCCCAGGATTTTTCACTGGGATCGCTGTGGTCCTCTCGATGGAAGGCAATGTTTCATCATCTGGACTCTCCTGGTGCCTCTGATTGGTCCCCTTGCCATAGAAGATGCTCTATGTGATGCTCTATAACTCTTCTAAAGATGCTCTATACCTCTTCTAAACTGTATTATTAACAAATTATGCCTTTGGGGGAACTTTCCTTTTTTGGTTTTTCTTGAAGTGAGATATATAATTCATTGTTTCAATGTCCAACTAGAATACTAACTTTCTTTTAAAGATATCGAGGATAACTTCAATGTGAAGAATTTTATGAGGGCTTATCTAATTTTTATGGCATCTTTATATTCCTCCGAGCCTTATTTCTAATTCACCATAATTAACTGAGCAATTATTAAGATCCAGTTACTATGACAAGCATTAAATATGCAATTTAATAAAATAATAAAAAGTCATCTTTTAGAGTCTAGTAAGTTGAACCCGATAACTACAAAAAACACCATATAACAAGTGCTTATATTTAATTAATTTAAATATAAATATAGTAAAATTGAATTTCTTTAACGATACCTACTAAGAAGAAGCAATGATAATCAGATTAACTAGAATCTGAGATGCTTTTCTTATTCATCTTTGAATGTCAATCTCCTAGTACAAATTTTAGAAAATAATGGGATTAATTAATGGTTGAGAGGTGAGTAAAATAAATAAAATGATGAAAAGAAAGTGAAATTATGATTTTCTAGGAACAAATTTATATTGAAATCAGAAGAGAGATCTGATGAATATATATATAAATAGCAAGATCTATTCATATTTTTCATCACAAATTTCATCATATCCTCCTCAACAAACTTTCTCTCTTATAACCCAGAGCATTTCATTTTCTACTTAAATATAAATAGATATGAGATACCACTCATGACTCAAAAGAGAAACCCTAAGGCAATCAGAAACACATTCCTACAATAGTAAATACTATTTTCTTCCTTATGAATCTGTAAGTTGAACTAAGAGCCTGATGGTGTGGTTGTGGAATAGGTGTTAGGCTGCTAACTACAGAGTTGGCAGTTCAAAGCCCCCAGCTGCTCTGTGGGAGAAGGTTGAGGCTGTCTGCCCCCTCATGTAGAGTTGTTTCGTGTGAGTTGAAATGGACTATCTGGCAGTGGATATCATTTGAAGTCATCCCTGAAGCAGCGTTCAACAGTAGGTAATGAACATCCGTTTCAGGATAGAACAATACACATCTTTCTAACCTTTTCCTTATGTAACTCAATTAATGGAAATACACGCCTTCTCCCACCTGAAAAAATAGACTAACTCCAGTGCAACTTTGTAAACTGTCGTGGGACTGTCAATAGACAAACTCTTCCAACACATTCTGATTTAAAGAAAGGTAATTTGTCAGCAAAGGCACCGGCTGGCATAATGGTCAGGTGCTGGCTGCCAACCCAGCAGTGGCGCCAAGGGAGAAAGGCCCGGCGATCTACGCTCTTGAAGACTGCAGCCTGGAAAATACCACGGGGTGTCCTAGAGGGGCCCATCAAGTTGAACTGACCTGGACCACACACAGCAACAGCATCCACATTGACAGGTAAAAGGGAAGAGGGTAAGCTGTAGCTGAGTGTATATTCAACGGGAGCATGGGGTGAAGCTGACCTGAGAAGGCGCAAAGAGAGCCTTTATTCTGGAATTGCAAGGCCGGGGTAACTGGTGGCCTGACAAACTTGAAAAATCTTATTTTAGGTCTTGAAATAGCGTCACCCTTCTCACTCCCCTCTTACAAGCACTTGGATACAAACATTCACTTTGCCACTAAGGCAACAAAATGAAGTTTTATTAACTAAAGTAGTTTTATTAACTATTGATTAAGTTATTTATTAATTAAAATGTTTACTGAACTACTTATTTGATATCTGCAAGTCAGAATGGTTATTGACAGTTTAGAATAAAGCGTAAGCGTGTCTATGGGGTCAGCTTCTGAACAAAAGTTTTCTTTTAAAAAACTAAAAACCGTTTAGTTCACATACACAAGGTCATCAGGCAGTCTATTAACTTATTTTAAAATACAAATGAAAGATAAGGATAAATATATAATCTTCAACATAGTATGAAAAACTTCAAATACGCACACAGGAAATAAGAAGAAATAAAGGAATAAACCTTAGTTTGAATGCTTCTTGGAATTCAAGAAGTTACTGCATCCATAAGAACAATTGCATTTTATGAGTAAGAAGTGTTGAGAGAAAAATGAGATATTTTTGAAAAAGAACATGATGATTACTACAAAGAAGAAAAAACTATAAAGCCTCTTTTGACCAAACCTGAATGACTAAATTTAACTTAGTTCTTGATGAATTAGATTGTTTTTTTTTCATCCAACTGCCTGCCTGGGACGAAATGTTTGCTTCCCTGACAAGCTCCCCTTATTTAGCTATGTTAATTGCTGGAATCCATAAATAACCAGGAAAATGTTTCCTCTGAAGTTGGGCTTGCAAGTTAAAAACAAACGCCAGAAAGAAGGGGTTTTTCACACAGCTATACTGTCATGAAACAACCTTTAAAATGTTAGTTTCACATGATATGGATATTGAAGTAAAAAAAAA
>NW_022103928.1:32925073-32926199 GCF_000313985.2 Echinops telfairi | reverse complement strand
AGTGTAATGGTGACTAAGGGGTATTTTTTCATGTCCTCTATGCTCTAACTACGAAAATATTTGATTTACAAATAAGGAATCCTACTTCGCAGAATTTCATTTATCACGGTAGGGTCTAGAACCGATTAACCGCGATAAACAAGGGTTCATTGTATATGCAAAGCAAAACAATAACCCAAATCAAAACAAAACTAAAATCAGCAGCAACATCGAAACACTGAGCAGCTAATAGTTTCACTCACACAGGAATTCTGAAGGAAAAGCCATGGTGTTCATTCCAGGTCCAGCCTCTAAAAACGTTTTCCACCAACTTAAAATATTTTTGACCCGCCCTGAAAAGGATTGCAAGTGTGATGTTACAAAATTGTCAATTTTGTAGAGGCGCTCCTCCAACATCTCTAAGCATTTGTGTCCACAAAAATCTGTCTTCACATCTTTAATCCTCCCCTTCCAAACCTAATTCAAAACTAGCCAATCTGAGCTTACTGCAATTTTGTTGTTCCTCTGTTTATCCATCCCCACCTGGAGCCACTCTCTGAAATGACCACGTTTTCACTGATCAAAACTGGTGATTTCTTATCAATTGTCCCTCTAATATTGAATAAATCCATTAAATCTCCTTTAAGATCTGCATGATTTTTCTTCCATGATGATTTGGGGGCTCCTGTGGGATCAGAAAAAAATGCCCCTCTCCCCTTCGGTGGGCCCAAGAAATTGTAGAACTGAATTCTGACACTGAATTCAAAAGCCCACAGTGCTTATCTCCTCTCTGAATACCTTAGGACCACTGTTCAGAGGTGAATTGAACCTTCAGTAATTTGTCTAAAGTCCTCTGAGAATCTATTAGGCTTTTGTATCACCTGTTTATATCTTAAATGTCATATAGAGCCCTGTTAATTGCACGAATGCTAATCTTAGTTTTTCTCTTCTTTCTCTTTCTTGGCTTACTGGTAAGTAATCTTTGGTGAAAGAGAGAATGCCACTTTGAAAGGTGTTCAGGTCACCCTGCTTTTATATAAGAACACTACAGACCCCAAATCTGTTTACCTGAATCTTGGCATTCATTCACTCAAAGAAACCTGTAAAAGGCTTTGTCTTGAGGCAGTTTTACCTAGGTAAAATGATA
>NW_022103928.1:32918576-32924432 GCF_000313985.2 Echinops telfairi | reverse complement strand
CAATCTCAAAAACTCATAGGGACAGTTCTCCTCTGTCCTGTAGGTATCGAGCAGCCCATATTGACTCAGGGGGGGTAAATTTGAGATTTTTGGTTTTGTTTTTGATGTTTATAACAAAGTGAGAAAAATGTCTTTAAATGTGCTGATAAGTGTGTTCTTTATAGTCACATGAAAATTGAACAAAAGATTAAGTTTATAAAGTTGATTAAAAGAATTTATTTAAAATAGCCAAATCTTTATCTGTCTAAAGCTGAATAGGCTTATTTATAATTGTTTTAAATAACTCTTTTTAGGCAGCCCACCATATCTCAATAATGGCACCTCTTTCTACAACATAATTATTTTTTTAAATGACGTATTTTTGATACAGATTATCATGGTCCTTTGTATGACTTTGTCCTAATGAATACTTTATCCATCACAACTGCCACACTTGCAGTGAAAACCCCCTGAAATAGCCAGGAGTAAAATGATTGAGAACCTTAGGCAATCCCCTTAGGTTTATTTACGTGCTTCGCTGCCCTAAAAACATGCTTCTAAATGAAAGAGAGAACAGTTGATTTTTTAAAAGTTGTAAATTTAAGAAAAATGTTTCCTGGTGAGAAGAAATGGATACCACACCTATTGTTCCCAATGATTTACATCTTCCCCTTGCAACCAGATAATGAAACACTTGAAAAGGGACAATACAATAGAAATATAGAAGAAATAATGGGGGAGGGGAGCATTTTAAAATAAATTGCTTCCCAATAGACAGTTTTCTGTCTGTTGAGAATTTAATGCAAGAAAACAGTATTACTCTTCTCCTAAGATATATATATAAATATATATATCCTTTGCTCACTGGGCCCATGATCAAATAACAAGTAAATTTTATTCAACCAATACTGGCTAACAAATGCATTTGTGCTTTGCCAGTTTTCAGGTATTTACATAACTTTCTGATTTACGAGTATTTAAATTGAGTTAAAATCCTTTCCATCTTGAAAGGCCACAGCAACATTTGTCAAATAATATTTCCATGTGTGGAGTTCCAGCTGTGCTCTTCAATTACACAGAAACTCACTCTACTAAACAAGTAATAAAGACTATCTGCTTTATCTTTCCCATTTTCCAAACACTCTCTTGTCCTATCTCCTCCAGTCTCCCGTGGAAAAGACTAATAGAATTATAAAAATTCAGTTGACAGTACTCAGTTCATTCATGACATTGATTTAACTGTAAACGCTTTCATTAATGTTAATGAACATAAAGCTATTCATTTTAGTCTACAAAGATTAACTCATTATGAGATTATAGTACAGCATCCCATGATGTGCCCTACTCATCAATTCTTGCTGATTCAAACAAATCTAGTGCAATAGTACCAGTCTTTAATTCATTGTATTCTGTAAGTTGTCTGTCAGTTTGTTGTATTGTGCCGGCTTACATGTTGCTGCCACTCTGGAAGATGTGTCACTAGTATTTCAAAACCCAGCAGGGCCACCCAGCTTGAATGGGTTTCAGGGGAGCTTCCAGGTTAGGGACAGAGGATGAAGGAGGAATCGGCTAACACTTCTGAGTGATTGGTCTTAAAGACAGTGAAAACTTTAAGGACAGCAGTGGGACATTGGCAGACACACTGAAAACCTTCTGACTAGTAGAACATTGCCAGCTATGGTGTCAAATGACAAGCCCCTTAAATTGGAAAGTATTCAAAATGCACCGAGAAGAGCTGCCTTGTCAAAATTGAGGTGATGATAATGATGTGCCTGGAGTGAAGGCTTTGGAACCTTCATTTGCTGTTATGGCGGGCCTCAAAATGAGAAGAAACAACTGAAAATACATATTAATAATCAGAAGGTGCGATGTAGGAAGTCTGAATATAGGAGAACTGGAAGTCATAAAAATGAAATGGAACACATTAAGATCAATATCTTAGGCATTACTGAGTTGAAATAGTTTGGTATTAGCTATCTTGAGTTAGAGAATTATAGGGTTTAGTACTTCAGGAATGACAAAGTCAAGAGGAATGGGGTGCCAGTCATTGTTAAAAAAATAATTAAGACTAATCTGGAAGTACATTCTGTCTGTCTATGATATATAATCTGTGAATGCATGCAGCCAGTATTCAAATTTACATTGCAGTCACTAAAGCTAGTGATGAAGAAATTGAAGAATTCAACCAACTTCTTAAATTGGAAATTGATCAAATATGCAATCAAGAGGCATGGATAACGCCGTCCAACACTTTTTTTTTCTTAGTGTCATGCTTTTTAAGCCTGTTCCTGGAGTCATTTGATGCCCTGATTCAGAACATGATTGGATAGGCTGCCTCAGCTCTCGTTGTCTTAGATAAATTTCAATTATAAAAGTTTAGTTCACTCTTAAAAAAAAAAAATCACCTCTGCAGAATCAGGATGTTATAACAAGCATTTTTATTTGAATGGGAAATTTATGTTTAAATTATGTGTGTGTGTGTGTGTGTGTGTGTAATGACCCTTGTTTCAGAACTGTTCAGAGACTTCCTTTCTCATACATTGTTCTGCACCTGAGTCTTGTACCCATTTTACCTTTCCCTAGACTACCACAGCTCTCAGAGGATGAATCTTACATGTCTGATATCGCACCATTTTACAAAAATGGGGGCAGTGACGGATTTTCAAACAGCTTCACATAGTGAGCATATTGGCCAGAATTAACTGAGTGATTTGCTCAGTGACTGAACTCTTTCCAAGGAGTCTTCTGAAGTGCCTGCTTTCAGACTAAAGGAAAATAACGTACTTCAGCCCAGAACAAAAATGACATGTTATTGAAAAGAGTTTGCTGCTATTCTTTCCAAAGACAGCAACTTAGTATTTTGCAACGATATCTGAAACTCTCTAAAGGAAATTGGTCTCTCAAAATCTAGTTTGAACTATGCTCTTACAAATAATGGCAAAAAATATGGTACTATTCCAATTAGCCAAACACTCCACCAGGATAAAAGTGGAGTACAAGTCTCTCTTTAGTCCTGGAAAAGATAAATTGACGAAGAACATCAATGGATTAATTTATAGACTTGAAAATGATTAATTTTCTTCTTGGTCAACAAAGTAGCTACACAAAATATTCCAGCTTTTTAAGGCTTTGGGATTGTAAAATCAAATATGAAAATTGGAGAAGAATATAGTGTCTTCAGAAGAACTACATGGTGCTTGGAGGAAAAAATGTAATCAATTAACCTTTGGTAGCATGTGATAGAGCCATATGGCCACTACTACATATATGAGGGGGTACCACCCCAAAATGGAATTTTTTTCAAAGCTATGTATTAAATTTCTTTTATAAAACAACCTTATAACCTTCAAAGTACTCTCCATTACACTTAATGTATTTGTCAAATCTGTGATTCCATTCTTGGAAACATTTTCAAACTCATCTGTTTGGATGGCTGACAGCACCACCCTCTTTTTTTCTTCACCTCTTATAAGTCATCAAATCACTGTCCTTTCATGTCCCTCTTCATTCACGGAAACAAAAAGAAGTCACACAGAGTGAGGTCAGGTGAGTAAGGTGCTTGGGTCAAGAGAGGCATATTGTTTTTTTGCCAAAAAACTGGCACACTGAGATGGCTGCATGAGCAGGTGCATTGTCGTGGTAGCAAAACCAGTTCCTTGTCTGCCACAAATTAGGCCTTTTTTGTCACATTGCTACACAATTTTTAAGAACATCTAAATAGAAATCTTGATTAACAAGATTTGTTAGAACGAACCCAAATGCACTACAGTAGAATGAACCCAAATGCACTACAGGTCAACATCCAGAATGAGGTTAGTCATCAATCAACATTTCACCTTTTTTGAAAACAGAAAACCACTCATACACTTGAGTTTTTTCCATAGCGCTATCCTTGCAAACTGTGTTCCACATCACAAGTTTCTGCGGTATTTTTCCCGAGCAGGAAACAAAATGTCACAATAGCACGATGTTCTCTTAAACCGGCCATCACAACAAAAGAGGCTGAGCGAAACAGCTTTTATAAAAAAATTCACTGTGACCAGAATGAACCTTCCCAGGCGACACCACTGGGTGCTCTTCCTCTGAGCTTGTCGCTTGATGCTTACCCAGCAGGAAAAATGCGTACTAAAAACTCTGGGCAGAGCTTTTTTTCTGTTTTATTTTAGAATACCCCTTCATAAAGCTAGGCTTGATGAAACAATCTGCAAAGTCTTTGAATGAAGACTATATGTGCATAGAATACATCATGCATAAGTTACCTTGACTCACCATTGAAAAACTGAAGGTAGAAATTTTCGATGATCCACAGATCATACAACTTATAAATGGCCCACATTTCATAGCAAAAAATGAATAAAAATTGATTTATGTTCCTAGTATTCATTATCCTTGTGGAAAATGTGCTTGGCAACAAGGGGGCAGACAACTATACATGATAGAGTAAATGCTATTTCATTTCAACAGGTTTGGCACTAACACAGGCTCTCAACCTGTGGGCTGCAACCCCTGTGGGGTTGAACGACCCTTTCACAGGGGTCACTCGATTCATCACAGTAGCAAAATTACAGTTATAAAGTAGCAACGAAAATAACTTTATGGTTGGGGTGTCACCACAACCTGAGGAACTGTATTAAGGGGTGTCAGCATTAGGAAGGTTGAGGACCACTGTTCTAACATAAGTGTTAAAGTCCACTCTCTGCACTATTACTTATATCACTTTCCAGAGAAATTTGGTGAATTAAAAAAAGAGCAGCATGACAGATTTCAAGACATAGGAACCATGGAAGCCAGATTCCAAGGAAGATGGGATGCACACATGGTGACAGACTATTTTTGGAATCTTATGCAGGATTATCCTGGTCGATCTCACTCTCTTAAAAAAGGAGCTCCTGATGTGTAGAATTCGTATCAGAAATTTGTTCTTTTGGTATTAAATAAATATTATGTTAGTACAGTGTTCTTTTAATTTTTAATACTATATATCCTCAAGTATAAACCAACCCAAAATTTTCAAGATAAAATTTGAAATTTTTATTTTGAAAATTTCACTTGGCTTATACCTGAGTATATTTGGTATGTTCCTTCATTCTCAAAAGCTATTAATTTACCCAGATAAACATATCTGTCTTCAAAGATGTATATTCAGTAGGCTCCTTAGAAAGAAGCTCGTGAGACATCATCTCAACCACTTTGGCGATCTAATTAGGAGAAACCAGTTCCTGGAGAAGGATGTTTTGCTTGGCGAAGTACATGGGCAACACAAGGAAGGATGTCCTTGGTGATAAGTATTGACATAGTGGCTGCAATCATGGGCTCAGGCATAAGTGTGAGGGTGGGACAGAACTAGGCACACTTTTATACCTAGGCCGTCTGTTGTGCGTGGGTTCATCCTGAGTCGGAACTGACTTGAAAATATCTGACAACAACAACCACAACAATTCCTTATATTAATGCTAAATTTATTTTCATAAACTTCGATTGTGAATTAGGTGAAGGTTTTCAGAGCAGATAACATATTCTACATTCAACAATTCATACACATGTTGTTTCACCTCGTTCATTGCAACTCCCTCAATGCACCATCATTTATCCACTTTCTACCTTTGTGTTCCCAGGACGATTCTCTTTCTTAGCTCTTGTTCACTTTTCCCTGGGGTAAATGTAGCCCTTTTCATGATATTTTCATTGATTATCTTACGTATGAGTATTTGAATCAGTGTTACTCTTACCGATTAGAACCAGAAGGCTGAAATTTGAGCCACTGAGTTGAATTTTCTTCCAGGCCTGAAGGTGTTACTAAATGCCACAGTCTTGGAATTTCTTCCAGTCTCCATCCAAGCAAAGCTGATCTCTTTTATTATTTGGGGGTTTGTGCCA
>NW_022103928.1:32910305-32918476 GCF_000313985.2 Echinops telfairi | reverse complement strand
ACCTTGTACCTTACATTTCATCATTGTGCATACTGATGTTGGCATCATCCATTAGTCCATTGGACTACTTGCTTCCATATGTTTTTTAATTTTTCATCACTCCTTTTCACTCCAAACAGGGAGAAACCAATCAATATTTGCACCTTAGATGGCACCATTTATGAGCTTTAAAAAGCACCAGTGGCTACTCACCAAAGAAAAAAGCAGGACATGGCTTTTGTGAATTATGCTATGCCAATTGATTTTGGTGTCCCCACAAGACTACGGCCCTGAATGCTCAAGCCCAGTCATTCATTCCCTCAAAGAATGTGGTTATGCCTAACACATTATTATAACTTTTCCCCTTACATGTTCTACCACTTTTATGGTTATATTTGCAGAAAATCTAAATATTCATATACTATTATCTTCTGGACCTGCACATATTTGTGAGTAGACTACCACTCTCCATCTCACATCTGTTCAGCCAATGAAGACATTTTTACTGAGGATAAGTGCAGCAGTGTAGCATTATGAAACATCGAAAATTCATGCTGAACTCAAAAGCTACACAGAACAAAAAATATTATTACTGCTAAAAGATGGATCATGGCTGAAAATAGAGAACACATGGTAATGTGTTTGTCTGTGTTTTATGAACTACTCAGAGGCACTTGATTGTGTCGATCATCACAAATCTTGGATAGCAATGTAAAGAATGGAAATTACACAACATTTAATAGAACAGTACTCACATGAAACCTGTACATAGACCAAGAGATAGTCATTAGAACAAAAAAAGAAAAATGAAGATTCTACCGGGTTTAAAGTCAGTAAACATGTGCATCAGGATTGTATCCTTTCACTAAATTTATTTAAGCCCTGATAGCACTGTCGATTGAGTGTCGGATTGCTAACATAAGCTGTGCAGTTCAAATCCACCAGTCACTCTGTGGAAGAAAGATGAACGCATCTGTTCTTGTAAATATTTACAGCCTAAACAGTCTTATGTTGTGTTGCTATGAGGCAGAATTCACTTGATGGCCGTAATTTTAGTTTTTGGTGTCGGTATACTGAATAGAGCATCTAAGAAGGTGAACTATAAGAAGAGAACTGTAGCATTAGAATTGGAGAAGGACATATTAATGACCTAAGAGAGGGCACCCACCTCCAAAACTGGAATTATACTGGGCGAGCAGAGGTTTTACAGTTTAAATGTTTCCCCACCAAGCAAGCATCTAGGAACTCGCTCTGCGTTAGTGCAGCCAGTCACATCGCTGGGGAAGGTTCTCTTTGGTCACAGTGAATTTTTTCATACATGTAGTTTCATTCGAGCCTTGTTTTTTGTGACGGGCTATTTAAGAGAACACCATGTTGCTGTGAAATTATGTTTCCTGTTCAGGGAAAATGCCACAGAAAGTGTTGTGATGTTGAACACAGCTTATAAGGACAGCACTCAAGCACGAGTGGTTTTCTCATTTCAAATAAAGGTGAAATTTCACTTGATGACAAACCTCGTTATGGCCATGGTCAACTTCCCAGACTGAAGAAAATGTTGACTCATGGTGCATTTGGAGTTGGTTCCACCAGGTCAGCTTTCTATTTAGAGTGTCTGACAAGATTGCGTAACAACAGGTGACCTAGAAAGGCCTGATTTGTGGCAAACAGGATTGGTTTTGCCACCACAACAATGCATCTGCTTACACTGCCATCTCAGTATGCAAGTTTTGGGCAAAAAACAGCATGACTTTCTTGACCCATGCACCTTAGTCACCTGACCTCACGCTGTGCGGCTTGTTTTTGTTTACACAAATGCAGAAGGACATGAAAAGACAGCAATTTGATGATGTAGAAGAGGTAAAGGGAAAAAAAGTGAGGGAGGTACTGTCAGCCATCTGAGCAGATGGGTTTGAAAAATGTTTCCAAGAATGGAATCATAGATCTGGCAAATGTATTAAGTGCAATGGAGAGTACTTTGAAGGTACTTAAATTCATCATTTGAAAAAAAAATTCCAGGATTTTTTTTGGTACATTCATGTATGATATATATATATGACACAACCATGCTAGTGAAAAGAGATGTTAGTTTGAAGCACTCACTAAAGAAAATAATAGGGGGGAATCTGAGAAGATGGCATCCAGTTAGATTTACCCGCCTGAAGCGCCTGCTGCCAGACCAGAAAATTGGGAGGTAAAATGAAGGAGACTGGGAAGCAGAGTCCCGAAATTAGAATCAGAGTACTAGGGTTTGTCCTGAACACCACTTTTTTTGATTTTCACACACAGCAAACCGAGAACGCACTAAATTGCTCTAGGCTTGGTATGCTGAGCTCCTGGGCTCTGGTGGAGCAGCTACCAGTGCCTTAGCTCAGTGGTGAGCAGCGATTTCCCCTGGTTGACACCCACTGGGACATAATCCCAGACTCAAAGAGAACCTCTGAAAGCTAGGCACAAGACCCCAGGCCAGAACTCCCTGGGCTGTTACTTGCCTTGAGCTCATACATTGGGGGTAGGGGTGGGTGGGTAACCATAGATTTGGAGCATCTGAAAAGATGTAAGGAAATTTACCTGACATAGTCAAGGGGGCGAATTCAGTTCCAGTTGGCCAAGAAGAAAACATCCTCTCTGATAAGGGGGATCTCCTCCTCTGGGGGTCAGTGTGACAGCTGGAAATGAGGGCATCCCAAAAGCCCAATATGAAAAAGAGAAAATATATTTTCTTGGTAAAAACCCGCAAGTCCCTGGCTCCTCTTTAACTCCAAAACAACTGGTAGAAAGAGTCCATTAACATACATGAGCATAAACAAGGAAGCCCTAAGGAAAGCCAGATGTTAGCTACAGAGCCCAGAGGCTTTCAACATAACAAAGACCCCCTGGAGCAAGCCTCAGTTTCAGAATAACTGAGTTCAATTCCACCTGGCCAGGTGAAAAAAAAATAAAACCCTCTGAGCTCTTAGGGCATCAGTGGTCTTGGCACAAACTAGAACAACACCACAAGCCTACAAGCCCAACAGGGGGAGTCACTGTCTGCCCTCCTTCATCTTACACACAGTTGGGGAGTTGGGGCCTGTTTTCCATGTGACTGGGGGACCCCTGCCTGTCCTGGGGCCCTAGATGGAGCTGAAAGAACTCCCCTATCCTGAAAGCAGTGCTATACCAGGCAGCTATACCAGTGCTCTCCAGCACTCAACACCACTGCGGGAACTGCTGCCTGTCCTCGGCTATGATTTTGCCTTCTGTGGGACCCTATACCAAACAGGCACACCACCCCACTACCTTGATGCAAGGTTGGAATTCCTCCAGCCCCATGGTCAGATGATCTCCTTATTTACTATTCTTTTTCTTCTCTCATGATTCAGTGGGATTCATACCAGGGATGCAGGGATGGTTCAGCATATGAAATATTTTTAGTATTATTTGCCACGTTGACATGAAAAATTACAAGAACTACAATAGATGCGGAAAAAGCATTCGACAACATCCAACACCCATTCCTGTTTAAGACACTCAAGAAGATAGGAATGGAAAGAAAATTCCTAAATATTATACAAGCTTTATATGAAAAACCAACAGCCAACATGGTAATCAATGGAGCAAAGATGAAAACAATTACACTGTAAAAGGGGACCAGACAAGGATGCCTCTTGTTCCCATTCCTATTTAACATCGTAACGGAGGTCTTAGCTAACAACATAAGACAAAGTAAAGATATCAGAGATATTCCTCTGGGGAAGGAAGAGGCAAAACTATCATTATTCACAGACGATATGATTCTATACATCAAAAATCCCCTAAACTCCACAAGTGGAGTGTTGGCACTGATAGAGGAATGTGACAGCATGGCAGGATACAAAATCAACAAACAAGTCTATCAGACTGCTATACACATCAGACAAGATCACAGAAGAGGCAATTAAAAAGGCAGTAACCTTTACAATAGCCAAACACAAATTGAAATATCTCAGGATATACCTTACCCTGGTAGTCACCTAATCTGGTATCAATTTAAAGATTAAGAATGTAGGGGTGGCGTCTAGGCTGTCAATCTGGAGATAGCCAGTGAGACTTCTGTGTGGGCATGGTCTTCTCCTGAGTATTCTGGGAAATCTGCTACTTCCTCCTTGGAGGTGGAAGACACTGCTCTCTTTCTCTGCACTTCCTGGTAGACATTGCAGAAGACAAGCCACATGGATGCAACCAGACCTCGGAAGCCAGAGAAGCCACAGAGAGACACCTGCCAGCAGTGAGATACTTACAACACCACCCGACCCAAACACTTTCTACCCACTGGCTTGTGATCGTCCTGTATTTGGCTTCATTCCATTTGTTTTGTGAATCTGACAAGGACTTGATACATTGGTGTCAGACATAGGGGCTAATGTTGGACATTTGGACCTGATCTGGACTGGGCTGGGATGTTTTCTCAATGTTCAATTGCTCTTGTATATAAATGTCTTTCTTATACATATAGGTGTGTCAATGGATTTCTTTCTTTAGTCTACTCAGACTAACACACTGACTAAAGAGCAAAAGATTTATATGAGGAAAACTGCAGAAAACTGTTACAAGAAACCTAGAGTGACCTCAACAAATGGAAGAATATCCCATACTTGTGGACTGGAAGACTCAATATAGTAAAGACGACAGTTCTGTCCAAGGCACTATATAAGTTTAATGCTATCCCAATATGAATACCATCATTCTTCTTCAAAGAAATGGGAAAACTGGTTGCCAACTTCATGTGGAGTGGGACGAAGCCCAGAATTAGCAGAGAACTCCTCAAGAAGAAGGGTAAAGTGGGAGTGCTTGCCCTACCTGACTTTAGCACATATTATACGGCCACAGTGGTTCAGGGTGGTATTGGTATAATGACAGATATTCAGACCAATGGAAAAGAGCTGAAAACCCAGAAATAGAAACATCAGCATACAGACAACTGATTTTTTATAAGGGCCCCAAAAATATCCAATGGGAAGCAGATGCCCTCTTCAGTAAGTGGTGGCGGAAAAAATGGTTATCTACCTGCAGAAAAATGAACCAAGACCTTATCTCACTTCATGTACAAGAATAAACTCAAGGTGGATCACAGACCTTGATCCCCAAGTTATCACAGACCTTGATCCCATTTATGAAGGAATTGGGACAAACCTGAGAACCTTGGCACAGGGAATACACAGGCTATCAGAAATAGGGAAGGATACAAATACAGAGGAGGCAAACATTGACAAGTGCGATATACTGAAGAGAAATCACCTGTGTACATCAAAAGAATTCACCAAGAGAGTAGTAAGAGAGCCCACAGACTGGGAAAACATCTTTAGCAATGACACAGCAGATAAAGGCCTTATTACTAAAATCTACAATACTTTGCATGCTTATAATAAGAAAAAAACTAACTGCCTACTAAGGAGGTGGGAAAAGGACCTGAACAGTAGTTTCAAAGGGGCAGAAATCCAAATGGCCAATAAATATATGAGAAAATGTTCCTAATCATTAGCTGTAAGAGAACTGCAAATTAATACAACTATGAGATACCATCTAACACCCTCAAAGATAGCCCAATTCAAAGAATCAGAAAATAACAAGTGTTGGAGGGGCTCTGGAGAGATAAGAACTCTCATCCACTGCTGGTGAACCTGTAAGTATGTATAGCCATTATGGAAATTGATTTGGCGATATCTAAAACAGTTGGAGATTGAGCTACCATATGATCCAGCAATCCCCCTACTGGGCACATAGCCAGAAGAAGCAAGAAACAAACCATGGCCAGACAGCTGTGCTCCAATGTTCATCGCCTCACAGTTCACAATTGGAAGGAGTTAGAAACAAACCAAATTTCCATCAAGAGACAAATGGATCAAAAAACTGTTATACATACATACAATGAAGTACTGTGCATTCCTAAAAAGCAGCAATGATCACATGAAGCACATTGCCACATGGGAAGAACTGGAGGAAATCATGCTAAGTATAGTAAGTCAACCACAAAAGGACAAATACAACATGAGTCCACTGAGATATATTTTTTTAAAAAAACAGAGCATGAGGGAAAAGCCACTATATACATACATGCCTGGGGTGAGCTCCAGCAACTATGGCAGGGGCCAAACCCAATCCAGGGATACATACAGCAGACAACTAAATAAGCGGGGGAAAGAAAGAGCGGAAAAAAGACATTGGTAGGTGGGGAGCAGGGCGCTAACTCACCCAATGGGAGGGTATTGTATATATCTCCACAGGAGAGGGAGAGGGAGACCAGGCTTGAACCCAATGCGCCAAGACATGAATACAACATACCAGTATGTACCAGGGAACCAATAGAGTTCTGCAGGGCCGCCCCCAACCCCAACTATGCGGAACCCCTCCCTCAAAGAATGCACTTCAGAAGACAGCACTGGGGCTACAGTTTGGGGAGAGGGGCATGGAAAAAATGCAATTAGAGCACTTGGTAGAAATGCAAAGGGATGGAGAAGGATGAGAGGACATCCTGGCCCACCAAGTCCCAAGGACAATGTTCCTGCTTGAAGCAGATAATGCATGGGGAGGACCGTAGGGCCGGCCCCACCACTGGACAGGGTGTCCCTCACTGAACCATGGCACTGCAGAGCACAGCACTGGAGATGCAGTGTGGGAATAGTGCACGGTCTGGCCCCATCATGCTGGGGTGAGGCACTGACCGCATGCAGCAGAGCAGCAAGGGGAGCAGAGTGATGAAGCCCTTGGGGAATACCAGAAAATAGACTTTTTAGAGTGTGGCAACCTATCAGAATCAACTGGAAAACACTCATAAAGGCCAACAAGCAGACCTTGAACTATTTATAGGCTTTTCCATTTTTGTCAGTGGCTTTCTTTTTGTTATTGTTATTTTCTTTTTGGTTGTTGTTATTGTTTTGTTGGTTTTGACTTCCTTTGTTGTTTTATTTGGCTTTGCCAGGCTTTTGCACTTAATAATGTATCTGCATGTCTATCTAGATAAGTGGGATAAATAATTCAGAGATCAAAAGAATGGGACTAATAGTCCCAGGGGAATATGGGAGAAGGGGAGGTGGGAGAATGGAAGGTAGGGGGCATAACCAATCCAGGGACAAGGGAACAACAAATGAACTATAATCAATGGAAGGAAGGTCATAGTGGGGCTTAATCAAGGGAAATGTAGCAGCAAGGAATTACTAAACCCGAAGGAAGGCTGGACATGACAGTGGGAAGAGGAAAGTAAAAGGAAATAGAGGAAAGAACTAGGAGGCAAAGGACATTTATAGAGGCCTAAATACAAGCATGTACATATATAAATACATATATAACGAGATGGGAACAGAGCTATGTACTCATATCTATATGTTAAGAATTAAGGTTGCTAATGGGCATTGGGCCTCAACTCAAGCACTCCCTTAACACAAGAACACTTTGTTCTAACAATCTGGCATTCTGTGATGCTCACCTTCCCGACACAATTGCTGAAGACAAAATGGGTGCATAAGCAAATATGGCGAAGAAAGCTGATGGTGCCCAGCTATCAGAAGATATAGCATCTGGGGTCTTAAAGGCTTGAATATAAACAAGCAGCCATCTAGCTGAGAAGTAACAAAGCCCACATGGAAGAAGCACACCAACCTGTGTGATCATGAGGTGCCAAATGGGATCAGGTATTAGGCATCTAAGACCCAGAACAAAACCATACCCAAGGTTAATGGGGAGAGGGGGAACATGGAGTCTA
This sequence comes from Echinops telfairi, assembly GCF_000313985.2. Taxonomy (NCBI): domain Eukaryota; kingdom Metazoa; phylum Chordata; class Mammalia; order Afrosoricida; family Tenrecidae; genus Echinops; species Echinops telfairi. The sequence continues at coordinate 32,910,783 of NW_022103928.1, read as the reverse complement.
GACACAATGCCCATCTGTAGACAATTGGACATCCCCTCACAGAGGGGTCACAGGGAGCCACTCAGGGTACAGTATAGCATGGATGAAACACACAAATTTCCGCTAGTTCTTTGGTGCTTCCTTCTCCACACTATCATGACCTCAATCCTGTCTTACACATTGGATTAGACCAGAACATGCACACTGCTACAGGTAAGAGCCCACAACACAGGGAATCCAGGATAGATAAACCCCTCGGGGCCAACAATGAGAGTAGATATACCAGTAGGATTAGTGGATGGTGGGGGGAAAAAGGAGGAATTGATCACAAGAATCAAACTAGAACCCCCTTCCCAGGGGTACAAATAATGGAAAAGTGAGTGAGGGGCAATGGAGCATGATATAATACATGGGAATAATAATCTATAACTTATCAAGTGGTCGTGAGGGAGGGTGGGAGGGGGAGGGAGGGTGAAGAAATGGGGAGCAGATATCAGGG
>NW_022103928.1:32906660-32910205 GCF_000313985.2 Echinops telfairi | reverse complement strand
CTCAAGTGGAAAGAGAATACTTTCAAAATTATGATGGCAGCATATGTGCAAATGTGCTTGACACACTGGAGGAATGTATGGATTGTGATAAGACATGTAAGAGCCCCCAACAAAAGTATTTTTAAAAGGGAAATAATAGACTATATGAATATGAATTATGCCTCAAAACATCAGAAATATCCACAACTGAATCACTAGATAAAATTATGATAAATGAAAAAAATGTAGTTATCAAGGATTTTATTAAACTTGCATATATATTTAGTGCCCTTGAAAGCAGCCTTGAGAAAATTACTCAGTGTATTGCCTTGGTCAAATCCACGGCAAAAGGCCTCCTTAAAGTGATAAAAGGCAATGGCGTCACTTTGAGAACTTAGTGGACCCGAAAGAAGCCACACTAATTCAATTGCTTTATAGACATTTAACTTTTGGACAATAAATAAGGAATAAACCAAAACCAAATTCACTGCCATCGAGTCAGTGCTGACTCGGAGACTCTAACTGTGTACTAGAGTAGAAATCTATTTTGGAAGAAGTACAGCTAGAACGCTCCATTGAAATTAAGGTGGACAAGTTTATTCTCCTGCTATTTCCATCTAGTAACAGGTGGGATCAGATCCCGGAGACAAACACCAAGTTTGCTGAGGTAGAAGTTCAGCACAGCAGCAGACTCTCCAAAGGATGGATGAACATAGTTGCTGCAACCGTGGGCCTAACTCAGCAATGGTTGTAAGGATGGAGCAAGCCGAGGCAGCACTGTGTTGTTTAGTTTTACGTAGTGTTGCAATGCGCAGAAATGACTACATGGCACCTGATAATAACAACCTGATCCACGCACAGAGACACACACACACACAAGCAGACATACACAGCTACACACACACACACACACACATACACACGGCAACTTCAACATATTCGTTTGCTTCCCAACAAACCTTTTGAAGCCCCTCTCATTTCATATGGCAAAATATATAAAAAACAAACCAAATCCACTTCCATAAAAGTGTATTCTCATTCGTGGTGACTCCATATGTCACAGAGCAGAACTCTCAACTGAATTATTATTATTATTATTATTATTATTTTAAATGCCTATGAAGGCAGATGACTGGATTTCCTTGTGCAGTGCCATTGCATGGTTTATAACAGCCAACCTTAAAGTTAGTATTTAAGCAAAATTGTTTCAGATGCACACATGGAACTATTTATACAAAGAACAAGATAGGTTTATTTCAACATTAAAAATTTCAACATTATAATAAATCTTTGCATGCACAACACACATTATCTCAGAAGACATGTCAGCTTATTAAAGATGTGTCAGTTTAATTTTGTTCTAAAATATTTGACCTGATAGTGGACAGTGCATGAATTTGCATGATGATGGAAAAACAGCTACCAGGAGGGCTTTCCAGATTTCATATTTTTCCAGGTTTTTCCAAATTTGATACATTATCTAAAGCAGAAGGATCATGCTCTTTTTAATTAATGGCTTTGTGATTTGGAAAGGAAAAATAAATACAACTATGTAGAATATCTAGGCTTAAAGTAAGGTTGGCAAGTATTTATGGATTAATGTGTCTTTTTGACTTGTAGGAGTACAATCCTTAATTGAGTTAAAAGGAGGGAAAACAACAATTGTCCTCTGCTCTGGATAACCAAATCTTCTTCTTTTAATTTGGGGCACAGATTAATCTGGGGCACAGATTAGAACAGATATGACCCATTAGGCTTGGTTCCATTTATTTTCAGATCATAATAACTACTCCACCTGGTATGTATCTGCTGGAAAAATTCCACTGATACATTTTAACAACAATCTTCCCACAGTAAATATCATAAGGCACGTGATATAGAGATGCAAGTTTTAAAAGACAGGGGTAAGTATAAAAACTCAAAACCAAGGTTAAAAGAGAGGAGATTTCTTTTTAAAATGCATTCCAGATAGCTTCAATATTTTCCTCAGTGTTTGGTAAGCGGTGAGATATTGAATTGCTTTCTAGGGAGCAAATTCCATTTTCCACCTTCTTCTTTCTTTGCTTCACATTTATATTTACAAGACGAGGGAGAGCACTTGTGGGCATTGAAGCCTTACAGGAAACCTGCTATCTTCCTAGATCATGGCTAAATAACCCGGGGAGCTGATTACTGAATACACTTTCCACGTGTGAGAAGAAACTGGAAGGCGTGAGCCCAGCAGGCAGCCCAGCTTGATGTTAGTACACCACATATTCAGGAATACTCCGAGTCATGGCACTTGATACCATATTGTTACAAAAGCACTCAATAATTTTCCTACTGTCATTTATACCACCAATATTAAAGACACACAGAGATACAGGTGTCTTGAGCAACAAAAAAATGACAAGAATATATCCAATAATGCATATAGTACCATAATACTAATTCGATGATCTATGCAGTAGGTGGTATGTACTCAATTTAATCCCTGAACTGTAGGATATAAAACAAGAGGCAATAGCTTTGAGAAACCAGAGTGGACAAACAAAAAACACCATCACAATTCTATCTGATTTGGAAAATAAGTTTCTATTTTATTATAATTGCTATTACCATAAGCACAAACTCAGATGTACACTTATTGCTTTAAAGAAAACAATAGCTTTAGAAATACAAGTGATAGATTAAATATAAAATTGTTGCACCAAAGTCATAGAAACCTTTATTAAACAAAAATAGGAAAATGTGAAGCTATAATTTATTTGCATAGCCTTCATCTAGGTCTATGGATTAGGACATTCTTCTACCTCACTAACCCTTCCCTGAAGAATTCTATACTCCTGTCATCTATGCCGTATCATCTTGACATCTTCAGGGATTCAATTCATGCTCTGAGAAAATGATTTTTGGATATTTGAAGCCAAAAATACATTTGAGGGGCAAAATCAGAGTTGTCGGTAAGTGAGGGAGGGTTTGCTGATAAAACTCTCTTAGGATTTCCCTTGCTTCCCTCAAAGAAGGAGAGAATACAGTGTGATGCGTGCCTGGAGGAAATATCATTTGGACATGGTGCAAATCCTAGTGTAGAATTCTATTTTCTTTTTCCAAACCATTTTATTGAGAACTAATGAAGATATCATACCATTCCATAGTTCAATCACATCAAGCAGCATTGTACAATAGCTACCACAATCCGTTTCAAAACAGTCTCTTCCTTTTGGGCGCCTTGACACCAGCTCCCCTTCATCCCCCTCCCCCTTTTGTAACCCCCAGGAGGAACTCTTACTCTCCTTGTCTCTAGAGGTTCATCAGTCTTGGGTTTCATATATCGAAAACCCTAGAAGGAAAACTCAAGAGGGTACTCACGATGACAAAATACATCCCAGATAAACCCCGATGTGAAACACCCCCACACAAAAAATGTTGAAAACCCATCAGGCCCAAAATGTATCAGACAGGGAATCAAGTGATGAAGTTTTAACTGTTCAAAACAGATTTATCATTTTGATCTTCCATAATCATCTCTCCCAAACTCTGTGTTTGGTGACCAGTTTACTGCCAACCCTCCAGAGTGTAGAATT
>NW_022103928.1:32876076-32904207 GCF_000313985.2 Echinops telfairi | reverse complement strand
GCTAGATTCCCGCTTGTTTAATTTCAAGCCATTAAGACCCCAGATGCTATATCTTTCAATAGCAGAGCACCATCAACTTTCATCACATTTGCTAATGCACCCCTTTTGTCTTTGGCGATCCTGTCGGGAAGGTGAGTATCATATAGTGCCACATTAGAACAAATTGTTCTTGTCCTGAGGTGAGATTTAAGTTGAAGCCCAAAGTCCATCTGTTTCCTTGTTATATTCACATCTATCTATGGAAAAGTACACCTATTTTTAATTACATATATATATATACATATATATACACACATGTCTATATTTATACCTTTATATAACTTTTGCTTTGTTCTTCTTTCCTATTTCCCCCTTTTCTCCTGCCCCACCATTGTTTCCCATCTTTCACCTCTCAGTAATACCTCTCAGCTACATTTCAATTGATTCAGCATGCCCAGGAATGCTTCACCCTCCTCCCTGTCAGTTAGCACCCTTGCTCTTCCCTGTCCCTGTTGTATTGGTTCACCACTCCCCGCCTACCCCGTCCCTCTGGCACCCCTCTTCCCTCCCATGCCCCCTGGGAGCTGTTGGTCCTGTCCTTGTCTCCTTGAGCTTGCTTATCCTGCCTGTCTTAAACAGATAGACACCGAAAGAACAATAAAGCAAGAGAGTGAGAGAAAGAAAGAAAAATAAAGTAGAAAACGTAGAAAAAAGAAAGTAGAACCATACAAATAGTTCCTCGTCTGCAGTTCTTGTCCCAGAGTAGACGGTTATCTTTCTTGAATAGAGAGAAGGACACATCATAAACCATCTGTCCTGTTCCCATTTCTCTCAGGGTTCCATCTCCGGGAACACTTACCCAACAGCATGTGCACCCTTTCAGTCCTCTGCATTAGTGACCAAAAGCCACGCCTCCTCCATGTCCCCAGTGCTCTTCCTGGAGAGAGTCCAGGAGAGCGTCCTCCAGACCGAGGCTACGACTCAAGCTATTTCCAATGCACAGGACACTAAACGCTGTATGCCACATTGTCACCCTGTTTGATGCCATTATTGCAGCCACCTTGTCAACTCATCTTGAGAGTCTTCTTTTGTTTCACTCACGCTTCACTTTGCCAAGGACGGTGCCCGACTGCCGGGACATGCATCTCCTAACAACGTGACCGAAATATGTGAGATGAGTCTTCTCACCCTCATTTCGAAGGAGCATTCTGGTTGTAGTTCTTTCCATACAGATCTATCCCTTTTTTCCTTTTTTTCTTTTTTGGCAAGCCATGGTATTGCCAATACCATAATTCAAAGGCATGCATTGTTTTCCAATGATTCTTATTCAGGGTCCGGCTCCCACAGATACCTGAGAAAACTCAAAAGACCATCGCTTAGGTCAGGCACATCTGACCTTTCAAAGCGACGTCTTTGCTCTTTAACACTCTATCTTGCATAGCGTTTTCCCCAGGAAAGATTATTTGAATTTTCTTTCCCCCCCCAACAGTTTTATTGACATATAATTCACACATCACACAACTCAAGGGTTCGGTCACATCAAGAGGAGTTCTCAGAGGAAAGCACCCCACAATCAGTTTGGAACATTTTCTTCAATTGTGTACCAATTGTTATTTAGCTCCCCATTTGCCCCCAACGTCCTTATTCTCAAGGGACCATTAATGTAGTGACAAGAAAACATTACACAACAAACAGACAACATGTAGAAAACTCACAAGAACAACAAAGCAAAACAAACCTCAATTGAAAAGAATGAAAAAAAATATTGGAAACCCAGAACCAATTTAAATGGATAAGGAAGATCAAATGATAGGATGATAAATTTCAACCTAACTGCATCTGTAACAAGCTAGCCAGGCTATTCATATCCCTGGTCTATGGTCAGAGGAGATTCTCCAAGGGCTTAATGCATGTGCACTTCCCTTTGACAGCTGCTTCTATGAGCATTTATTGTGTATGGAAATAAAATGAAATTCTTGCCAACTTCAATTTTTTTCTATTTATCCATATGCTGCTTATCGGTCCAGTTGTAAAGATGTTTTCTTCATATTGCTATGTAATCAATACCGAAGACGGGAATCTTCATCTTCATCAGCGTTTCATGTCCGCCTCGCCTCTAGCAAGCAGGGATGCCATCTGCATATTTTAGGCTGCAGTGATTCCTTCTCAAATCCTGATACTGCATTCATTGTAATGCATACTAATCTGAGCTTCTCAGATTATTGATTTATCAGACAGACAGAATAATTGTGGTGAAAGAAAATAACCCTGTTGCATACCTCATATGATTTTAAATCACCGAGTATACCTTTGCTGTCTTCCTCTTGCTCTATTTACACTGTAAAGATAATTTTAAAAAAATTATCTCAATCAAAATTTTATTTGCATGTGGTATTGTTTGGTAATTTCGACCTTCTATTTGATCACCTTCCTTTGGCACAGGTACTAATAGGGACCTCCTCCAGTTGGTTGGCCAGTCGCTGCCTCCCACATGTTTGAAACAGACAAGTGTATGCTGAGAGGGCTGCCCATGTTTGTCGGTCTCTGTCAATTCCCGAAGCCTTCTTCTTCACCAGTCCTTCAGGTTAGCTCTGCTTCTCCCTTCATGTGCGTCTTAAGTCTTTGCTGCCCAAATGCTCAGCTCGCTGCCACAGAGGCCTGCTGGGCCCATGGTGACCCTATAAGACAGAGTGGAAATGCCTGCTGGGCTTCCAAGACAGTAAATATTTATGAGAGCAGAAAGCCTCGCCTTTTACCTCTGAGTGGCCCGTGGATTCAAACTGCTGCCCTGGTGTTTAGCAGCCCAATGTAGTTACTATGACATCAGGGTTTCTCAGAACCGGAATTAGCTATGTGTGAACTAAGATAAAACCAGAAAACAAGGACTTCTCTATTTATAAGATTGTCTGCTGAGCTCAAAAGTGTACTACAAATGCCAATTGAATAAATGGCAAGCATGAGCCTATGATTTGATTTACTATAATAGCTTAATAAATAAACAAACATATATATATATATATATATAAATATATAAATATTTATATATAATGTACCTTATTTGGATTTTTTAAGATCTTTGCATTATCAAGATATATATCCTGATTTTTGATACTTAATTATTAAATGTACCAAACATTATGCCTCCCTTGTCATACTATCCTATGGGCAGCTAATACAACCTAATATCCTAATGTAATACTTGGCTTTCTTTCCCAAGCAACTGGAAAAACTTCTATAGTTGATGTGCAACAAAATTTACAACAGAGACAAGAGGAGGAGTAGGAGAAATTATATTTTTCAATATGACACTTTTCACTTAAGGGGGAAAAATTAGCACTTTTCACAGAGGTGCTAAGAGAGCAGAATCAAAAAGAAATTAAAAGGACAAAAGATTCACAAACATGGAAAAGTGAGTTCACTTTTCATCTAATTTGTTTTGGACATATCTTGAGTTTCTTTTAGCTATAGATTTCTGCACATCATCAGGTCTGCATGTAGTTTAACCATATAATTATATAATACATTTTAGTGTAGAAAGTATCCACTGTGATTTGCCAGGCTCTGCATTGTGGTAGATATTAAATTGCATGTCTCCAATGCAATTTTTTTTGCTGCCTCTACCTACAGCTAGGTTTACGATTAGTAGAACAGAGTAGTAGTTTTTCAGTACTATATCTTATTGGAAATGATCTGAGTAATGGCTGCATCATTGACTTCAATAAACTCTCAGGTAAGTGAAAAAAATCATTACAGATGATCAGACCAGATCAAGGACGCATCTAGCTAAACTGTCCTCTTTTAGTCCACGTGCTTTCTCAGATTTGATGCACCATTTTTCTTAGTTACTCAGCAGTGAGGAGGGAGCATGAGAGACCAACTTCAAAAGATATATGGGTAGGGCGTACAACTGACTGACAGCAAATTTCCTTGGTAACCAGGAGAAAAATTAAATTTAAAAATAGAGATAGGACATATATAGTAGCAATTTTTGTTGCTCAGGCACTGTGTATGTGTCAGTATGATTTATTTTCCTTTTTTATCCAAATACATCATAATATAAGCAAAACGCTTCATAATATAGACATTATCATGCCTTTTTTGAGTAATTCTTTATCAGCACATTTGACTTGTTCTTTTGTTAACTGCAGAACATTCCAGTATAGGAAAGGGCCATATTTATATAACTAATCTCTTATTGAAAGAAATTATTTGCTCTCAATATTATGATGAATACACATTTTTATTCTTTGAGTAATAAAGCTTGCCCTGCCTTAAGTCCTTTTCATGAGCTATGTTTTCCTGTCTGAAAAGTCTTCCTCATACTTCATATATGGATGGATCTTCACTCAATTGAGCCATTTTGATCTGCCCCCAAGATCACAGCCTCAAAGACGTCTTCATGCACCACCCAATAACTCAATTTCCAGGTCTCTGATATTACTCACAACAATGTTCCTTATCATGAATTATATTGCTCATGTGTTTACCATCTGTTTCCCCAGCAGGAATATAAATGTTACATTTATCATTCATTTTTCAATTAACCTAATATTATGGTTCTTCTTTTAATTCATGAAAAGGTCAAGGCAAGTGAGGTTTAAAGGTGCATAGTGGCATCCTAGTGGTGATGTGGGTTAGGCATTGGGCTTCAAAGAGCTAAGTTAGCAGTTCAAACTCATCAAATGCTCTGGGGGATACAAATGAGGCTGTCACATTTTCTGTTTTGGAAAACCTTATATAGGGTCACGATGATTCAAATTCAGCTTGTGGCAGTGGATTTGGGTTTGGGGTCTAGTGGTCTTCTGGAGTGGTACCATGAGAGTATAGGCATCACACAGACACCAACAACAGTCTTCTTGGATTGAACTAAAGTACGTCAGCAGAGCCCTTTGGGGGTCGAACGACCCTTTCACAGGGGTTGCCCGATTCATAACAGTAGCAAAATTAGTGATGAAGTAGCAACGGAAATAAGTATGGTTGTGGGGGGATCACCACAACATAAGGGACTGTATTAAAGGGTCGCGGCGTTAGGAGGTTGAGAACCCTGTCTTATATATTAGACTAGGTTGTTGTTGCTAGATGTTCTTGAGTCAGTTCCGACTCACAGCGACCCCATACACAACAGAGCAAAATACCATCCAGTCCTGCATCATCTTCACAATGGTTCTATGTTTGAGCCCATTGTTGCAATCACCGTGTCAATCTGTTTTGCCAAGGGTCTTCCTCTTTTTGGCTGCCCCCTACTTTACCACACATAAACCACTTCTCAGAGACTGATCTCTCCTTCTAACCTGCCCAAAGTCTGTGAGATGAAGTCTTGTCGTCTTCACTTCTAAGGAGCATTCTGATTGTCCAAGACAGATTTGTGCTCTGGCTGTCAATGATACTTTGAGAGTACCATAAGTCAAATGCTTCCATTCCACTTCAATCTTTCTTATTTGATGTGAAGTCATTGACAATACCATGGTTTGAATCAGGTTTCACTTAATCCTCAAAATTACCGCCTTACTCTTCAACACTTTAAAGAAGTTTGTGCAGCTCGTATCCTCAAGCCTAGATGTCATTTGATTGTTTTGAAGCAAAATGAAATCCTTGACAGCTTCAATCTTTTCCACATTCATCATCATGTTGTCTATCAGTCATACTGGGAGGATTTTTATTTTCTGTCAGAAAATAAAGTCATATCATCTGCAGATTCCAGGTTATTAATAAGCATTTTTTCAATCCTTCAAGTCACCTTCTTTCATATAGTGCAGCTTCTCAAATGATTTGCGCAGCATACAGATTGGAAAAATGCAATGAAGGATCAACCCTGATCACTTTTCCGGATTTAATCCTTTGCTCTATTTCAAAGATTGACTCTTAATCTATGTACAAGTTGAGTACAATGAACTGTTCTGGAATTCTCATCCTTCTCAACGCTATTTAGAGTTTTCTCTAATGATTCACAGTCAAGTGCCTTTGCAGATGCAACACAACACAAGCAAACATCTTTCTGGTGCACTGTTTTCAGCCAAGATCCATCTGACATCAGTAATTATATTCTTCATGCTATGTCTTTTTGGAATCGTGCTTGGATTTTTGGCAGTTATCTGTCAATGTACTGCTGCAACCATTGTTGCTTGATCTTCAGTAAAATTTTACTTGCATCTGATATTAAAATATTGTTACATAATTTCCATATTATACTGGATGACTTTTCTTTGGGATGAGCATAAATATGGATCTCTCCCAGATGATGGCCATCTTCCAAATTTCTTCACGTAGATGAGTGAGTGATTTCCGTGTTTCCTCAGCTTGTTGAAATCAATTCCTGTAGCTTTATTTTGCACACCACTGGTTTCAATGGAGCTTGGATTTCTTCCCTTAGTGCCATCAGCTGTTGATCACATGCTACCTCTTGAAATGGTTGACTGTCAACCAGGTCTTTCTGATCCAGTGACTCTGGATGGGCAAAAAATAGAACAATGCATGGAGCATCAAAAGAAGATGGGAAAAGTACAGAAGCACTGTACCCGTTACAGCATCTTTCAATATGTCAACTCGAGGCTTGACTGACTGTGCAGTTCTTTCAGCTTGGTGTATGCCGAGTTTGTTCTTCCTTTTGGTTATCTATGCCAAGTCTTTGCATATCTCATCACACTACTTTATATTTTCAAGCACCCTTTGATATATTCTCTGTTCAGTGTCTTTACTTCATTAGTTCTTCCAACTGATTTAGCCACTTTATTGCTAAGAGCAAGTTTCAGATGCTCTTCTGATATTTATTTTCATCTTCTTCTTTCTTTATTATCATTTTAATAACCTTTTGTCCTCTTCATGTATGATATCCTGGATCTTCTTGAGGTATTCTCTTGAGATGTGAAATATACAATCAATGGTTCATATGTATGTTTAGATTGAAGTTGAAGAAAATTTTTAAAAATTTATGAGAACTAAACTACAACCTTGAGTATATCTTACCCAAATTTTTATAGCATATACTATAATATATAACATTTATTTATTTTCTGTGTTGTTCCCAGAAGGTTAAATTTGGCAATGACACCAAAAATAGCTACTGATCATTGAGTGATCACTAAGTCCAGGTACTGAACAGAATTCTAACACCAACCCTTCAAGAAAAGTTGACTTCTATTTTCCCCTCTGGTGGAGTTTATTTCCAAATATAATGGAATATATTTCCCCATTCTCTTAAAGTGAAAGAATTTATTTATTTTTAAGAGATAGAATTTATTTATTTTTCTGCCTGAATTTGTGTAAGCCCTGGAAAAGTTTGAAAGCCAGAGTATGGTCAAAGAAACTTAGTGCCCCAGCGTGGCTACATGTTCTGCTCCCTGTTACAGAGGAAATTGAGACTAAAAATAAAGGTGGAACAATCAACTTGTTTTTACTACATGAAAACAGCAAAATTAGGCATGCAGTTAATAACTAAATTAAATACAAGAACTCAAAAATTCAACTTTTTAGTTTTTTGCTGATTGGTGAGCTGTGCATGGCTTTATAATCTACAGGTTCACTAAACAGTTAGAGTAAAAATGTCGAGGCAGCTCATGGCTAACTCAAGAATAAATATAAAAAACATGCTGTCAGTAATTCTTTCAATATTGTAGCAAGAAGGATATGTACACATCATCACAGTCACTCCTCTCTTAGCACATCCGTTCCTCCAACTATTACAAGCTCCTTTATTATAACTGTCTTAACTATATTCCTATTTCTGGAAGGCAATAGAAATATAATTTGTATTCAAACATCAATCATGACAAACACATGTACTTGTCATACTTGGGACTTGATTCTTTGGAGTCAAACAATAATTAACTTCTGAGAATACATATTATCTACAGCATCCTGCTAAGTATATTCTAAACTGCGTCCACAATACCATCCAGAAAGCACCACCGCAGTATCGTCTTCCGAGGATTGTAAACTCTTTGAGGAAAACAGATGATGCTACTAAAATCATCTCCTAGGAGTCTCACCCTTAATTCGCCTCTGAGTAATGGTATCGCCTTGGTCAAATGTAGATTAGAAATGGCCTAATATCCCTGTCAAACTAAAAACTCTGAATTCCTGGTTCTCTCTCACCCTTTCTGCCTTTGCATCATGAAGACGCCTTCAGCAGTAAGAGGGAAGATCTGCATCAACAGCCCGATTTCGATGATTTTCTAGAGGCATTCTATATATCTAATAAACAATTGCCACTTCCAGTACAAGGGCTTACACCAATTTTCCCTGAATTTCAGAAAATTGGCAGAAACATAAACGTGATGGAGAGCCATTGGGCTTATTTCATCAATCAGCTAGCAATAAATGAGACATAGTTTTAGTGGGACTAGGAAAGTATATTGTTTCCGCAATAACTGGATCTCTCATGCATAGTGAATATTCAATGAAAAAAATCATTCTGGACCGGGTTTTTATTTCATGAACTGCATTATAAATAATGATTTAGGTATTGAATTATGATCTTACAAGTGTAAGTCTTTTTAAAAATTAAGTCTACCTACAGAAGTCATTGTGTGGGTAGCAATGGGTGGGCACAAAAATGTCTTAGAAATGTTTTACTGTGGACAAATCCTATTTCTGTGTCTGTCTTTCCCATAATCACCCTACAAGAAACTTGGAAAAAACATGAAGACAAAATAACTTGAAAACTGGCATCTTCATTTGTTTCAAGAAAGCTTTTATATAGTATATTATAATATTAACACATTTACTAATTTCTGGAAATCAGTGGTTATTTCTCAAGGAACGGAAATAAAATAATTCCTAGCATTAAGAGTAAATCTGAGAGCTATTGAACAAGTGTTAGCACCTTTAATCAAGCAGGAACTCTAACTCAGCAGTAAGACACAGAGACTGTATTTTTCCTTTGTACTTTACAAGCCTCTTGATTGAAAAGTTGTTTGGTTGCTGCTGTCATTGTTCTTATGATGACTGTGCTACAGTTCCCCGGCCCTGGTCCTTCCTGCCATAGTAAACAACGATACTCTCGTCCACAATGGCCAATACCAACCTATTTCACCTCTCTGCTATCTGAACAGACAGTCTGGATTCCACTTCTTCTCTGATGACTTCAAATTGTCCCCGGTTTGTACTTTGTACTTTACATGTTCTGATTATTACTGGATACTTGCAGCTGTTTCTTCCCATTTTGATTCAATCCCAGCAATAAATGAATGTCCTGAAAGCTGAAGCCCACACTTCTCAGTAAGGTTGATTCCACTTGAAAGACCGCTCTCCCCAGGTCAAATGCTTAGAAACAGACCACCTATCCTTAGTCTGATCTTCGTCTAGAACCTCTGCTGAAACCGTTCACCATGGCTGACCCTGCTGGTATTTGAAATACCGGTGGTGCAATTTCCGGTATCACAACAACATGAAAGCTACGATAGTACAACAACTTGACAGACAAGTGACGGCAATTGTGCTACTAAGAGAGTAACTTATTAGGCTTGTTCATTCAAAGTAGACCTCTAATACACGTTACATATTATGAGAGTGATGCAGAAGAAACCAACATTGTAATTTGAGGAAGCAAGAAGGGATATGGGACTCAAGATAGGCTCTGATCTTAGAGGAATTATCAGAGTATAGCTTTTGTCTGGTCTTGCAAGGATACGCTGGAGTATACATTTCATCTCGAAGTTGGTTTCAGCTGCAGGTAAATGACCTGGCTCTCATACTCCTACAACAACCCTTGGCTAAGAATAGCTCTGGACATAAACTTCCAGGCACATTTCAGCTGCCTTAGACACAGCAGCTTCAAGGAGGGCAGGTGCAGACTACTAGAAACAGAGTACACAGAGGTGAAGAAGGTATGAAAGATAATAAAACACCTCCTACAGGATCTGGCTGAGGCAAATGACACCCTCTCAGAGTCTACTTACTACACGCTCTGTACTCAATGACCCAGAGTAATTCAACATTAGAGGTCTAGTGGGAAAGAAAAATCAGCTCCTTAACTTTCTGAGCCTATGGTTCATTAAGCACAAGTTACCATGACAGTGAGCCTGAGTCTCTACTTTACAAAAAGGGTCATAATAAGAACAAATAATCTGTGTCCAGATTTATAACAACTGAGGGTCCCAGCACAATGTGCTGTACACCATGGACATTGGATTGGTAATTTTTTTCTTCCATTTAAAATATTTTCTCTTTTTCATTGTGATTACATTCTACCCACTATGCAATGCTGTATTAATGTTTCAAATCATTTGAATCCCAATGAGCTGAGTGTCAGAAAATCAGAAATAGAACACAGGAATTTCAAACAAGATTTATGATCTATACAAGTCAATTACATCACAAAGGGTGTTGTGGAACAGAAATTAACAACATGGATGACAGTCTTCATTGCTTAGAAAATTATACTTTTTATTAAACAATTAATATCACTAATTATTTTATTATTTTAGTTCTATGAATTATGATATCACAAAAACAACCAGGATGACATCTATTAGGTTTAATTTGATTTAATCACCCCTCAAACTCAAACGAGCATTTATTCAGTCAGATTCATAAAACAATGAAATTGTTCATCTATTATCTTACAAATTTGACCCACTGTAGTTTACTTAGTTTAATAGGATGGTGTGACTCTGTGTGGTTTTCTCCAGAGTGTGATTAACAGAAGCGATTGCATGCCAAGTGGAATGGCTTCTTACTGAGGGAGCTAATACTGGGAAATATGCTAAATTATTATTATCTGTTACCATCACTGGCTCTCAGGAAGTAGAAAGGACTTTGGGGATTATTCATGACACAGTTTTAATAACTCTCTTATACCTCTGCTGATGTATGGTCATTAAAATTTTTATAGGAAGTGATTAAAGTGGAAGTGGATTTTCGAATAGATATGGGACTTATAAAATGATGTCTTTTCTTAAAAGAGACTTTGAAATTCTTTTCAAAATAATAATTTGACCCAAAGGCCATAGCGGGACAGCCAAGCTTCCATCTATAAAGCCAACATGATGGAAGCAAAGTGAAATGGAGAAAATGCAGGGTACTGAAGTGAGAACTTGAGGTCAATGTCTTTCCACTGGGGTGCTATTATCCTTGTGGGATGGAACAATCGCTTATGAGAGATTAGACATGTCACAAGAAATCAGCACCAATAGGAAAATCCTGAACATCCGTTTTAGATGTAAGCAAACACTGGAAATTAGGTTATGAAATATTCAACTGCACATTGAGGGGCTTCAGAATTTGGGGCTAGCTTCAGCTTGCTTGATCTTGATGCATAATACAAACCGGTGAGTGTCAGTGAAGGAAACGTAGCTAATGTTTACTCTTCCCTTAAAACGAGATTGGACCTTGAGCAAACCATTATACACCTGCAGGCCCCAGGCACTGTGCTACATTTGGAATCAGTGCATTACAATTGCTGTAATCTCCAAATTTGGAGCCCAACTTCCTGCGCTTGTGTTCTGGCCAGGCGAGTGAACTGGGTAATTACTTGATCACTTGGTGTTTTCATAACCTCATTTATAAAATGAAGGCAATAGCAGCAACTCCTATTTCAAATACTTGCATTAAGGACATTTAAATGTCAGCAAATAAGAGAGAAAATAGAAACTGCTCCCTAATTATGACCTTCATTTCTGATCGATGATTATAAACACAATTCTTTGTCAATAAAGGAACAAGGACATACCGCGCGGTTTAAAAACAGGAGAGGTGTGCATCAGGACTATATCCTCAGAACAAACTTATCCAATGTCTTTGCTGAGCAAATCATAAGAGAATCTGGATTACAGGAAGAAGAAGGCAGCATCAGGAGTAAAGGAGGCGTCTTAACAACCTGCAATATGCAGATCACATAACCTTGCTTGCTGAAAGTGAGGAGGACATGAAACACGTGCTATGGTGATCAAGGATGACACTCTTCAACATGGATTACAAATCAGTGTAAAGAAGACCAAAATCCTCACAACTGGACCAATAGATAACATCGTGATAAATGGGGAAAAGATTGAAATTGTTAAGGATTTCATCTTGCGTGGATCCACCATTAATGCTCATGGAAGCAGCAGTCAAGAGATCATGATGCCTTTTTACTGGATACATTGTCTGTACAAGACCTCTTTAGATTACTGAAAAGCAGGAATGTTACTTTCAGGAGTGAGGTGCCCCTGACTCAAGCCATGGTATTTTCAGTTGCTCCGTGTACATGTGAAAGTTGGAAATGGAATAAGGAAGACAAAGTAATTGACACATTTGAATTGTGACGCTAGAGAAGAATATTGAAGATATCATGGGCTGCTAAAGGGACAAACCAATCAGGAAAAGTACACCCCGGGTGCTCTCTGGGAGACCTCTGCCTGAAGGAGGACATGAATGTGATCAAGTGGATGGGAAAGGAGAAAGAGAAAGGGCCTGCGAGAGATGGGCTGACACACTAGCTGCGACGATGGGCTCAAGCAAAGGGACAATTGTGAGGATGGCACAGGACCGGGCAGCGTGTGGTTCTGTTTTGCACAGGGCCACTGTGGGTCCGACCGAGCTTGATTGTCCCCAACAACAACAAAAGCAACATGGAAAGCTATACAGTGAAAGGGTCTCAGGTCCAATTCAATTCTGACATCATAAAGTTTTATAAACACCGTATTTAAAACGTTAACTTTAAAATATGTTTGGCATACACACAAGTGTAGTATATCATGCATTTAAGGTGACAAGAGCCAGGGTAAAGAGCAAAATGTGATATAATAGGAACATAACAAACATCAAGACAAAAAATGGGAAAGTAAATATTTAATTGAAAGATTTATCAAGTAAGTCTTTGTTCATTGTGTGTTGTGTTGGGCACAACTTGATATTACTCATTTGTTCATTTATAAGTATAAGATTTATTATGGAGCAAGAATCAAAATTGAGGTAGAATACATTGAAAGCAAAATTGTTGGAAGTATCAATTTTTCATTGTGGGAAATTAATGGGAGTTTGCATTGATTGTTCAAACAACTAGGTTCTAATTCATGTTTCTTTGTTATAGAATGGTCATATCATATCTATAGAAAATGTAGTATATAGTAGAGATTTTAGTACCTCACATACACTAAAATATTCAAATCCACCTTGTTCTGCTAAAGTGGCACACTTCATTTTCCTCTGCATTGTTAATAATATATTCACACTTTATAAGAAGTTACACCATGGGCACACACACACACAGTGTACATATTCCATTGTAATGCATATTAAGCCAAAAGGGGGCACCATAAATTTATCCATTTTTAGGGTTCCCACATGTTATAATGCAATAGTGTCAGTTATCCATCAAATAATTTACATGTTTAAAAAGGTTTGTCAGTGCACAGGTGAACAGATTGCTTAGATGTAACTTGCTTCATTTTTGGCAATGCCACAAAGCCAAGTTCATTCTGGAGTGGCTTGTCCATAAACTTGCTATAGTTTACATTTTTTGATAGATATTATTATTAAAAGTTATATTGTCAAAATGCTAAGGCACACAACTCTGTGCTTTTTCTCCCCAAGTAAATCTGATCTTATCTGACATGTGCCACTTACCTTCGGTAAGCAAAGTAAAGAACATTTTGGAGGCCTCAGGTTTTTTATTAGTAGTACAAAAGCTAAATTTAATGTTTCATGTAACTTTATTAATAAAATCCATTCATCACATCATCAGTTATTGATAGTGTATTACAATGAAGCTGAATGTAGCAGTTTCCACCCGTTTTCCTAAAAATATGCATTGTGAAATTGTGGACTTATATTCCATTTCATATTGCATTGCATTATTAAGATATTAATTACGAAATCATAAAATTTAATAATGTAAAATTCAATCAAATGTTTAAAGCAGCTAAAATGAATGTGAGGTATTAGATGAATAGCATATTCTAATGGATTGATTCTAGCATTCCACTTTAAGAGGATTATAAAAGCACATTCTACATATCACAAAAATAAAGCTTGGAACAATGATTTAGAAATCAGAATATGATGAGCTTTTAGATAAAATAAGCTTGTGGAGTTTAAAAGCTAGTGTCTGACTGATCTCTGGACAAACTAATCCAAAATAAATAGAACTAGTCTGGTGCCAAAAACTACTTGGAATAAAAAGATGTTTTTACAATAGTAACAGGAGGCCATGGACTATTAGAATTAAGGAGTGCTCTTAAATTATTTGATTTTATTAATTTTAAAAATCACATTCATGTGATCAAGTGGGAAAATTAAACATCATATAGTCAACTATTCATTCTTAAATTAGTAGGCTCTCTCTTCAATCTTCACTATGCATCTGTTCATGCATTTGGCATACCGTGATGACTTGCATGTTATTGTTTTTTAACCCCTTTTATTGTGGGCTCATACAACTCTTATCACAATCCATCCATCTACCCATTGTGTCAAGCATATTCGTTGCCCTCATCATCCTGGAAACATTTTCTTTCTACTTGAGCCCTTGGTATCAGTTCATTTTTTCCCCTCCCTCCCTCCCCACTCCACCTCCCTCATGAACCCTTGACAATTTATAAATTATTATTATTTTGTCATGTCTTACACTGTCCAATGTCTCCCTCCATCCACTTTTCTGTTGTCCATTCCCCAGGGAGCAGGTTATATGTAGATCCTTGGAATCTGTTTCCCAGTTCTCCCCTATCTTCCCAGTATCACCACTCTCACCACTGGTCCCGAAGGGATCATCTGTCCTGGATTCCCTGTGTTTCCAGTTCCTATCTGTACCAGTGTACATCCTCTGGTCTAGCCGGATTTGTAAGGCAGATTGGGGTCATGATAGTGGGGGGGGAGGAAGCATTAAAGAACTAGAGGAAAGTTGTATGTTTTATCATTGCTACACTGCATCCTGACTGGCTCGGCTCCTCCCTGTGACCCTTCTGTAAGGGGATGTCCAGTTGTTGCACATTGTTTTTATGATGGAAGCTGTGCCTTAAGGATTTCAACTACCAGCAGAGTCACCCATAGTGGGCAGTTTCCAGCAGAACTTCTATAATTGGATATTCAAAAAAGGAAAACAGCCTGATCATTTCTGAAAATTAGCCACTGGAGACCTTATAAATTGAAACTGTCTGATAGAATGCCAGAGAATGCCAAATCCCATTTGACAGCACTCAGATGATGATTGGGGAGGAGCTAGAGCATCACAGTAGTTTGGCCCTTAGGGATGTCACTCAAGTGAAGCTTGCATGGAGTACGGAGTTCATTAGCTGATGTGTTAGGACTCAAATGGAGAAGAAATATTTGAAATCATCCATGATAGTTGGAGTAACGAATGTGTGATATATGTATCTAGGAAAACTGGAAGTTATCCAAAATAACATGGACTGCATAAGAATAGATAAGGAGAAATAAGTTGCACTGATACAGAGAGCTAAGATGGACTGGTAATCAGCATTTTCCCTTGAACTATGATCTACTATACCATGAAAGATGACGTCCAGAGAAATGACATCACATTTATCATCATGAAGATATTTTAAAGTCCATACTGAAATATAATGCTGGCGGTGATATGGTAATACAGATATACCTACAAGGAAGTGTTACCCGGTTAGACCTGACGGGCAATATCTCACAACAAGGAAAACTAGTTAATAACACTATTGTGTAAATTTTCACAACCACTAATGCCCAAGACAATCAAATGGAAGGTTTTCTACCAATTTTTGAAATTTGAAATTGATGAGACATAAAATTGCGATACACTGATAATTGCTTTAACAGTATATTAAGAGAACTGTCTGAAATTCAATCCAGATTTAGAAGAGGACATAGAATAAGAGAGATCATTGTTGATGATATGAATCTTGATTGGATGCAGAGAATTTCAGAAAAATATTTCTTGCTTATTAACTATACCGAGGCATTCAACCATTAATTATAATAATTTATGGCCAATATTTCAAGGAATGGGTTTTCAGAATACTTTAAAATGCTCCTGTGGAACCTATACATAGACTAAGAGATAGTCTTACGAGAACAGTAATATACTGCATGGATTAAAATACAACTTCATGGTTGTCGCCTTTCATCACATGCAATTCATTTTACACCGAGCACATAATCTGAGAAGCTCTACTATGAAGAAGGATAGAGCACCTGGATTGGAGGAAGATTTATGAACAAATCGGCCTGCAGATGACCCAACATTTCTTGGTAAGTGAACAGGAATTCAAACACTTACTGATGAAGATGGAAGACTATTCCATAATACACAGCAGACCAAAGTCCTCACTAGACTAACAAACAAAGTGATGTTAAAGAGATACAACACTCAAGAAATCAAGCAATGTGTCATATTGTATAAATTTGATGAAAAAGACCAGTTTAAGAGTCCAAAAGTAAAGCTGTCACTTTGAGGTCTAATGTCATCCTGACCCTGTCATGCTATTTTAAATCACCTCACAGGTGTGTGAAACCTGCACAAGGACCAAGGAAGAACTGACGCCTTTGAGTTCTGGGATTGTCGAATCACATTAAGTAGACCTTGGAGAGTGGGAAAACCTGTGTTGCGCAAAGTACACTCAGATGCTTCCTCAGAAGGCCGCAGAAGCTCGGTCTCATGTTCCTGGGACATGTTACAAGGAGGAACTAGTGCTGGAGAAGGGCACCATACTTGGTAAAAATAGAGCATCCGTGGAAGAGAGGATCTTCAATAAGATGGATGGATCCAATGATTGTAACATTGAGCTCCAACATAGCAATGCTTGTGAGGATGATACAGAGCCAGGAACTTACTTTCCTCCACTTATTCAACAGACAAACATACGCATGCCCACACACATACATTTTACTCCCATTGTAAATCTAGTCTCTCCACCTATTTGTCTATGTTCCTTTGACCAGCCCCACTTCTATTCTCTTAGCCTGAACTACCCTAAAAATATCTACAATCTTTTTTTCACAGAACATTTTCATTTTTCCTATTTCTTGGAACTATCTAGTACACAGAATGTATGTCTTCCCCATAGCCCACTCAGTTGTACATGCTACTTCTCCAAGCCTACGTAACTTAGGGGTTAGTGGCAGGCAGAGTACAGCTGGGAACACCCAACAGGGCTTCTAATGCCCTTTGCACAACTTCCAGTTATTTATACCTTCCTTCCTCATCACGTCACCGGCAGTTCACTGAAGGTTTGGTCACTCAAATCACAATAATATCCCTTGTCCCATGTCCTCTTCTGAAACTAGCCTGAAGCACTAGAAGATCCCTGTCAATGTACTGCTACAAACATTGTTGAATAATGTTCAGCAAAACCTTACTTGCAAGTGTTCTGTAATGTGAGCATTCTGTTCAGTCACCTGTCTTTGAAATGGGCACAAATATAGATCTCTTCCAGTCAGTTGGCAAAGTAGCTGTCTTCCAAATTTCCTAGCATAGACCAATGAGTGCTGCTAGTGTTTTATCAGCTTGCTGAAACATTTCAATTGGTAGCCCATCAATTCCTGCAGCCTTGTTTTTGACTAAGGCTTTCAGTATGGCTTGCTCATATGCTACCTCCAGAAATGGTTGAATGTCAACTACTTAGTTTTGGTAGAGTGATTCTGCGTATTCATTCTAGCATCTTCCATTCACTAGGCCTTCAGTATCTGACAATGTTTCAAAGCCATGCATAAGGTCAGTGGCTACTTCCTCTGAAATGGGAAGTCGATTCTTTCCGTGTCTACTCTTAATCTGGAAACTCTGCTGAAACCTCTTCAGAGCTTTCTGCATCTCAACAGTACACAAGCCACCACAGTACAATAAACCTACAGACAAGGGGTGGCCTTTTGTACATAGGATCACTATAATTTGGCACCAACTCGAAGGCACATAACAACAAAAATAATATAGATCAGCAATTCTGAAATTTCTTCATGTGTATATGGGGGTGGAACAGATAAGAAAGGATGTTGATAATGAAAGCCAAGTTTCCTACCATCAGAGAATTATTAATAAATAAATAAGGAAGGCGAGATGATTACTGTTAGGGGATTGAATAAGAGATAACAGTATGAACATTTATTATTATGTATATTAGGGCAAGTAAAAATTATTGCTACCAAATTATCAAAATCTATATTGAATAGAAATATGAAAGTGTCATATTATGGTTTCTTAATATATACCCATCTAGGTATACAAAATTCTGAAGGCAATGTTACCATCTCCTTAATTTTCCTCTGAGGAATGCTGTGCTCTTTGATCTGCAGGACATTACAACATCAGTTTTGCCACACTGGGAGGACTTAAGTCATGCTCCTTCTCAATGTTTTCTGAGTTCTGGAACAAAAGAAGTCTAGAAAAGCAAGACGGGGCCGTAAGGTGGATGGATTCAAGTTTCTCAGAGGAATAGTTAGAGGAGAGCTTTTGCTACCCACCAATGGTAGCAGGAGTTTTCCATGGTTGGAAAAAAAAATTCCTTGACACGATTTGCTTGGTCTTTATCTCACAAAGTCCCCATGATATAAAAAGCCCCATCTTTTTTCCTTACAGAAAAACCTAACGAGATTATACTTTTGGAGTCATAAAAATATAACGAAAACAAACATTTTTAAAGACACCAGAACCACTCTGCCTTGAATTTAATTTTCCCAGTAGATCCTTTCCGAGCTCACTGTTTGGATCAGAATTTTCCCCTCTTTTTAAACCACCTTTATGAGATGAGATGCTCTGGAAGTTCTGTTGGGTATTTGACTACTAACCACGAGGTCTACGGAGCTCTGGGTGTAGTGTTTAAAAGTTGGGCTACAATTTCATGATCAGCAGTTCAAAACCACCAGTATCCTCATGAGAAAGATGGGGCTTTCTACTCTCATGAACAGTTAAAGTCTCAGAAACCCACAGGGAGGCACTATGAGTCAGCATTGATTTGGTGGCAGTGAGCTGGAGTAACCACAAGGTCTGCAGTTCAAATCGACCAGTCACTCCCCAGGGGCAAGATCTGCTCCGCAATGATTTACAGTCAGAAACCCTATATTGGTTTTACTATGAGTTGGAATCAACTTGATGATAGTGGGTTTAGTTTGCTTTAAAGAGATTAAAATAAAGTATGACTGATATAACTTGTCTGCAGCCATCCACTGAATAAAGAAACATGTTTAAGCATGCTTCGCTTTTAATACATATTTTAATAATGTCTGAACCCTAATAGTGAACGGTTTAATAATGAACTAGAACCTCGTAGTAATAATTCTTAAATACCATATTCTTATGTCTTATTAGATACATTAGCATATAGGTTCAAAAGTCTTCACAACATATGGTAGGCTTAAACTCATATATATGATGTATTTAAAATGCGACTTTCTACTCCGTTAAAAAGTTACCGTGTCAGGGTCACAGTGAGTCAGCATTGACACAGCAGCAGTGAGTTTGGTGTTTGCTTTATATTACCAAATGTAAACAAACAAATAAATAATAGAATGAAAACATAATGGAACTTATTGAAGCTAAAGCACAGTATCTGATTGTTGTGAAACGATGCCATAATCCTTAGAGTAGAAGACAACGCTGATCTACACCCGACCTCAGTTTGTCGCCATGGCCCGGGACCAGGCAGTGCTTCGCTCCATTGTCATGAGATGTTAGACTTTAAGAACCAACACCAAGAAAAGCAAGTTAAACACCAGGGTCCCTGGCTGGCACATTGGTCATCCATTCGGTAAAATAGACTCGATGGTAATTTGCTTTTAGGTGGAAGGCAAGAAACATCGTAACAACAGATGAACTGGAAAGACTTACAATAGATGAGTGAAATTGATAAGCATATCTCCTTTTTTTTTACCAAGAAAGCTGTGTTGTCTAAATTAATGTTCTCGAGGTTACTTCCTTGGCTTCTAATATTTATTGCAATAGCTACAAAGAATTCACAGAGACATTTTATGATTAATGAGTGTATTAACGAAGTTAACACATTGCGGTATCAGTGGGAAATGCTCAAGGTTGAGTTGTTTATCAGGACAGGTTCCAAAGTGATTTCAGGTCCATTATTATATACCTAAGGGACGCTGTCCTCCACTGAAGGCTTCAACCGAAGGTTTTCATTTCAAGTTCTGTGGGTCAGCAAACCCAGCTCCCTGAATTAAGTGCCCAGAGGCACTCCCTCCAGTAAGCCTCAGCCCAAAAACACTCAGCTTGGGTCAGAAAAGCCAACATCCACATTTCACTGTTCAGTGGCACTCCACTCTGAGCACACAAAAGCACACAACTTCACTTTCTCAGTGAGTTGGGAAGTCCATCACTTTGACCCGTGCTTTGACGCCGGGTCCTGCCACCCCTCTGATATTATAGCTGTCTTCTGGAACCGGGCAGTTCACTGCAGGAATCGGGAGTTCAGAGGATGGGCTCACGCCTGCCTCCTGCTGGTAATGGTATCTCTTCTCCTGCCGTAGGGCTCATTTTAGACTCAGACAGATGACTTTCTGCAGCTGTGCTGCAGCTCGGCCCCTCCGCGACCCTGCCCTGATGGACCCCACCTGAGGCAGGAGCACTCTTCTTCGCTCCCACCCCCCACCCCAGCCCCTGTCCCCAAAGGAGACAATGAGGTGCCCGTGCTGACAAGACGACTCTGTGGGTCCCGGGTTCAAGCTCCCCCAGAGCTCCCTCACTCCCACCCCTGGGGGGGTCTTACCTCACAGGGAGGTATCCTACAAATGAATTTGAAAACAAGCCAACAAACCCTGCACTTCAAAAACAAAAACACCATTTCTTTGTGCCCAAAACTGGTCATCCTGGCTCAGCATCCTCAGGACCAAGCTCTTGCTTAATTTTAACTTATTTTTCGAATAATCCAGATGACAAGTCCTGGGGCCCTCAGAAGCCTGGGACCCTGGGCTCTGAAAGGCATCTTCCCAGCTGCCCCAGGCTTGCCGAGGGAAGGGGCCGAGCCACCATTTTCGTTCCGTGCGCATGTCTGCCTGGGCCAGCCCAGCTGGGAGAGGCCGGGCCTGGGGTCGGCCCTCTCTGCCATCGCTCTTTGCCTCCCGTCGGCCCCAGCTCTGTCTGCTGTGGATCGTGCAGAAGAACCTGCAGCCAGAGCTAGTTGACTAGATCCTGACCGAGGACTTGCAGTGCAAAGCCAGGCCAGTGTCATGCATTACTTTACAATAAAAGGGATTGTTTACAAAAACAAACAAACCCAGAAAAGAATAGTTAGCATTTTGACTTGTGATCACTTTGTTCCTTCAGAAACCTCTTTGATTTTATAATTTAAGAGTCCACCAATACAATGCACGTCTAACATCATTATGACGATCACAACCATTTTTCAGAAAAGCATTTCGGCCTCACAAAGTTCAGAAACTGAGCTACAGATGAAGATCTACTGCGCCAGGCAGCATGTGCTTTTTTTGTGGGTGGCCAATCCTTAGAAAATGCCTCTAGAACCATTCGATATCTCTACTTCAAAATTGTTATAAAAAACAGTCAGCCCGAATCCTATTACCTATAGCAACCTTACAAGGAATACGGATTCCTGCAAAAGACGGTGAGCCAGGACCCTGCCTCCAGCAACTTTAAATGTCCTCAAATTTCTCACAGCACATTGTCAAGAAATTATCTTCTGTTGTGTTTCCCTTTTTGGCAAAGCGCTCTTTTGCTGTAACAAGCTTTGCTTTTACTTTAAACATAATTGTAGTTCTTTTTCCTCTTTACTAAGTTACTTCCAATGTTCACGACTTCCTTGTCAACAGATGATAATTCTGATCCAACCTTCATCCACACACCAATGATCAATAATCTTTGCAAAAACTGAATCTCAGATTAAGGAAATCAGTACACAGAAATGACTTTAAGAGTCAATGATACAAATTCTGGATACATTCCAAATCCATGATGCAAGATAAGAATAAGAATCAAAGGAAAATAATTTGTCACTAATGATATTTATTAATAGTTATTAAATAACTATTGACACATGGTAGTTATTTAAACTTAGGTAGTGTGACATCCTACAAATGGCAACTACAAAGAAAAGTTGATGGAAAATGTCAACCTTTCCCAAATAATTGGAAAAATGATTATTTTTTTGTTGAAGTCAAAGGTAAACCCATGTCTAGTTTGTGGCAGAGGGATGACATGCCCCTATGGAGTGTCATTACAGCTCAAAACATGAATTTTGAGGCCAAATTCATCTGGATAAAATCAATACTCTTTAGTGGAGTTTTAGATCAAAATAAGTCACTTTCAATAGGCCTCACTGGGACAGAGACAACACTATTCAGATGAGTTACACCGTGATCAAGCCAATCATAAAGAAGCTGAGACCTCATAAAGAGGGAGAGTATCTGAAAGAGACTGCTGGGGACACAGAGACACAGAGACTGCTGTGGAGTTATTAGCACCAAAGTAAAATGGTTTCAGGGTGTTAGTTTGTCTCAGAGAACCATCTCAGATCAGATTACTGATTTAGCTCAAGATACTGAGAAAACACTGAAGGACTCCACAGATTTCCAAACTTTTTCTCTGGCTTGTGACGAGAAAATGGACATAACAAATACTGCCCAATTGGCTGTTTTTGTTCATGGGGTAATGGCAGAGTTTGACACTGGAAGTCGTGTCCGGAAATATTAGACTTGAAGGCTTGTTTGAGAGACTTGTTTTATTCATGAAAGCGCTTTGGCTAACATTTGAAAATAGAAGTGGCCTTGCTGCAGCTGGAGCTCCAGCTATGGTTGGCTTACAAAAAGGATTGATCGCATTTGTCAAGAAAGAACTGAATTATCTAATTGTTTCCCCAAGTGATTTCATTGTATGCTGATGGATCCTACTCCAGAAAAAGTCTCCGTGTATAGTCATTGTGGCCACAGATGTGATGTCAACAGTCATGTCATGCATAAAGGCTGTCAACACAGAAGGCTTAGCAGCCGGTAGGTAGTTTAAGGAGTTTCTGAATGATCTTGACTCTGAATACAGCGATCTTTTCACTGCGGTATGTGGTGGCTGAGTGTTGGGAACTTGCTCATGCGTTTTTGCTAATTGTGGGATAAAGTCAAGCAGTTTGTGGAGATGAAGGCAAACCCTGACAGGGAACTCAGTGGGAGAGCAAGGGGCTCTGTGACTTAGTGTTCATGGTGGACAAAAGCAAGCCCCTCTCAGAACTGAACATCGAACTGCAGGGCTCCATTTAGCTTCTCAGCTCTGAGCTTTCAGAGGTGTATCGTCTGAAGCTGAATCAAGGCTGTGGAAAGGGGACCTCAACAGGAGTACGTAACTGCATTTCTCCACTCTGGAAGGACAGCAGATGATGAATGTGGGCAATTAATTCAGTCATTTCATGAAAGCTTCCAGGACATGAAACGTAATCAGATGGAACTTAACATCTTGTCTACCCTGTTCAATGTGGACCAAGATGCTCTGCCTAGTAACCTAAGACATGGAATCATTCAACGGCAAAGAGGTGATGAGCTGCAAGCTAGGTGCAACCACCTCCCACTGTCTGAGTTCTATAAATGCTGCAAAAGCAATGACAATGCTTCCACTCTGAAACGCGTTAAAATATGCATCTGAGTTTGGAACAATGTTCTTAGAAGAGCAGTTATTTTCAAGACTTAGCATCGCAAAGAATCTATTTTCCTCTAGACTGACCAACACAAACTTGGATAGGCAGTTGTGGGTAATGACATCATCAGTACCAGCTAACATCACGTGTCTCACCAAAGAGAAACAGTTCCAGCCATCACATGAGGGGTGAATTAGTTTAAAAACTGACCAAATATAGGAGGCTTATTTTTAAGTTAATGCTCTTGTATGGCTGGAGAATGATGCTAAAAAATCTAAATGGCCGTTGGCAGGAAAAAAGTTTCCCAGCGTGGACATAAACAGACTTAATGGCCAACATCTGCTCAAAAACAAAGAGAAAAATAAAGCCCTCGTGGATGAAGCACACCAACCTGTGTAATCATGAGGATCAGGTGTTAGACATCAGAGACCCAGAACAATCATATCAACGCAAATGAGGAGGGTCAAAGTGGAGACCCAAAGCCCATCTGAGGACAATTGGACATCCCCTCACAGAAGGGTCACAAGGAAGGGACCAGTGAGCCAGGGTGCAGTGTAGCATTAACAAAACACACAACATTCCTCTAGTAATTGGTTCTTTTATGATTCCTCCCTTCCATTATCATGACCCCAGTTCTACCTTACAAATCCTGCTAGACTGAAGCACGTACATTGGTAGAGATAAGAGCTCTTGACATACGAAACCCAGGACATATAAACCCCTCAGGAACAGTAATGGGAGTAGCAATATCAGGAGGGTAGGAGGAAGGTTGGGGGACAAGGGTGAGTTGATCACAATGATTGATGTATACCACCACTCCCCCCAGGAGGGACGGACAATAGAAACATGGGTGAAGGGAGACAGTGGATGGTGTAAGATATGAAAATAATCATAATTTATAATTTATCAAGAGTTCATGAGGGTTGGTAAAAAGAGGAGCTGATACCAAGGGCTCAAGTAGAAATGCTTTGAAAATTATGATGGAAAGATATGCAGAAATGTGACTGATACAATTGATATATGGATTGTTATAAGAGCTTTAAGATCCCCCAATAAAATGATTTTTTTAAAAAGAAAGAAAATAGGAACAAGGGAATAAAGACAAGGAATCCGGGGGTAAGAAGCAGAGCGCTGACACATTGACTGCTGTAATTAATGTTATAAAACAATTTATGTGTAATTATTGAATGGAATACTAATATTCTCTGTAAAATTTTACCTAAAGATCAAGAAAAAGGTCGAAAAAATTAAGAATATACTAGAGAATTCCATAGGCAAAGGGAGAAAAATACTCCTTTAGGGTACAGAGAATGGAAGTTGAAAAAAAAAGCTGAAATTAGATGTTATCAAAATTAAAATGTTCCTTCCTTAAGTACTATGAAATGGAAGTGCAGATTGGGAAAACTATTTGAAAACATATCTTTAAAACGGACTTTAATTCAAATTATATGCAGAACTCCTGTCAATCTATAATTGAAAAAATATCGAAGGGATAAATGCATGATTTATAGCATAAAATATATTTAATGGCCAATCAACAAATAAAGTAAGAGCTTAGCATCATTACTCATTAGGAAAATGCAAATTGAAACAGCATTAAATACCATTTCACATCTGGATGAACAACTAAAATTTAAAAGACAGTAACAAGCATTGGTGACAAGGTGCAGGCCTGGATAATTGCGACATTGTTAATGAAAGTGAACAATTATATAACTGTTTACAGAAGCCTTTTGGACAATATGGGGGCAGGTACCAAAAAAAATGCAGACTTTTTTTTCAAAGCTATGTATTTAATTTTTTTTAAAAAAAAAACAACCTATCCCTTTCCAAGTACTCTCCATCGCACTTAATGTGTTAATCAAATCTGCGATTCCATTCTCAGGAACATTTTTCAAACTCATCTATCTGGATGGCTGACAGCACCTCCCTCGTTTTTTCCCTTCATCCCTTCTACTTCATTAAATCGCTGTCCTTTCATGTCCCTCTGCATATGTGGAAACAGAAAAAAGTCACACGGAGTGAGGTCAGGTGCATGGGACCAGAGAAACATGCTGTTTTTTGCCAAAAACTGTCACACTGAGAAAGCTGTGTGAGCAAGTGCATTTTCATGGTGACAAAACCAGTCCCCTATCTGCCACAAAGATGGCCTTTTTTTGATGCACACTGTTACACAATTTTTTCAGAACCTCTAAATAGAAAACTTCATTAACAGTCTGACCTGGTGGAATGAACTCCAGTTGCACTGTCCCCCTCACATTAAAAATACAAATAAGCATCATCTTGATCTTTCGTTTCACTTGACGAGCTTTTGTTGGGCAAGGTGATGATGGCACCTTCCACTGGCTTGGTTGATGTTTGCTTTTGAGGTCGTAAGAATAGCACCATGCCTGGTTACCTGTAATGACCCTGGGGAAAAGTCTGGGTGGCTTTGGAGCTGTTCTCTCCAAGCACAGCATGTTTTCACTCTATGCTCTTTTTCCCGGTCAGTCAGAACCCGAGGCACAAATTTTGCAATGACCCTTTCATTCCTGAACCTTCCAGTTAAATTCACTGAACTAAGCTGCAAGATAGTCCAGATAGCATCTACATCTCTTCAATGGTCTGTGGTTGATCTCTGAGCACAAGAGCACAAATTTTGTCAACATTTTCATCTGGTCGGGAATTTGATGGAAGTCCAGAATGAGGTTTGTCATCAATCAACATTTTGCCTTTTTTTGAAATGAAAAAACCACTTGTACACTTGAGTTTTTCCCATAGTGCTGTCCTTGCAAGCTGTGTTCAACATCACAACAGTTTCTGCAGCTTTTTTCCTGAGTAGGAAACAAAACTTCACAGTCCCATGCTGTTCTTTTAAACTGCTTTTATGAAAAAATTCACTGTGACCAGAGAGAACCTTCCCAGGTGAGACCACTTGCTCAGTATTTGCCTAGAAGGAAAAATGTGTACTATGAAAATTCCGCCCAGTGGAGCTGTTTTCCATTATTTTGGGGGTGGGGGTACCCCTCATATGTATATGTGTGTGTGTGTATATATATACATATATATGTGTGTGTGTGTATATATATGCTATATATATATAGCAAATATATGTTGTATAAATTGTAACAGCAATGAGTGTATTCATACATAAGAATGAATATACATAAATAGTAATAAAATTATTCAAAATAACTAGACACTGAAAACAAACTAGTTAACAAGTGTCTATTGTTAGGGTAATTGATCAATAAATTATAGTACATTTACACAGTAGAGTACACATTAACAATAAAAAGGAATTATACACACCACCTGGATAAATCACCCAGATACGGTAAAAAAATAAACCAGGAACAAAATATGTGATATATATATATACCTATATATATATTATACATACTCATATATAAAATGTATATGTATTTATGTTTATGTCGTCAGGAGTCTTCCAGTTGTTGCAAACTTAAAGCATCACAAACAGTATTTACAACAGAATGAAACATGGCGTAAACTGTAGCCATCTTCACATTGTTGATATGTTCAAGCCCATTGTTATACCATGTCAATCCACTTTATTCAAGCTTTTCCTCTTTTTTATTGATCCTCTGCTGTGCTTAGCATGGTGCCCTTCCTCACAAACAGTTCTATCATGATAACATGTTTAAAGGACATGAGACAAGGTCTCAACACGATCATATCTAAGGAGCATTCTTCCTAGACAGGTTCATTTGTTCTTCTGGCAGTCCATGTACTGCCCATATTCTTTGCCAGCACAATATTTCAAATGCCTCAACCTTTCTGTGATCTTCCTGATTCATAAGCTAGTTTTCCCATGCACATAGGCAATATAGAAAGTATCGTTTTCAAAATATGTAACTTTCTGATCCATGAATTATCCATTCATTAGTTAGCTGCAGTTCTCTCTTCTGTGAATGGATTCAGACAAACATAACTTTCATGCATTAGCTGCAAGCTTTCTACATATTTAAAACAAATTCCGTCTTTTTGTTTGTTACCATAGATGAAGTAACTTTCTATCCAAACTGAATTCTTCTTCTTATGCATTAGTCTCAGCTGTTTGCTTACTCCAACAATTCTTAAATCTCTACTACCTTAGTCAATG
Source organism: Echinops telfairi (assembly GCF_000313985.2). Lineage (NCBI taxonomy): Eukaryota > Metazoa > Chordata > Mammalia > Afrosoricida > Tenrecidae > Echinops > Echinops telfairi. The sequence goes on along the minus strand of NW_022103928.1, from coordinate 32,876,640 downwards.
TTTCACTTTCATAGGTCTCTTAACATGAACACAAAACATGCTATTATTCCAAATCTCATCATTCCCTCCAATAGCTATGAACACATTTCTTTGCAATGCTGTACAATAACACTCTCAGAGCAGCCTGTACCACTTGTACCTGATTGTCCCCTCTCATTCTCTTACACCCATTCCAATCTGGCTTTTGCAAGCATCATTTCAAAGAAACAGCCATTCTTAAGCTCATCAATAGTCTTCATATTGCTATATTCAGTGGTACATTTTCTTTTCTTATATTACTGGATATGTAAGCTGCATTTTATAAAGTATTTATTCCTCAAGATATTTTCTTTCAAAAACCATGCTACTGTCCACTTCTACTTTATAATACATGCTCTTTGCTCCAATTTCTAAATGGTATCATACCCACATGTTCATTCTTCTATTCTCTAATTTTCTCCTTAAAAATTCACTATTTTCATAATGTCACCTCCTCTTTGTTCAGAGCCCGAAATCTGCACCTCCAGTCCTCACAGCTTTCCCTACATCAGGCTTATGCTCTGACTGCCTATTTGATTCCTCGTA
>NW_022103928.1:32871199-32875152 GCF_000313985.2 Echinops telfairi | reverse complement strand
CAGAAAAATATAAGTGAAATACAATATGCTAAATGATATCAAGGGGATATTCTGAAAGCCCAGTCATGCTACATTACAAAAGCAGTCTCATATACACTTAAGAGGATAAATCAAAGTCTAAAGCGTTGAGAGCTGGGAGAGAGAAAAGATCTCTGAAGTAAGAACTATAATCATCAAAGTCACAGAGAAACTAACAGGACAGCCTTATTAGAAATCTATAAAATATCGATTACATTTCCAGTGCTAACATCGGAACCTAAAATTCTTTCACTCACCTCTCACTCTAACCTTAAGGCTTGGTCTCTCAACTCACATAATGAAACTAATTATCCTACTGCTGCGCTACGAGATGCTATCAACTTCTTCCTTATCAACCTGACATCGTTTAAATAGATTATCTTTAATAAGTATTTTGTAGTTTGAACATAATATGAGAAATCATGAAAAGATGTTAAGAATTGCCTGAGCTCTACAAAATCTTAATAAAATCTCCCAAATCAAATCGAATGTACTTTTTAAAAATTTTAACATGAAGGCAAATGAAAACATTCCATTTCCATAAAAAAATACCCATGGTAACAATGAAAAATACTATGAACAAATTATCAACATTTATAAAATTAAACTAATATATTCAAAGAAGTTTGACTGACACAGGGCAGCTTTTGCAATTCTGCATTCATTTGATTTCTTTGCTATTCATTTTTAAGACCTTCTGTAGATCATAAGTATTCCACATCCATATTGTATCTAGGGGGTTATTGTTTATACAAAGTACATGAATTCTAATTTTTTCCTCTTCTTTTTGAATAATGTGCCACTGTGGCTAACCGCTTATCAAGGTTAACCATTCTTTTTGCCACTTAAAAAAAATTACATCCTCAGAGGAATTGCACAACCAAGCCAGACATTGTGGGCAAACTTAATTAACTAAATGTCAGAGACCAAAGCTGTTACCAATGACAGAAAGAGGAAAACTGGATGGCGTATAACCTTGAGACACTTGTGATTGTTGCTAAGGATTGTTAAGGGACTATGCAGTTGGGTAAAATACCTTGGCCCCAAGAGCACTTAAGATATTCATGAATAGTTCTATAAATAAGAAATAAACTTAATTCTCTTTATAATTATCTTATGTCTTGACAAAAGTTTAAAAAAAAAAAGGGGAAAGATTTTTATTCTTTTTCATGCCTCTGTGCTTTCCTCAGTGTGAAACTGTGTACTTCACTGATACCATCTACAGAAAATTGCTTGATCAGCGGCTGGATAAGCCAGTGATCACCTATTGAAAAGCTGCACGTGGGAAAGCCTGTTCTTAAAACAATTAGAAATCACCTTTATGTCACGCATGCAGTGTGGGACACCCTAAGGGTTGTTATTTAAACAAGGAAAATATAAATTTTCCAATATCCCTTTTTGCCTTGACCTTTACGATAAATATCTTCATTTGTAGTGAAACTGCCTCTTTCTTACCTGAGTCTCTTATTTTGTTTCTGACCAGTCAACCTGTTTTATGAAACCTCACCTTTCGGATCTTCCGAGTTCTGCAGAACCATATAGGTAGATTAGAGCCAGGCTTGTGGGCTAAAGACCTTCACCTAATTACATCAACATTTTTTCCTTACCGGGAGAAACTGGATCCACTTTTCTCATACGCGATTCCACTGCTTTCTCTCCATCCCTGTGGAGTAATAGGAAAGGGCTTCACATATTCATGGAATTAAAAGAATAAAAACTTAAGTGAATTTTTTGAACCCCTCCTGTATTTTAGAACTTTCAAAAATACAATATATGGCATAACTGTCTGTCTTCTTTTTTAGTTTTCCTGCTTTTTAAAAAGCAAAAATGAATGTTTTCAACTAATAGTTCAGTTTGTACATTAATTTCCTCACTATGTTTGGGAGCTTTGGGATTAATATTCAACAATACAGTGGACATATGTAAACAACAGGTTAACCCACACTCTGATTCAAGATAATGAAATAAAGCAAATTATTACATTCTACCTTTGATAAAGAGCCATTATTAATAAGAAATTCATTGACTATAAATAACTTTTATTCTGAAAAATTTGCTTATCCCTTATGAATCCAGCCATTCCGATCTGAAACTGTGGAATGATTCCTTCTATTACTTTCTAGTCTAAATGGGCAATAAAAAATGGAGGTATCAAATGTTTGAGAATGATGAGGATAACAAATGTACAAATGTGCTTTACACAATTGATGTATGCATGGATTGTGATAAGAGTTGTATGAGCCCCCAACAAAATGATACATTTTTTTTAACGGAGGTATATAGCAGCTATGAGAATGTAACAGTACTTTAAGCAATAATTTCATTGTATGTGTACTTGCAGCATATTCACAACACGCTCATTGTGTTAGACAGGGTTCTCTAGAGAGACAAAACCAGATTGCTAATAATTACATATATATTTATACAGATTGATAGATACATAACACAAGAAATAAACAGTTAATTAAATTATAAGGCAGAATAAATGGCTCAGTGCAACTCACTCCGTGAGACAGTTGTGAGACACTGGCAGTCCTTCTAGTCTTGAGTGCCACCAGGTAGTCCTCTGTAGAGCGATTCAGACTATTCGGGCACAGGCCGCAAACCGCAAGGCAGGTCACCAACAGTCAGCCAGATGGCAGGGTCCGACAGTCCCTGGCTCAAGAGATGTACCTTCCGGTAGCGTGGCGAAGCAGGTCTTGAAGGGACCTCAAGTTACCGCGACACAGTCCACGGGTTAGGTGTCCCACAGGTAGGGTAGCTTGCAAATGGAGGCACAGAACAAGCAAGGCAGCCGCACACTGGTCCGACGAGCACAGAGCAAGAGACAAGAAAGGCGTGGCTCACCGACCCATTTAGCTCTCCGCCCTTCAATTAATCCCACATGTGTTTATCGGCCAGGTGGGAACAATAAACTAACCTCACTCATGAACATTTACATTTGTCAGCTCACTTTTAGATGAGGACACTGAGGTTCAGAGGTGAAGTCAGCATGCTTTGATATCTAGTACATGATAGGAATGTCATTCCAGTCCAGGACCCTTGGTTCCAGGGAAACGCTCTGGCCCTCTCCCATATCCCATCCCTCTAAGTCAGACCAGAAAGTAATCACCCAAAAGTACAGAGAGAGAGGACCTGCCGGGGCAATTAGGTAACACGCTCAGCTGCTAACGAAAAAGTTAGAATTAAAAATCCACCCAGTGTTGCCTTGATCTGCTTTTGAAAAATCATTATTGAAAACCTTAGGAATCACAATTCTATTGTGATGTGCATGGAGTGACTATGAATGGTAATAAGCTCAAACTCAAGGGTGAATGTAAAAAAAGGGGGGGGGTATAGAAGGAATAGAAAACAGTTTTTATGTCTCTTTCACTAACTTGGTCTCATTCAATCCCAGTTTATATATTTTATAAATCTTCATGAATAGTGTTATGCACAAAGGTCAGGAAATAATGATTACAGCTCAGGAAATGCCATTGAATCAATTCTTGCCCATAAGGAATTCGGATTCACAGAGACCCGATAGGACAGCGGAATGTTCCTCAAGGTTTCCAAGATAAGTCTCTACAGGATTGGAAAGCCTCGTCTCCTCCCTCAGAGGGACTGCTGGTTTCAAACTGCTGACTTACGTTTAGAAGTTCAACTCACAACCCACTACTCAAGAAGGGTTCCTTGTCCCCATTAAAATATCACTTATTAAAATGTTTTCATTGCAGTGATATGGATTTAAATACTGCTTCTACTGATATGACAAAATACCTAACAAAACAGTTCACTGTCCGAGTGATGCTGTAGTTATTATTGGTAATTGTCTTTGAGCTGATTTGACTGATGGGCACGCCAAACGAGTGCAACAGAAAGGGCCCCATAGGGTTTGCAAGAAAGTGGCCTTTTGAAAGCAGACGGCCAGGCTCGTCTCCTGAGGTGCTTTGGGG
>NW_022103928.1:32868783-32871000 GCF_000313985.2 Echinops telfairi | reverse complement strand
ATGTTTGATCGATTGTGGCAACCAGTATGCCTGTTTGTACCCTTTTGGGTGAAGGGTGTGATTTCTCAAGGCATTGCTAGGAGTGGAATTGTAGATCATATGCTATTTCCAGTTTAGGACATCACATCATGTTTTCCATAGGGGTGTTAGCATGTTACATCCCTACAAGCAGTGTATGAGAGTTCCAATTAGCCCAGAACTTCAATATGTACATCCTTTATTAGTGAGGCACTTGGGGAGAGTCGGCCACACTACAAAGAGTAGAAGTGGTGAATATAGATTATGTTCTCGAGTCAGTAAAATCTCTGGGGAGTAGAGATAATCTGAGCTGGACAACTGTGAAAGGCAGTGCGGATCCTTGGTTTCAAAGTAATCCATGCATGGGGTTTGTAATTTCTGGCGCATTCATATGCTGACTGTCAGTCACTGATGGTTGTGTTCAGGGGAAGATGGGCCCCACCCAGCAGGGAAAGTCCTCAGACAATCGACACACGGACATAACAATGAAGCCAAGAGATCTGGGTGAGGCACCCCCAGTGCCTGCTCCCATGGTTTTTAATTATTAAGTATTTTTTATTCCAAATTTTGTATAATGCTTAATTGTTGAAGCCATCATTTAAAAATATTCCAAGGTATGAAAATATTGTTAGTTTACATGTTGGCTTAAATTATTTTGTACTGTGTGACAAACCTTAAAGTGGCAACTTTGAATTTATCATGCAAACATTCTGTTGTAGGAATTAGAAGGATGCTTTTAACTTAGGACACATCCTCTGATGGATTCTGTTGTCCAACTCCGGTCATGCCACACTCATTTAAAACACGAATTCTCCTTCGTTTAAGTCATAACAACTCGCCCCTCTGAAAGGCCAGGTGGGATGCGGTTTAAGAATGCACGTTGCTTTATAATTTGATGTTTCTAGACTTGAAGTGAGTCCATTTCCTAACACATGCTTCGCCTAGTTCCATCATTATAACCCTGTTTTCAACTAGAGTATTTCAGTTTTTATAACTGACAATCATCTTAAGTTTTTCCTCTCCATGAGCACTTTGATAACACCTGCACTGAAAGGTTGATTTGGTTATGATTGGATGCATCAGCATTTGACGTTCTCTGGTGAAGTCTAGCTTTAGATCAAAGCGGTATGCACCCAATACCTCTGCTTCTTACTGGCCCAAGTACTGTCGTGAAGAATCAGCCTCTTCCTATCCCACTCAGGCTTCTGCAGATTAATTTATAATAAAGAAGTGCCCATCCATTTATGTTTGAAGCTTAACACTAATAATTAAAAGGGAAAATATCTGTAGAAAGATAAACCTAGAATTTTTTTTTGCAAGTAAACTTAAGAAAAATGTTAAAGAATTAGTGCTATGCTCAGAACATATTGCACAGATAAACCTAGAATTTTTTTTTGCAAGTAAACTTAAGAAAAATGTTAAAGAATTAGTGCTATGCTCAGAACATATTAGACTGTTTATCTGTTAAGTTTTTCTCTTCCCATTACAGAAGATATATGTTGACTTACTGATCACTTTACATGGTAAGAGATGCAAAAAGGTGACTGATATGATTTTATTGATTCCTGAGTGAATGAATGAAATTGTGAAGTCAGTAGGAAATTTAAGCAAGCTAAAAGGGGTTATTTGTGTGTAGTTTCACTATTTTTAAAGCTGTGGTAAAAATGGGCTCTGTGTATTAATGATCTATGGAAAGAAAACAAAGAATGATGAAAAGCCTGTATGAATGCTTAAAAGCAGAGGCAGTTGATACGTGCAAATACCAAGATGTCTAGAAGCAGAGCCCTAGTTCCATTTTACAGTCTTGACCTAACTCCAGAATACAGGTTGCATTTGAAACCCGCATTGTCTAACAGCGGCTCCTCTAACCTTATCACGTGCCCTACGGAAGACAGCCGTTTTCTCTGAATGATGGTAGGTGTAGAATACACAATCTTCTCCCAGAGGGACTTCCCACTGTGGTCAAGAAGATGGAAGATGTAACGTCTACACCAAGGGACCTGATGAACATTATTGATAAATCTCTACAACAGAGCACAGAAACAGACAGAACACTTTGTGAGAACACCTATCCTTCCACCATCCAGTGACCACTTTGTAATAAACTCAAAGTCAAGAACCTTTAACGAATCATGCAACTCATTTTATGCGTTAGACACCTATCTCTGTGAAATCCATGTTTTCAGATATCTGCATTTG
>NW_022103928.1:32866414-32868174 GCF_000313985.2 Echinops telfairi | reverse complement strand
CTCTCTGGTCCTCAGCCTCTCAGCACATAGTCCCTTGGGCTCTTTCTTATTTTATGAGCCAGGACACTTGTTGCTCTGCCTCATGGTCTGTACCACAGGCTGAGCATAGCTCAGAGGTCTTCTACTCTATATCACAGTCTGGGTGCTGTGGTCCCTGGTGATTCTGCTGCTTCTGTCCCTTTAGAGAGAGATCCCACACAGGCTCTGACGGCAGCTTTCCTTCCTCCATGGTCACAGGGTCCTCTCTTATTACTCCAAGATGGCTCACTTATAAATCCAGTTGAAAGACAACATGGAACATTCCTTCACATCATTAGTATTTCACACACTTTATTTTCATGACAAAGTTTTGGATTCCTGCTAAGATAATAGAAAGATAATAATTTAAGACAGAAATTATGCTGAACTGTGTTGTACTGAGCTTAAGAGTTGGTTTATAAGAAACAGCTTCTGGCTGGCAGCAGTAATCACAAAAAGAGAGGATACATAATATATATCTTAAAAAACATAAAAAGCGGCAGTTGAGCCTGTGTTAGGCTAAATGTATTTTTTAGAAGAAATTATAGACACTCTTGATCCAAGTTTTAGTTCTGGAATGAACTTATTCTCATGAATAAGATTTGTCTTTTTATCAAAGTGAAATAAAATCTATTCTAATTGCTAGAAAAGGCACCGTGATTGTCATCAAGTATAGTAAATAAAAAGAGGGAAAAAGTGATGAGACTTAACTAAAGGGAAAGAAAATGGAAAGATAAACCTAGCTATGAAAACAATAAAAAAGCAACCAAAAGCTATCATTTGATGTTGAACAAATGTGCCTTACTATTTCATAGCATCAATATTTTCGCCATGAATTATGGTTATCATTTTCCCTATACTTAACTTCACGCAGATTGTGTGAACATTTTATAGCTATGTTCAAATGATTTTGAATTTCTCAAGAAAGGTACTATTATTTACTTTTTCAATTTGTCTCGGTTTGTCAGTTACGTGTAAGAGCTTAGAAGAGGCACTTAAGCATGTCAACGAAAGTAGAATACATTTATACTCCTTTAAAAATGGTTTGAGTTATTAGCTAGTGAAACAAAAGCTGTAATAGGATTAAGCATTAATTAAACTTCACAAAATAGCTACAAATACATGTGGAATTGTTGTAAGCATGAAAAGTAGTATCTTCAGTGTTCTCCAGCTTCTCACAAATGAAACAAAGCAACGCATAAGCAGAAGCAAAGATCTAGGAAGAGCGTAGAGCAAAGAACTATGAGATCTAATAAGAGGTGAAACGTAATGCTGCGAAGTATGGATTCCTTAGAATAAGCAACCATTTGAAATAAAATTCATCCAAGCTCAAAGTTCAAAGAGTAAGAATTTATTTTAAACGTGGAGGATAAAAAAAAAAAGTAAGTGATTCTCATTTCTTCTAACTTTGCAAGGGGGAAGGAGCATCGAGATAAAAAAACCAAGACTGCTTCCTGTAAGATGTTCACCCCTGCCTCTACCTTCCAATCAGTTTACCTTCTCCAGCACCAGCTGTCTCTATCACAGCTCTTTCAAATGTTCTGCTTTGTTTGATCATTTGTTGCAATGGCCACACAGAACTCACAGACAATGGGCATTGTCTGTGATTATGGAAAGAAGGAAGAGACAGGTCACAATTCAGGATCAGAAAGGACTCCAGGTACATTTCTTAAAAAAAAAAAAAATCAGAACAGTGACTTTTGAGCCATCCTCCAAGGCAGGCATGCCTTGCCCACTTGTCT
>NW_022103928.1:32855953-32857043 GCF_000313985.2 Echinops telfairi | reverse complement strand
TTTTCTTTTTCCTTTTTGTATATAATAATCATCTCCCTAATCACTAAACTGGGAAACTTCAATGATACTGGATTTCCTACTTCTCCCCTGAGACAATATTTTCATATTTGTTATTCTTGGTGGCATAAGCACTTGTCTGCTGCATTTGTTGAATTATCACTGGGCAGTGTGCTGAAGTCCATTAGCAGCTCACTGAAATTGGTTGCTGTAAATAGCAAGTAAATAAATGTTTAATAAGGCATTCTTTTACATTGAAAACAATACATTACACTGAACTCTGAAGATCAAATTCAATTAGTCCTGCAAAAGCCAACATAATTGCCCATAAGAGAAATTAATTATGAATCTCCCTATAATTGTATAATAAACTCACAATACTTGGGGATTGATTTCTTTTTAAGTTTGACTATGTTCATCCTTTACTAGTCTGACCACCTGGCTCAAATGGAACTTTTTCCTGATACTCAATTGTAGCTCGACCTTTTCCTAAAGGTCTCGACGGATGAGTCTGGATTACGTACTCACATCTGTGTAGGTCCCTCAACCATCATCTGTCTGTTGTACTTGGGTGACTTGAACGCTACAGTGACACTTGAAGCTATGCCACTGGGATGCCAAGTCTCAAGAGGGTTATTCGTAGTGGATCGAAGAAGAAAGACCAGAACAAGACAGAGTAGGAAGAAAATCCTAATAATCTATTTCTAAAACATTAGCTAGTGAAAACACTGTCATATACACTTGATGTACGGTCCACATCAGGAAGAGTCAATTGATGGAGGAGGGTTTGTTCACTAATGTAACGGGTTAGCATGGGTGAGGTAGACTGTAAAAGAGATTGATTGGACAATAGTGTCAGTCTTAACTACCTAGTACTTCTATAGCTAAAATGCTCTGAATGAATAATTTTAACAAACAGAAGCATATTCTTTCAAGTTTAGGAGACCTTTTAAAATCTTGAAGAGCAAGGAATTTGCTTTGAGGACAAGGTGCAGCTGAGTCAAGCCATGCTATTTTCTGACACCTCATATGCATATGAAAATTGCATAATGAAGGAAGACCATAGAATAATGGATGCATTTGAATTATGCTG
>NW_022103928.1:32852447-32853529 GCF_000313985.2 Echinops telfairi | reverse complement strand
TTAGAGAAAAAATTTCATTCATTGCAACAATTAAACTTAAAAACTCCTGGAAAAGGTACTTTTAGGAGAATGAAGACTAGACATAATCTGGGAGGAAATATTATCCAAAACAAATCTGATAAAAGATTAGTATTCAATATGCAAAATAACAAAATTGAGCAGCAAGAATAAATGAAACTCAAAAAAAAAAAGAATAAAAGAAACTCTATTTAAAACTATATGACCAGGTAGCTAAACAGAAATATGTATAAATAACAAATAATTTACAGCCTCAGTGAAATGGAAATAAAAACAATGAAATATCAGTAGATACCTATAAGAGTGGTTGAAATCCAAAATACTGTAAACACCAGAAGTTGGTAAGTTTGTAGAGCATAATGAAGAAGGTTCAACCCTTACTCATTCTGGTGGAAATGAACTCATTTACAGTTTACACAACAACTTGCCATTTTCATAGTCTTACTATATAAGCCTATAATCATGCTCCTTGATAGTTACACAAGTGAATTCAAACCATATATCCACAGACAAACCTCTACATCAGCAGTTCTCAACGTGTGGGTCATGACCCCTTTGGGGGGACGGGTCAAATGACCCTTTCACAGGAGTAACCCGATTCATAGCAGTAGCAAAATTACAGTGATGAAGTTGCAAAGAAAATAATTTGATGGTTCAGGGGGGCACCACAACATAAGGAACTGTATGAAAGGGTTGCAGCATTAGGAAGGTTGAGAACCACTGCTCTAGATAACTGTTTATAGCAACTACATTCATGCTTAAACCACCTAGAAGGTGAATAAATAAATGTGGTCTACATTTTTAATGAAGACTTAACCAAATAAGAAAGAAAGGAAAACAAAAAAGGGGGGAAAAACATAAGGGCGCTAACAAAACAAAGACACATGTAACATGAGAAAAAAAAAGTGGGCATAGAGTGTTTATAAGAAATCACTTTTCAGGTCTCCACTCTGCATTCCCCCCTTCATTCACAATGATATGGTTTTTTTATTCTGATGATGCCTGATACCTGATCCCTTCGACACAGGCTGGTGTGCTTCTTCCATGTGGGCTTTGTTGCTTCT
>NW_022103928.1:32849883-32851957 GCF_000313985.2 Echinops telfairi | reverse complement strand
ATGAGGAGCTGATGCCAGGGGCTTAGGTGGAGAGCAAATGTTTTGAGAATGAGGGCAATGAATGTACAAATGTGCTTTACACAATTGATGTATTTATGGATTGTGATAAGAATTGTATGAGCCCCTAATAAAAAAAATTAAAAAGAAAAAGAACTCAATTTTCTGTTCAGTTTTTCTGTAAACCTTAAACTTCCCAGAAAAATAGTCTATTATTTTTTTAATCAGCAGATTAATTTCTCAAAGAATAACATCAAGCATTTAATGCTCATATAGACTTGTCTGTTCTGAATTTTCTCTGTATTTTCTGTCAGTGTATTTTGGAAGAACAATGGAGAAAGAAGAAGACCCTTTGTAAGAAGAGAGGCCATATGGGTGGCGTCTCATCTCCTCCAGGTACACAGGAACAAGGAGAATTGGGCCCACATCAGCATCACCCAAGGCAAATATCTATGAAGCTGAGGTTAGATCTGCCCCACCCTACCAATTGCGACCCATTGCTCCCTCCCACAGGCTCTTTATCAGGTGGATTCAAGGATTCGTTGTGATAGTGGCAGACATTCACAAACAGAATTCCAGACAAGTACACAGACAAAACTCACTGTTCTAGGATTTATTAAGGAAGTTATTCTAGAATTTATTGAGGAAGTTATTCTAGGATTTATTAAGGAAGTTATTCTAGGGTTTATTAAGGAAGTTAATAGGTTAATAGGTTACAAATGCTCAAGACACTTAACCAGGAAGGACAGCTTCGTCTCAGCCATGCCAACAGGGAGGCTCTCTTCGGTCTGACTTCACAGCCACTCTGCTTTGCTAGTGTGATGTTACAATTGGGTTTCCGATAAATACCCAAAGGGTACACTACTCTGCCATCAGCCTCTTCCTGAAAGCATTCAGCTCTGGCTCTGTGGGTTAGCAAACCTAGTTCCCACAATGAAATGCCCACTTTAAAAGCTAGCCTCCCATTTGAAAGTATTTACGTTTGCTTTCTCTGTTTACCAGGAAATGCACAGCTCTGTCTCATGCTCTGGGTCTTGGTTCAGCAGCTGCTGCTTCTCTGCCACTGCTATAGCGTCCAAGCGATTTCCCGATCTCGGAGGTTCTATGTGCAGGGATCTTGAGGTCTAGAGGACAGGGTGGTCCATTCCTGGTTCTTCTCTCTTGCTTGTAGAAAACCCCGCAACCCATTTCTGCTTCTGTGATGGCTTGTTTTATACCCAGGAGGATGGCGCTCCCACTTAGCCCTGTTAACAATCACTCACATCTGATTTCTATCACTGTCTTTCCTTCAATTGCTCTTACCCAGATCTATCAAGGAAAGATGGTTTGGTGAGAGTAAAAAAGACTGTGGCTAGAGAAACCAATATTAAATAGTCCCGTAATGCAGCCTCCAAATATATAGTTATAACAGATATGAGAGAAATCATTAAACATTAAACTACAACCAATAACATAATTAATATTTCAAATAAATTTTTAAAAGTTATTATGTCAGGGTATTTTCTTAGCCCCCAATTTATTGTATATGTGTGCACCTTTCTGTTTAAAAATATATGAAATAAAATGTGGTGATGATATACACACATATACAATTTCCCAATAAATACGGACATTCCATACAACTTCTTAAAAAATAAAGTAATACTAAACATAACTTCATAGATTATAGCAAAAGTTCAGGCTGCTTTCCAAACACAAAAAATAATAAAAAATGAAACAACCCAGTTGCTTTTATAGGGCATATTTAGATAGATACGGTACATGGATGGATGGACGGAGGAAAAGATAAAATAGATATCCTGATCCCAATACTCAATCATTCATGTTCATTTTCTTTCAAATTTATGAAACAAAATACTACTTACAACATATTAAAAAGAAAAGGGGATAAAATACCACTAATGAAAACTAATTCATATTTACTGCATTCAAGTTGATGACTACTATTCAGCAAGAAAAAGGAATGAAATATTTATAAGTTTTATTTATTTATGTTTTTTAATCTATTTATTGGGGGCTTGTACAACTCTTATCACAATCCATACATACATCCATTGTGTCAAGCACATTTGTACAT
>NW_022103928.1:32845716-32848101 GCF_000313985.2 Echinops telfairi | reverse complement strand
TTCACTGTGGGGAGGCAGGGCTGTCCACATAGTTGGGATTGGGGCTGACTCCTCAGAGTCATTTATTTCCAGAAAACTATGTTGAATGATGAATATCAATCCAGAGGACTTTACTATATTATTCTATTTTTATAAAACTCATGAAGTGACAAAATTATAAAATTGTGAACACATAAATGATTTATTAGGATTAGGAACAATGTAGAGCATTGCAGGCATCATTGGTTTTAGTGTTGAGCTGCTAACAGAAAGATTGGCAGTTCAAAAACTACCAGGAACTCCAAGGGAAAAAGATGGAACTTTCTACTCTAGCGAAGATTTACAATCTCAGAAACAAGAGAGAATGTCCTACAGGGTCACTATGAGTCAGAACCAAGTTGGTGTTTTATTTATCTTTAGTTTGAATGATTAGGAACAGACAGGTGCTACGAGAAAGGAGGTATCATTATAAAAGGAAAAAACAAAGGAATTTTTTGGTGATGAAATGGGTCTGTGTCTTGAATGAAATTGATGGTGGATAGATGAACCTACACATGTGGAAACTTTCATAGAACCACACAAACACAGCTACAAGTACATGTAGCCAAATCTGAACTAGTGGATGATATCTATATCCATTTTTTCTTTTCCTTTTTTATTAGGAAGTGTATCATAGCATTGCATAATTCAATCATGTCAAGTAGAATGTGCAATTGCTACCAAAATCACTTTCAAAACATTATTTTCCTACATGGACTCCTTGACACCATCTCCCTTTTACCTACCCGCATACCCTTACCCTCTCTCCCTGAAACCCTTATTCTACTTGCTGTCCCTTGCTGTATGGGTTCATCAATCCTTGGTTTCATATACTAAACAAAAGAAGAGTATAGGACACAGCCTCAAGACGGTGATCTGCACGGACATAACACCTCTGGGATGCACTCTCCTATGAAAGAACCCAACCCAAACCAAACAACACAAATCAGCACATTTGGGAAACCAGGTCATGTCCAGCCTGCATCATAAGGGGGAATCTACTGACACAGTTTTAACTGTTCTGGTCAGATTGATGCCTTTGACTTTCTATACTCCTCTCTCCCAAGCACTCTGTTCAGTGAGCACTTTCATCGCAGCCTCATTTTGGATAGGGAGAGGTCTCTGGAGGCTTATTTCTACATATTTCAACAAAATATGTCTATATTCTTGTTGAGATGTTGCAAGATTTTAAAATTGTGAAATTTAGGTGAGGGTGGCATGGAATATTTTTGTATTATTATGCACAGTTGAATGTGAATATACACTTGCTTCAAAATAGTAGAAAATAAACAAACAAAAAGATCTGTATGATTTGGTTTGATTTGACCTGCCTTTATTGTAACTTTTAGTCAAATGCAAAATGAAATCTTTCTACCTAAAAGAAAATTAATGAGCATCTACGTCCAAATAAAAAAGAAGAGAATTAGAAATATTTAGTAAGCATTCATACATTGTACTAAATTTATAAGCAACGTTTCAAAGTAAATGGTTTTAAAATTAATAAACAAAATCAACTTAGCACAAGAAAAACACATGGAGCAAGGAAATTACCAGCATCCCCACCAACCTCCCCAAAGCAAAAGAAGAAAAGCCCCAGCAAAATGCCAGCATTAAATTCATATCTGCTGGTAATTACTCTGAATGCAAGTAGGTTAAATGCCAAAGATAAATGTCAGGCTTTTCTTTGTCCTGTTGACTGATTATTCTGAGCTAACTTTCCCCAAAGTGCTAGGCAACATATTTCAGGATATCTTCAGACGTGTTTCCCCTTTCCTCCCCCTTCCTCTAAGTCCACTCTCATGAAGGACATGCATTCAGCCTCGTTGGGTAGTCTTGCCTCTTTTCTTGTGTCAATGCCTGATTTTGTAAATTTCAACCATGAGAACTCTTATAGATGCCCGAGTCCTTTGTCTCTAAACTCTGCGAAAGTTTCCTTTCACTTCGAAGTGTTGTGAATCCTTACAAGGTACTGTTCTGTCCTGGCTTTTTTGGTTCATTCAATAACACTTTAACTTTTTTTAACAGAACTTTCAGTTTGCTATTGACATCAGGAGACACACAGAAACAACACAATCAACCAATAGAACACGCTATCTGGGAACAATATGCATTTCTTCCAATGTACCTGACATGTTCTCCAGAAGAGATAATAGGCCAGGCCCCAAAGGAAGCCACAGTAAAATCTGAAACACTACCAAGTATCCTCTTTGATTATACACTATAATACTAGGGAATAAGACTAGAAAGATCGATGGCAGAAATTCGTGTAATTGAATAATTACATTAAATCCATGAGGTCTGAATCACACCTTTAAAATACAGGGTATTAGAAGATGTTAAGAATGACTTTTTTTTCTGGAGTCAAAC
>NW_022103928.1:32838482-32844063 GCF_000313985.2 Echinops telfairi | reverse complement strand
CATCCTTGAAAACAGGGACTGTCAACCTTTTTTCTTTTTCTGGGATAATTTGTATGGCCTTTACTCCCACATTTATCCAATATTGTATCAGAGTTCCTAAGCAGGACACTAAAGAAAGAAATGGCAAAGGAGAGTGTGCATACAACTATCGATTTGTATGATCCTCTCTATAGAAAATCTCAAAAGTTCCAGAAGAAAATTACTAGAATTCAGATTTAGCAAAGAGGTTGGAAAAGAGTAATGCACACAAATCTCTCAGATTCCTTCTCACTATAAAAGAGAACTTGGAAAAGAAGTGAAAACAATACAATTTACAAGAGCCAAAGGATGATATGCTACAAAGAGCTACAAAGCTACAAAGCTCTTAAAGAAAACTACAAAAACAGTAACACAAGAAACCAAATTTTACCTAAATAAATTATTAAATTTTCATGCTTATTGACAGGAAGACTTATCAATGTGAATATGTCAAGACGACACAAAGTGAAGTAGAGATATAATGCAATTTCTAGCCAATATGCACCACCATTTTTTAACGAAACGAGGAAACTCGTCATGAGCATTATATGGAAAGGAAAGAGATCCTGGCTGAGCGAAGCACACTAAGAGTAACTTCAGAGGTTTTACACTTCCTTATTTCAAAAGCTTTTCACACCCACAGTAGTCATAACTGTCTGATATTGGTACAAGTTTAGATACAGATCAGAGGAACAAGATTGAGAGCTCAAAAATAAGTCCATTTACCTGCAGACATCTGGTCTTTGATGTCTAAACCCTTGACATGGGGAATCATTTCTTTAATGAGAGGAGCTAGCGAAACTGGATTTTCATTTGTAGAAAAGTGAGGCAGGTCCCATATCTCACAAGACGGGGGAAAAAACAAATTATAGATGAATCAAAGCCTTCAATATCAAGTTAAAATTATAAAGCGCATTAAAGAAAACTGGGGGAAATCTAAAGGCCTTAGTACATGGTGAGGAAGTGGCCCGGGGGCCATCCCTGACCTCCCCTGCTGAAGGAAGTAGAAGGAGATTCGGAGTCCACACTAACCAAAGGGAAATTGGTACAAGGCGGAGGTCAGCGATTCCTCCACTCTCCCTTACCCTTTCTGAACTCATTCTGACACCAACCCTCTCTCCCCTGTTCCCAACTTCTCTGCTGGGTTTGATGATTCATTTCAATGGCCACAGAGAACTCACAAACAATACTCACAATGATGGAGGATTTTTAGGCTACACATATTGAGAATGCAGTTTGTCCACAGTGCCTCTTCTCAGCCATGTGGACAGTCATGTCTTTCTGGTTTTGGGCTTCGCAGCCTTGTGACCCCCTTAACTCTGCCCCCATGGGCCAAGAAGCTCATGGGCTTCTCTGCCTCAGGATCTCGGTGTGACTCCTCTGCTCTGTCTAGTCCTCTCTGCACGGCAGCCATTGGTGCCTTCATTCCTTCAGGTAGGGATCATATAATTCAGCAAGGTCATGAGCCATTAGATGGATAGAAAAATCACATTTTAATATACTAGCAACAAATAGTGGATTTGAATATGAGAATACAAGACTAAAAGAGTGTCTAGGAATACCATCAATGAACTTGAATACTTTTAATCAGACATAATTAAAATATCTCTCAGGGAAATTATTGACAATCTAGATAAATAGATAGGTAGTTCATAATGATATTTCAGAAATACAATTGTAAAATACTGTACTTCTTAAATTGATATATAATTGCCTCCATTCTCAGACAAAACACTAGCATATTTTAATGAAACTGAAATGCTGTCATTTCTGTAAAATAGAGAAATTCAAGTAGCCAAGCAAATCTTAAAAAAAAAATCAAACTAGAAGACTTACATTGATGCATATTAAAATCTTTTATAACACTAAAGTAATTCAGAGATTGTATTATGGAATAAAGATAGAGAAGTATTCATAGAAAATGATATAAATCAAGATCAGATACTATATATGTATGGTATTTGATTTACATATAAGACCATATTGCTCATTATTGCTCAGAGGATGATATTTTGAGTAAATTTTTAGCATATTGATTATATCAGAGCCCCTAATTCATTCTCCCTCTTCCTCGCTCTCTCCCTCTCGCTCTCCCTCCCTCCCACACACCTCTCTCTTTTTATCCTTTGCCATGTAACTTCCTATTGCCCTAACACCTTTAACTCTGGACCCATCCATGTTAATAGTTTTAGTCAGTGGAATGCTAGAATGCTAGAAAATACATCCTAATCTAAGTCTTGAAGAAGGTTTCCAATTATTGCTCTTACTTGCTCTCGCCACTGTACCTCTGCCATGAGAATATACTTCAGTTGGCCTGCTAGAAAATGAGCCGTCTGGTACAGAGCCAAATCTTTTCAGGCACGTCTTTGCTGACGTATAGCCTACTTCCAGACTTCTTACTGCAAGATAACCTAAATTGCTGGTTTTTAGACTTGTGAACTAAGCAAAGATTTATGGCATTAAGTCCCAAATGTCATGGTGGTTTGTAATGCAGCATGTTTTGACATTAGATAAACCATACATGGAACAATCCATTAAATAACCAACTAACAAGCAGACAGACAAAAACTGCCTGGTGAACTATTCATATACCTGTACTAGTTGATAAAGCAACCAAAGAGATTATATTACTGACATTGAGTTAAGGATAACTTATAGACAGGTACTGGAACATAATTAAAAGGAAATATTGATAACTTAAACTATAATAAACTTAATAAATGCCATTTATCAAAAATCAGTATTCTAAAATGCAAAACAAACTCACTACGATTGAGTCAATTCTGACCCCATAGGATTGGTAGTGTCATCCTGGTGGGTTTCCAAGATTGTAAATCTTTATGACAGTAGGAAGTCGCATCTTTCACCAGTGGCTTAGCTGGTAATTTCCAACTTCTAACCTTACTTACTGTTACTATCCTAACACATAACCTTCTATACTCCCAGGACTCGTAAACAGCACTGTTAAGAGTAAGAAACTTTTCAAAATTTATAACCAACAAAAGAATATATGTAAAGGCACACCTTCATGGAAGAAATAAAATAAATGGAAAACATTCCCATTCATAAGTATATAAATTGTTTGCATGGTAAACAGTGATTTAATCTGAAAATAAAGAAGCAGATGTGCTTCAGAGACATATTTTGCAATCTCCTGAAATAGTGTAGGATCTGAACATACCCAGGTGGATTATTTTAGTCTATTATTCCTTCAGGTTCTTCTTCATTTTCAAACCATTTGCGCCTAAAAATATAACCCCAACTGGAGAGAGATCAGGAAAGCAGTGCTCTGACACTGCGTTACGTGTGAAAACAGAAGTGAAATATTGTGCCTTGATTCTAAACCCACCATAGGGGTGAGAAGCTTGGCAAACGTCTAACATTTAGTGTGTGAGAAGGAGAAATAAAAACATGAATTAAATAGAAGAAGCTGCATATGGCTTTGGTGGTAGTTGGTGCCAATAGCTGTTCAACCCAGTAGGCACTCATTATGCTTTAAAACGCTTCTCTTCCAGGCTGCTTAATGAATATGCAAACCCGGTGGCTATGCAAAGCTCAGAGCGGCAATCAAGAGGCCATGGGCAATAGGTGGACAGGGCCCCTGGTTTGCACTTACTCTAAAAATACATTATATGATGAAAAGTTATAGCCACAGAGTTTATTATTAGAAATTCACTTTCCACCTTACTAAGTGTTTTTGAGAGGCTTTCAAGTTTTAGATTACAAGCTTTATTATGTACATATTATTAAATGTGAACTACTGCTACTCAAAGCTTAATGTAAATAACTTCCAGGGGATTTGGCTTCTGTCTACCTAGCATTGGTATTTTGCACTGGTGTAATCTAACAGAAGATGTCTTGAAGTGATGCAATTTGCTACAAACTATCACTCCTTCACTCCTTAATAAAAAAAGTAGTGGATATGTATAAGTATTCATTTTATAGAATATAATTATAACCCTTGAAACTCACTGCCATAAAGTCGATGTTTACTCACTGTGACCTTATAGGACAGGGTAGAACTGACCCTGTGGGTTTCTGAGACTGTCACTCTTTATGGGAGTGGAAAGCCTCCTCTTTCTCTGGCAGTGTCAGCTGGTTTCAAACTACTAACCTTACAGTTAGTAGCCCAATGCACAACCCACTGGGCACAAAGTTTATAAGGATAAAGTTTAAAAAGGTCCTCAATGTTGCTAATGATAATATTAAGATCCTGAATCCACCCCCTCTGTTCATATGCAGATGATTATTTTACCACTTAACTTCTCTCATCAAACTTGGAAAGCCTCCATTCCATCCTCTCTCCTAGCGGGAGTCTTCGTTCCATGCTCCTTAGAGATCCTAAAGACAAGTAAGAGCACACTAAACCATTACTGTGTATGGGAACACATATATTCTCTTTCCTTCTTATGGAAGACTAGCTATGTTTCTGTATGCACCAGAGATGCCCATCCCTGCCTACCAATGACCCTTGCTATTCTACTGGATCATCTTGCTCTTGCTCTCACTCTCTTTCGTAGATTGTTCTCATGAACTTCTAAAATGCTGTGGTTCCTCCCTTAAAAAAAAAATATTCAAGGAGATGCTGAACCTGTATTCAGGGTAAGGGAGAATTCTGGAAAGTATGAAGGGTGATGGTTGAACAACATGGTAAACATAATTAATACACATATGAAGAATGTCAAAATAGTAGATGGTTTGTTACCTATATATTTAGTATTATATCCATCTATATAGACATATACCTAGAAAAGTCGAGTTCCCTGGTAATTATTACTCAATCTACTTATTTATTTATTTTGTGTGTGTGGCAAAACTTGTGTATAATGCTCTCACTTGTGTATAATGACTTAGATTCTTCTTTTACAGTCTCTCTAAAATCCATTCTACCTGTATTTAATTTTCCTCTAGCCACAACCCTATTATGCCTATTCTTGTATAGTCCACTAATTGCTTTCTACGTGGCCAGAGTACATAAAAAATATTTTTTGAAATAGCTATGTCAAACAAACACATACTCCCAAAGTAGACTCGTTGCCTCCAAAATTATTTTTATAAAAACATTAAAAATAATTTTTAAAAAGTTTAAGTTCAGTGTTCTATCCTCATTTATGTTACTTATCAGTAGAATATGACACAGTTGCTCATTTATCTTACTCAGATCACTGTACTAGGTTCCAGGTCACCACAGCTAATTAGCTTCCCTTGGTCAATTTGTATTATGTTAATCTGGCCAAATTGGAACTACATTTTCCGGAAGTTCCTTCCCCTCATAACTGCAGAGTAGCTTGAGTCACAGAGATATTTTGTGAGGACCACGGGAGCGAGCAGGACACCAGTAGCCATGATCTTTGTCTTTTAGAAGCCAGTGCCACTGATCAGTGGGATCACCAGCAGATAGTCATCTAGTTAAACTGAGATATCTACCAAATAAATAGCTATAAGAATGTTCATGACAGGCATCAGAACAAAAAATCTTACCATAGTGAATGATGGGGGGAGTGCGGAGTGAAGACTCAAAGACCATTAGTAGGCCACTGGAGATCCCCTTGCAGAGGGGTCT
>NW_022103928.1:32833605-32837888 GCF_000313985.2 Echinops telfairi | reverse complement strand
TCATGACCGGTTTTATTGTATAACTTTAACCACGAGTGAGAAGAGATGGAGATCTCACAGATTTAGTAACCCAACCCAAACCAGATTCGTCACTGAGTCTGTCCCGACTCAGCAGCTTTACAGGACAGAGTAGCACTTTCCCACAGGATTTCTGTAAATCTGTATGGCAGCATATTGCTGGTGGGGATTAACCGCAGACCTTTTGGGTAACAATCAAATAGTGAACACCAGTGGGTTATGAGTTAGGCTGCAAACTGCAAGGTCAGCAGTTTGAACCCACCAACAGCTCTGTGGGAGAAAGGGGAGGCTTAATCAGTTTAGATTTATAGTTTAATAGGTTCTGAAAGCTTGTTATCCAATTCCGATGTTATTATCATATTTAACTGTAGTACATTTGCCCAAAAATTAATAAACTCTTAACTATAGAGATTTTACTAATATTTCTTCAGTTGTTACACTAGTTATTTTTTCTAGTGTGGGATCCAAACTGATTTCACAGTGCTTCTGTAGCATCTCCTAATCTGTGGCAGATTTTTGATCTCTGTTTTTATGACCTTGGCACTTTAAAAGAAATATTCTCAGGGACTTAATGGAATTTCCCTCCATTTGGATCTGTCTGATGTTTTTCAGTCAAAGGTGCACGTGTGTAGGAAGAGTAACACAGACCTGGTATTGTAGTAGATTATATGCTGGGCTGTTAATTGCAAGGCCAGCAACTTGAAGCAACCCGTCATGCAGGAGGATAAAGAGGAAGCTGTGTATGCTCTTCAAGAGTATAGCCTCAGAAATCCACAGGGGTCGTTCTACTCTGTCCTGTAGGGTTGCTATGAATCAGAATCAAATCAAGTGCAGTGAGTTTCTGAGACCACAGATCTGATGTGTACTTTGGATCACATCATTTCAAGAACCACGTGTTATCAAGATGATGCTAACCTTGATCATTTGGTTAAGTATTTGCCAGCTTCTTCTATACTCTATTCTCTGAAAGTAAATCACTGAGTTCAGCCTACACAGAAGAGAAGGGTAATGAAGTTGCCTGATGAAGAAGTCTGCTTCTATAAATATTTATAATCTCAGAAACCCCATGGAGCACTGTACTCTGTCCTACACAGTTAATAGGAGTTGAAATCCATTAGAAGACAGTGGGTGAGATGGTAGACTCTAGTGTCTAAAAATACTATTTGGCATTGTCTATAAGAAAGATTTTAAACATTTTTCACCCATTTTCAGTTTATTAAATCATTTATATCGATATGGATTCTTGAATATTCAGTTAACACTCAGATCATGCTGCCATGTCACCATTATTTATAAAATTGCTGAAATCATTTCAGTTTGGGCTACTGGGAGATATGCTTTTATAGGAATTGTTTTATTGAGCTATGCAACAACCCAGTGAAGTGGGATTCAATTAGATATAAGTAGCATAAACATTTAACGTGCTAAACTACTAACTGGAACACTAGCAGTTGGTGTCTGGCCAGAGGAATGTAGAAGGAGAACTTCATGATCTACCTCAGAAAAATCAGCCACTGAAAACTGTGAGGACAGCCATTCTATTCTGACACACACGGAGTCACTCTGAATGACATTCAACTGGGTGGCTACCGCTTATTGGTATGGTATACTGGATGGTATGGTGACGTAAATAAGAATATAAAATATTTAAATTTAAGAAAAATATCCAATAGGGAGCAGGCTCAGACTGTCTATGTCTATTTACATCAAAAGAACACTAAAAAATATGTTTACCTATACAAAATGCATAAGTAAAACAAATGAAAAACTAAAGAAAAGAACAGCTATAGTAGAAACAAACATTCAGTATCTTCAGTGCAGTTAAGAACACATATCTGGAAAATGATAAATTAAACTGCTAGCAGTTATTACCTGTTAGTAACACGGAAAATTACCTCAAAGTCTTATCATCTTTGTAGTATATGTTCTTTGTACTTATACAAAAAATTGTAATGATAACAGCAATAATATTATTAACATGTTTAATTTATTGACAAATACTGATGAACTCTCAATCTCTCCTTTAACCTGAATTGTTTGAAATTTGTTTGCTGTTTTTATTCAAAGTTGCCAATCAGTTAATATGGCCTTCCTAGTCATGATCCTTTCTAGCCAGTGCTGGTGAATATTATTTTATTTTGGACGGAATTCCTTATTATAGGATTAAGGAGGAATTTATGCTTAGTAGATGTAACCTTATTAGATGATGTGATTTAAATCACTATCTTTGTTTCTGTGGGGGCATGTGTGCTGATAAGATTTGAGTAAAGCCTGTGGAAGTTGAGTCTCCCTGATCTTCATTTGCTGATGGGGTGCAAGTCAAGATAAGAAGAACCAGCTGCAAAAATCTCCCAATAATGAGAATTTAGAATGTATGAGAATGTAAAACAAGGCTTATAATTACTGATGCCATAATTATGGATCTTGGCTCAAAGCAGAGAGGTTAATGTATACTTAATTGACTATGCAAAGGCTTTCAAATGAGTGGGCCATATAAATGATGGATAATCTTGAGAAGAATGGAAATTTAGGAATAGTTTATTGTGCTCCTTCAGAGCTTTTACCTGGATCAAGAAGCAGTGATAGAAATGCAAAAAGGGAATATTGCATGGTTAAAAATCAGGAAAGGCTTATCAAGGTCATATCCTCTCACCACACTTGTTCCATTTGTATGCTGAGCAAATAATCAGAGAATCTGGCTTATATGAAGAAGAAGGTGGTATCAAGATTGGAGGAAGGCTTATTAACAACCTGTGGTATGCAGACACAACCTTGCTTGCTGAAAATGAGGAAAGCTTGAAGTGCTTGCTAATGAGAACAAAAATATCAGTCTTAAGTATGGATTACTACGCACTGTAAGACCAAAATCCTCACAGCTGAACCAATAGGTCACATCATGATAAGTGGAGACAAGGTTGAAGTTGTCAAGGATTTTCTGTTGCTTGGATCCACAACCAATGCTCATGGAAGCAGTAGTCAAGAGGTCAAAAGATGTGCCGCAGTGGGTAAATGTGCTGCATAAGACCTTTGCATATTGAAAGTCAAGGATGTTACTTTGAGGACATAAGTGCTTCTGACTCAAGCCACCTTTTGTTTTGTTTTTCAATTGCTTCATGTCCATGTGACTTTAAATAAGGAAGCCCATAGAAAAATCAAAGCAGTTGAATTGTGGTGCTGGCAAAAAATAGTAAGTACCATGCGTTGCTGAAAGGATAAACAAGTCTGTCTTGGAATAAATGCTGTCAGGATGCTCCTTAGAGGCAAGGATGGAAAAGCGGCATCTTACAAACTTTGGATATGTTCAGGAGACCGGGCTCTGGAGAAGGATATCATGCTAGATAAAGTAGAGGCGCAGTAAAATGGAGGAAGGCCCTGAAGGAGTTGGATCAACACAGTGGCTGCAACAGTGGGCTTAGGCAAGGAATACTTGTGAGGATGGTGCAGAACCAGGGAGTGTTTCGGTCTGTTGTGCAGAGGGTCACCATGCATCAGAGCAGACTCGAAGGCACCTAACAGCAAACAAAAGAATGAAGGAATTATAACTCTAGGAAAATTCTAAGGTATCAAACATGAAATGGAATGCATAGAGTTAAATATCCTAGCCATTAGTAAGCTAAAATGGACTGCTTTTCACGGTTTTAAATCGGAAAATCATATGGTTTACTATGTCAGGGATGACACAATCAAAAGGAATGTTGCACACATGTCAGAAGAGACATTTGAAGACCTATCTTGAAGTACAACGCTCTCTGTGATAGAATTATACCTCTCTACTTCCTGGGAAGTCCAGTCAATACAACTAGTATTCAAATTTACGCACCAACCACAAAAACTAATGATGACGAAATTGAAGAATTCTACCAACAACTTCAATCATAAATTGATCAAACATGCAATCAAGATGAATTGATAATTATGGGTGATTGGAACACAAAATTTGAAACAAAGAGGAAGAAAGAGTATTTGGGAAATATGCTCTTGGTGCTGGAAACGAAGCTGGAGATCACGTGATAGAATTTTGCAACACCAACAACTTGTTGATAGCAAATATCTTTTATTAACAACACAATTGGTGATTTATAACATAAAGTTCTCCAGACAGAAATCAAACTGACTACATCTTTGGGAAGAGACAATAGAGAAGCACAATATCAGCAGTTAAAACCAGGCTAGAAGATGCAGGTGGAATGGAATATCAATACTCATATATAAGTACAGATTGAAGCTGAACAAAATTAAAACAAATATACAGGTGTCGAAATAGG
>NW_022103928.1:32830643-32831702 GCF_000313985.2 Echinops telfairi | reverse complement strand
AAAGTACCATGGACTATCAAAAGGACAAATAAAGCTATCTTAGAAGACATACAGCCAGAGTGCTCCTTAGTGGCAAGAATGGCAGTACTTCATTTCAAGTACTTTGGATACGTTGTCAGGAAAAGCCAGTCCCCTGATGAGGACATCATGCTTGGTAAGGCAGAATCTCAGTGGAACAGAATCAGGCTCTCCACAAGATGGACCGAGCCTGCATTGGCAACAATAGACTCAACATAAGAACAATTCTGAGGATTTCAGAGGATAGGGTGGTGTTTTGTTCTCTTGTACGAAGACGTGGAATCAACTCAGTTGCACCAATAGCATAGTCTGCTGAAAGACGAAAGCTATACCTCAAAACCATTCTTCTGTTTATGAGAACCGTCTGAGATAGAGAGAGAAACCCTAGAAACCTCTGAAGAAGAGCACGTTTGAAATCTCTAAGTGTTTGAGACCGAGACTAGAGACATCAGAGACTGCAACATGGAGTCCACAGGGCAGAAGATACAAGATCCAGGCTGACACCAGAGACCAAGGGAAGAAAATCAAGAGATAAAGCAGAGGGTGGGGGGGTGGGGGGGTGGGTGTCAAGACCAAGAGACTGAGGCAGAGCAGCATGAGCTCCCTTTCTGGCCACTGAGTCGAAATTCGAGGGACCTCATATTTGAGAGGATGAGGGCTGGAGCTAGACTTGGCTACTTGCTGATGAGAGGTGTTGTTTTAGATCAATGACCAGATCCTTACTGTTTACTAAGCCTGACTTTCTGGGACCTGTTCACTCTCCTAATAAACCCCCTTAATTATGAGTATTGACAGTGAGTTCAACGTGGCCAATGCAATGAATTATTGGACCAGGGAGAAAAGGAGCATTCCAGATAAGGAACAGGTGGCACCAGAATAGGTACAGAAAGATGAAAGGTAGAGGCATGTCTAACCTCTGCCTCATGGCAGTAACGAAGTCAAAGGAGGTCAGACATGGACAAACCCAAGTTTTTTAGAACTAATTTTAAAAATACAAACGAATATGCTTAAATTTATTAATCTCTCCATTTCTTTTCAATT
>NW_022103928.1:32828742-32830378 GCF_000313985.2 Echinops telfairi | reverse complement strand
GGGTATTTATGGTAATATTTTCTTTTAAAATAATTCATATCAGACTAGCCCCAAGGAGGTGGGGATGTCCCAAGATGTCCCAAATGTCCAACTCTTCCAGAAAGTTATCCTACTGCATTTTCTTTCCGTCCTCTCTTGAGTAGACTCCCACAAGTCCTTGGGCTCTGTGTTTCACTGAAATGTCTGGTAGAAATCCACACATCTTGTAGGAAATACCTCATGTGGTTGTGGACGCTGTGTGCCAAAGGCAGTCCAGAGCCATAAGCTGAAAATGTCCAACGTCAAAGCAGGTCTCCTTGCTTCTACCAAAGCTCAGTCAGGAAACAGAAGCCGCCAAAAGGGAGGCTTGGATAGAGATGTGGTTGTTATCTTACCCTAGGGAAGAACAAAGGAGGGTGGCCTATGCCACATCCTCCAGTAATGTAGCGTCTAGTAGGCATCCCACTCTAATTGTGACAGGACTTCCTCAGAAATGGGAGTAGGTTCTAAAGATGAATCTCACCCTAATCCTGAAACAGAGCAGTCCTTCCAAAATGGGTTCTTAGCCACAAGCATAGAGGAAAGAGTCTACATTTCAAAATGATTATGGCAAACAAGAATGTAGCTGTAAGAGCCAATATTAAGTAATTGACTAAATCTCAGTATTCTTCTCCTCATATTAATTTTATGAGAATTATGCTGTCTTAGTATAAGTCATGATTTTATGACATTCCTCAGATTTAAATTCTTGGGAAATGTTGTACATGTTACATTATTATCTAAAAATTGTATTAAAATGTAGTGAATATTTTCCACGTCAAACATGAATTTTTATTATGAGAAATATCTTTTCCTATACAATGGAAGCTTACCATTATTTTCCAGTGAAGATTGCATGCAGACTCAATTACAATACTTTAATGTTCCAACAATTGTGTCCTGTAGTCAAACAAACTATGTGGCATAAAGTAAAGCTAACCTTATTTTAAATAAAATCAGTGATTGCCAGAAAATGCTGTGCTTGCTCACAAAGTATAATCATGATTTCAGTCTCATTTGTAATAAATGTCATTATTAGTTCAAATAACTTGACACCTGTGTTCAAATGTTTCTTAAGTTCCTAATTTTCTCTCCCTTTGCTGACATTTAAGTACATATCAGAGCTTTTATTAGGCACATAAAAGGAACAGTAGACTCTTCTCCTGGAGCCAATTATCCTCCGTTCTAAAAGTAACGAACAAAAAAATGTTAATAACTCCTACAATTCTTAATGAGGAACAAGCAGCATTTATTTTTATATGGGGAAAAATGTCACCTTACACAGGGCCCTTCCTGTAAAGGAAGCCATGCTGACGTGTTTTCCTTTGGAGTCACCAGCCTAACCTCTGGCACAAAACCAATGTCCGCTTTGGTTGGCCATTGTCTTCTTATTGATTAAAGCTTGCCCAGAACATCCTTACAGATTTCTGAACAGTTGATGGCTTTCACGGAGAAGGTCTTCCCTACATCCTCCTTTGCACGGGGTTTTAATGCAAGGAGACCTGGACTAAGAATTTCTGCCCCATCAATCTTACTCCTCTCTGAACCAACTCATGTGCTAACCAAATATGCACCATCAGGCTCGGGGTTAAGTACAAAATAAAATTATGCTTACACT
>NW_022103928.1:32825849-32827325 GCF_000313985.2 Echinops telfairi | reverse complement strand
CCAGTAGCGTGGCGAAGCAGGTCTTGAAGGAACATCAAGTTACAGTGACAGAGCCCACAGGTTAGGTGTCCCACAGGTAGTGTAGCTTGCAAATGGAGGCACAGAATAAGCAAGGCAGCTGCACACTGGTCCGATGGTCAAAGAGCAAGAGACAAGAAAGGCGAGGCTCACCAAGCCATTTATCTCTCCGCCCTTCGATTAATCCCACATGTGTATATCGACCAGGTTGGCACAACAAACCTACCTACCACACACTGTTAAGGTTTTCATTTTAATTTGGATGACAACACTCATGAAAGCAGTAGTTCAGAAATCATACACTGTATTGCTCTGGACAAATCTGCTGCACCGCATCTATTTAAAGGGCTAAAGGAAATAGGTGCATTTTTTGAAAGAAGGCTAACCCATAACTGAGTATGAGGAATACGCTTACTTTTCATTGTGATACGAACTGTTTATGTTTAGTTATTTGCATAGTATCTTGATCCACAGATACTAAATTTGGGTCCCAAACTGGTCTCCGTGCTTCTAGGTGGCCAATCCTAAAAATGGCGCATAACCAATAAAATGATCTTCATTTCTTGAAAAATCGAGGGCAGTCTCCTGACACTCCACAAAGGGGAGCTTGGGGAAAACAATTGCAATGGAAAGCCTGGAAAATAATTGATGATCAAAGTATATTTTCCTTATAAAGAAGCTACACATATTGATGAAACAAAATCCTCTCACCATTTAGTGATTTAAAAATAGGAAAAAGAGAGCAGTTTTGGAGTTTCCATGGACAACAAAGGCAATAATTTTTAATGTTTACTTCGGCTATTCTTCCATGCCCACTCCTAGGCCTGGATAGTTTCCTTCCTGGGCCTTCTTCCATACGGATTGTGTCATCTAGCAATTCTTTTTGATCATCGTTCTGTTGCGCTGGAATTGGTGAAAGCAAATGTTGGGCCAAAATGTGAAGTTTTAGGTTGATATAAGTTTATCTCAATACAAAACTGCATCCACTGTAATGTTATGATCTGATAACTGGAACTTAGACATATTTGACCCTGTGGAATCCCTCCCCATATACATAGAAAAGCAAGCAGTTTCCACTTCTTCAAATCTTGTTACATTAGAAGTGAGGGTTACGTCTTTTGTTTTAATACCACACTAATTTTGGGTGTGAATATACAGAATTAAACATACAAAATACACAATTACACATCCATCCATTCACATCTTCACATGAATGGTTCAACAACACTGCTGCAGACTTCACATGTGTTTCCCTTCTCGCTGCCCCTATCCATATGGCTTCGTCAGTGTTCACGGAGGCTGTCAGCCACTTAAGCATCTGATCTGTATTTTAGACTCATCGCTTTCAGTTCAAGCTCAGATAGATGAATCTTCATACGAGTTCTATGTTTGAGGCAAATATGCTTTAGTAATTGGGCTAAACAGGTGTTTAGTACAACCATGGTTTTTGAGAGAGTT
>NW_022103928.1:32822224-32824153 GCF_000313985.2 Echinops telfairi | reverse complement strand
ATGCCTTTCACGTGTAAAAATCCTACTAGATGGCTAGGAAATTTCTAATTTTGAAGTTCCCCACTCATTCTGTAAAATAAAAAATTTTGAAAATTTATAAACAAGTAAACCTGTTGGCATTCAAAGAGTAACTCAGTGTTACGGATTTGTTTCTCTTGTCTATTTATTATATGATAGGATTTTGTCCTATACTTTATATGAGTGTTCGCCTAAACTATTTCCTCTGTATTTTAGCAATACTCAATTAGATATCAATAAAATATCATAATATCTTACAAGATGTTTATATCTAGTTGCTTCATGAAAATTTCCCGACGCTCCAGTTAGAATCCACCTTGTCTTCCTTCTTATTCCCAGCCCTCTAGGTTTCCATGTCTCTTCTTTGAGCCTGGGGTGACTTTACTCACCACTCGTATCGTGCACATTTCTTATAGAGCCAAATCCTATTGCTGGAGTTTATTAGTGAAATGATCTTGAATAATGTAATCTCTCTATCCTAGGTTTCTGACTTTAAAATGAGATAATAATAGTACCAGTTTTATGTGGCATTGTGAGAATGAAACAAGGTAACGCGGATGAACTATTTAGAAGATTATCTGCCTTTAACTTTATCAGTGAGTCCATGAAAGTTATTTTTAGGACCATAGCTTTATCTTTCAAAATGGCTTGCAGGCTGAATCTGCTGTTTCTATAGCATAATCCCCTCATCTATTTGTAGAAAGAGTATCTGTTGTCTATCTGCATTCTCGTCAGTGTCCACAGAGGGGTCGGACAATGGCTGATGGCCAAGCATGTGCATGTCACCCTCTGTCTTCCCTGCTTCCACATCCCCTGCCCCTTTCCCTGCCCCGCCCCTGCAGAGGCTGGGCACTGGCCTTGGGGAAGAGATAACTCCTGTCTAGACCCAGTACTCTCAGGTGGTTCCTGGAATAACTTGCTTATGAAGTTTTCACTCTCTAGAAAATGAGTGCTTTACAGTTGGGTTGCTAGCCAAAAAGTTCAAATCCACCATCAGCTCCCTGGGCAAAGATAGGCTGTCAGCTCCTGTAAAGATTTAAAGTCCTGGAAACCCTAAGGGGAAGTTCTATTCTGTCCCATAGGGTGGCTATGAGCTGGAATCAGCTACATAAGAGGGACTTATCTCTTCATTCCTGTTTCCACGAGTACCACCTTTTGACAGTGTGCACCCAAAGCTGACCTTATAAAGATATAAGTCAATGTCTTCCCTACTCTCTGACTTTCCTAACTATTTCAATTCTCACTAATTTGTCTCCTTCTCACTTTGACGGTACATAGACTATGTTCCACACAATTTAACACTAAATTATATGCTGTCTTCTGCTCACATTTGTGTCATGTATTATAATCATGTTCCCAAATACATTGTTAACTCCTTGAGGGTACCACAATTGTAAGGTATTAAATCTGTCACAAAGCCTAGCTAAATCTGAGTTCAGAATACACTTTAAGAGAATTTTGGATGATACTTTTATCCAAATAGTTATCAAGCATGTAATAAATATGATACACTTTTGAATCACTCCTTTAGCAGACTGCATTAAGCCCCTTTCACGCCACTCTTATCAAACAAGTTTACTCTAATAAACACAAAAATATATTCTTTTTTTCCCCTTAGAAATCATAGGATATCTAAGTCAGGATCAACTTGATGGCACAGAAGTTTGGTTTGAGCTTTCAGATGTGACAAACCACAATGCCAATATAGCCACCAGCATGTAGCCTCTTTGGAGGCTGATTGATACAGAAAGAAAGAAGTTGCAGACATTGTCTTTGTTCGCTATCTCAGCTTTCAAAAGTTGCTGTCAACCCTAATCCTAAGCCGGGGCTTGTACAATGTATTATAGAGAGATACTCCAATAAAAAGACAACTTCAAAGAGAAACAGAGTTATGATGGAGCATGCTAGAGA
>NW_022103928.1:32815268-32819441 GCF_000313985.2 Echinops telfairi | reverse complement strand
CTTCATTCATGGATGATGTACTTGATGCTATTCCACAGCTCCTCGTCTCTTCATATAAATTGACAGTGTGTAGAAGCTGTCTGCCTTCTGCTAGATTTGGATCCTTCTTCTGGCTTGTCAACCACCAGCTATCTCTGGCTTGCAGATCACAGGAGCCACCAGTGGACTGCTGACCGTGCATTCATTAGAAGACTCTTGGATTCATTCAGTTTGGCATCTACTAGCCTATGGTCTTCCTGCCTCATCTTACTGCTTCCTGTGAATCAGCAACTGCAGCTAGAAGAATAATTGAAAACATTCAGCCTACATCCAAGCTATGGACTTAAACCAGATGGCATTTAACCACTTCTATAATTGTGTAAGTCATTTTTTAATATAAATCTCTTTCACATCAGATCACATAATAGAAAAATAATTATATTACAATATGGAATAACCAGTCTAGTATCTTCCAAATCAATGAGAATCATGTTAACATATAACATTAACCAAGCCAAGTTTGGAAGTATATTGGACAGCCAGTGAATCTCCAACTATCTCCATCCTATAGCAGCTGAAATTCAAATGCTTTCATAAGGGCTAACAATATCCAGTTACCTCATCAGAGACTCAAATATTCTGATATTCATATATCAATTGTTACTGATACATATGTGTATGTACTGTTTACAAATTTTGTTTTCTGATTATATTATTGCTATAAATAACTTCTACTAGGATTTAATCCCATACTTAAGAATTTATGGTGTTATATATTTACTATTCTCAATCAAAAGTATTCAATAATAATGTGATGAAAATTTTCTGAACAAATTTAATAAAGACCATTACTTAATGAAATTAAGAACAACAACAGTAATAAAACAACAGAGAACAAATACCGAATTACATTGTGTGAAGAAATTTTAAAAAGAGTAAACAACAAAGTAATGTGAACCGAGAAATATCCATATGAACAATCAGGTCCAAAGTGAAAATTCTATTACAAATATGACAATATGACTACATTCTACTGGGTTAGAGACTACAATATCTGTAATGACAAAATTTAATGATATCTCAACATTATTTTTTTTGCACACAGTATATTTAATTAAACTTTTTGGGAGATGATATCATGTTTTGTTAAACAATATCAATCTTAATATAATTATTTCCAAGAGCAAATCCATTATTTTTTAGAATAATCTATAGTTCCACCTTAAATGGTTAATTCTCATTGATAGCTATTTCACTAAGAATGTTTCCAAAGATATAAAACAGTAACGGGACAGACAACTTTATAAATATGTCTCCATATTTTAAGAGGACACACACACAAGACATTTACTGAAGATATCTTCAATCTCAACAACGGTGATGAAAGGAAGGAAGCAGGCTCAGGCAGAAGGAGAAGTGAAGACCAGTCTTAGCAGAGGTCACAGCCTGTTCTATAGGGATGCTCTGAAGTGAGGATGGTCTCCCATAACTATGTTGCCAAGAGTCAAGGAAGCATGGAATTGTAGCCCACATAGATACATCATTAGATGTGACCCTCCCTTGAGAAGTGTGGCATAGACTAAACAAGGTGCCTTCAGATGACGGGAAGTTCCAAGAGGGGCTCAGATGAGAGTCTGCTGGTAACATTTTCAGAAGCTGGGAAATAATTCAGGTCTGGTATTTCAGTACGTTTCAGATTGGGAAGGGAACTCTGGAAGGTGTAGCTCATATAACAGGTATAAGGATTTATAAAGAATTACACTAGATCTTCTCAGGCTATTGGAACAAACTTCTGAGGGTTAGAGGTAGTTGCTGGTAAAGAAGCAGGACCGGAAAATGAAAAGACAGTGGTATCTGAAGTCTAAGATCCAACTAACCTGGACTATCACTTTGTTCAGTAGTTTGATTAGACGAAGTTTATTAACAAATTATGTGCATATGAAAACTAAGGAACACAAAGTTATTCTAGGGTTTAAACACCTAGAAATTTAGAAATGCATGCAAGCAAGACGTTTCTTGATGTATGATTTTAAAATAGTGATGTATTCATCCAAACAAGAAATATTGTTTTGACTTCCAAATAAAATGGAAATCCTCATTGTATGAGTATAACTTGCATGCAAATAGGAATGCTTCTAAGAATAATGATGGTTTTGACAAATGAAAGTTACAATAGACAGGGACACTGGCTTCCCTGACAAATTTTCCACTAGATTCCTGAATAGTAGAAAAATAAATATATTTTACAAGCTCAAAGTTTAACCATTTCTAGAGAATCAAGATGCTCTACTTCCTTCATATTATGCAGTTTGCTTAAGTTGTTACCTAATGTGATTCTGACACTAAGTATTTAAGTACTTTTCCTAGTGTCAAATCATTGAAACTCAGACAATTCTCTAATAGTTGAGACAAAATTAACTTTTGTAGTAAGCTTGTTTATTAAAGTGAAAGTAGATACATAAGTACAATTAAGGAAAAATTTATCAAGGACAGCAATGTAATCCACAAACTACTTTAATTTGTGTATTGGATTATATTATTCATATTTTTATGAGCATTCTTCTCTGTACAATGATAGTTTGATGACAGAGTTGAGAGATCCTCCAACTCAATATTGATTTGAACTTTTTCACTAATAGAATTTTTAGAATTCTCATCTAGGTTTGAGTACTTAGTGTATAACACTGTGGAGTCTTAGAGGCAGATATTCTGGTTAGGACATTTGCTATGTATGTTAATTTGGGCAATGTAACTAGCATTTCAAAGAAGGTCTGAGGACAGGCATAGAAGTCACATTTGAACTCCTCTATCTTCAGTAGGGAGAAGACTAACACTATACTAGCACAAGGCCAGATGCCACAAAGCAGAGGTCAGAGATACCTGCCTCCAGCATCCAGATTTTACCTTATTCTGACACCCACCATCCCTCTGTCAGGACTCCACTGGGTTCCATGTTTCATTGCAATGTCCACACCTAACACACAGATAACACCCATGACTATGGAACTTAATTAGGGAAGTTAAAAGTTACAGCCTCCAGACAGGATCAGATAAAATTAGGAAACTACAGTTGTTTTGACAGCAATAGTGCCGTTTCTCTGCCATGTTGGCCAGGCATCTCTTTGGCTTTTCCCTAGCAATAAGGCCCCCAGGTCTCTGTCCTTGCACACATTTTGTAAACTCCTTTTGTGCAGATAAATGCCAGAAGTGGACCTAACTAGCCTCTTAACCTGAAAGTACCGTGCTTCTCTGTTTCTATGGGCTAGGAAGCCACTGCACGTTCCTATTATCTCTGCTGCTGTGTGGCTTCTCCATATTCTCTGCTGCCAGTGTTTTTCCCTGTAGGGATCTGGGACTAGCATGGCTGCCCCTTGTACTGGTGGTAGGATTGGGAAGCGTATTATGAAATAAGCTGTGTGCGCTAAAAACCTACCAGGAAACCTGAACGGCAACGACAGTCTTTCTCTTTCAATGTAGCCTCGTTTATTTCTCAGACACTTTATTTTCAAATTTATAATAAAAATAAGTTGGCTTTAATTAGTTGAATACATTTTAATATAATTAATAAATTGAATTCTTACTGGTATATTCAGATGATTATGTATTTTGAGTTGTAAAAGTGTAATTTGCATGCTATTAAAATAATCAAGGGACTTTGGCTTTAGAAGTAAGTTAACATTAATTTTAGCTCACTTAAATAATTTTATTACTCACAGCAGAATGAGTGCAGATAATCATATGATTGATTAAAAAGTTGTGGCAAGGACAGCCTGTTAATATTTTACTTGAAAAACCAGAAAGATATATCTATCTATCTCTTCAGCTGCTTAAAATTTGGTTAGTTGATGTTAATATTGGCATATTTGTCTCCCTTTCTCCCAAATTAACTTTCCCCTTGAACTACGTGGGCAGATATTGTTGGCAGCCAGACTTGAACTTCTGTGGTGAGAGAACATTCTTAAAGCAAGCAACGAATGACTTGGTTTTCCACTTTGTATATGGAGGAAATGCACTTTGAGTTAAGAAGATACGATATATGGATTTGTTAATAGTGGTGGATGGTTTGGCTAGTTGAGTAGGAGTCTGGAAAGATAAAACTTATACTATTTTAGATATTAAGTTCTTGAGAGCAACATATAATTGGAAATATGGATATGAGCGCACAACATGAGTGATTATTTTACCACCAAATAA
>NW_022103928.1:32813014-32814331 GCF_000313985.2 Echinops telfairi | reverse complement strand
CTGTACTCAGTGCAGGTATCCGGCCAAAGTCAGTCACTCCCATCAAATGACCGTTCCCTGCATGGGTCTGCGAAGAAGGTGAGGGGAAGATTCTGATAGGACTCTCCTGTGAGTAATTGTGAGCAAGATTCCCTGGAATGCTATCCTGCCTGTATGAAATGAAGCCTCTGAGTAACAGGAGCAGGAAGCTCATTACCAGCAAGAGACATTAGTGGAGCCAATCCTCTGGATCCAAGATCCAGGCACAGTGAACTGCTTAGATCCAGGGGAATGCTACAGCATCAGGGAAGCAACAGCTGAGCCAGGAGCCAGAGCATAGAACAGAGTGCTGGACATCCCAACCCAGGGAGCAAGTAAAGCTGAGTGCTTTTGTGCAGGAAGCTTGCTTGTGAGGTGGGGTGCACCTAGGCACTTAATTAGGGGTTGAAGATTGCTGACCCACAAAACTTGAGCTGAATACCTTTGAGTTGAACCTTGACTCAGAGTAGTATGCCCCCTTTGGGCCTTTACTGGCAGACCTGAAAGACTTTGCTACGTGTCCTGATAAACAAAGCCAACCCTTCCTGAACAACCCCTTAATCATGAATTTTGTTTGTGAGTACTGTGTACCATGGCCATGGATAGGATATCCTGTTATTTTTGTTGTTGTTAGGGGCCATCAAGTTGGGTTCCAACTCAAAGTGACCCTATGCACAATAGAATAAAATACCAGGCTTGCTGTAGCCTCAAAACTAATCTTAGAGTTAATTCCACTATGCTAGTTTATCTTGTGGCAGGCCTGCCTAGTTTTCTCTGGCCCCTGTGACTCCACAGGAACAGAAAGTCCCAGATTTCTCCTACTCTCAAACTGCTGACCTTTCAATTAGTAGCCCATCACATAAGCACTATGCCTCCAGTGCTCCTGTGTAAATATATGTAATTACTAAATATTATGAAGGCAACAGAATTTTTCATATGTTGTTTATTTACATGATAAATAATATTGGGCCCTCTTCATTTAAGACATTTCTACTCTTTAAAAAAGTCCAAAAAATATTTTACACTAGAAAAAAAAAAGAAACTGATTTAGTCATTTCTCATTTGTTTATTAGGAGGTTTATTAACAGCAGATATTTCTGCATTATTTTTCCCCAGTAAAAACATGATTGTTTTAATGAAATAAACTTCAGTTGTATTTTCCCCACAACTATAGTTGTATCCTCTGTTATCTGTCATTTTCTCTTCTATTTACTGGGGAAAAATAATACAGAAATATCTGTTGTTAAGGGCTCGGCCCCATGCCAGCTATGTGGACAACAACCCCTCCCCCAGAAGAAG
>NW_022103928.1:32807252-32809132 GCF_000313985.2 Echinops telfairi | reverse complement strand
TTCTTTTCAGGTGCACATGGCCCATTTTCCACAATAGACCATATGCTGGGAGACAAGTGGAGCCTGAGTAAATTCAAACACATAGAGATTATTCAGACTTCTCTCTCAGACCACCACACCATTAGCTGGAGATCAAAAAAAGGATGACCAGAAAAACAAGGGCGAACATTTGGAGGATGAATAACAGTATTCTGGAACATGAAAATTTACTGGCCCAGATTAGAGAGGAAATTAGGAAGTTTCTAGCAACTAATAAGAATGAGAATATAACTTACCAAAACCTATGGGATATAACAAAAGCACTTATCAGAGGAAGTTTGATTGCAATCAATGCATATATGAAAAAGGAAGAGAGACTTTTGACTGATACCTATCACAAAACACCCAGCAACTAAAACACAGTCAAGAGAACAACTCCTCTAATAGCAAAAGAAAATAAATAATAAAAATCAGAGTAGAGTTAATGAGTGAG
The DNA here is from genome assembly GCF_000313985.2 of Echinops telfairi. Classification (NCBI taxonomy): domain Eukaryota; kingdom Metazoa; phylum Chordata; class Mammalia; order Afrosoricida; family Tenrecidae; genus Echinops; species Echinops telfairi. The sequence goes on along the minus strand of NW_022103928.1, from coordinate 32,808,660 downwards.
AAGACAAAAGAATAATGCAAGAAATCTAAATAGCAAAAAGCTGGTTCTTTGAAAGGATCAACAGAATCTAAGAGTGATAGAAAGTCTAACCAAAGGAAGGAAGGAGCAATCATTTACCAGGATGAGGGACGAAGCCAGGGAAATTACAACAAACCACAATGAGATTAAAAGGATAATCACAAAGTACTATGAAAGTCTGTATTCTAATGAATTCAACAACTTGGAAGACATGACATATCCTTGGATAAAAATCTTTCCCTAGATTATCCCAGATAGAGGTTAGGAACCTCAATAGACCCACAGCAAAAGAAGAAATATATATGGTTATCAAGAAACTACAAAGGAAAAGAGCTCCCAGATCAGACAAAAGAAGAATTCTACCAAACATTCAGGGAAGACCTGACACCGATCATCTTCAATTTTTTTCCAGAGCATAGGAAAAGATGGCAAACTGCCAAAATCATCCTACGAAGCCAGTATAACTGATACCGAAACAGGGCAAAGATTCCCACAGGTATAGAGAACTAAAGACCGATATCTCTAATGAACATAGATGCAAAAATCATTAACAAAATACTGGCCAATAGAATACAAAAGTATATAAAACATACCATTCATCATGATCAGGTGGGATTCATTCCTTGAATGCAGGGATGGTTCAACATCTGAAAATCCATAAACATCATATGCCACATTGATAAGAAAAGAATAAGAATCACATGATAATATTGATAGACACAGAAAAAGAATTTGACCACATCTAACACCAATTCCTAATTAAGACACTCAAGAAGAGAGGAATGGAAGGGAAATTCCTCAAGTTAATATGAGCTGTCTATGAAAAGCCAGCAGACAACATCATAGTCAATGGAGAAAAGACAGAACAATCCCACTGGAAAAGGGGACCAGACGAGGATGTCATTTTCCCCACTTCTATTCAACATTGTATTGGAAGTCTTAGCTAACAACATAAGGCAATGGAAGGACATTAAAGGTATCCGGCTGGGAGAGGAGGAGGTGGAACTGTCGCTATTTACAGATGACATGATTCTATACATTAAAAAATCCCCAAAGCTCCACAACAGGTGTATTGGCAGCAATAGAGGAATATGGAAGAGTTTCAGGATACAAGCCAACAAACAGAAGTCTATTTGGTTGCTATATTCATTGGACAAGACCATGGAAGAGATCAAGAAGGGAGTACTCTTCACAATAGCCAAGAACCAATCGAAATATATAGGGATATATTTAACCAAAAAAACAAAAGATTTATTCAAGGAAAATTACAGGACCCTACTACAGGACACCAAAAGCAACCTCCACAATTGGAAGACTATCCCATGCTTGTGGATCAGAAAACTCAATATCATAAAGCTGTCAGTCTTACCCAAAGCACTATTCAAATACC
>NW_022103928.1:32805462-32806500 GCF_000313985.2 Echinops telfairi | reverse complement strand
TGGGCAAAAGACCTGAACAGAAGTTTCACTAGGAAAGAGACATATGAGAAAATGCTCCCAATCATTAGTCAACAGAAAAATGTAAATTAAAACAACCATGAGATACCACCTAACACCCTTGACAATAGCCTAAATCAGAAAATCAGAGAGCAACAAATGTTGGAGGGGTGATAGAGAGATTGGAACTCTCCTCCAACGCTGGTGTTCATGTAGAAAGTGGAAAGTGATCTGGTGATATTTAAAGCAAATGGAAACTGAGCTACCTTATGACCCACCTATCCCTCTATTGCGCGTGTACCCAGAAGAGGTGAGAAATAAACCATGACCAGTTGTGTGCTCCCCAATGGTTACTGAGGCACAATTCACAATTGCAAACAATTGGAAACAACCTACATTTCTATCAATAGATGAATGGATTAGAAAACACTGGCACATACACACATCACTAGAAAGCACCGATGAACACATAAAGCACATTGCCTCATGGGAAGAGGTGGAGGAAAGGATGCTAAGCAAAGTTAGCCAATCATCACAAAAGGACAAGTACAACATGAGTCCACTGTTGTAATTACAATCAGCACCGTAGGTACAGAAGAAAAGCCAAATATTTCACACTTTATGGGTGGAGGTACAGGCAGTCAGGTGGGGACCGGCAAACCTAAGGGTGTACACGTCATTCCAATCTAATGGGAAAGGGGGGAAAGGGGAGCAAGAAAAGTGGGGAAAAGGGTGGGGGAGACCAGGGCACTGGGGGAGGATGGCACTAATCCATCCAGGGGGGGATTATTGGTTATGTGTCCACAGAATTAGACTGTGCTCACAGACCCCACCATGGCACACTAAACCTTGAGGGCAACGTAACCAGGTAGAGCAGCTCATGAACAGAGTGGACTATAGGGCCAGCCCCAATCAGAGCCCCCCTGCCCCCCTCCCTGGAAGTATGTGCTACAGAGGACAACACTAAACCTACAGGTTTGGGAGAGGGGCTGACCTGCCAGACCCACACAGAAGCGAACCAAGAAGGAAAAAGAGAAAGTG
>NW_022103928.1:32771974-32803090 GCF_000313985.2 Echinops telfairi | reverse complement strand
TCACATCCATCCTGACTCATAGCGACGCCTTAGGACAGAGTGGGATTCCAACACTGTAACTCTTTATAGGAAGAGAAATCCAAGGGTTTCTCCTGTGGATGAGTTGGTGGGTTGAACTGCTGACTTTACGCTTCACAACCCAGTTTGTAACCACGGTGCCACCCTTTCTTTTAGCTGGTGAATGCTAAGAGATGTACTCTAACCCTCCTGGTCGATGGAACAAGTATGATCCTGAAAGAAGCAGGATGTGCTACCCCGCAAGCAGTTAGCTATCACTTAGTACAGCAGGGAGATTCATGGTGGGGTATTTCAATGATTTATTCCATATTATAACAAATTAAGAAATTAAGTAGGAGAGGGACACAGTAGATTGAAATCTAATTAAATGATTCAATCAAACAAGCTTTCTTGAACACCTACTTTTTGTGAAACTGCTATGCAATGACTATAATGTCACTTACACTCTCCTAGGGACCATTAATTGTGTATTTGGGGACTGATCAGACAGAGCATGAAGGGATAGCAAAGTCTTCCCTAAACCATAGATCATTTCATTGGAGCGGTGAGAATTTCTCTAGGATGAAGAATAATTGTTGGCAGGTGTGAATATCACAATCAATGCCAAACTGCATAATGTTGAAGAATTATTATTGCAGTTATCACTATTTCCCTCAATAATTCTAACTGTCAAATCTTGCTGAGTGATTATACAGAAAGAGATAATAATATAGACTTGTGTTGAATTGTATCTGTGGGTAATTGCATTGTCATATGAAACCATTAAAAATGTTGAGTTATTTGCATATCTTCTTGGACACACAAAAAAGATAAGCTCATCTGAGAACAAGATGAGAAAGACTGACATAACAATTCATTTTGTTTCTCTCATAGGCTAGCGACTGTTATAAGTGTGGCAAAGTATATACAAGAGTAAGCAAAAAAGTACACTATCAGTTTATTCTATCGTGATGGCTGGCATGTGGCTACGATGGTGCAAACAATGCCTCCAGTTTTCACATGTCATTAGAATCACCCGTGGTTGACAAGTTTCTTCTGAGTTTTCAAGCCCAAACAGATGACAGCAAAAGAAGAGGAGGTCCACTTTTAATAAATTAGGCACTAAAAATCTTAGGAACAGCACTGGACAACAGTCAGATGTAGCGCCAGATGAACTCCTCTTGTTGCAAGGCCATCAAAACAGAACTGGATGGAGCAAAGCTTCTCAGATAGTTCATTAGATGCTATTTATATATTTGGCTTGCTAATAAATTTTCTTTTTTTGCTTCAGATTGGCATTTCAAAAGTAGAAAATCAGTATCATTCTTACAGCAGCCTTGTTTGAGTCCTCAGTGTTACCTTTGCTGTGAAATGTCAACTTTTCTGTTGCCTAGAGTTTTGTGACCTGTCTCTATTTAAATCTTATCACTTTCTTCCTCCAGTTTGCTTTTCTAAGTGAGAACATATTTTGATCTTTTTTTGGATGAGTTTAATGAAGCTTACACTTGCCAGATAGTATGAAGGGGAAGAAATTAATTAAGAGGGTTACTCTAGATATTTTCCTAATCATCAGACTAAAGTGTGGTTTTATAAGTATAGATTATTTCCTAGATGCATTAGCTTCTTTGAAAATAAACTTGTCTGCCAACCTAAATATTGTTGTTTTTATCATTGAGACAAAAGGAAGGAACCCATATGTCTAGATGCCTCAGAAATGAACTTTTTCTTAATTTTCCCATCTTGAACAACATATGTATATGTAATCTTTGTTAAGGGAAAACTAGAAAGTAAACATTTTAAAGGTGTCTTCACACATTGGTGGTTCCCAAATAGGGACAATTTATGTTGTCATAATTTGTGTGTGTGTGAGAGACACTTTTTTTTCCCTTTAGAAAAAAACAGTGTTAGCACTTTGTTTTCTTTAGGGTCTTAATAAATATGTTTTGAATAAACATGTAAGGGAACGTCATTAATGGTAGAAAATCCATGGTTTTATTTACTTAGTTGGCACAAAAATTCACTCACCTATCATGATAGGTAGATTTATTGTGCCATCCTAGCCAACAGGAGCATGTGGGATTAATAAGGTTGCAGTTTGATTGGAGGGCAAGGAGATAAGTGGCTCAGCAAGGCCCACCCCTCTTTCTTTTGCTCTCTGATGATTGGACCAGTGTGTGCCTGCTTTAGCTAGTACTCTGCCTCAACTTGTGAGCTACACTACCTTTGGGACAGCCAACCCGTGGATTCTGTCACTAGAGCTTGAGGTTCCTTTGAGACCTGCTTTGCCATGCAGCTGGTGTACACATTGCTTTCTCTTTAGGCTGGCAGAGCCTATTATCTTGCATTGCTTGAGTTAGCTATCCCATCTGGTCTGCTTCACTAAGCTCCTGAGCTGTTGCCTGTTGAAGACCCACCCTGCCATCTGCTGTCTGTGGCCCAACTGCATGCATTGCTCAAGGGAAGACTCAGATGTCTGCTTCCTTGACCTTGGACCCAGCAGCCCTTGTGAGTTGAAGGACTTCCAATATATTAACTGTTCCACGGAAGTGAGTTGAACTGAGCCCTCTGTACTGCTGTGTGAACTAATTAGCTGTTATATTCCATTGTGCTGTACAACTATCTGTCTATCCATCTATCTATCTACCTACCTACCTACCTGCCTACCTACCTACCTATATATATATATAATCATAAGTGTCCTGTTGAAAACTAAAATAGAAAGTATCATGGCCTGGATCAGGAACACCTAACTCTTCAAAAAGATACTCTATGGATTGTAAAAAAGTAAAAACTAAAACCACACCATATACATGCATAAAAACAGAGCTCATCACATCGATAATTGAAAAGTGTATGGATTATTTTGCCAGATAAGAGAAGGGGTGAGGTTCTAAAATGTTAGGACAGTAAGAAGTAAAATATTCATAGATTCCACATTGTATGGGTCTAATGGGATAAAATCATCTATAGTCAACATGTATGCGTTCATATGAGGAAAGTCTTCTGTCATTCTATATTTGAGTGGTAATCATTGGGAAACTTATTGGACATTAAACCTCTTTTGGAAGACGTTTAAACATTGAATTAGTAAGTACTATAACACTAGACCAATTGGTTTATAATATTCTAAGTCCATTATCATTTTAAACACAAATAACAATGTTCTTTATCCATTTTTAGGATTTTATTCACACAGTTTTAGAAAAATATAGACACAATTTTTCTTGTAACTACACTTTTGAAATATTCATGATGTAGAACTTAAAATAAAATGAAGCCATATGTGGCAATATCATCTTCATTATGCTTTAATTTCATGAACAATTAAAAGTTGTTAAAAACAACCAACCAAACAACAACAACAAAACTCATTGTGGCTCTATATGTAAATTCAATTCATCTCATATGATAATAAGGTAAAAATCATCAATTAAACCTCAGAGTGCATCTCTCCATTCCCAACGCAGGAAAAACCTGAACTGAGTTCCACTGTGCTTCTGATGTGAAACCAAGAATTAAAATTCTAAGCCTTTGGAATGAAAGTACAAACAGTGTCAAAACACAACAAAACATTGTCAAAGCAAACCTATGGAGACAGTCTTAAGATGTCAAAATTAAAATGATGTCATTGTAAATTACAGAAGCACATTTTTATAAAAAGTATGAAGGTCTCTATTTATATGAGTATATACCATCACTCATTTCACACTAATTATTCATGCCAGATGTGTAGGAGTTGTGATAAATGCTTCAAAGTACTGGAGGTATAAATTCCAAAAATAGAGTATTCTTAAAAGTGAACTAAAAAATGACTACTTTTGATAGCTGAGTTTTGATAACTATCTGAAATATTCTGTATATGTAATGCTATATATATATTTAAATCTACTATATATAATACTAATTGTTACTTCATCCACATTCATACACTACACACTCATGTAACCAGTCTGCATTACACTTCTCTTTGTTTTCTTAGTAGCCAGCATACAGCTTGGGGCATAGTAGGGACTGAAAAAATGAACTGGTGAATAAACAAGTCCAGTAGAATTATGTTTTCAGAGATATTAAGATGTTAGGGACTAAATTATTAATAAGGACATTCCCTAAAATTAAAAATACTAAATACAGACCAGTATTTAACATTATTTTGCTTCATGCATATTTTATTTGCCGTTATTTTCATCTTCAAGTTCATTTCTCTCCCTAAAAGTTACCTCAACAATATACAAATGCAGCATACCTAGATGAATTTCAGACCATATTCTTTCATAAACTGTCTATTAGATTAGGTATAGAGCTGTGTGTGTTTTCTAACTTATACTACAGGATGGTTCTTTGGTTTGGTTTGTGATTTTATTTCTATACTCCCTAGCAGGTAGTCAACTCTGTGTTGGTCTGCTAACTGCAAGGTCAGGGTTGAAATCCACTAGCCACTCCATGGGGGACAGAGAAGCTTTCCTCTTCGGTATAGATTCATAACCTCAGAAACCCACAAGGGCCCTTTTATCCTTTCCAGTAGGACCTTTATGGGTCAGATTCACTCAATGACTGCGAGTTTGGCTTTTGAATTTTAAACACTAATCTAACTCTACCTAGAAGGATATCTTCCAGTAAAATATACATTTTGAAAGATACATTTTAATTTTAATTAAATTAATACAATTTAATTTAAAAATATACATTTTAATTTTCTGGTGTTGGATTTTTAAATCACCATAGGACTCAAAGGAGTCTTTAAGTTATGAATTACCTCGTAATCTAATACTTTTGGTCATTGCCTCAACTATGGTTTCTATGTAGTATATATAGCCATTGTAATAGCTGTAATTTCTTCAGTGCTGAACACACACATACTTTTTTCAGTATTGAGGGAATTGTAATAATAACATCAACTTTAAACATCATACAAATAATTTAGACATAGTTTTATTCTAATTGTAAACTAATAGTTAATGTGACATAGAGCGAGAGGTACATGGACAATGATTTGGAAGACAAGAAAGATAGAAAAGACTTCTGACTCTTTAAAGATGTGTAATGTGAGAAGGAACTATTGAATTATGTAGAAATGGAACATTTGTCAAATGGTTAAGGAACAGACTAGCTAGAATAATTAGCACAGTACATGGTGACAAGGATATAAGGAAAATAATTTGAATTATTGCTGTAGCTGGACAAAGCATAGGCTGTGTTATGTTAGAGAATATATTGAAACAGATCAGTACAGAGGACAATGAAGACCAAATAAGTGTTATTTTACAGAATGTTAGTACCATTGTATGTATTTAAAAGCTTTAGGCTGCAAATGAAAATATGGATAAGATTTGTGTATGAAAGTATAAGACCAATCAGAAAATGAAAAATGAAAAGAGGAAAGGACTTATTTTAATTGCGAAATAATAGAAATAAATAGCGTAATATTTAACCCTATTATTGCTTTTGCTAATATTAGTGCAAGACTGTGTGACTTGTACAAGACTGTGAGAAAAATAATACATCTTTACAAAAGAATTCATAAGTAGGTACATCTCCTGCAGCATTGAAAATGGGAGAGGTTGCCATCAGAATTAATGGGTTCTCCCCAGTTGTAATGGTATGAAATCCTATGGAAATCACTGAAGGACTAACTCCTTTTTCAGGGAAAGTGGGATCTTACCCAGAGGATCTCCTAACAGAGCCTTACAAAATTCTTATAGGCAAAATGCAAATTTTGGAAGAACTATTGATAATGCCACTTAAAAACACTTCTGAGCTACAGATCAAACATACTGAAGGAGGTACACTAAGAATGTCTCATGCAAATAAATCTGTGTAAAAAAAGTAATGCTAATCGAACCAAACCAACCAAACAACAAAACGAACTGTGGGCCATTGAACTCAAGCAGAGAAAAAAATTCCAACCTATGGAAACTGAAGTTGCTGATCGCAGTACTACCAATTACCCCGAGTAGTTTTCCCCAGGCTATGTTATCAATGAAATGACAGACAGCGGACAAAACCTGATGGAAGAAAAAAAACCTTAGACTGTGTTTGTTTTGGTGGTTGTGTGAATCAATTTTGGACTCGTAGCAAGGGCATCACAGGGTTTCCAAGACTGTTATATTTAGGAACCAAATTGCCAGGTCTTTTCCCACTGAGGTTCAAGCACCCAACCTTTCAGTTAACAAACAAGAACGTAACCATGCACCACAAGGGCTCCTTCTAAACTCCAAATCCATATCCACTGCCATCGAGTAGATTTTGAGTTTCCAAGGCTATACATCTTTCCAGAACAGGGTAGCATCACTAAACATGCTTGCCCAAAAAGTGAGCAAACAAAAGTCATCTAAAGTTACTGTTTGATAATACTCACTTATCTGTAGCAATGTTGAAACCTTGCTGCTCAAACTTGCCTACTTCCCTGCTCATTGGTTCAAATTTTTCCTTGATTGAGATTTCATTCTACTACTTAAGAGTAGTTGCTGTCTTTTATGGTTGTATGTTGGGCTGATAACAGCATGGACAGCCACGCAAACCCACCAGGCACGCTGAGAGAGGAAGATAAGGCTTTTGACTCCCACAAAGAGTTACAATCTCGGAACCAACAAGGGCAGTTCTACTCTGGTCTACAGGGCCACTGCTATCCGCCAGGACCATTCTATGGCAGTGAGTTTGAATATTGCTTTTCTTTGTGTTATTAATTTCATAATCCTAATCACGCCGTCTTTCCCAGAAAAACATTGTTTTCTATGAACTTGAGTAACTTTCTCAATTTGCTTTCTACCAATGGAAAGCTATGAATCCAGACCTCTTTGTTTAGATAAACTTTTCCTTTTAGATCTGATCCACCAACCTCTTTAAAATAAGATGTCTTTGGACCGCAAGTGAAAATGCTATGACTCAATTTTAAAAAATTTTTTTCTAGCATTTCTAGAACTTTTGTTTAGGGGACAATCTAAGAGTTCCCATCATTAATCTTCCTTTAGTCTAAAAGAGGTCTAAGAGCTGCATCTTGGGTTTTTCTTGATTCAGAAGCCAAGTTTTACTGACATTGTATAGTTTTCTTTTTCAAACAATGTATGATGTCCTGCCTCAAATTTTCCCTTAAATTTTACTTGAAAGCAGAATAGTTTGCTTCTTTGGCTCTTAATCTCTTCTTGTACTTTACCATTGGCATCCACGTGGGAAAAATGCCATTTTCAATATTCTTCTTGGAAATTTCATTAGCCAGATCCATAGGACCATCCGCTTACCTCCTATTTTTCCATAACTATTATCAATAGGAGTTGCTTTTCTCAAGTCACCAATAACACTTCCCTCGTGGTCACTCCAGGCCTACTTTTGGTCTTGCCTCTCTCTTTGGGATTCGGCTAGGTCTGATTCAAAAGCTAGGCACCTGCCATATGGTCCAGATTTTTGTCATTGCAGAAATCATTTAGGGTACCCATTGATGAAGGAAGCAGAACAATTGTGTTATAATGTAAAGGATCTATTGTGACAATTAAACTGAATACATTTGTGGGAAAACCTAGAGAAATAAAATTTTGGAATGGGTGCCTCAAGGTCAGAGAACTTTCGCTAGTCAGCCAACACTGTAATTCAAAGATGTCGATTTTCCAGTCATGAAGGAACATTATTTTAAAATTAATATTTAAAGTAGATTCTACATGAGGATTGAAGACAAAGGCAAATGAATCTGAGGAAGATGAAATGTGCATCATATGTTGCAGCAGCAGATATAGGAAGGTAATTATTGATAACAGTATTTTTAAAATTTGATTGTATGGTTTGGCCTCCAGGAGGCTTAACCACTTTGGTTAACTTGTAGGGAAAATAACTATTTGAGTTAAGATGAATCACTTATACAATTATTATTTTAGGGTGCTGTCACTTGCTTCTTACTGTTATATTCCAAATAACAATGCTAAACAAAATACTAAATAAAAAGAATGAAGAATAATATAATAAACGTGTTATTTCCTTAGAAAAAGGCATTGTAAAAAATCTTGCATTCGAGATGTATGCGGGAAGGGAATAAGACCGGGAAGATAGTCAAACTGGAGTAAATACGTACATGCGGTCTCGGGTATGTTGACACCCTTGCTTTCTCGAGAAAGTGACTTGCTTCCTCAAAGGCTGAAAGCACCTTTATCATTAACATGCTGCATGTGTCTTCCTACTTGACTTTCACATGATTGCGGAAGCTATTACTAGGCATGATTATTTATATGGTTGGCTATCATGGAAAAAAGGCAAGCAATTTACTTGTCAAAACACATTAGAATGCATGACTTTAAATCGGAGTTGCATGGGTTGGTAAAAAGCTATAATAAATGCACTTTGGCTAATTTGTTAGTGTCATGCAGTCTGAGATGGTCACTGTATTGACTGAGAAACCTATAATCATTTCTAGGACTCTTTGAATAAATCAACAATTTGAATTATTTACACTATGCTTTTTATTGTATAATAGTAAATTATATTATTATACTTTTTCAACTGATAGCTTTTAATATTAGACTAACAAGTGAATACACATTATATTCTTAATAATAGGAGTACCAGAATTAATTTTATTACTCATTTATGCTCCAAACTGTATTTAAAATGTCCAATGAACAGAATTACATCATATATCTGTTTGCCAAGTTTTTCCTAGTCAGTTAAATATTACTGTTATTTGACTTTCTCATTATAACAATGATTTTTTGTACCACAGCATGTTTTAAATTAATGTCAGTCACTTTGACAGTCCAGGGTTTACTATTGGTAAGGCCAATTGAAGACATCTACAAGGTGTTCAGGAGAGTTGAGAAAGGTCAAATCAGAGCAATATTTCAAGGACTTGAAGTTTCTCAAAAAATAATCAAATTATAAATTTAAGTTGCAAAAGTGGGCATAGAGTTTGAAGATCTCATCATTTCAAGGAAGTATAATCTTATGTAGTGGAAACCATCATCTATATTCAGCATAAATATCTTCTGTTGTTGACATTATTCATCATCTTAAATGCGACTCCATAACTGCATAGTTGAATGAATGAGTGGTTGAACCCAATATGGCCAGTCAAAATTTGAATTCTAGCATCACAGAAATAACCTAAGCCCCCTTTACTTAAGGTCACCTCCACTCACCTTTCCCTGGTGCTGTAAATTGCTGACTCATGGATACATAGACTGGAGGGCTACCTAATCACTGTCATTTTTTTTTTAAAAAGAGGAAGCAAAATGCAGCCTAGGGTTATTCAATCACTCAACCCAAGTCTCGCAAGGTGTCATGATATAGGCAAGTTTCAAAGAATATCTATTTAGTAATGTAATTTGAAAGATACCATGACACATACTGGGGAAAAGGTTTAGAGGAAATAAAAAGAAAAAGAAAACAGCTTAAGGAACTGAGTGATTTTTGTTGTTATTGCATTTCCAGGTTGCTATGTACAGATTAACGCTTTCAGCACATTCACTTGCTGATGTGGCCTAACTCAAAATAAGAAGAAACAGCTGCAAACAGTTTCTAATAATCTAATCATTGAAATGTGAAAATATAGAGTATGAACTTGGAAAATGGAAAGTTGTCAAAATAAGATGAAATGCTTGAAGATAGATATCCTAGACATTAGTGAGGTGAAATGGACAGAAATTGTTCATTTGAAATCAGACAATCATATGGCCTACGATGTAGGTTATGACATACGGAAGCAAAACCGCTGTCCATGATAATAAACTATCCATCTAACTACAAGGATGTTACTTTGAGGACTCAGGTATGTTTCTGACCCAAGTCAGGGTATTTTCAATTGTTTCGTATGCATGGGAAAGTCGGATACTGAATAAGGAAGACTGAAGAATCATTGCATTTGAATTACGGTTTTGGCAAATAATATTGAAAAGCCAAAAGACTGCCAGAAGCAAAAATAAATCTCTCTTGGAGTAAGAACAGTCAGGATGTTTCATAGAGGAGAGAATTCATCTCATGTACTTTGGACAGGTTATCAGGACAGTCCAGTCCCTGGAGAAGAACTTCGTGCTTGGCAAAGTAGAGGGTCAGTGAAGAGCCGGAAGATGCTCAATAGGATGGACTGATGCAGAGGCTACATCAATAGGCTCAAGAACCACAATAGTTGGGAGGAAAGTGTAAAAGGGGACAGTGTTTCCTTTGGTCTGATATAGAGTTACTAGGGGTTGGATCCCACTGAACAGCACCTAATAACCACACCCAAGCCAAAACACAAACTCACTGCTAGTGAGTCTCTACAGACACATCATGACCCTATAGCACACAGTAGAACTGCTCCTGTGGGTTCTTGAAACTACAACTCCTTAAGATAATAGAAAAGCTCCTCTTCCTCTTGCAGAGTGGCTGTGGTTTCTAACTGCTAATCTTTGGGTTAGCAGCCCAATATGTAAGCACTACACCCTCAGGCCAGCAACAATAACAACAATGAGGCTAAACACAGGAAGATGGAGAAGCTACTTTTATTCATCTACAGTTTTTTCTTGTTTGTTTCTGAATTGAATCCCCTGAAACTCTCATAGAAGGAACCGGAGAGCACAGAAACAGCAGCCCAAGTGCCCTGCTTTGGTTGGCACTTTCAGAATACATTTCTGACATTAAATCTCCCTATTGAACTATCAAGTGCATGTCTTCTTTTTACTGATGTCACCATGACAGATAGAGCGAAGACATAAAATGATCCTCAAGTAATCTCCTGGAGTAGACAGCTATTGATGTGTCTCAAGAGCACTGCAAGAGAGAATAGACACATGTGGGCCTTCAAAAGCACCCAGGTGAAAAGAAATAAACCTTATCTATTTGCCAAGCCTAACAACCCTACGTTGATCCAGTCAAGTAAAAACTATGTTGTATGATGAGCATTCCTCTATCGATCCAGTTTCTTTAAACTTAGTACTAGGGATCAAGAGTTGTATGTGATATGTTCGAGAGAAAGAGAACACTCCTTATTTCAATTATGTAGCCTGGAAAATGCCTTCTCTAGGTGAAAGGAAATTATTTTACTCTAAGTAAAATCCAGATTTAAATCAATCAATTATAGATTCTATTTTTAGAGTGAAAACTGAGAGATCCTATAAAGTAAGAAAGAGATTTAGGAGAATGAGTACATCAAGCTACACATGCCATACAAACATCCCCCTTGCCACTGAGATCATGCTGACTCATAAGACCCTGGAGGACATAGTAGAACTGCCATGTAGGGAAGCCAGTGCTGTAACTTTGTAGAAAAAGACTGCCACTTAGAGTGGATACGGACTCATACCACTGTTCTATTGGTTAGCAGAGAGACACTAAACCACTAGGCAACCCTGATTCCATTTTGCAAGGATATTTTGAAATCAAAATAAGACCAAAAATATATTTTATGATTATATGAATTGATTCTTAAAATTAAATCTTATAATTCATATATGGTATAATGCTTGAATTAGTTTCCTCATGTCTGCTTAAAATATTAATGTATTTCCTCCAAAATAACACACAAATCAGTGTTTTCTGGGAATATATGGCTTGAAAATTCACACTTGTATTTCCAAACAGTCTGAATATAAGCTTTGTTAGTGAGGCAAATGCATGCTACATATTTGCCTGCATTTTCAAGACATGGTAGGACAATTTGTTTTAACTGTGGAATGAGAAAGGGAGTCAATAATATGATAAGGAATAAAATGAACGGCAGCAATAGCCTAGGTACCTTTGTGTTACAGCAGCTTCATTCTCTTATTTAGTCTCACCCATAAACATTCGTCACTAGCTGCCTATCTTGTTGTTCATAAACTCCTACTGATAATAGTTTATTACACTTTAAAATAGGTAATGAATTGCTTTGAAGCCTCAATGGAATGCTAAAAATATGGCTTTAGAGAAGCAAAGTCAATAAATTAAACTTACTGCTATTAGGTTGATGCCTAATACAGTGACAGTATAGGGCAGTGTACACTGCCCTATACAGTGACAGTATAGGGCAGTGTAGACCTGTCCCTGTGAGTTTCGGAGGCTGTAACTCTTCCCAGGAGTACAATGTCCAGTCTTCCTCAAGAGGAGCAGTTGATGGTTTAAAATTGCTGAACTTGTGGTTCACAGTCCCACATGTAAGCACTGTGCCATTCATGCTTCTTTTCGGGGAGGCCAGAGGCATATTAATCAGAAAACATTGCCCGATTAAAAAGGAAAGCATTTCCTTGATCATAAAGTTAGAAACTTGAAAGTAATAAAGTCACACAAAAATCTTGGTAGTTGAGAACTGTATACACAGAAAGGAGTAATGGAAGTAATACAAACCATTTATTGGAAAGGCAGCTTTGTGGAGAATTAGAAAAGGTGCACATCTGACTCAGAAGATGTCCAGACAAATCTCTGGGCAGCATACATACAGGAGCCAGCCTGAGGTCACTAATCCTAATAGAAATTAAGTCCATGGCAGTGGGAAGGGGCCGAGCAAGGCAATCCTAAGTCAGAATGTTCGAAGCAACTAGGCATGGGGAAGAAGCTTCTAGTCTGAAGGAGGAGAAGACATATAAACATATGGAAGATCAGTTAGAGCCAAACCAGCTGCCACAGAGTCGACTCCAACTCAAGGTGACCACCTGTGTCAGTGTAGAATTATGCTCTATATGGTTTGTAATGGATGATAGTTTTAGATTATATCACCAGGTCTTTCTTCAGTGGTGCTTCTGGGTGGACTTGATACTCAACCTCCAAACCTGCAGTTAGCAGCTGAGTGAGTTATTTATACCATCACAGACAACAGATAATGGCCATTTTAAACATTTGTCTGATGATCTTATGTTTGACGTTGTGTTTGACATCATGTTAGGTTCAGAAAATAATTCTAAAAAACATGTAATACAAACTTTTCTTCAAAGGCATGGCAAGCAAAACCTTCATGAAATAATTAAGGATTTACATAATGACATGCAACTGATATCAAAAGGTGCAGAAAGAGTATGAATTACTAGTGCTGAAGAGATAGCTCCCAAACTCACTGCCACTGAGTCCATGATGCCTCATAGCAGCCCTACAGAACAGCTGAGAACTGTCTCTACATTTCCAAGACTGTAACTCCTTAAAGGAAAAGAAAGCCCCATGTTCCTCCCAGGAGTGGGATCTAAGTGATGCTCCTTACCACAGACGGACACAGAGAAAAAGTTCGGCTGAGAGGGCATGAGCAAATGAGAAAGTTAACATGCTGTGGCAAGGGACAGTGAGGACTGACCGCACCAAGGACAGTCCCTGGTATGAGGTTGATTTGGAGATGGAAAGAAAGTAAACAAAGGTAGAAAACAGTTTCAGAGTTTTATTTCAGAGCTCCGGGGAGGGGAGAGCAGAGAAAAGGTTTGGGAGCATCCTGCTCTCCCAGGTGAGGTTCATGGGGCCCCAGGTGGGGTCCCACAAAGTCACACTGTTCAGGCTAGAGGTAGAGTTTTGTAGCCCAGGTCTGGGGGTAGGAAGTAGCTGAGGGATTTTCCACTGTAACTTTGTTGTCTGCAGGTCGGGAGCTAAGCAAAAGCATTCAAAGTTATCTGTAATGGTTAGTCTTCTGCACCAGGGCCTGAATGCCACTGAAAGGGAGGAGAAGGAGGGGAATGGAGGGGTCTGGCCTCTCATAAGCATCCTTGAAGTGTTTTCACCAGCTCTATCTCCTTGCCCACATGCCCTGATAACTCCTACTTCTGGCTCACATTCTTGCCTTTTTGGTGATAAGGGGTGCTGTTTTCTGTCTGGCTGCTTCCTGCTGGTAGGGGGCAATGTGGGTTTAGACCCTGAAACAGGCAGATGAGGGGAGGCCAGTGGCCAAACTGGTGTACAGGGGAAGTAGTACCTGCTTTACTGTGACCCTGGACAGTTCTTAGGTAAATCTGAGAAAACATGGAGCTAAGAGAAAAAATAAAGAGATAAGGATTAGTGGCCCTAATAGGGGCAGCAACCAGGTGGCCAAGGGGGGTTGCAGCCCGCCAAACGGGGAGTAATTTGTCCTTCTGTGACCGCAGAGGTCCTCACCGAGGCGGGTCAGCGTTCTATGGCTTGCTCCACTAGCCCAGATTCATTGATGTAACCACAGCACTGTTGACTGAGGGAAAGGCAGGTACCACCTTTTACAGCCATGAGAAGATCCAAGGCCCGTCTGTTTTGCAGGGCAACTCAGGCCAGAGAGGCGAGCGGGCATTGCAATGAGGTCAAAGAGGCTGTGGTAGACTGCAAGGCAGTCTGCAATTGGTCTTCGAAATCCTGGGCTGAGATGATGGAGTGGCCGAGCGCTCCTCCAGCCACCCCAGATGCTGCGATTGAAGAGGCTAGGCGTATAGCTACCATTATAGAAGGAATGCCACTCTTTTTGATCTCAGACAGAGTAAACCTGCTAACTCAGACTGACCATGCAGGGTGAGCTGAGGAAGTATGGTAACTAACAAACAAGGTCCTGCTGTGGCGGAATTCACACATTTAGTTACAGTCCCATTGCACCAGAAGAATTTTCTGGGGTTGGAGAAAATTTTAGAATTAACAGTTATGTGTGCAAATTCCAGGCAGAGAAAACCCATCTACATTCTGATCTGTGAAGCAACAGACTCACTGTGGCGAAATCTGATTCACTTCCTCTGCAGGTGACCGTGTCTGCTCTGCTGCTTCCCTGTGTTATTGGGGAATCATAAATTTTAAGCCCCTCATATTTCGGACATGTAAGGGGCTCAGTGGGCAGCAGGTAAGAGGGACGGCCATCAATTTCCATAACAGAGACCTGGGAAGGGTGTAAAGGACCAGAGAAGGAAGACAAAACTGAGAAGGCAGCCCATACATCGACCAGAAAGGACAAAACCTTACCCACTACCTTGATTGTTATGCTAGGCTCAGGGAGGGAGATCAGGGTCATTGAGTCTGGGTTCCATCAGTCCTCAGCAGCCAGGCCCAGTAGCACCAATGGCGGGTCAGGGCTTGGAGGGACTAGCCTTCTATGGCTGGGCACCAAAGGGCAGTCACTTCTCCAGTGGCCCCATTGACCACATGCTGGACAAGGCTTGTTGAGAGGACAAGGTCGTGGGCAGTGATTGGCCCAGTGACCTTGTTGACCACACTTGAAGCAGACTCCTGGGGGTGGTGTGATACTGTGGTTTCCAGGACCTGAGAAGGATGCCAACATTTTCCTGGTTGCCAAGGGCCTTAGGGCTGTAATCAAGGCTTAGGCATATAAGTTTGCCTTTTGGTGATTTCAGGACTCCCTATCTGCCTCTGCCTCCTCCTCTCTGGTATTAAAGACTTTAAAGGCCATATTTACCAGGTCCTGGACAGGAGTTTCAGGGCCATCTTTGGCTCTTTCAAACTCTTTTCTAATGTTAGGAGCTGATTAAGTAATGAAATGTGTGGCAAGGACAGTGGCCTCTGTTGGTGAGGAAGGGTCTAGGTGGGTCTATTGGATAAGGGCTTCAGTCAGGCGATTTAAAAATGCTGCCGATTTTCATCCAGCCTTTGAGGAATTTCCCTGAGCTTATCAAAATTAACTGCTCTGTGAGAAATTTCCTGGAGGCTGGCCAAGACACACTGAAGCATTTTATCTCTGAGGGCCGGCCGGCCCGGCCTGCCTGGGTATCTGTCTGGTAACTCCAGCCTGATTCCTGCCTCGGTACCTACAGGCATGTCGGGGGCAGTGAGATGAACTTGGTCTGCATGATGCTGGGCAGCTGTAAAAACACGCTCTCTTTCATCTCAGGTGAGAGTGGATGAAAGGACTACAAAAATATGATGCCAGGATAAATCATAGGCTCGAGACAAATAGCGAAACTCTTTGATGTAGGTGGTGGGATCATTGGAAAAGGAACCTAAGTGCTTTTCAATTTGGGACAAGTCAGTGAGGGAGAAGGAAACATGGACGTGGACAAGAAAAATGTGCCTGCAACTTCCCATAGGGGGCAAAGGAGGGGTTGGTGCAATCAGGTATGCTGACTGACAGGGGGAGGCAAAGGAGAGGGCTAAGGGCCTAGAGTAGGGGCAACCACAGAGGGATGGTTGGGAGTTGAGGGGGTAGTGGAGGGAGGTGATGGTGAGGGGCACCCCGCATATGGAGGAGGCCTTACTAGGGGCACAGACAAGGAGTCAGGGGGTTGGGAGAAAGATGAGAGGGGAATACTGTCCGAGACCTGATTGGGGATTATTGGGTCTATTTGAGCTGACAAGTGTTTCTGGTTAGGAGAAAACTGGGCTAAAAGAACTTGAGTGGGGTGACAGAGAGAGGGACGTGACCGTAGTAGGAAGAAAGCTTGGGTGTAGTGGACCTCAGACCATTTGCCAGTTTTCTGGTAAAAGTTACTGAGATCAGTCCAAATGTTGAGATCAAAGTACCGTCGTCTGGCCATTGAGACCCATCGTCTAGCTTATATTGGGGCCAAACCGAATTGCAGTAAAAAACAATGTGTTCGGGCTGGAGGTCTGGCGAGAAGCCAAGGGTCGAAGAGATTAGCCAAGAGGCAACCTACAGGTGTGGAGGAGTCCGGCTCTGAACTTTTGTTTCCCATGCTGCAGGTTTCTTGACCACGGCCAGGTTAGAAAATCAGCGTCCCAAATATCCAGCTGGGTTTCAAACGCTGTGGAGCTAGGAAATCAGCATCCTGAATATCCAGCTGGGTCTCTGTGGGAGGGGAACTCTGGCCTCCCAGCTCCCTGGAAAAGGAATAGAGAGGCTGAAGCATCCCCAAGTGCTGTCCTTGGCTCTCCCATGGGCCCACGATTCAGAAATGAAATGAAATGAATGAACAGAGCCTCTAATGAAAGAACCCAGCAGCAAGGGGCAGTGGCCGAAAAACAGAAATAAAATTAGTCAGGCACTGCCCGGTACTCACCTGTAGATGCAGCCGATGGCAGCTAAAAGGCCTTGGTCTGAGGGAAGGGAGGATGGAGGAGAGAGGGGCGCCTCACTCGCCAAGGTGGGCGGGGGCACCACAAGACACCTCTTACTCCTCCAGTGTTTCTGCCCCAAATATGAGGTTGATTTGGTGACAGAAAGAAGACAGCAAAGGTAGCAAACAGCGTCAGAGGTTTATTTCAGAGCTTCCGGGAGGGAAGGGAGAGCAGAGTAAAGGGCCGGGAGCATTCTGAGCTCCCGGGTGAGGTTCACAGGCCCCAGTTGGGGCCCCATAAAGTCACCCTGTCCAGGTAACAGGTGGAAAATTTTATAGCCCAGGTCTGGGGGGAGGGAGTAGCTAGGGGATTTTCCACTGTAACTCTGTTGTCTGCAGGTCCGGAGCAAAAGCATTCAAAGTTATCTGTAAGGGCTAGTCTTCTGCACCTGGGCCTGAAGGCCACAGAAGGGGAGGAAGAGGAGGAGGAGAAGGAGGAAGGGGGTCTGGCCTCTAGTAAGCATCCTTGAAATGTTTTCACCAGCTCTATCTCCTTGCCCACCTGCCCTGCTAACTCCCGCTTCTGCCTGACACCTGGAAAGTAGGGAGATACATAGTTGATGCAATTGGCACTAACTTCAACCTTGAAGAAAACTAGAGCACCGGATGGACAGTGTGAAGTGAAAGGTGGTGTCAGAGGCAGGGAGACCCCGGACTTTGGTATTAAACAAGTTAGGGTTCCGATTTGAGCTCTGGGAATCACAGAAAAATTGTATAGCCAAAGAAACACTAATCTCTCAGCCTCTAGTTCTCATGGGGAAAACTGGGTTATTATAACGATAGACCATCTGTTATCTAATGGTCTGTCAAACTGCCTTTCAGCCGAGTTTCCAGATTAAGATAGACTCAGTGTGGACTGATGACAATGATATGGGTTTGGGGGTTGAGGCAGAAAAGTACTAGAGATCTACCTTGTAAAATTAGCCCATGAGTACCCTACAGATCCCCACAGAGCGCTGTCTTATATCATGCTGGAAAATGGGCACCTAGGTTAAAAGGCACTCAAAACACACACAGCTAGAGCAGTGGCCTCAGTCAAGCACACCAACAGTTGTAACAGATGGTACTGCATGGGATTGGGCAACATCTCAGCGTAAGTCTGGACCTGCTAGATGGCAACTAACAACAATGTACTCAAAGGACATGAGGATTAAACTAAATGTGTAAACTAACACTGTTAGTTACAGTGTTAACTAACATTATATAGTCATATAAATCAGTTTTGAAAACAGAGTACAGCACATTTCTTCTAAATTCACTGTCGGGATTTGGCTGCTTCCCTTTAACTGTATTTTCATCCATGTATCCAGTATGTATATACACAAGTGATGTTGTTTTATGAAAATCAACAATTGAGAGAAATGCATATTATTAATTTTACCATGACCCAAATATTTAAAATGTCCTATTTTTGGTATTTACTTATAGACAAATACTTATTAAAACTTAAAACAAAAATAAATCTCTCCAACTATTGCAGGGAATACAGTGATGTTGTCAATTTCAAGGGAAAAACACAAACTACTATATGGCCTTTGTTGTATTTATTATCTTTTTGCTTTCAGAATTATTGGAAGAGTCTATATAAAATTTCTATAGACATAAGAAGTAAATGGCCTTTCTTAAAATTGTATATTTTACTCAACTAGTAACTTTGGTACGAGGACAACTACACATTATACCTAGAAAGAAAATCTTTTTGAGACCTTTACCTTCCAATGTTCACTTTTAAATGTTAAAAAATGTATACAATACTTATAAATATGCAAACTTTTAAAAATATGAAAAATTCATTTCTACATAGTAGAATTTATAAAATCAAATGGATACAATTCATAGTTATAGTTTATATCACCCTCGAAATAATTTTAACATACAATCATTTTAAATAGTTATAAATCTCATATAATAAACAAAATCTAAATCATTCATTATTTATAAAATATCCTCTTTGGAGTTGGATGGTAATTGACTTCATAAGTCCTATTTGAAGATTATTTCAACTGCCGCTATGCTTACTTTTTGGAATCCAGTTTTCATGCATAGGGACATGAATATTTTCAAGTACACTTGGATGCTTTTTCTGTTAAATCCCAAAATGTGGTATGACAGAGTTGAAGGTTATGACAAAAACAACTTTCATGTAACATATAACAAAATTTCTTCATCAAATTTACACTGAATTTCATTTAATGTCAATTTTCCATTTAAATTCCACTTAGCTGGATGGTTAAAAAATGATTTTGCTAATTTGATACTTACAGGTGGTGTCATTTAGCAGTTCTATTTTCATTTCTCTCTTTGATAGTCTGAGCATCAGAAGAGGAGGTGTGTCCTTACCCTAAAGTTCTGGACTGTGCAGGTCTGTCAGCCTGTTGGTCTCTGCCTGCTTGCCTCCTTTCTCTCTTCTTTCTGAACAGCTCCTGGTCACTGCAAATAATACATGAGCAAATCCTACTTTAAATCAGGATTTTATTTCCTTTATGCCCAGCATATACTCCCCTTCTAGAAACTAAGTAAATATTAATCAGCAACACCATCTCGGCCATGGTTAGTTTTTCCCTTTATCTCTCTAGCCCGCCTAGAATCACATTATGAATTATATGAATAGATGATACTCCATAAGGTCAAAATTCTAAACAATCTATCGAAAGAATACTCAACCCTTTCACTGGTTTGTGACATTTCGTCCCACATGTACTGTAAAGTGAGATTTATACATGGGAAATGAGGCTTCACAAAGCAATAAGGAGATTGTGCATTCCTTAAATAATTTTCTGTTCAACATTTTTTCACTGCTTATGCTTGCTCTCATAGTCTCAAGAAACAACAAACAAAACTAAGATTCACTGCCATCAAATTGATTTCCACCCAGAGCAACCCGTTACCAAAACCAAACTCACAGTAACTCTGTAGGACTGCTTCTGGCAGTTTCTGAGAGGGTAACTCTTTACAGTGTAGAAAGTACCACCTGGTGGTTTCAAACTACTGACCTTAGGGTAAGTAGCCCTTCCATAAGCACTACACCACCAGGGTTTTGCTTTAGAAGGAGACTATTTTAAGATATTTTCATCTTTCTTATTTTCCCATCTTAAGATTATTCACATCTGGGATAAGTCCTTCTTTGAGAAATAAATAAAATTTGAAGAGAATGGCTAATCTTTCTTAATAGAAACATTGCGTGATTTATTCTTTGTATATTTTAAGTAAGCTGGATTTTGTATTAGTTTTGCACTTTTTAAATAGCTTAATTAGTTTATTTCTAATATATGTACGTTTATATATTCAAGAAAGAAAAATATAAAGAATATATATATATATTCAGTAGAAAACCGTGTGTGTGTGTGTATATATATATATATACACACACACACACATTCAGGAAAGAAACATATACACACATATTTTTCTCTGCTGAATGGGACGTTTGTGCATTTCATTCTGCTTCTGCTGCAGCTCAGTGCCCTCAAGCCAACTCTGACTCATGGGCACTATGTGTACACAGGAACAAAATGTTGTCCGGAGCTTCCCATTCTCACAATTGTTGCTATGTTTGAGCCCATTTTTAGGATAACTTTAATTTCTCTCTCTCTTCTCCCACATCCAATCTACAAGCAAGTTCTATTGATATTTCTTCAAAATCTCCATGTATTAGAGAAATAAGACTGCATCATGCTATAAATCCTTACCAATCGTAGGTCGTTTCTGTATAGCTTCTATCCACACTGTCCTATAACTTGCTTTGAAAATCAGATTCTTACTCTTATACTTTAGTGTAAATCTCAACATCCACTTGCTCAAACTTGCTAATGTCTTCCCATTTCATTCCCTCTCAAAACCCGTTCAAAGGGGTAAAGTTCCTGCATATGGAACCCCATTTTTGTCAGTAGATCTATTCTCAACAGAGTTTTCTATGGCTAATTTTGTAAAATTGATTTTCTGGGTCTTTCTTATTTGGTATCTCTGAGTAGATTCAAACCTCCAAACTTTAGGTTAACAATATAGCTCCTTAACCATTTACTACCCAAGTACTCAAACTGGATGCATAACAAATTCAAGACTGTGATAAAATATATACTACCAAATTTGATATGGAGATGAGTATTCAGGAAATTAGAAAAGTAAGGTATTCTCTGTAATAATTAAATTCTGTCTTAAATTCTTGAAGTGTGATAAAATGTTCCATTTTATTCAACCTGTCTTATACTTGTACATATGTAGTTTTTAATTTAGAAGCATTTTTCAAATGCAGAAAGATTATTGTAAATGCTATAAAAGATAAAAACTAATCATAAAGCCAGAGTCAGAGAATATTCTATGAATTATCTAGACATTCATTCATCCATTTGAAATATATAGGCAGGGGCTTCCTTAGGTTTGGTGATGCAACGATGAACTGAAAACATGCTCTCAACTTTTATGGTTCTCATAAAATGATGGAGATAAGAAAAAAACATTAGAAAATTTAAAAATAATAGGAACATCGTACTTAGTCTAAACTTCAAGTAATGAACATATGTTTAATTATATTATACATAATATAATGAGAGTTGTCTTGAATAATTCAATATAAGATTTCTACGATAAGTATTCAGCAAACAACGTCTCATTACTGACCCAGTTGGTATTTTTGTTTCTATAAGGTTTAGTAGTAGAACACACATGGAAGATTCAGCATAATGGTTATCACAATCAGAATTCAATGACCATTGGCTGGAGCTTCTGGTACTCTTACTGTTGGTAAACTCATTCATTGTAGCTTATGTTAAATATAAATTTGCTTGGATCATCACAGTTGAAATAATTATAAGCAATTTTATAATAATGAATAATTTAATAAAATAATCTCTGTGAAGCTGTTCAAAGAAAGCCTGACTCATAATAAGTGCTAAATGCAAGATGGTGTTATTAATATTACATTAATAATTACTGTTAAAATGACTAGGTTTATTGTTAAATGGATTCATTATGTAAAGAAGACTGTTTCTTAACATTTTCAAACAGAAGGTTGCTACTCAATTGTCATTCTAATTCTGGTTATTTAAGTAAAATGTTGCATATCCATTTTTTTCTGTAAAAACTTTGAATTTGCTTCTGACCTTGTTTTTATGTTTCTTTTGTGTATTCTCAACCCAAACTTAGCTACTTTTTTGCCTTTCATAAGAATGTTATTTCTCACCTGACTATTGTCATAATAAAGTAACAGATTTCTCTACGAAACATTATTTTTCCCCTACTAATTGCATAAGGAACTGTGGTAGTTACATAATCTGATGTCAACTTGAGATAATTAAGAGTGAAGGGGTAGAGTTTAGCCTGTCAGACAGGTCACTGCTTGATGACCTCATTTTGAGGCCCTACAGAGATAAATAGCTCATTGGAAGCAGGACTCTCTCTCTCTCTCTCTCTCTCTCTCTCTCTCTCTCTGCTTGGCATTCCGGATGACAAGACACATGGAGCTACACTAGAGTCCTAGAGCTGGAGGAGCCACATGGAAACCCACGCCAGCACTGTGATGTTTCCAATGCCACTGGATTCACAAGACTTTCCACCCACTGGCCTGCGATCTTCCTGCTCTTGGTGTCAATGCGTGTGTTTCCTGAGTCTGAAGAGGAATTTATAGACTGGTATTGGGCATATCAGCTAGTATGACTTATGGACTTGATCTGGCCTGGGCTGGGTTGTTTGCTTGATATTCCATTGCTCTTGTATATAAAGCTCTTTCTTATACACATATGAGTGTCTATGAATTTGTTTCTCTGATCAACCCAGACTAACACAGGAACTAATTATATCTATCACTGAGTTCTATTAAATGTTTCTTCATCTTTTGCAAGTGCCTAGAGATGGAAAAGGATAACTGATTGCTGAACATATTTTCCCATTTTCTTCTTTGTCCAATAATTGTAAGATTCTTAGTGCCATAGTCACATACATCAGCAGCAGCACCTTTTTATCAACAGAAGATGTAAATATACATGTAGGATTTTTAGATGGCCAGTGGGACTAAATATCCACTCTTTAGCATTCCAATTTTATTTACAAAATATTCTAATTACTGAAATTTAAAATAACTCTTAGAAAGGGGTACAATACTTGAGAGTAATAAAGCTTTGAAATATTATTTGAATTGAAAGCATTTATTGGTTCATAGTGCAAATATTCATAAAAACATGCCTTACTTACATGAATATACATTAGGAGATTCTGACTTAAAACTAAGGCCTTTCAACTTGTTGGAATGCTTAAACATAATGCAGAAAATTCCATAGAGAAAAATAAATAAAATAATTATAAATTATAATAACAGCATGGTTTTAATTTGGTGAGAATAATGCTACATCTCAAATTGTAAATAGGACGTTGTATTTCAAACAGATAAGGGGGTACCCCCCCAATTGAATTTTTTTCAAACTATGTAATTAAATTTTTTTACAAAACAACCATATTACCTTCAAAGTACTCTCCATTACACTTAATACATTTGTCAAGTCTGTGATTCCATTCTTGGAAACATTTTGCAAACCCATCTATTTGGATGGCTGACAGCCCCTTCCTCGTTTCTTCATTCACCTCTTCTAAGTCCTCAAATCACTGCCCTTTCATGTCCTTCTGTATTCAGGGAAACAAATAAAAGTCCCATGCAGTGAGGTCAGGTAAGTAAGGTGCATGGGGCAAGAGAGGCATGCTGCTTTTTGCCCCAAACTGGCACTCTGAAATGGCTATGTGAATAGATCCATTGTTGTGGTGGAAAAACCAGTCCCCCATCTGCCACAAATCAGGTCTTTTTGGTCACACACTGTTATGCAATCTTTTCAGAACCTCTAAATAAAAAGCTTGATTAAAATGGCTAGCCAGGTGGAATTAATGAAAATGTCGTCCATTTGGGAAGTGGATGGACATCCAGAGTGAGGTTTGTAATCAATTGACATTTCACCTTTCATGAAACAAGGAAACCACTCATACTTGACTCTCCCATGGCACTGTCCTGTAAGCTGTCACCAACATAATGACGGCTTCTATGAGGTTTTTCCTGAGCAGGAAACACAATTCCACAGCAGCACTCTGTTCCCTTAATCGGCTACCACAAAAAAGCGAGGTTCGGGTGAAACTGTTTTTATGAAAAAATTCACTGTGACCAGAGAGAATCTTCCCA
Source organism: Echinops telfairi (assembly GCF_000313985.2). Taxonomy (NCBI): domain Eukaryota; kingdom Metazoa; phylum Chordata; class Mammalia; order Afrosoricida; family Tenrecidae; genus Echinops; species Echinops telfairi. The sequence continues at coordinate 32,779,057 of NW_022103928.1, read as the reverse complement.
GGTGACGCCACTGGGTGCACTAACTCAGAGAAGATTGCTGGATGCTCACCTACTGGGAAAGATGCATACTATGAAAGTTCTGCTCCATTCAACGCGATTCTGTTTTTGGGGGTACCCCTCATATTTCAAAAGGATGATATTGATTTATATTTAACTTTCCATACATTTAATAAGGTGAAGTAGAAATTTTATATAAATTATTGTTGATACTTTATAAATTAAAACTCAATTCTTGGAGCCATTAGTGGCAAACAAGTTCATCTCAAACAAACAAGCACAAAGTATATATATTATTTATTTATGTTTTTACTTTCTTCCTTCCCAACACCAGAACATATGATCTATGAGGGATGCTAGTGACTTGAAAATGGTTTTGCATATAGTAAAAATTTTATTCCTGATAAATAAAGATAGCAACAAAAATCCCCAATTTACTGACACTATGGACAGCGTCAAAATGCTCCTTTGGGTTTATAAGTCTTTAAGTCTTTATGTGGGTAGAAAGCCTCATCCATCCTGGTGGGTTTGCATTATTGACTTTGAATTTGACAATGCATAGCCCTCTGCCACCAATGCTGCTGAAAAACAAATATACAAGAATAATTATCATCTATAGCTCTTTCCAACTTTATAGGAAATCCAGACCCTACGAAAAGGTAGAGTTGGTAATCAGAGTAAGTGAGCTCTACCCAGTAGCAACACATTCTTTTGCTGGCATGATGAGGAATGAGTATCTGAGTGAAAGGTAGTACAGCAAATATAGGAGAAGTCGATGCTTAGAGTCAGGCTGTTAGCAGAACACAGCATTTCTAAGAGCATTTTTTGTCATTATGTACAGCATTTTTAGATGGTCTGTATTTAAGTTCAAATCACATGAATACAAGTAAAAACATTCAATGTGAGTAGCAAATTCATTAATACAGTGGGAAGAATGATTCACTAGAATTTGTTAAATTTTAGAAATTTAATAGAAAAATAGGAGAAAAATAAAATGTAGTACTATTATTTGTGGCCTTCAATGTTACTTTGACCCGGCAATATTCCTTCTGAATTTCAGCAGCAATCTAGACACAACTGGAAAGGCTCTTGAAATTTAATTGGCGGAATATTATTGCTTTTAGCTGTAAAACCAACAATGATTAACATAGATATTTGTTTCATTTCAACTTCTCAAAAGAAATGATTTGAATAAAACAGTAACCTATTTTAGATAAAATGGTCTCCTGGGTTCCAGAGGTAATGGCAAATAGTTCCTATTTGGCAGGTTGCAGGTTTGAAACAAATTGACTGCTCAGTGATACATTTCTGGAACTGAGAAGGGGTCAGTGCTCATGAAAATACTTCCATAACCTTAACTACAGCAGTATGAATGGTTTCCCACAACTATAATTATTTTATAATGTGCAGGAGAGTTTATCAGGCTAAACAGACCATATGGTGAAATGAATCCTTAAACTGAAAAACAGAAAGGCATTTTTAAAGTGTCCAACAGGAGATAAAGTCATTTAACACATTTTTATCAAGATGGTATGAAATGAAACTCTGAAAAAGAGGAATATGGAATGGTGACCAAAATAAAAATGAAATTCAGGGAGCTGCTGATGATAAAATTTTAAATAGAAATTTTTGTGTGTGTAGTTTAGCTTCCTTGTTTTATTGCCTAAATCATTTTTATCCATACAATTTTGTTTGCATGAGTCTATGAGTGTAAAGTAAACACTTGTCTAATTATGCCCAGTGCTTTGTTCCTGATATGATTTTGTCTAGAGGGAAATGACAAAGAAAAACAAAGTACAGCTTGCTTTCTTGACGGATAGCACAAACAATCTAGAAAAATCAGTTGTTACTATTAAACAATGTTAGCTGCCCAAGTCTATGCCACTCTGGAATGATCTTGGAATAAAAGCAGCCACCTAAAAATCTCATGGGAATGCCAGTGAAGTTATATCTAAAGTGGGATAGACATTCCAAATGCTTTGATATTATTTTTGTCTTAATCAGAAGTGAACTTACACAGTACAGAACCATATTGTTCGTGGTGTCATATTACTCCTCTCATAAAAAACTTTACGTGACTATGAAGGACACAGGTGTTTGTCAATACCTTGCTTATGGGAAAATAAAAGACAAGCGAGCCCCAACTGCCTGAGAAATAAGGGAATGACAAGGACATGGCATCTGCTTTCTGCTAACGTAATTTCTTCAGCTTAGTTGCTTTCCAACAGCAATCCCTGGATTTTTCAAAGGCCTTCTGTCCAATATTTAGATACAAAAGATTCTCCCAGGTGCCTTTTTTTAAATGTCCAATAAAAAGAACATTCAAATCATACAGCCATTAAAATTTAAGTGTTTAAAATATACACATATTTTTACATACTGAGGATAGATCCATATGCATACAAATTTTTCTATCCTAAATGTGTAAATCATAGTAGGCTAACTTTGAGCATATATTGAAAGCAAATTCCACGATTTTATTTGCGATATAGAATACGAACAAAATAAACAAAATAAAATAAGTAAAATGAATTAAATTTTGGAATTTTAGTTCCATTTTTTATTTTGGAATTTAAATACTTTAAATTCCATCTTGAAATTTGGTATCTAAATGTTTTCTGCATTACAAAAAGAAGAAAAAAACTGGTTCCTATTAGAGAGTTGAACAATGCAGTGAATATTATAATCATGTACAGTCAAAATATATAGATGATCTACAGCCAACATAAGAAGCCCAAGTGCAATTGCTACCCTTGGCCTGCTAACTGCCAGGTCAGCGGTTCGAAACCACCGGACAGACACTCTGTATGAGAAAGATGAATTTTTCTATTGCTGTAAGAATTATGGCTGAGAAACACACCTGGGCAGTTCTACCTTTTTTTATAAGGTGGCTAGGAGTTGGCATCCACTCAATGGCAATGAACATGGGAGAAACATCTGCAGCCAGCTTCTGTACTGATTTACAATCTTGCAACTACAGGGCAGTTCTACTAGTACCTATGAGTGAGTGAACTGGACTGTAAGATTCGGCTTTAAACATCTTTTGGTTTTGCCTGTGTAGTGTAAACATAAAAGTGAAGAGCAAGGATTATGGAATCAAACCTATCTAGTTCAAATCCTACCTTTGCCATTAAATATGGGTGTATTGGATATTTTCCCCAAAACCTCTTGTTATGTCTTTTATTTATCTTTTTCAAAGCCATTTTATTGGGAGCTAATACAGATATGATATAATTCCATAGTTCAATCACATCAAGCAGTATTGTACAATTGCTACCACAATCAGTTTCAAAACATCTCTTTCTTCTTGAATTTCTTGATGTCATCTCCCCTTTGCCCCCCCCCCCATTCCGCCCCCGTCTCCCACTGTACCCTCAGGAACCCTTATTCTACGTGCTGTTTCTATAGGTTCATCAATTCTGGGTTTCATATACCGAAAATCAGAGAAACATATAACAAAAATTCAAGAGGGCTATCCTCAATGACAAAATACATCAGAGCTAAACCCCAATATGAAGAAAAAAGAAAAAAACACAGAAAATGTTAAAATTCTTATCAGGCCCAACATGTATGAGAGGGATCAACTGACAAGGTTTTAACTATTCAAGTTAGTTTTATCATTTTGATCTCCTACAGTCCTCTCTCCAGGACACTGTTTGGCAATGGGTTTATTCCCATCCTCCATTGTGAAGAGGGAAGCCACCAGAGGGTGTTTTCATGTGTAGATCTGACAAATGCATCTGGTGCTAACACGGTCATCCATAGCTTTCTGCAAACCAGAATCTTATGTGATTAGCAATTCTTTAGTCATTGATGGTGGAGTATTTGTTCCATGTGGACTTAGTTGAAATCTCAGTTTGATGGCTGCTTGTTTGGAAACAAGCCTTTAAGACACCAGACACTATTTTATCTGAGACCGGGTACCATTTAATTTCTTCACCACACCTTGCTAAGCACTCCTATCTTCTGTGTTTCTTTCCTGAGGGCAAGGACTGGGAAGGGCCATGATGTAAGCACTAACAGTTCTTCAATTGGAGCTAGTGTTCAGTAGATTCTTAAATAATATAGGAAGAGGCACATGATATCCTTATCACAGGTTCTGGTATGTGACTACTGTGAAGATACACATAAGTGATGATCTCTCTATCATCCTGATCAGTGATGAGGGTTCTGATGATCCTGATGAGAATGAGAGAATTGCAAACATTTTCAGTCAATTCTATTTGTCCATCTAATCAGTGTATTACCTCACAGTCCAAAGGGAAAAAGACAGACTTCCTTTAAGGAATATTTCAAACTTTATATCACATTTTTATACCAACAGGACTTAGGCAAGTTCACAAATCCACGTGGCTTTCTGTTTTCTTCTCATAATTAAGTTATTAGCAGCATATACCTCAGATAGATGTATTTAAATCTGCATAAGCTAGTACAGATGAAAATGCACTGTAAACTCTAAATATCCAATGGTTTCTGATAATAAAAGTTTGTCTCAAATGTTTACTTAGATTTCAGGAGTTCATTAAACATCATACCTAATTTATCATCTGAGGAGTTGTCCCAGGTGGAATCCTGAGAAGTACATATTTGTGGTGAGAGTGGTGAGACGGGGCAAAATGTTACCAGCAGACCATGCTTTGAGAATGTGTAGCTAGAACATCTTTATTTAATGAATCTTTATTTAACATCTATAATGAATGTGGGCAAGTGGGAAGAAAAGAGAAAATAAAGTTTATAGGAGATAGGATGAAGATTTAAGATTAGTAGTAAATTGTGTGTTTAAATTATGATAATTAATAATTAATCTGAAACTGATCATTAGCTCCTACATAATTTGTTTTCCCAATTGAAAAATGATTTATCGATGGTACTTATATGTTGGATGCAAAATTAAACCAACGTCAAATATACATCCCTGCCACAAAATATATTTTATGTAAAAATAAGAAAATGAGTATATTCATTGGTAACTGATATGAGTATGTCATTATGATTATGATCTCACAAGGAATTCCTAAATGATTTAAAACTCTTTTCTGTAACTTGAAGACTCAAAACAAAGCAGCATTTTATGACTGATATCTGATTCATGTATGTACTTTATTTTTATTCTCCCGTGCCTGAAAAAGCCTCCTGGCCTTGAATGACCAAAAGTATTTTGGAGACGAATATGTTTTAATATCCATCATTGTTAAGAGCTACACAAAAACAATCAATTTTGCTCAGTATAAAGTTTTTAAATACTTGTTTATTATTAGATGACCTAATTAACATTTCAACCTGATTTATTGCGTTTATTACTAATTTCAAGAAAGGAAACATTTTACTGTGATGCTTGACTACTGTAGAGTTGATAACCATCTTGATTCTCAAATGAACATTTTCTTAACAAAGCGCAGGGAAAGGCTGTTAGTGCTCTCATGGTAGTTTACATTAAAACAAAACAAAAACTAACCTACAAACAAACTATAAGAGCAGGTGCCAATGGTGTAGAATTTAGGATTCTCTTTCCTTCTGTTTTATAATAATACATCGTTAATATTAATTCAGAAAATTGGTGAAATGATCCACTTTAATTGAGCAAGGAGTAGATGTGATAGACATCGCTTAGACTCCCTTTCCCTGTTGCTGATCAGTACTAGTACCAGGAACGCAGTGATTCTCAGATGGTCTCAACATTCAGAAAATGGGATTAGTCACAAAGACTTCTCGAGGATCCTTGGGAATTTTGGTATGAAAACTAGAATAAACCTCAAGCCATGTGAGTAAAGACAGACTATAGAGCAAAGCTTCCAATTAAATGAGGCTGGGGAGGGGAAAAAGGCATCTCCTCTCTTTAAATCACAAGCTGTTCTAATGCCGTTTTTATGCTACTTATTGAAAGGCTACTATACATTTGTACCAATTCACTCCCTAGCATAGGATCTATACGGTGAAGAGGCATTTCAGGACAATTGAATTTATCAAGAAAATGGAAGTTCAGGATGGCAAATGAAACATTCACGCCAATGTTAAAAGAATCAAGACTTGAGATACAAAGTAATTGATGTATCAATTAACTGGATGCATTTTTGCCTAATGACTATGGAAAGAAAATAATATCATAAAAGAAAAGGCAATCTTATACAACAAATGGATGTAAACTATTGTACAGAAACATTCAAACTTTTTTATAAATGAATATTTTCTTTCCCAATATAAATAGGGAATAAAATGTTAAGAAATACTCTTAGGAAATGCGGTGCTAGATTCATTCTCATTGAAATTAGGGAAATAAATGAAAATACATACTTTCCAAACCAATTATTTTACTTTTTTCTGACAATAATGGGCCTTAAAAATGGGAGGTAAAATAATACGATATCGAGATTTTCATTATATGTGAGCAAATGTATTTTCTAATTTATAAACTCAAAATATTCTATAATATTTCCATTTATCAATTCTATTGTATTGATGTTATATTTTAAAGTACATAATGATTAAGGACAATGTTATATTTATGCTAAAATACTTTAAACCAAAGTCAAAGCCAATCCTAATGATTCAAGGCTGACTCATGGTGTTACTTAAAACCATTTCACAGCTTTTCATGACTGTGATCTTATAGAAGGCAACCACTGAAGCTCTCTCCTGGCACCACTAGGAGAGATTCAACTCCAAAACATATTATAATAAAAAAGAACATTTTTATTTTAAAAATTAATTTTCTAAGTAGTTAAGAAAATATAGAAAATCACAAAAATATCGTTAAGGGACATTGTGCTTGGGAAAGTGGAGAAGAAGAGCAAAGAAAGTGAGAGAGAGGGGTATCCAAGGAGAGGGAGACCCTGGAAAAGATGGACCGACACAAGGACTCAAACATAAGAACGATGAAGATGCAGGATCGGGCCATGCTCATTCTGTTGTACATAAAATTGTTCCGAATTCTACCTTGCAAGTCTGGCTAGACCAGAGGGTGTACACTGGTATATAGAGAAACTGGAAACACAGGGAATCCAGGGCGGATAATCCCTACAGGACCAGCGGTGAGAGTGGCGATACTGGGAGGGTAGATGGAGAGTAGGTTGGAAAGAGGGAACCGAT
>NW_022103928.1:32762839-32771277 GCF_000313985.2 Echinops telfairi | reverse complement strand
TTTACACAATTGATGTGTGTATGGATTGTGATAAGAGTTGTATGAGCCCCTAATAAAATGATTTTAAAAAAATCAAAAATCAATAAAATGATTTTTTTAAGAAAAAGAAAAAAAAGAGTTGTATGAGCCCCTAATAAAATGATTTTTTTTTAAGTTTTTATGAGTTGTCACCGAATCAAGAACACCTACCAACAACAACAGCAAAAATCTTAAGAACTACAAAAATTACATCGATTCAATAAAATAGTTTTATTTCACAGTACTGTTTTAACAACAAGGGATTAAAGAGACATTTTATAAAACCTAGAAATGTCAGACAACAAATGCTCAAAGTACTAAAGAAACTATTTGGCCTACAAATGTAGTAAATATCAACAAATTGGAGGAATAAATTTCAGAGAAAACTCAAACTTTAGAAATAAGGAGGAAACCATGAAAGAGGGAAAGGAAGCCTTCAAATGCCTTTTTGAAAAATGAGTACAATTGCCTTAGAAATAATGAAAACTATTAAGTAAACCAGAAATCATTTAAAAGTTTAAAAGATAATAACTACTGTAACCCTGAATGAAACTTGGTGAGGTTGTTTCACATTTAATCTTATTAAATTTGCAGGAAAAGATAATTTCTATGTTATTATAACGTACAGGATATGCAGGGTGGAAGGATATGTATTATAACATGTACAGGATATACAGGATGGAAGGATTGCAGGTTTACTTTAAGTGGCTCATATAACACTGATATCAATACACAGTGTGTAGAACACACACAGAGAAACACACAGACAATATAGCCTCATTTTAATTTCTAGTAAATTTGGAACATCCGAAATAAATAGTCACTTGAAAAAAGGCATATATAAAGCATAGGAGTCTGAAATTGAAAAATTGGTCAACATTCTGAAATGAAGTTTATTCCTTAGTGAACTGAAAGAATGAACATAATTAAGTTCACTTGTTTATATTTGTCAGGAGCCAAGATAATAAAATCATTAAAGTTGTCCGTAATGTCAAAACACAGAGATATCAACTAATATTAGGTTTTAAAAAATATTTCAAAGAAATTCCAATTCAAAAGTAACAAGTATTATGATGAAGATTAAAAATGCAGCAGCAGCAAGGACAGAAGCATACATATTTCTATTTATAAGAAAGACAAAGATTGATAGAAAGATAAAACTAAAAGGAGATTACATACGTAAGGTAATTTTTAAATTTTATTCTTATATTATACATTATTTTTATACCTATGATATCCAAGTAAATTAACTGGAAATTATTCAATTTAACATTAACTCTAAGATACTTTTTGCTATGTAAATATATATGAAATAAATAATTTTGTATACTTTAGTGAACACAAGTATACTGTGATAAAATAAATTTCTCATAATAGTAACAAAAACTATAAAATAACAAGAAAGGAATTTAACTAGAAATATACCAAACATAAAGAAAACTAAAATTTTATAGAGTTCATAAGGGTCCATGCATTAATTGAATCATGAAGAATATCAATGGAAGGTAAGTCAAATGCACTTTTAATCAAAGTTAACCATTAAAAATAATGTTGATTCTTAAATTTAATAGAAAATGTAAATTAGTGAGAAAATGATATGAAATGATCTTAGCAAGTATCTAATCTAATGAAAACTAGAATATATATATATATATATATACACACACACACACACATATATATATATAAAACATATACTTATATGCTTTTAAAGAAACCGACTAGATCACTACAATCTCAAGTCAGTTTTCTGAGGGCATTAGGCTTAATTAAGATCAGATTCAACATAAGTCAATAGATATCTGTACACTGAAAATAGGTGCCAAAATATATCAAGATTAAAGATGAAAGACATGAAAAAATAGAGAAAGAAAAAAAACAAAACAAAAAAATAGAGAAAGATTGGGAGACCTTTAAGACATGGTGAAAAGAGGGTTCACATTTATGGAATTAAAGTTATAGATGAAGAAAAATAGATAATGTAGCCAAAACAATATTTGACTATTTATCAATCATTTCTTTAAAAAAAAACATAAAGCAAGGGAAAGTTACCTTAAATTAAAAAAAATATTTCTAGACACTCCTATTTACTAATGATACATGTAAATTATTAAATTTGAATTGAAAAAGAGAAAAGATAACATTTGAACGATGAACTAGAGCAGACATAGCACCTTCTGGCAGGAACTTGGTGGAGTACATAGAAGAGCTGGACTGATTGAATGTATGATAGAGAGCTGAAGCTGTGTCCCAGACACGTGAGGAAGGCCCACTGCTCTGTGCAGGGACTGTCGGGAAGGGGAGAGATAAGGCCTCCGGGAAATGCAGCTCAGCTCCATCAGGAGACATCAGCGAGTGGGGTTCCCAGGGGACTACAGTAACTCGATTATAGTCCTGCAGGGAACATTGAGCGATGGAAAGAAGATGGAGTATTGCTAAGGTGATGTTGACAATAATGGATAAACATTGCAGAGAATGCGCCTTCTCATTCCTCCTACCTTCATTCAGCCTTCTCTGCATAGTGATTGTTGTATGATCTAATATGGATTTTTCTAGATAAGGGGAATACAGCTTTCAGAGTCGAATTTGGTTCCTGATAGATCAAGCCGGGTACAGAAGGTAGTGCTTGGAGAGGAGCGATAACTTCTTCTTACGAGCAGGGAAAGAACAGGAGAGAAAAATCCTAAGTTCTGTAAAGAAAGAGCCAACGAAGCATAAAATCACTGACAGTTCACATCTCAATAAAACAACGAGAATCAGCACAAAAAAGTATGGTTTCAGTGAAATGCTAAAATAAGATAAATTTTAAAATTCTACCATGAAGTCAATTTTGACTCGTGAGAAGTAATTACCAACCTAGAATTTTAATACCAAGTGAAATCTCTTCAAAAATCAAGATGGAATAAAGAAATTGTCAGAAAAACAAAAGCAATGTAAAATTGTAATGAGAAAATACAAAAAAAAAAAAAAAAGAAAGAAAATAGTGTAGCCCAGTGGTTCTCCACCTTCCTAACACTGCGACCCTTTCATACAGCTCCTCATGTTGGGGTGACCCCCCAACCATAAAATTATTTTTGTTGCTACTTCATAACTTTCATTTTGCTACTGTTATGAATCAGGTGACCCTGTGAAAGGGTCAGTCGATCCCCAAAGAGCTCGTGACGCACAGGTTGAGAACCGCTGGTATAGTTTGTTCCTCATGCCAATGGGAAATCAAACTATGTGATTAGGGTATATCAGACAGAAGAAACAAACAGAATTATGTACATGCTCCTTCCATTGCTTCTTGAATCTCATGAATTATTTTTTTCTCAAAGGGTGTTTCAGAGGTACATTTCCTAAAATTTGTATGCGTGAAACCGGGCTTACATTAATAAAGATATTAATTCTGATTAGGATAAAATTTTGTCTTGAAACATATGCTACCCTTGAAATTGAGATAACAATCTCTTCACTTTAAGAATGATGGTCACTCCTGCCATCTTATCGATCTGTTTATTAATTCTTTTGATGAGAAGTTCATCTTTCTCCCTGAGAGACTTTTAGGAGACTCGTCGGACATTTGCATTCTTCTTGTTCTGGTTAGGCGCCTTTGAGTTGGTTCCGACCCACACAGAGCCCAAGCAGAACAGAACGAAACACTGCCCTCTCGGGCCATCCTCACAGTGGCTCCCCTTGCTGAGCCAATTGCTGCAGCCACTGTGTCAATCCAGCGCATGGAGAGCCTTCCTCTTTTTCGCTGCCCCTCTCCTTTACCAAGCAGGATGTCCTTCTCTAGGCACTGGTCTCTCCTGGCAATAGGTGCTGAGAATATAAGACAGTCTCACCATCCATGCCTCTAAGGCATGGTTGTACTTCTGCCAATAAAGATGTGTCTGTCTTTTTATCATGTTTGTCCATGGTACTTTCAATATTTTTTCCAGCACCACAATTCAAAGGTGTAGATTATTTTTGGGGGTATCCTTATTCAATGTCCAACTTTCACATGCATCTGAAGCAATTGAAAACACCATGACTTGGGTCAGGTATACTTTAGTCCTCAAAGTAACATCTTTGCTTTACAATACTCTAAAGAGGTCTTGTGCGGGGGATTTACCCAATGTAAAAGGTCTTCTCATCTCTTGACTGCTGCTTCCGTGAGCACTGAATACAGGTCCAAGCAAGAGGAAATCCGTGGCAACTTCAATCTTTTCTACATTTATCATGATGTTACCTGCTGGTCCAGTTGTGAGGATTTTGGTTTTCTTTACACTGGATTTTAATCCACACTGAAGGCTGCAATTCTTGATCTTCATCAGCAAGTGTTTCAAGTCTTCCTCAATTTCAGAAAGCAAGGTTGTGTCATCTGCACAGTGCAGGTTGTTAGTAAGCCTTCCCCCAAGCCTGGTGCTGCATTCTTCACCTAATACAGCGTCCCTGATCATTGGCTCCGGATACAGACTGCATAAGTGTGTTGAGATGCACAGCTTTCAGACCACCCAGACGCACACCTTTCCTGATTTTAAAGCATGTCGTCTTCCCCCGCATCGTTGTTTGTAGTCCTAATGTAACATCAATTCTTGTGACATGACCCTGCTCAGTCCTCACCCTCATGAGGAAATCCCTGAAGATAGCAGTTCTATAGTATAGTGTGGCCAAGATAGCAGATAGCTCCTGGGCTATCAGAAAGGAACAACACGAACATCTGAGGTCCAAAGGGTTCGTCTTTTAAAAAGCAGCCATCTAAGTGAGTAGTCTGCTACGTCCACACAGGAAAAGCACTCCAACCTGTTTAATCCAAGGAGTGTAAATTAAGAAATCCAAACCTAAAAAGAGAATGGCATTATACCCTATATTCAAACACATGGTTTTCAGAAGACAATGGATCATAATGAAGCCTCAAATCCTTTTGCAGGGTGTCTACATAGATCATGTCTCAGGTGACTCTTCATTGACCATGGTCTATGAATGCAAATAGCCTTAATATCAGACAAAGTGCATTATAAAGTGGATTTTAGCAGCTGGAGTTAGGTTGGATAATAATGCTTTGCCATTTGACTTATTTTTAACTTATTCTAGTTCTTTAATATTTTCTGACTTCTTTTTGACTTTTTTCTGCTTTATTTGGTCATTGTTGAGGCCATTTTTATTTTGTGTCTCTGTTTTGTGTTTTTTTATATAAGGATGTCAGAAGAGGTGAATCTATGAAGACAGTAATGGAAGGTTATTGGAAATGATGAGTGAACAGCAGTGGGTACAAGAAGTTTATTGCACAACCCTTCTTAATATGAATGAAATATTAAATTGTATGATATGCTAATCACATCTCCATTTTTAAAAATTAATAAATTTTTAATAATACAATTTAATAATAAAATAATTAAAAATAAAAATTCCTAAACTAAACTTAGGAAACATAAAATACTCACTGCCATCAAATCAATTCCAACTCATAGCAGCCCTATATAAAGTACAAGTATAAAATTATGTATGTCATAAATCTATATGTTGCTGAATTATGTATGACGTATTTTTGTGTCTATTCATCTATAATGTATATACATAAGGATGTGTGTGCTGTGTATGTATTGTGCATATGTTAAAACAATATTCTAAATAATGAGACAGAATAATAATAATAGCAAAATCATGATAGATTTTTCCTCTTGGGATAATACTATGTATGAGAGGAGAATGGAGCTAGGTTAGTTATTGAAATGGACTAAAATTTTATTTCTAATCTCTTATTTATCTAAAAACTACGGACACATATTTAACTGTTGATAACTCAAAGCAATCAAAAATATTAGCTTGTAGATATTATTTAACTTTCACATTTTTCCTATTTTATTGTAAATTCCATATAACAATTTTTGCTTAAATAATCACACAATTAGAAAGGTTATTTAAATTTTTCAAAGAATTGAAAGTGAACCTTAATTTAAAAAAATTATATTACCTTGTTCTTGTTCACTGTTTGAAATGAAACTTATTCCAGTTAAATATCAATTACTAAATGGGTCTTCCTTTTGTTGCATTGATAAATTAGAGCTTACATAATAAGTAAAAAGACCCCTGATAGTGTCATGTTTAAGCCCTTGACTGCTAACTAAAATGTCCAAAGTTTGGGCACACCAGCAACAATGAGGGAGGACCTGCCGGCTGACCCCTTTCCATAAGCATCACAGGCGACACCATGGGGTGATTCTATTCAGTCACCTGAGCCACTGTCAGTCAGAAGGAACTCTGGGATCTAGAGCAACAACATACTAGATAATATTCTTGCTAACAGAGAAGAAGGATTTGAATTATAATACAGAGATAAAATCTACAAATTTAAGTATATATGGGTATGCTGCAAGGGTAATGGTTTTGTAATCAATATCTAAATGATAATTTTTAAAATAAACCTCTGGGATCAAAGACCTGCAGTCAAACAGATCTTGCCCCGGTATAGGAGTGTATTCCCTCACCAAGGGACAAAGAAAAGGGATTTGGTCCATATGAGGATAAAGATTCATTTGCACCAAACAAAGATTTAGAATTAGATGACTTTAATTTTAGATAGTATTATTCAAGGTATCCTATGGAGATTCAAGACTCCCCACAGGTCCTAACCTTCTGTCTCTAAAGAATGTAATACAATGCTCTGTGGTAGAGATCTGAACAATAAAAGCGCACATTACCAACTCTGTGAATTAAAGTCTTAGAATCTGAGATTTCTAACCTACCCAATTTGACCCTGCAAACCTTCATTGAGGACAACCTGAGTTGGATCCTGTATATTCAAAGTTCTGCACTATGATAGGCCTATGGCAGTATTATTTAAATACACAAAATGCAAATATCATGTCATATATTAAAAAGAGCTTTTCTGAGGTCTGTCTTGTCTCACTTTATCTGTTCCCAAAGACAGTGAAAGACAATGCCGATGAGCTTAATTATTATCTTCTTCTGCTTGGGCATGCTGTGAGAAAAAGATTAAGGAGAGGGGGAGTGAGAAGAGATAAAATATCCATGACACAAATTAGTATTTAGCATACATTATGAAATGATGCTCTTTTTCCTGCCTCACTGCTTCCAGCTCTCAACATAGAGCAGGCCAAAACATTTCATTTTCAGCTCAATTGTGTTACTGTCTACTTTTAAAGCACATTTTCTCCATGTTTCATATGTCTATAAATATGTCTCATTATATAATTCAGGATGGAAAGAATTACACTTAAGGTAAGACATACAGAATCTTGCTGTAAGGACTAAACTATATCATTTGTATGGTTCCTCTGATTTTTGGTGGTCTACTTGAATGGAGCCACAATCAATTCCCACAAAAGCAATCGTCGAGGACTCCAAACACCTCTGACACTGGACAAATCTGTAACAATGACTTCTTGTAAGTGTTCAGAAGCAAGGGTGTCATTCTGAGGGCTCAGGTGCACCTGACCGGAGGCACCTTGAGTCACCTCAGATGGATGTGCGAGCTGGGCGTAAGAAGAACTGATGTCTTTGGATTTTTGTATTGGTGAGGAATATTAACTATATGATGGATTACCCAAAGAAGGAAAAAATTTTTGTTAGAAGAATTACAGCCAGATGCTGCTTAGCAACCAGGATAGTGAGACTTTGCCTCATATCCTTGAGGTATGTCATCCGGAGAAACCGGTTCCTGGGAAAGGATAGCACACTTGGTAGAAGGTGAAAAACACAGAGGGAGACACTCAATGAAATGGATTGAAATGGTCATGATAGCAAGGAGCTCAAAGTCAACAACAATGTGAGGGTGGCCCACTAGCAGGCACGGTTCCATCCTCTGTGCTTAGGGTCACTCTGCGTCTGACCCATCTCCATGCCATCTAGCAACAAGGATTTATTTCCAGTTTAGGGTAGTTTTTATTCTTTGCAGATAAATCACCAAAGTGACAAATTAAAATGTGCTCACACAATATTTTAAATGCCTTGCCACATTGAACTATCTATTTAAATTTTCACATAAATAGCCTGATGAAAATACCAGGTTTAATGCTAAACTCTCAGAACCACTAATCATAGTGTAAGCCAAAAATCAGAAATGTCCATCTCACTCAAAAGCAAAGAAAATTCCAGTACTCTCCCTCGGAGTGGATTCGTGTCCTGCTCCCTCCATTATTATTTCACTTTCAACCCCTCCCTGTTCTCCCTCCTCCCTCCCTCCTTTTCCCATTATTGTGTTGGACCAACATGTACCTCCTTGTCTTATCTCCACAGAACCGGGAGTGGGCGTGCAGACCCTACTATGATGCACCAAACCATGAAGACAGCGTGGCCACAAGACAAGATGCATGAAAAGAGAGAGCTACAGGGCTGGCTCCAACCTGAGCCAAACTGACCCCTCCCTGGAAGTAGGTATGGCGGAGAACAGAACTGAACCTACAGGGTGGGGAGAGGGGCCAGGATGCCACACC
>NW_022103928.1:32759544-32761511 GCF_000313985.2 Echinops telfairi | reverse complement strand
AATGAGGAGCTGATGCCAAGGGCTTAAGTAGAAAGCAAATGTTTTGAGAATGATGATGGCAACAAATGTACAAATGTGCTTGACACAATGATGTATATATGGGTTGTGAAAAGCTTTGTACGAGGCCCCAATAAGATGATTTTTTTTAAAAAGCAAAGAAAATAAACAGAATTTGTATCATAAAATTACTTCTCAGTAACAGTTGAAATGAAAAAGGAGAGAAAAAGGGACATAGAGGTACAGTGGAAAATCTCCTGTATTCACCAGAGGCTTGCATCTCTGTTGTGCCCACATTTTACCACTGAACTTTTCTCTAAAGATACTTTAGAGGTT
The DNA here is from genome assembly GCF_000313985.2 of Echinops telfairi. Taxonomy (NCBI): domain Eukaryota; kingdom Metazoa; phylum Chordata; class Mammalia; order Afrosoricida; family Tenrecidae; genus Echinops; species Echinops telfairi. Next base: position 32,761,178 of record NW_022103928.1, on the reverse strand, counting down.
TCTGACACTTGGAAATGTTCCTCTGTGTCCGGGGGAAATGTATCCTGAGATTGCTCATCTCATTGGGGTGTCGAGGAATCATGCCTCTGAAGGCCTGACTGAAATGAATCAGCCTAAGGCTTGAAAGGAAACTCAAGAAATTCAAATTATAATTTGGAAAATCAGAGCCACTTAAGGTTATTTCAGATATGGGGTACGTTTCTATGACCTAGCCTGAAGAAATAATTATTGCTGAAAATATGTTAACAATTGATGCTCATTTCTTTTTGAAGGGGACTCAAATTCAGAAGGTAAATCACTCAGAACATAGTAAAGTAGAAAGAACTAATATTTTTTACCTCATCTGCTTTATACCACTTCCTATCAGAGAGCCTTCACCAATATTCTGACTCCAGCGACTGAGAAAGCAATTTGGTCAAAACACTCAAGTGTCTGTCTTGTCTAAAGGAATTCTGAAGTGGGGAAACATGCATTTGATGACTTCTTTATCCTAAGCCCCACTTACAGCACGTTAATCGATGATGCAGCCTTGTCAAGTTTCTACATATACACACGAAACTTTGGTTTTCTATGAACTGGAAACCCCCCAATACCACACACAACAGCAACACCAATATAGTAGTATTATTGCCAAGGAAGCCCCGTAGTTAGCACAAGGCTGCAAATCAAGAGATTCATGATTCAAGGCCACTTAGGGCTCTGTGGGAGAAAGTGAGTTGCAATCTACTTTCATGAAGTTTAAACTTGCTCACTGTCATGGAGCTGATTACGACTCATATGGAACTGGACAGCGTGGAACTTAACTCTTCATAGGGGTCATCCTTTTCTAGTGGACTAGCTGGTGGTTTTGAACTGATGACCTTGAGGTTAGCAGCCTAACGTGTAATCCCATAAAGATGACTGCCTAGAAAATTCTAGGAAGTAGTTCCATGCTGTCCTATAGGATCACTCTGAGTCAGAATACACTGGACAGCAGCACACAACCACCCCAAGCACCAGTATGGTGGAAAGCCACATGAAGGAAAATGCTGTTTAACTCCACCACAATCTTCCAGGGATAAACAGAATACACAAAACAACAAAATCAAGTCCTTTCCCAGGAATTGACTTGTTCTCCAACTTTGGATACCGTCCATGTTACCTTAGTCATTAATGCGAGAGAAGGCCGGGTAGTCAAATAGATCCTTCCACTATATATCTTATCAGAGACCACCTTTCACCACTTAAAATACCTTGGAAGAAATGTGATCATTACAGCTCTCTAGAGCCAAAGTCTACAAGCACACTTATCATTGGTCCAATCCAAAGGAAATAGCGATTTATTGGTGGTTAGCTGTAGGTCAGTACTGGTGAGTTATTCTACGAGTTATATGAAATATATATTGCATAGTTTCCTAAGGAGCTCTGGTGGTTTCGTGATTAAGCGCTGAGCAAGGTCAGCAGTTTGCAAGTTCGGCAGTTTGAAACCAACAGCTGTTCTGAGGAAGAAATAAGATGCTTCTACTCCTATAACAAGTTATAATCTTGAGGTAGTTTATTGTGCCAACCTGGCCGTTAAACACATGTGGGGTTAATTGAAGGGCGGAGGGATAAATGGCTCAATGAGCCTCGCCTTTCTAATTCTTGGGTCTCTT
>NW_022103928.1:32747855-32757894 GCF_000313985.2 Echinops telfairi | reverse complement strand
AAATATCTAAAAAGACAGAAGGGAAATTATCACACTCAATTAGTACAATTCTTTTGATTCAAACAACGTTTCACAGAGAGGAAAAAGATCATATTTGTGTCATTTAGATTAATTTTGATTTAATAATGATCATGTATATTTCATGAAGATGAATTTGTGTGGAGATATGGACAATTACTGGCAAACTGAACATTTATCTATATTTTCTTATTTGAGGTAAGTCGTACAGCAGAGTAAGTGAGTCTTATCACTACTATGAAGTTCCAGAATGGTGGTCTTAGGCTTTGTGGCACCCTAAATTTTTTCCCATATCTTGGGCTTGAAATAAGATATATTTAGACAAACATGAAACTATACAGATACTCTCAAATTGCTAACTACCTGTGAAATTAAGGATCTGAAATTTGTCAAAGTGAAACTGAAACATGAAAAATTCTCAGAAAGGGATGACATGACAGAATCTGTATATTAATGAACAATTATAGCAGGACATTTTAATGATAAACTAGTAATATAAAATGTATTTCATCTTTTAGGGAGCCGTTCTTAAGATTGCATAAGCACCATTTTATCGAGGTCATCATCACCTGGAACCGAAAGTCTGCGTGCCTTTCATGGTGACAAAAGTACAGAAGAGTAACGAGTAGAATTTCACAGATTTTCCTAATAGAATAGGATTTTGACTACAGTTGTATATTTCCATATTTTGTAGTTATTTTTATCTTCAATTATTTTTCACACATTTAAAGACAGTAATAAGATATAAAAACAAAAAGCAAAACATAGCCAATATATAAGAATATCTTAGCAACTACACAGTCAGAGGAAGGAATAGGTAATGAAAATACTAAAGAAATAATAAAAGGAATATATAAAAGATGCCATTTTAGAGAACTGGTATAACAAGTTGCAAATAGAATTATGACCATAAAGAAACACATAAACCATTATAAATTAATAAAGCTAACCATCAAAAAGTTAAGGTTGTAGCTGTTGTAATTTATATTTTTAAAAAGTCAAACAGAAAATTGTGTTGCTGTTATGATTTACTTCACTGTTTGGAATACAATGTGTTTTTAAAAAATTTACATTTACATCTTTTATTTTCCAATTTTGTTAAGGTTTAATTAAAATCACTACACTGTGCAAATTTAAACTATGCAGTTTGATCATTCTTGACATAAGTATATATATCAGCACCTCATTCAGGATTTATTTAAAAAAGTCTATGATATATATTTTTTAACTTATGAACCATAACGGGTGAAATCAAAAGTTTTTCAAGAAAGGCTTTATGTACAGACTCTGTACTTCTTCACAAGGTGTCTTAGTGGTGTAGTGGTCAATTGGCAAGATGGCCAGTTAGAAGCCACCAGCAGCTCTGAGACAGAAAGGGGGGCTTTCTAAACTCATAAATAGGAAACTCGCAGGGGCAGATTTACCCTGCCCTACAGGCTCGCTCACTCAGTATTGATGGTAATGAATTTGGTTTGGTTTTATACTTCTGAACAATAAAAACAACCAACCAAATACAGAATCTCAAATTTGCTTGATAGTTACTTATTCCCATCAGCAATCAGTCTCAGCTTACCTCATTAATCAATGCTTAATTATGCTAATTCATAATTGATTATTCATTCCTTATAAGGACTCTAAGCTAACTTTCCCCCAAACACTGTGTTTGCAAGAGGCTATTATGTTCCAGAACATCTTGAATCCTGGAGACTGACTACAGTCAAATCTTCCGATGTGCAATGTTGAACATGGGGCGGGGGTGAGGAGATGGGAAAATAATACCCTATATTATTAAACATTGTTTGAAGTAAAAATTAAAATCAAGTCATTTAGGTCACACAAGTTAAAACTGAACTTTAGTAACGATGTGTCTCTTCCAAATAACCATGAGCAGTTACTGTTGTGCACACGGAGGACTGTGGTCGCTTCCTCGTCATGGCAGTAGACAGAGAAATGGGTTCCAAGGAGCAGAGAGCTGACAGCAGACACCTGCCATATGTACCACTGACCCTTGGACTGGGTGCAACGATATGGTTAATGCAAGAGAGATTTTGAGCAAAGTGTTGGAAATGTAGAGGAAATGTTTAGGAAATTGTCTTTGGAAGGTATATACATGTTGAGCATTGTTATTTCGTTGAGAAAGCATGACAATTCGGCCATTTGTGGTAACATGGAAGAGGAAACATTTACCTCAGGATCTTTTCAATTCAGTTCACAATGTCTCTAGACAAAAGATTAATGTCAACTACTTCTTCGAAGCTGGTTGTGGGATAGGCACTAGGCTGTAGGTTAGGGGACTGGCCTACACACCACAAAGTTAGTGCTTTAAAGACAACCACTCCATTGGAGAAAGTTGAGGCGGTGTGCTCCGTAAGAATACTGTGGCAAACCCCCTAGATGGGGTCACTATTAATCATAACGCTTCACTGTTACGCAGAAGGTTTTCAGTAGGTCATTTCTCCTAAGGGAACTGCCTCTTCCTTCTTTGTAGTCGCTCTTAGTCTGAAAGCTCCGCTGAAACTTTTCACCTGGGGTGAGCCTGCTGGCATCTGAAATCTCCTTGACATTGCTTCCAGTATCACAGCAACACATGTCACCATGGTATGACAAACGGAGAGACATGTGGTGGAGCTGTAAAAGGACATCATGCTTGGTGAAGGAGGGGCAGTGAAAAAGAGGCAGACCCTTGAGGAGATGGATTGACACAGTGGCGGCAACAACGGGGTCTAACATAACAATAATTGTGAGGATGGTGCAGGACCAGGTGCTTTTATCTGTTCTACATAGAAAGGTTTGTAATGAATAAGAACCTATTGGACTGTCCCTAACAAGAACACAATTTATCAGAATGGACTCACTGGCAGTCGGTTTTGTATATAATAAGATTTGAGAAGTAGAAGATGAGCTAAATAAATAATGTCAATTTTTCTTTGAATTTAAAAGGAAGATAGAGAGGTCTGCTCTTGAGGGGTAGGAAAGTAAAACTCTTTCTCATCTGTCTCCTACAACCAGCAAGACTCTCAAAAGAATTTAAAGTCTAGGGGCACAGGCAAAATCACAGCTATAGCATAACAACCTTTGTTATGATCTCTGAGATATTGTAGATAATACTTAGTGGACACATTCACCTAAACAAAGGAACTTTGAAGAGTTGTCTGTTCCCCATTATGATGACTTATCCAACACAAACATGCACACACACATACAGATTAAACTAGAGAGAAAAGTTTGTCTGGAAATAATTGTGACTTTGGATTTCTTCCCTTGATGTACTGAACTTGAATCAGAAACAAAAGTATTTGCATCAATCACATGAATGTTGTACAGGTCCAAGTGCTTCCAGCATGGAATCAAAGGATCTGATATTGTTTCCAATACAAAGAAAGTCTGGAATCCTACATCTCCTTAGGTAGGGAGAAGAATGAGTGATCTATCTCCCTGCTACTGTGAACCATTTCTTCCAGCAATTATTGAAAAACAAAAACCCAAACCCACAGAGTCGGGCTGATTCCCACTCAGTGCTTAGGAAGTCTGACACTATAAATCTTTACACCCAACCCACAGTGCCATCGGGGTCCCTATGTGAGATGATGCAAAAGAAAGGACCATCTCACTGAGTGAAATAAACCAACCCCCCAAAACATCCCAGAAAACCCCCAAAAGAAGCAAAAATACCCCAAATCCTAAATATTGCCATCATGTGGATTCCAACCTTATACAGTATGCCCAAGACTATAAATCATAATGGGAACAATTAGTCTCATCTTCCTCCAAAAGAGCTCCTGGTGGGTTTGAACCATTGAATTTACAGTAAGCATTGGTTAACTGTCCAAGGCTTACTTAACAGTACCACACGGGCGCTTAGAGAGTGGATCAAGGAGCCATTCCCACGAAGGTGTCCTGACCTCATCAAGACATGCTCCGCAATTATAATATGCAGTCCACTACAACCGCTTCACTACCATCAAGTTGATTCCAGTTCACAGCAACCCTATAGAACAGAGACCCCATGGGTCTCTGAGACTCTCAGTGTTTACAGGAGCAGACAGAAGGCTCAGCTTCACTCCTGCAGAGAGGCTGGTGCTTTTGCATGACAGACCCTGTCCCTACTCTTACTTCACTTCGTTACCATGGCTCCTTTAAGAACAGCTGCCCAGCAGGATTTCAGAATGGCTAAGGGCCAGAGATTGCACTGTGCTTTGCCTTCTTCACTCTTTCCAAGCCTGCCCCAGCCCCACCTTTTATTTTTCTTTCTTCAAATGGGAGTGTTTCTTGTGGTTATTCTGTTTCATAATTATATATTGAGATGTGGGAATAAAGAACATGCTTTGTGTTAATGAGTCTCAAAATAATGGTATCTTTCAAGACTATAATGCACACAAATTTTTCAACTCCATATTTTGTGACATAGCTTCAGTGCCTTAATATTGAATAAGACAAAACAGTTACACTACAAGAATCAGCAAATGTTACCAATCAAGGTTGTGTTTCTCCGTAGAGGTAGTTGCTAGATATTTATCAGTCCACCCTATCTCTGGATGAAGAAGAGTCATATAAGAGTCTGATAAATATTGTAAGACCTTGGACTTTAAGCATGAAGGCAGTGAAAAAAATAGATTTTCATAGGTCTTGGAAGTATCTTTATAGTTTTTTACATTGGAGAAAGGTAATAATTGAAACTAGAGGGTGGATAATTGTTGACTGATTGCATCTAAAGGTGCAATAAATTGCTTCTCTGCCTCCATGTCCGTTTTAGTTTTAGCATCTCCTCTCATCAGCAGGTGAACTCTATTTTCTCACCTCTTGAACTTTTTTGAACAGGAGGAAACATGTGTGACAACGAACCCTTTGACTGTCATCTATAAATACCTTGTTTCTTTCTGCTTGAGGTCTTGACAGTTATCTTCCTCTCATTTGAATCTCTGCCCACACTATGCTGCTGTGGTTAGCCATGTGTTACAGCATAACACTTCTCCAGAAACTTTTCTTGACTGCAATACATGTGGAAGCAGACTCCCAGGTCTTTTCTTCTGTGGGACCACTGGTTAGGTGTGAGTATTCAACCTTTGTGTTAGCAACCAACAGCAAACCATTGTACCACCCAAGCTTCCTCTACTACGAAATTCCCATATGGGCTTGTTACAGAATGAGAGACTTTCTTGGAACACAGCTAAACCTAAGTTTAGGCCATTCAGATTGCTTTCCCCAAGCCAACGGAATAAAGAAGTACATGCAAGCTCAGACATGATTCACCACTGCTGGCTCAGAGAATAAGAACAATCTAGTTGACCTGTGAACTTTTAATATTTACCAAAGAACAAAGTGATATTTCTTTCTTGGGATACCTCTAATCCATAATTAGAAAACTACAAGTAAAGTATATGTATTTTTCTATCTTGAAACACACCAACATGTTTAGGGACTTACAAATTATTGTATAAATTATCACAAATATTTGTCTTGTCTGGGCAAAAAAGTTCACCTATTAATTGCATTATGTTGGTTACCATGCTACCGATTTTAATAAGCAGTATCAAAAACAAAAACAAAAAAAACCAAGAAAAGCCTTGATTGCCAGCATTTGTAGTTTTAACTGAATGAAAAGTTTGGGACAGAACTGAACATCCATCATTAAGTGTTGGGTCTTAGTTTGGTTTACGAAAATTAGCGGGCTTCAGAAAGTTTGTGGAATAATTACATTATCTTTTAATTACTTTCTTTGTTTTTTTGGTCCCAAGTCTATCTCCCATAAATTTGTTGAGTTCATTTTGATTTGCCATTATAGATAAATTATAACTTTAACCATAACATATTTAACTTTTTATATCTTTTGTTCTAACTAAAATATTTTTTCAAGTATATGCCATTTACTTAAATGTTAATAATCTCTTCTAATAGATCAAGCATTGTTTAGGGTGAACTCTTTTCATAAAGCGAATCTCAAAAGCAACTTCATCATTATAATACGATCATTATGAATACAAGTTATAAATCTAATTCTTAAATTATTATTTATTTTAAAAAGTGAATTAAATTTCTGTCAGAATTTTTTAAAGAAATGGTGAGATTACTATTACTATCATATTTAGAAGTGGTGTTAGTAATTTATCTCTACATATCACTGCCTGAAAAAAACAAATGACTTTTCTTAAACATGCAAGAAATATTTTCTGTAAATAATAAAATCATCTTATGTTAAATTTTAAAAAGTATGCAATCTATTAAAAGTCATCAATACTACATAAAACAAGTACATGGTCTGAGCAGAGCTAAGCCTCTCACTTCCATCGGGTTGATTCTGAATCATAAGTTCCCTGCAGAACACGGTAGATCTGCCACTGTGGGTCCCGAGACTAATTCTCTATGGGAGGAGAAAGCTTCATCTTTCTCGCTGCCATTGGCTCGTGATTTTGAACTGATGACCTTGTGCTTAGTAGCCCAACTCAAAACGAAAAGTATCGCATGAGAATTATAGAAACACGTGATTGTTATTAGGTGCCCTCAGCGTGAGTCTGACTCAACAGATCCGAAACTTAAACGTGCGTCCATCGAGTTGACAAGAAAGGACTGCCCTGGCGGATTGTTGAGACCCTAGCTCTTCATGAGAGTAAAAAGTCTGATACTTTTCTCTGGAGGGCTGGGGGTTTCCAATCACTGCCCTTGTGTGGACCCCACTCCACCACCAGCCCCGCCCCCCGACTCAGAGTGACCCTAAGTACAGCAGAAGGAAACACGATCCAGTCCTAAACCCACTGCGTCCCCTCAGCTCCTTGAAGACCTTTGTCTTTGAATCACCGACCCTCTGCTTTGCTAAGAAATGATGCTCTTCTCCCGGCGCCGGTCTCCCCTGATAACCTGTCAAAGCAGTTGTGATCGACTCTCCTCATCCTCACTTCTAAGGAACACTCTAAGAAACATCTTCCAGAACAGATTTGTTCATTCTGGCACCCTATGATATATTTAATATTTGTTGGCAACACTATGATTCAATTATGTTATTTCCCTTCTTCAATACCTAGCGTTTGCACAGCGATGAGGCAATTGACAATACCAGGGTTTGGGTCAGATGGACGTTAATACGCTGGGACATCTTTGCTTTTTTTTTTTAACATTTTGAAGAGATAGTTTGCAGTATATTTGTCTAATGTGGGTTCATTTACTGGTTTCTGATTCCATGAACATTGATTACGGATTCACATAAAGTGGATTTTTTATCACATCAATATTTTGTCTATTTATCCGGATGTTGCTCCCTGGCCCAGTTGCAAGGAGTTTTGTCTTAGGTCTTATGTTCATTATTAAACGCTGTGGTTGCTGGTCTTCCTTGGAAAAATCAAATGTAATAAAATAAGGCAGAAGAGGAAATCTATTAAACTCTGCAAATGGTGGGGGGCGGCAGAAAATATCCACAAGAGAAAATAAAAACAAAAAAGCATTTCAAATTACAGTATCAGTTTTACAAAGTGTAACCAGTAATTTTTTTTCTCAGCAAAACTCTCAATGTGTATGTATTCACGTTTGTGTAAATGAAAATTGAAGAATAGTTAAAAAAAAAACCACTAAAGAATAAGTAATAAAGCAAAAATGAGTGAAATTGCTCAAGGGTAGTTTATGATACACTCAACCCTAATGATATTAAGGTAAACAATATGAAATTTTTTTTTTTATGAGATGACCGAGTAATAAATCTTCAAACTCAGGGCCAATACAGCCTAAATACAGACCTAATAAAATATCAGCCCCCGAGATAGCAGGTAGGATAAGGGAACAGGTAGGCTGGCTGCCAGCACAAATCTTTCCAGAACTGAAAAGATCAGGGAAATTTTGTAACATAGATTCAAGACAAAAACATGCTCTCTTGTGCACTCAATCCAGGAACCTTGCATCAGCGCTCACCGGGCTTGCATTTACCTTGTGCTTCAGGGCAGTGGGTGGTGGCACTATAGACAAGTGAGGCAACACTCCATACCAAAAGAATCAATGCCATATGCAAGCCACTACAGGATGGCCAACTGACAAGGGCGGAGCGAGTGCACAGAGGCAAAATCCAGCTAAATGTTCATTAGGGCGCCAGACATGCTCAGCCCCAGACATGTACCGGCAGCATGGCATTGGTGAGCAGGTTTATTCCGTAACGCAGCATGGACTCAGTAACAAAACCCAGCCACTTAAGACACAAAGTACTTAAAAGTGGAATAGAGAGACTGTCGTAAAGAGACGCATTACAATGAATGTGAATATAAAACCGTCCTGAACAGTTAAGTAATTTTTGGTTAGAGAAGAAACAGGTATCAGAAAGTCTAACATTGTTAAGAAATTGTAAAATCCTCACCACCAACAGAATTAGGAGTTACAGAGATGCGGAGAAAGGATTCAACAGCAGATTCCTCATCCTTCAGAATAATACTGAAATATGGAATAAAATCATGAACAAAACAATCACATAGATGACCTACCCTCTTTATCTTTTACCTTATATTTATCTCTGTCCTTACAATGGTCTATTACAAAACATCTTTTTTTAAAAAGCTTTTCTCTGAAGTTCAGCTATGCCTTCCGTTTAATATAACTCTTGTTCTAATGAGAAATTCATGTAAAATTAAATTCAGATATTAAAATATCATGTAGGCTGCAATTCTATTTAGAATTAATAGTTTCTTTCCCTGTCTCACACATTGTCATTTTAACTATTCTTCAACTTCCATTTACACAAACATTAATACATGTACACCAACATTTTTTTTCTGAAAAAATTATTTACCTATTACAGCTTGTCAAACTAGTACTGGAATTCTAAATTCTTTTATTTCCTTGTGGATATTTCCTGCCATTCTTGAAACTCTATAATGAGTTTATGCCATGGTATTAAATTATAATAAAATTACTATTCCATTAAGAATGTAATAACTGCTTTTACTCAGCATACAAAGCATAAGTTATTTCAGCACAATTTTTTTCTCTTTGAACTTCGTAATGCATCATTTATTCCTCTTTTTCTGCGCTCCTTTAATCAATTGCTTTGTTTTGCTGTCTTATTTAATCCTGTCACAACATCTGTGAAGGAGAAGAGCTACTTCAGCCTCGAGAGGCTTAAAAAATATTACGAGTGAAATGAAGGCGACTGTACTTAGTGACCTGCACACTTTTCACCCAATCACTCAATCGTTTTAAAGATTGCTTAGCAACCGTTGCATTTCTTTCTCCAAGTTCTATTTCTATGGCAACATTTCCTCGAACTTTGCCGTCTATACTCCATTTATTATTCTTTCACTTATTACCTGTTAATGTTTTTCAACATCGATCTATTAAGTGTTTTTCTATTGTTTTCTGGTCTTAATCCTAGTGGCAGCCTTTCAAAACGTTGGCTTCCATTTATACAGTTATAGCTCCAGGGTCTCTCCCGAGTTTAGATTTTTTTTTCTCCTCCAACTTCTCATGACTGAGGAACTGGCCATGGCTTCTGTCTACAGTGGAAGCAGGAAGAGGAGCGCCCCCTAGTGCTGCAACTAACAGTATTGCCCCCACCTCGTTGACCCTCCTCAGGTAGTGGACCATAAGGAATCTTACTCATATTTATCAATTTTAATCATAAGATCATTTGGATAAATATGATTGAATATGGCTTTAAAATAAGATTTCTTAGGTTCTATGCATACGAACAAAACTGTTTTGTAAAGTGTTTCTATGTTGAATTATAATAACATTATTAATTACAACATTACTAGTAACTGAGCAGAAGCATTTAATTACTTATTTCTTTTGTCTCTCGAAGCACAAATGTTTCTTCTCGTTCGTGGCTGTTTCACCAAATAAGAATTTTGTTGCTTTTATGTAAGTGAATGGATGTCTGAACTAAGTGTGATAAAAGGAGACTCAGAAGTCACCACATCAAATAGTTCAAATAGTATCACTCCCGTCTCGGGAATTCGTAAAGGCACAAATCATAATAACACTTTCACCTGGCAAACTCTCAGCTGTTAGAATAATTGTAACCACATATGGAATATAATTTTCCATTGTAAAA
>NW_022103928.1:32720496-32743515 GCF_000313985.2 Echinops telfairi | reverse complement strand
GAATTATTGACCTAATTCACTCTGTAATAATAACACCTGTAGATCTGGCACAGCATAGAACGTCTGTGTATATTAACATTAATGAAGTATAGATAGTATAGCAGCGCTACAGTAGAAAAGATAAACTGCCCCATTGGACTTGGAAAATTAGGAACCCGATACAAATGTGACATTTACTTACCTGTAGAGATTTAAATGGTATTGCACAATTATGTTAATAGCTAGAGAAGTATTATTAAAATATTTTTAAAACACCCAATCTCCCCTCCATTTGGAGGCTTACCTATCCTTGCAAAACTTGTTTCTGTTCAGTGTGCTGAATATTGGCTTCCACGGCAACTCCAGGGCCAGGTGCTGTTAGGCAAATGATAGAACTTGGCAACTGATGACTGGCTTCTGATGCAGTTGGCCTAATTGATTTCCCACAGAAATATAAAGCCCCCTTAGTTCTGTTTCAATAATCATGCATCTCCTTGCCACTGCCCCTCCTAGCATTGTTAGGCGTTGCTCTTACTTGTTAGGCATCTACTCTTGGAGTATTTTAGATTTGTTTTGTAAGGAGCCCTGGGAACTCAGTAATGAACTGATTTCCTGCCAGCAGGCTCAAAAGTCAGAGCTGCAAACTTCATGGCAACTATGGCAGGCAGCTTTCCTAAGATTACCCAAACCCCAAAGCAAACTAACTGTCACTCCGTTGATTCTTACTCAGGGACACCCTATAGGACAAGGCAGAACTGCCCCGGCAGGCTTCCAAGATGCTCCTTCTTTACAAAAGTAAACCCTCGCTTTCCTCGGCAGACCAGCAGGTGGTTTCCCACTGCGAACCAGCAGGTAAACAGCTCTGCCGCCAGGCCGCCTTGGAACACTGACAGCAGCAGGACTCTCCCATATAGGAACATCATGAGGCTGAATTGACACAATAACACAAGGTGTGTGTGTGTGTGTGTGTGTGTGTGTTTTGCTTCTGATGGTTTGGGGGATGACTTTTACTAGTTTTTGTTGCTGCTGTTGTTTTTAATGCTAGGTTTTATGTGTATGCGTGTGTGTTCTTCTAATTTCATTTCTTTTGTTGTTTATTTAATTTTATTACACTTATAAATGTATAAGACAGATAACAAAGAAGGGCCGACTGGATTTTGAAAAATGTTTCTGACGACGACTAGATCGACAGTGAATACCTTCCCTAAAAGAATCACAAAGTGAGTGAGAGATAGAGGAGCCCTCTTTTGTCCTGTCTGTAACTAGACATTGCAATAGCTCTAATGAGAACTTTGGAAGGTAGAATAAATACTATTCTATGGGAGTGTCCATGCTGTATGATCAGCCCATGATCGATCAAACTTTAAGAAACTAAGTGCTATTAAAAAAATTCAAACTTGTTTAATCTAAAAGATTTATTCCTATTTTTTATAACGAATGTATAAGTGTGCTTTACACAATCGATGTATGCGTGGATTGTGGTAAGAGTTGTATGAGCCCCAATAAAATGATTTAAAAAAAAGAAATAAATATTTCACAATATATTATTACAAAAAAAATAAAATGAGTATTAAGATTAATCATAAATATAGGCTTTTTTTCCCCTGAAATTTCTCTTTTATTTGGACCCTTTACAAAATAACATTTGAGCTAGCATTAGTGAGATGTATGGTGATTCAATTTTAAGAAACCAGTCAATGCATTTGGTTTGTTTTCTGCATCAATAGTAAAGACATTTTAAAGCATCAATTCATATAACTAGGTTTTGATGGAAAGGAGAAACTGTAAATTAATATTAAATGAAATATATGTGTACCTTCATTTAAGTTACTATTTATCCAAGAATAAAAAATCCATATTCTATATACTTTGAGGCATATTAGAATTTCCAATCATCAGTATAAACCATTCTAATAAAATTAGCATTTGAATGCTTAAAAATAATATCTGATTACTGCCTTAAACTATTTTAGATACCATTAATTTTATATGGTTTATAGTAATAGTATTATTAAACAACTCATGATATTTTAGTAATAATTCACACTGTGTATCATATTTGGAGAACTTTAAAAAAATTTTTTATATTTATGGTACATTAGACATTACAAATAATGATGTTTTGGCCTAAAAACAAACTAAACTATATATGCAGTAGTGGAATTTCCTTGCCAAGTATAGTCGTTATTTGTTTATACTCTCTTCAGTATCTTAAGGCATGACATATTGTGTTTGCTAGGGTTCTCTTGAGAAATGAAACCAGAACACTTATGATTTTATATATATATATATATATATATGGCATATACTTGAGTATAAGTCGAATTTTTTTCAGCACATTTTTAATGCAGTTTTTGTGGTAAAATTAGGTGCCTTGGCTGATATTTAGGTTGGCTTATACGCGAGTATATATAGTAGAAAAATGTATATAGTACGAAGGACTATAACAGCTAATTAGTCCACACAGCAGTACAGAGGGTTCAGTTCAATTCACTGCCATGGAACAGTGAATATAGTGGAAGTCCTTCAACTCATGTGGGCTGCCTAGTTCAAGATCAAGGAAGCAGACATCAGAGTCCTCCCTAAGGCAAGGCAAGCAGAGTCTGCCCATAGGCAACAAGCAGCAGAGTGGGTCACCAACAGTCAGTAGTTCAGGAGCTTTGCAAAGCAGGCTCAGCTGGGATATCAAACACAAGCAATGGAAGGTGGGTACAGAATCCACTAGCCTTAAGCTCAAGTGATATACACACCAGCAGAATGGCAAAGCAGGTTTCAAAGGAGCCTCAAGCTCTAGCAACACCATCCAGGGGCTGGCCTTGCCCAGAGGTAGTGTAGCTCACAGGTTGGGGCAGAGATCCAGTTACAGCAGCAGTGTGAACACTTGAGCACACTCTGCTCCAATCAACAGAGAGCAAGAGAAAGGGGGGTGGGCCTGCAGAGCCATTTATCTCCTTGCCCTGCAATTTAACATGATTAATCCCACATGTTCCTTTTGGCTAGGTTGGCACAATAAACCTATCGCCTATATCCACATGAGAAACTATGCAGCTAATGATAACTACTGATACAAGGGAATAAGGGAACATAGGGACTATAGTAGTGGGGGTAGATGATAGGGAGGGAAAAGGATTTCATGAGTAAATAATGAAGACAGGAGGGGCTAGGGATCACTAGAACAGACCGATTGCATAGCTCATTTTAAAGGCGATTGAACCATGGTGGTGGGTGGGGGGGCTTGCTCTAAAAATTATGTGGACATGATTGTACAATTCTTCTTGATATGACTGAATGATTGAACTACTGAATTATATGATATGTAACTTGCTTGCCAATAAAACTTTTGGGAAAAAATAAAAGTTCAAAAACATGAGACTTTGCAACATGTGGTGTGCTTTTTTGTTTGTTTTACTCATAGTAAACAGCGTGAAGTGAGGTTTTGTAATTTTGGAACGCAACTAATTCAGTATGTTTTCTTTTTACTTTTTAAGAGCAAGCATTATCTTTCTGATATCATATGTGGATTTATACTTTTGGATACCATATCAAAATAAAGCCATATTCTTTTTGATTATCTGTATAGGAAAATTGCAAGTGGGAGAAGTTTTCTGCCTCATCCATTCCCTAATAAGAGCTAATATCATCCAGGAGAGGAATTCAATGTAAGTTGGACAAGTTAATTACGAAACCAACACAGTTTGCTAGATATGGCAAGTTTAAAAGTGAAAGAAAATACTATTTAGCCTTGAAGAACACGCAACCCATAAAGTAATAGGTTTAAGTAACCCATAAAATAATAGCTTAATTATCAAGGATTAAGTTCAATCTGCATGACCGAAAATAGGCAATTACAGTAGAGTGACCTTCATATGCGGACATAGACACAGATTAGTGAGCCTCCATTCAGATTTCTATATAAGAATTATGTTAATTCAATTAAAAACTCATGATTTGACATCCAAATAAATATCAAATGGGAATCAATTATAATTTCATCACTTTAATCTAATGATATGTATGTGTGTTAATTCCTTACATTTATTGTGGAAGATTTATTAGAGTTATTGCTACTTCTGCTGGCTACTCAGTGAGTGTGCTTATTCCACTTTGAAGCCTGTGAAATGCCTCCAAAAGGCCACTGAAAATAAGGAAACGAGAGGTTAACTATGCAAAGCAGGCAGCGAAGTAGAAACACAGCTAATTTTGCCATGAATATATCGAGAATAGTTAGGATAGAGCTGAATTGCCATTCATTATACATACAGATCTATAATGGTTTATTGAGAGGGTCCTTTGGACAGCAATCAACTGAACAAATGGAAGTGTATTTTTAGTGGCAATTAAACACTAAAGGTAAAATGTTTCTCCTTAAAAAATTAGGCTTATTATTTGTTGAAAATTACCACCCACAATTAGGCACAGGTGGAAAAATGGAAGACCCTCAAGGATGTAGATTACCACAGTGCCTGCAACACTGGGCTCAAGCCTAGGATGGCAGTTTCTCTTTAGACGCTGCTACTGATACTTCATGGACTTCACCCCCACGCCCACCCCCCACCCCCGCCCTAGTGCTGTCAGAATAACCATCTAAATGCATGTTCCTGTAAGCAATCACTTTGCGTGTATCTTCCACTTGCCTTTGACAAAACTCGACATTACATTCTATCTACTTCAGTCCCAGTTCATCGGGTGAGAGTCTTAGCACTTTTTATGTGACAACACACCATGGCATCATCACCATCTCGTTCTTACCAGCTTTGAGGTCCTTGTTTCACCAGGCTAATAAAAGTGCCCCTTTCTTCTATCAAATGCTTCTGGGTCTCTTTCCAAATGTGTCCAATTTGACAGTGCAGTAAATAATAAATGGGCAGGCTTGAATTCTGTGACACCAATGTTCGTTTCTCAATGGTCAAAGAGTGTCGGTCGGTAACCTAAGTCCCTAGCATCCCAGGCCAGTCCCATTCCTGAAGCTGTCTCCTAGGAGAGTACTACACGGGATGGCAGTCAGGAGTCATTGGCTATTTGGAAATGTGACTCTGGAAGAGATCTTGGAAAAGCAGCTATTATCTGCTACATTTATCATTTTCTAGTCATTTAGCTGAAAAATGGAACCAAAAGAATTATATTTCTAGTCATATTGTTATTCTCTAAGAATTTCAGTAAATGTATGAGCATTTTTAAGTGAAAATGTATACTTCCAAGTATGTGTAATCATTTCTTTTGTGTGTTTATATTTTATTTCTTAAATGTAATATTTATTAGCAAATACATGTAGATGTTTCAAGAACAAAAATATTCAAAGATAATAATTGAGAAATATTTTATGCAGCTATTCACATACTATTTACTCCTTTTTTCAATTAATTTATCTTTTATGGTTGGCATATTTACTTAAGCAACCCTTAAAGAAAACAGAGTCTATGTGAATATGTTTACTACTAAAACATCACACTTTATTCTTTGCTTTGTATTGCTGTAGTTTTCATTAAACAGTGTCTCCAGATCATTTTACATACCATCTCCACATTTTGTTTAATACTTTCATAGTTTTGTGGGGGTTCAGGAAGTTGAGTGAAGGACAGTTTTCCTGGAAACAAACTCAGAGATAAGGCTTGGTGGTAGAGGGTTGATTTGGACGAACCTGAAGTTAAAAGACCAGATAAAAGAGGAAACCAATAAACAGTGCATGTTTTCTCAGCTGTCTACCTACTCAAAATGAATTTCATTTTTCCCTCTGAAAAATTTTGTGGCATCCGACTCAGAAATGTAACTCCAAATCATAGAAAGCTGGAAGACCCCTACATTTGGCATCCAGCTCCCCACCGACTGAGGACTTTTCCTGCGAGAAAGGAGCCATTCTGCTTTCTTAACTTCCACGGTATGCTTGTGCGTGCGCGGCTTCCTCTTCATTTGTCTAAGAGAAAGCTCTGAGGTGCGAAGCGGAAAACTGAGGCTTTTATTTGTTCTGGGAGGCCTGCATCTGAGATGGAGTGGCGTCCCCCACAGCGGAGCTGCAGGGAACCCAAAGCGCAGAAAGCGGAACCTCAGCAGCCTTGCTACACATACTGTCACATTGCATGGATAAAACAGAGCCAGTGGCTATCCGGTTGGTTGCTTTGTCTTTCCGGGTACAACTGTGATCCAGAGGGCTTTTAGTGGCCGACTTTTTGGAAGTAGATCACCAAGCCTTTCTCCCTCTGAGTGGACTTGAACCCCATGAACAGGGCAAACATGCTGTGTATGCCACCCAGGCACACCATCGTGTGGTTAGATAGTGGGTTATCTTTATCCTGTTCCTTCTTCATGCACACTTGGCTGTTTCTAATCTTGGTAATTAAGACTGTACAATAATGCAGGAGCTCATGCATACCTAAATCATTCTATATTCAAAACCTTTTGCAGAACAAATTACTGTAAATTGAATTCACGACACTGTGCTTTGTGTATTTTCTTTTCTCTTGGTTCCTTTCTCCATTTTATTAAGCAAACATGAAATAAAGGACAAAAATGTCCATTTTGCTGTTTATCTTAACAGAAATATTACTAGTTTAAATCATACACCATAGCAATATTATTTGTAGAAAATGGGCACAGTTAACTCCATTTATTTTCTCCACAAAAGCAAAGGTCCAGTGCTTCCTTTAAGACCGGTTACTAAACTTTCTCAAGAACATTCACAGCACATACATTATTTTTCTTCAGTTTTATAAAAAAAAAAAAAAAAGAAATGTCATTAAGATCAAATTAACTTTTCATTATTGAAATAACTCTCCTGATTGGGCTATAATATTTTTTAAGTATACTGTGGAATTCTCATGCATATATTTTATATGAAAATTCTGCACTGATACACATTTCTTTTTTGAAAATTGAATCAAATATTTGATTTGTTGCAATTTTATGTAAGTGCAGCACAAGGAAAATATTACAAAAATTTCCATCCCTGTAGTAGCTTATATTCTGCTCATAAAAGTTTGATAGAATTCCTCCACGAGATAAGGTATGTATGATGTCTCTCAGGCTACTCATTGGCAAATATTTGTATTTCTTCTGTAACAATTTGTTTGCTTGATCCTTTCAAGTATGCAAAATATTTTTCAGAAGAGAATAATTTATATATTTGACGATATAATATAAAGTTTTGGAAAAGAACTCACCAAGAATATTACTGAAATTATTTTTCCCTTATGATTTATTTTCTACTATTTTTCTTCATATTTTCTTGATTATTTGATCTGATTGTTTGCATGAGGATATGTAAAAAAACTGCTGCAAAATTATAAAATACTTTTATTTCTATAAATAAACAAAAAGATCGAATTGTGGAGTGATTGTTTCTAAACCTATACTTCATCGAGGCCTACACTAAGTACTAAAGCTAGTATTTCCATCTCACTAACCTTTCCCAGAGGATTCTACTTTATTCCACTTACACCAGGTTAAAATGGCTGTTTTGACATCCTCAAGGGACTCAAACCATGTTCCGTTTAAATGCTATTTGAACTTTGTGGAATAAACAAGTATGAAGGGGGGAGATCAGGGCTTGAATGTAGATAACATTAGTTTCCCAATAGAATACAGAATGGTGTACTAAGAAACAGGAAGCTCATGGGCCAGTGGATACAGTCTCATGGATCCAAAGTGGGTGGAAACATAACAGGGCACCGAAAGTTTTCAAGGTCAGCCCCAGAGTCCCAGCTAGCAGGAAGGCAAAGAGCTACCAGTAGCTCCATGGGAGCTGTTTAGTTACAGTTTCTGAAACCCACAGGGTGCCACTATGAGTCATCATTGATTCTATGACTGAGCATGAGTAATTTATTTCTCAAATCTGTAAATAATTTCTATAAAACCTATTTATTGAACTTACATTTAAAAAATACATCGAAATAACTATTCTCTAAGATAATGAAAGTATGCATCTGAAAAGATATACACCTCTGTTTTCACAAACATCAAATCAGGACTCCTTTTTGAAAATTGAATTAAATATTTGACATTATATTCTGTCTTTAAACATGTCTCTGTAGTATGTTTCTTACTCTACACAATATCTAATTGGTTAAGCTTTAAATCTACCAAAAGGAATTGTTACTATTGTACTATTGTACTATTGTTATTTTTCTCTGAGGGAACTTTTATTTACAAGATATAACTTGCTTTTCTAACTTTATATCATGAAAAGCTTTACTTCTCCACCACAAGCGAATTGTCAGAACCTCTCAATAGAAAACCCGTGTTTATTTGTATGCCTTTGGCAGATCATGAAGGATGTCAGCTCAAGCGATGGAGAAAGTAGTGCTCCTGAGAATTCAAAGAAAGTGCCTAGAGATACGGGCAGAACAACATGATATGAGAAAAGAAGAAAATTCAACAAATAAATTCATTCTGGACTCACTGCATACCAATAGCTGCAAACATCCATTGTGTAATATTGTAAGAGGCAAACCTGTTGAATCATGGTAAATGTGGACCAACATTAGAGTTACCGTGTATTTTCATTTTTGGAAGGGCATAGTTTTGCTTTTGGTTGATGTGAAACAAAAATCATTAGGACTCATGCACTCTTTCGTTTTAATCTTAGTTTTTCCATTAATTTGTCTCTGTACACATATACTCATATTTCTAGGCTATTTGTCCCTGGAAGGCAGAGATATTGATATGTGTCATGCAAGGTTATACAAAAAATGATAGATAGAATATGCTGCCGGGCTGTTTGTCATCCTGTGCTGCCTGACAAGTTGTTGTAATGCAGAAAGCTGTACTTCCAATTTTTAACTACCAGCAAGGTCGCCTCTGGTGGACAGGTTTCAGCGGAATTTCCACACTAGGAGATGTGTGAGTAGATCCTAGTGACCGACTTCTGAAGATCAGCCAATGAAAACCCGATGGATCACAACAGAACATCATTCAAATAACTTGCTTTGGGCATGTTACCAGGAAGAATCAATCTCTAGAGAAAGACATTACATGTGGTGAGGTAGAGGACTAACCTCAGGGTGATAGATTGGTTACAATAGTCACCAAATTGGACTGAAACATGCCAGAAATGATTAAGATGTCCCAGGGATGTGCAATATGGTGTTCTGTTTGTCACCAGGTCAGCATGGAGCAGAAACCAATTGAGCATGCCTCGCCTCATCACAATCTACTATGATGTATGCAATAAGTATGTAAGTATGTTTCAGACCTTTTACTCCCATGAACAGTTGCAGTCCTGGAAACCTACAGGGAGTCGCCAAGAGTCAGCACTGACTTGATGGCAATGAGTTTGGTTTAGTTTGGTTTGGGAGATCACACGCATTGTGATATGGCACCAAGACAGAATGCATGAAGAAAGCATTAAAATGACAGAGTGGAAAAATGCAAAGGCCAACGTAGGTATCAGAGGAGACCCTGAAACCTGCTCTTGACCAGGCAGCACCTGTGCAAATAAAATAAACGACGAAGTAAAAAATCTGAATAGAAAATTTCAAAGGGATGTTCCAGAAGACAAAGAAAAAAATGACGATGAAATGTGCATCCCAGCATTTCACGGCACCTGCCCTGGGACCCCAGGATGCACACAGTAGCTTGGGTCAATGTAGTTCATTTAGTGCATACCACCAAAGATCCTCCCCACCTAGGGTCCCCCAAAGCATTTTTCAGTCATTCTTCCCCCAGTTGAAGGTCGGTTCTCCCTGTCTTCCTACCAACAAACATGTATTCGTGTTCCCCCTGATGTGATTGCTGCCTTTCCTCTCTCCTGACTTGTTTTCCCCATCGATTTCCCTCATCCCTCTGAGAGGGTTGAATACCTGTCTGGGGGACCTAATCTTAGATTGCTTGGCAGCCACTCACTAGCCAACATTCCCCACGCCTCCCTTGACCATTTTATCTCTGTTGATGTGATTGAACTGTGGAATTGTATGGTATGTGGATGAAGTGCCAATACAATGGTATTTTAAAAAACATAAGCATAACAAGACTTTGTCTGATTTACTATGGACATGTTATCAGAAGTGACCGGATTATAGAGAGGGACATCGTGTAGATGTGGAAAAAGTGGAAGAACTTCAAGGATGTGGACTGACACTCTGGCTCCAACAATAGGTCCAAAAAAGCAACCATCATGAGGGTGATGCAGGACAGAGAGTGTTTGCTTCTGGGGTCCACTTAGTCACCATGAGCTGGAACGGATCAATAGCCCCTACTAACAATAACCAATCAAATGATTTTTTAAAAAAATTAATTGGTTTCCAATGTTTTTTTTTGAAGAAGTTCCTCCTTAGCTTTTACTTTGACATATTGTACTTCCTGCTTTCTCCCATTTGCTATCTCTGACCCTTCAGTTTACGAAATCACCTACCCCCAAAATTGCTTTTTTTCCTATACAAGATTGAATCAGATTGCAAAGGAAAAATAATTATCTGTTGGTGTCAGACTCCATGGGTCCCTACTTGTGAAGATGAAGAATCGAGAATGCCTTAGTTGATGACTTTCAAAGACAGCTAATATAAGAGGAGCAGCATCAGAAATTGTTACGCAGGAAATAAAGAAGTAACATTCAACTCTCTCTCTCTCATTTTTCTTGTCTGCTCAGTCTAGTGGCAACATTCACTAAATATTGAGACAAAATCCACAAGCAGCTTCCTCAGGAGTAATGATCTTCTGAGTGACAATACTTCTTAAAGTACAGCACAAAGATACATCTGGGACACGAAAAAAAATCTAAATGTTGCAATAAAAATGGCTAAGTTAATATATTTTAAAACAGAGACAAAGATGATACATTGTCAAATACATCTTTTTAAACACTTCACTGTTGACTTTGTAAAAGCATAAGCAGGTTTCTCTGAAAACACATTTTGTGTCAATGCCTAATATTCCAGTCCAGATAAACTATACTTATTATTCGTCCAGCACAAAATGCATTCAAAAGGAGATCGGGTGCAATATCTATAGTTAAATATAATTATTTAACTACATTTATAATTATAAATATAATAACTATAGTTAAATATAACTATACTTGTAATTATAAATGTAACTGTATTATAACTGTAAATACACATATAATATTTATAGTTAAATATCATATAAACAAAGATAATACCAGCTGCTTTATTTTGCTTTCATCTCTTAATTAATTTAAAACTTCACTCTAGCTGCAGTGTGAAGAAAGTATGTATGTTTGGGGGGTGGTTTGAGCATTTTAAGTGATAATTGCAGTAGGTCAAGACAGAAATGTCAGAAATATGTGGAATAAAAGTAGAAGTGTCATAAACGAGAACCAAAACACATTGAAATAAAATTAAAAGGGAAAAATATGCATATTGATAGCAAACTACACATAAGATTAAGAAAGAGCGAAACCTAACTCCATGGATATGGCTCCATGGATCCATGTGAGACAGGTTGGAAGCTGGTGGGGGGTGGGGAGCACTGGTGGCTGTAAGTAATAATCAGATGAGAACTGCCTTCTTCCTTGCTCAACAGTTTTCTGATGGCACAAGCTGCTTCATTCTGAAAGTCTCAATTATACCACTTTGTTTCAGATATCATCTGATCACTTGCTTATCTTAAAAATGGTCTGTTATTCAAGAAGTATCCCAAGGAAACTCTTGCCTTGTTGAGTTCATTAGCATACATGCAGAAGAATTCTCTTCTTTTACATTTTATTTTCTTTGGTTTCCTCTTTGGTTTTACACGAAGTATTCATTGGCATGCTGGTGGAGAAAATGAAATCTTCAATTGTATTTAGAAGACAAAATATAGAATGGTAATAACAAAGAATCTGTGGGAGGGAGTATTCATATGTTCCAGGTTTTTAAAATGTGTACTGTTGGTGTTAGTGGTATATACTAATAGTAAATTTGATACTAGCATAACAATTTTAAATGAATTCCCATCTGTCAGTCTGTTGCATTGTCGTGGGTTTCATGGCGCAGTGAGGCTGACAGCTATGCTACCGGTATCTTCAGTATCACCAGGATCATACGTGGTCGACAGGCGTCTATGTAATTGGGGCACTTAGGAGAAAGGCCTGCCGATGAACTGCTGAAAATCTGCCCATTACATCCATATGGAACACAGCGGAGTGATGCATGGTTTGTTTGTGAGCAAAAAGTCATCTGGAAGCGGTGGTCCCCAAAGGAGGACATCGTTTGAGTTCAAATAAATGGCCAGTGAGGTGCAGGCAGACTCTGGTGAGATGCATTGGCACAGAGTCTGCAAGGATTGAGTGACACACACCTGTGATGGTCACAGTGACCCAGGACTAGGCTTTGTTTAGTGCAGGTGTACACAGGTCACCAGGAGCTGGAGTAGATTCCACATCAGCTTTCTTTTTATTTTCTTATCATCCATGTCTCTCTCTTTCTGTCTATCTATCATTTATTTATATCTGTCTGCATCTGTATTGATATAACTCTTCTTCCAGCGTAAGATTTTAGTTGATTTTGAAATCTTAGCTGAATATTTTCACAAAATGTTAGTGGTATCCTATATTCGTTTTTCAGCCCTAATTTCTTGTAGCAGATATGTGAGAACTGCATTCAACTTTACTACTGTTTGATGACTGAAGCAGAATTTCTACCAGCTACACTTGATATTAATGTTTTAGTACTTATTCCTTTGAAAGCCCTATCATATGGGAGCTCAAATATCTGAAGTACAGCACTTTAAAATCCTGTTTTCCTCTGATCTCTATTTGCACTAACAGTCTCAGTCAGGTATCACTGGTTTCTGATTCTCTTTCTTTGCTGTATTTGCTATTTCCAAATTCTGATCTCAATCATTTTAACTCAAAGCAACCAATTTTTGTCTAACTTATTTTTTCAAGTTGGTTATCAGAGAATGAATGAATA
Source organism: Echinops telfairi (assembly GCF_000313985.2). Taxonomy (NCBI): domain Eukaryota; kingdom Metazoa; phylum Chordata; class Mammalia; order Afrosoricida; family Tenrecidae; genus Echinops; species Echinops telfairi. Next base: position 32,730,694 of record NW_022103928.1, on the reverse strand, counting down.
TTATTAGTAACTGGATTGTACAGAAACTTTGAATGATATTTAAGTTCTGTTCACATCTACAACGTACATTATGTTTGTACCTCTAAAATTAAAAGTAAATCTTACATCAGTGCTTCATTATTTTTAGCTAGATAACCTATAGATCTTTGACATTCACTCCACATACACTTGCGTTATGTTTATGCACTTATGTGTCAAGTCTGAAACTACACTGATGTAGTTTAACTCTTCTTTCAAGCCAACCAGTTGTTCTGACACAATTTCCTACACACATACTGGCACAAGGCAAATCAGAATCAGAGAGAGCATGTATAATACCAAGCAAAGCTGCCAGTCATCTGAGAGATTAGCTGCATGGTTTTCCTGTATTTTCCTTAATTTACACAGATGAGGTGATAAAGGGTGGGAGGGAAGGGAGGGGGCGGGGAGAGGACCTGATACCAACGGCTCAAGTAGAAAGAAAAGTTTTGGAAATGATGATGGAAACATATGTACTGATGTGCTCAATACAATTGATGTGTGGATTGTTATAAGAACTGAAAGAACCCCCAATAAAATGATTTACTAAAAACAAAAACAACAACACCACAAACCTTACTTTCAAAGGTATTGGACAGAGGACACCTGGTGAGATACTGGGTTGCCCTGGTTATACTCTGGCTGGGCTGCTCTGCAAAAGACGAGGCCGTGTGCGCCCATAAAGATGCACCACTTCAGAAACCCACGGAGACGGTCCTACTCTGTTCTATAAGGTCGCTGTGAATCCGAATGAATTTGATGGAAGGTTGTTTGTTTGTTGGGGGGAGGGGTGGATTTAGAATAGCGTCACTGAAGAGAAACCCCGCCATGACATACAAGGATCTTATGTCACCCTGGAATGGAAGCCAGTCTCCTGTGGGGCAGGGAAAGAAGGCATCTCCAGCTTTATCACCTGGGAGGTCTTCATCGGTGGAGACATGGCCTAATTTTCTCCCAAGAGATTGATGTTCTCTAGTTCATATATTTCTTCTCGCCTGAAGAACATTTCACCATGCAGAAACACAGGAACTCTGGGAATTCTCTCCTAAGACAATGGCTCCCACTCATGGCCTCTTTGAAAATCATTTGAAATGTACAAACACACTGTCAGGAGTCCCCTCATTCTACCGATCAATATTTCATAACCAGGTTTCCATAGCACTGTGGTTCATCACGGAAACCACGGCACGGTCCTAACTGTAGGTAAAAAATAAAGCTTCTCTGTGTCACAACCATTCCTGTATGTTGATATCAATGCCAATTAAACGTAAAGTTTAATAGAGTTAGTAATATGTAGCATGCTAAAATATTCCTTTATTTCTATGCATGAAGTAATAAAAAAGACAAGTCATAGCTCTAACTAGAGAGTTGCACTATGATAATGGGCAACTAAATTATTAGTAACAAATGCTAAGGATATCATTCAGGCAACATAAGTGTTATAGTAGTAATTGCAGTTATTTCTGACTTGCTTTGACTCTCGTAATGTGAATCTGTCCATGAATCTACTCTAAGTTTGAATTCAGAAGTGCCCTTCGAGGGGGAAGGGTTGGGAGTTTAAGGATGATCTTGTAGCAGTCTTATAGTATTTACAAAAACACAATGCCACTTCCCATTTCCCAGATTACTGTGCCAGAATAACAAATATTGCTTTGAAAATATACCACATCGGAGTAGAGATGACTAGTCTTCTCTTTAGACTAACTTATGTATACCTAAGGAAAGAATGTTTAAAGTTTTGTTTATTGTTTAATTCATTGCCAAATATGAAGCGATGATTCTCATTTTAGGGAAATACAGATGAAAACAAACAAGGAAAAGTATTAACAAACAGATAGGTATTGAGATGACAATGATACCAGAGGTTTCTAAAAAGTCAACCAAAGTTTTCATAGAATCTGTACTTCTACATTGAGCTTATTTATAAATAGATAATATGAGTCTAGTTTACTTTTATACTGTCAAATGGAGCTAATATATAACAAAAATTAAATATATACATAAAAATATATATATTTGAAATATATACATATTCAACATTACCAGCTGATATTGAGTTGATTCTGAGTCAGTGCAACCCTATGTAGGGTTTGCTAAGCTGTAGATATTTACGGGAACATTTGTAGCCTCAACTTTCTCAAGCAGAGCTGCAGGTGAGTTTGAACCAGAGACCTTGTTGACAGTCCAATGCTTACTCAACTGCGCCACCAGGGTTCATATACGTTCTGTAAATGGTGGGACCTCAGGAGCCCTGGTAGCATTGCCGGTTAAGCACTGAACAGCTAAACACAAAGTCAGGGTTTCGAAACTGCTGGCTGTTCTGTGGAAGAAAGATGAGTCTTTCTGTTCCAGTAGAGATTTACAGCCTCAGGAAACCCTGAGGGTTTAGGGTCTCTATGAGCCAGAATTGAACCAATGACAGTGGCTTTCTGAGACAGTAGAAGACAATAGAACATTTATGCCAACATTACCTATAAGTTATGCCTTACTTTTGTAATGGAAACAGGACAAGTGATGTTTTAAATTTTGCTAAGAAAATGTAATACAAGTACTAAATTGTTATCCATAGTAACACTTTCTTAAGAGGCTCATATACACATTAAATGAATGCCTTTACGAGATATAATTAGGTCAAGTGTAATGATCATTAAATAGTTTTGAAAAGGCTACTGTTTCAGTAAATTAAAACAACAACAACTACAGCAAATAAACTTACAAGCCACGAAAATGTAACAAGAATACCCTAGGACACTTCCAAATGGGAACTGTTTCCTCTCACAAGCTTTTGCCAAAGACCAGTGAGGCTCCACTCAAAGTACAAACTGCATGAAATCTCCAGGAACAGAATGCAAGGAATCAAGTTTAACGTCTGTTTTAGTCTCGCTCCCTCTCCTCTCTCTCTTTCCTCAATCTTCCTCATCCATCCTTACTCTGAATATCTTTAGTAACAGTAGCCACTTCTGCTTTAGTAGTATTCAATGTCATTAAGCATTTTCCCCGTTAGTCCATCGATCAATGTTGCATCTCTAGGCAGCTTTTTAGTATCCATAGATGTGCTTGTGCACCTCATGCGATAGACACTAAACGTTAAGAGGGCATGACCATTGATGTTTATGCTACTAGATTTTATGATCTTAGCACAGTGCCCGGCAGATATTGGAGTTCAGGGTATGTTTGTCAAATGAATAAACATGAATATAAAATCAAAACCTACTTTCAAATACCTACTGAACTCTTCTCTGATTTACTCCAGTCACTGAATCCAGTCAAAATATAACAGTGAAGTCACGGGCATTAAATATTTCATCAATCAGTTGCATGCCCGTAATTACTCTTGAGGAAGTACAATATGCCGACTTTTTCCTTCTTAAGTGTTCAGGTCAGTTCTAGTGATGTAACAAATTCATCTGCATTTACATATATAATCTGGATAGCAGTAGCGCTGAGATAGCTATCCTTTGGGGGGAAAAATTCTATTACTTTTGCTTACAGAACAAAGTGGTCTTCTATTGAACAATCCATACACATTTCGTACCTACAGGCAAATCGCAAGCCTGTGAAGTTGTTGGTAATTGTCCTTATGTCCATTCCAATTCGTAGCCCTACCTCTGGTTCTGGGGCATCCACGTAATGGTTCTTATGCTTGAGCCCATTGTTGTCCTGCAGTCCCTGTGTCAATCCGTCTGATCAAGGGGCTTGCTCTTTTTGCTGCCCCTCTACTTTATCAAGCTGAGGTCCTTCTCCAGAGACTGCTCTCTCCAACAAGTCTCCTCATCATTGCTTCTCAAGAGCACGTCTGGCCTCTCAAGAGAACTCCTCCTGAGACAGATGGGTTTGTTCTTTTGGCAATCCACGATGCTTTCTATGTGCTTCACCAGCATCATAATTCAAACACATCCACTCGTCTTCAGTTATCCTTATTGAATGTTCAACTTTCACAAGCATCTGAAGCAACTGAAAATACCTTGGCTGGGGTCAGGCACAACTTAGTCCTCAAATAAACATACTTGCTTTTGATACCTTGACTGTTGCTTCCATCAGCATTGATTGTGGATCTAAGTAAGACAGAATCCTCAACAACTTCAAATTTTTCTCGTGATGCTTCCTATTGGTCCCAGTGTGAGAATTTTCATCTTCTTTGCATAAGACACACTGAAGGCTGTAATCCTTGATCTTCATCAGCAAGTGCTTCGAGTTCTCTTCACTTTCAGAGGGCAAAGTTGTGTCATCTGCATATCCCAGGTTGTTAATAAGCCTTCCTCCAATCCTGATGCTGAATTCTTCTTCATATAATCCAGCTTCTTTGATGATTTACTCAGCATACAGATTAAAATGAGTATGGGGAGAAGATACAACCCTGGCACACACTAATCTTGATTTTAAACAATACATAGTCACTTAATTTTAAACAGTGCCATGTTCTGTTCGCAGCATGACTGCCTCTTGATCCATAAACAGGTTGAACAGTGAGCTATGCATGTCCTAAAGGCTTGACCCTTGTAGGTTTGGCTCCATCCACATCCTTATGATAAACTCTACATTGAGAAGGCAGCTCTTCCACTGCCATATTTTGAGTGCCTCTTGACCTGAGGGGCTCAATTTCTGACATGATCTGTGACAATAATCTGCTAAAATCTGTAAGTTTTCTGGTATCTGACAATGTTTTGACTCTCAATAGGGTTTTTCATGGCTGCTTCCTTTAAAGTGGACACGCCTCTTCCTTCTTCATAGTCTGTTCATCGTCTGGAAGCTCTGTGGAAATGGGTTCACGCTGAGGGACCCTGCTGGTGTTTGAAGTGTCAGTGACTCGGCTTCCAGCATCACTACAACACACAAACCACAAACTGACCAACAAGTAGCTGGGTTTGTCAAGTCGGACCAGTATTTATAAACAGGAGATAGCGTGTTAAATGGTTCTTATTTGACATAAACACGAATGTAGGCAAATATCTCCTGCCAAGTGACCGCATTCTGTGCTTAGTAACAAAGAGCTTGTTAATATTTGAAAGTAATAGTACCTCTCGCACCCCAATGAGGATTTGTTGTTGTTAATGATTTAAATAAAAATGTCCTGAGCTTTCAACATCCTCTCTTGCAGATATAATTCGAGTACTAAACTAATATAGCTTGACCCAAAGTGAAAAGGGGCAATATGGCATTTTGCTGAAGTCAATAGTTTTCAATTAGCTATATCTGAAGATGAATATTATAATGCATATTCAAATGTGAGGAAAATAGCAATAGCGACTCACTTCAGTGGGGGGAAAAAAAGACTCCCCCTCATGGGAGGCAGCCATCCCTTTCTTCCCAGGCCCCTTTCTGTCAGTCAATTAATGGATCATGTGCATTATCCATAGAGAAGTCTGGAAAATGATACTAATCTGTCAGTCTGCATGTACAGATCCTAAGTGATGCATCCTACATCGCATGTACATAGAAGATGTGGCTGCTCTAATAGTCACATGTATACCACAATTCTATAGTTGATATTTGAAATGAATATAATTGTGTAACCCATGGACTGAAATAAAATGGCTTAATATCAGCCTTTGTTTAAGACAGTGCATTCTGATTTCTTACTGTTAGTCCTCACCATACAAACTATCATGTAGTTCACTTTTCACACAAATGTATCTCAGTGGAGCTTCTCTGAATTGTTTTAATAGACCTTCTATTGTTGGTAGTGTCCTCATTGATAACGTGGTTTGGCCATGGTTAAGTTTTTTTGTTTTTTGTTTTAAGTTGTGAGATTAGTGAATGTGATAAAGGTGTGAGTGGTGATTTGGTATTCATTTCAAGTCTTTGTCTGATTAAGAAAGTTGCCACAGAAAGAATATACTATATGCAATATTGGCACCAGGTCTCCCCCTTTCCCACACCCATGCTATTCTGTGTGGCATTGCAGTTTCTCTCATTAAAGGAATGGAATATCTTTTCCATCTTATGATTTTGACTTCAAACACGAGAATGCAATTCCTGCCATAATCCCAACACCAAACTCAAGAAGTCTCATAGGTTTCAATGATACTTGAGTCATTGTCAGTAAAAGAACAATCGCAGGCTAGCCCACAATGCTAGTGAAAGAAAGAGAAGCAAGTGGAGCTAAAATGCCCTGGCTAAACCATCCATCCATGTCATTCAGTTGAGCCACTTAACGAAGCCAACCAAGATTCGTCCATTTACAGATGTCTTGGTCACACATTAATTTCTAAACACAAGGCCAGCAGTTCATAACCACCAATTTCTCTTTAGGAGAAAGATGAGACTTTTTAATCCTGTAAAGAGTTATGGTCTCAGAAACACATAAAGGGTGTTTCACCCTGTCCTACTGAGTCACTATGAGTTGGCATCAACTTGATAGCATTGAGCTTAGATAAATAAATACTATATGATATTCAGGTTTTGTAACTGTTAAATAGCCAACACATACATGTGCAAAGAACAACATGACTTTTTAGATGAGGTAAATTCAATTTTTAAATATCTCATAAGTAACTATCACATTATTTACCAGCGCAACATGTTCCATACAATTTTATACCATTTAAAAGTTGTATGAGCCCCTAATAAAATGATTTAAAAAATAGCCTAGGCAGAAAGAGGAACAAGAAAGAAAGAATAAATGTTTCTCATGAAGAAAGAAAGTTTGGCACAAAATGATCAGCTTTTTTTCTTAATTTAATATTGCGCTGTGCAATTCCAATGCCTGCTTAAGCTGAACCAAAGGACGCTTCATGTGAGCTAAAGACACGTGTTTATGAAAAGGGAGTTTCATTGATTAAATTACAATCAATTCAGACAGGAAAAACACTTCCTTTTATCTGCAACTAGTCATCATTATCATTAAACTTAATGAATGTCCCCTCCATTTGAAAATTACCAAATTTTTGTTTCTTGAGGGGAAAATGAAAGGGTTATTGCTGACAAAAAACAAAAACAGAACCCTGTGCTAAGGACTAGATAGGGGAGACTAGAACACCCTCATATGGTTTCTAAGACTGTAATCTTTACAGAAGTAGATCACCTGGTCTTTTTCCAACCCAGCAACTAGAAGTTTCCAACTACCATAGACCTTTTCAGGAAAAAGTAGAGCTCTCATACATAAGATCCTTGTGTTAACTAGAAGTTTATTGGTTCAAACCCAATCCAAGGCCTCGTGGGAGGAAGATCTAGTGATCTGCTTCCATAAAGAATACACCCAATAATTCGGGGCAGTTCTCAAATGTCAAACGGGGTCCCTATGAGTTGAAATCCGCTCAAGAGCTTCCAATAAATAGCCCACAGACACTCGTTTTCTACAAGGCAGCCGTTGTGAAGATCGGGACTCTGTGGATGAGTGCCTTCGCTGAGGGCCATGGTCATGGCTAATCTCTGCACATCCAGTGCTGGTATATTTCTTCTGAGGCCCCAGGAATGCTTGCTGAAATAAGGAACGAACGAATCCCATCAGCCGTAATCACTGCACTTATCTACACAAAAAATACGGAGGGAAAAGGGAATTTCCATCTATTAAGGAAATAGTCCTTCATATTTACTACTCTGTGAGAACAGTCCCTGGCATTGAAACGGCTCCCTGCTTCTGCCTGCGTACATCACTGTGGAAATGCCACTTCTCTAGTGAAGTGATTATGAGAGAACCGCTGTGAAATTCTCTGGAGAAACTCCTAGCTGCGCCCTGAAGAAAGCCATCCTTCTCTGACTCTCGCCCTTCTAGCGCTGTTTGGCTAGTGTGCTTACAGTTGCCCTGCTCTATAAGAAGGACGTAGATGAGTTCATTGTTTCCAAGCGCTGATCCAGCGGATAGGATGGCAGAGGTCATTTCTGAGAAGCACGTAGTTAGAGAACTGAATGGGGGCACGCGGCTGCTCCTCCAGCTTGCAGGTCCCTCCCCTTATTAAAAAATGGTGGATGCCACCTTGAATGGAGTTCTGCCTGGGATATAGCTTCCTCCTAAATAAGTTTCCAACTACCCAGGAATTCAGGAAATGCAACAGAAAACCCTATGCTGAGAAAGTCTTCTGGTAATGTCTGTATTTTGGAAAAGAAAACCAAGAAAAAATTTACTCCTGTCCTCTATAACTGCACTGCCAGAGTAATCTGCAGCATATGAATTCGTTGTTTTTTTTTAGATTATTTTATTGGGGGCTCATACAATTCTTATCACAGTCCATACATACATCCATTGTGTCAAGCACATATGTACATTTGTTGCCCTCATCATTCTCAAAACATTTGCCCTCTACTTTATCCCTTAATATCAGTTGCTCATTTCCCCCTCCCTTCCCACTATCCCCTCCCTCATGAACCCTTCATAGTTCATAAATTATTATAGTTTTGTCATAAGTTACACTGTCTGACGTCTCCCTCTGCCCTCTTCTCTGCTTTCCATCCCCCAGGGAGGAGGCTATACTTAGATTCTTGTAATTGGTTTCCCCCCTTCTATCCCACATTCCCTTCACCCTCTAGGCATCGCCTCTCTCACCACTGGTCCTGAAGGAGTCTCCTATCCTGGATTCCCTATGTTTCCAGTCGCTATCTGTACAATGCACATCCTCTGGTCTAGCCAGCTTTGCAAGGCAGAATTGGGATCATGATAGTGGGGGAGAGGAAGCATTTAAGAACTAGAGGAAAGTTATGTTTCATCGTTGCTACCCTGAACCCTGATTGGCTCATCTCCTCTCCACAAACCCTCAGCAGGGGGGTGTTCAGTTGCCTACCTATGGACTCTGAGTCTCCACTCAGCACTCACCCACCTTTACAATGACATGATTTCTTGTTCCTTGATGCCTGACCCCGATCCTTTAGACAGCTCGTGGTCACACATACTGGTGTGCTTCTTCCATGTGGGCTTTGTTGCTTCTGAGCTAGTTGGCCGCTTGTTTATCTTCAAGCCTTTAAGACCCCAGATGCTATATCTTTTGATAGCCGGGCACCATCAGCTTTCTTCACCACCTTTGCTTATGCACACATTTGTCTTCAGTGATCGTATCAGGATGGTGGGCACCCACTGATCTGATTTTGCAGCTTGTTGGCAAGGAGCGTATGAATTCTTATCTGATTCTTGCAGCATCGCAGAACTTAGTGCATTCTTATTATCATTTTCATATGTTCACCTTTTCTTAAGTTTGTCTACAAGCATCTTGTGGGAAGAGCTTTAGATATCAAATTTTCCCACTTGCTCTGAGTACCCATTCAACATTTGTTAATTACTCCCAAATTACAAAATTAATTACATTCCCTTGTCCTCTTTTAACTTTGTCTATTTGTCCATTAAATGATCTTTTATAGAAGTTCATGCTTCAGAATATGCTCACAGTAGTTAAGAGGTAAATTATTTGATGAAGAAAATAAGGCAACACTACTTTTTTAAATAGCTAATTCATTTTATATTATGCTATTTTAAAGGCCCAACTTTAAAACAGAAACAGAAATAGGGAGCATTACTTCGCATTTTAGGAATAAGAAGACCAGATTTGAAAAAAACATTACAGGTGTTTTCTTGACTCTCGGGAAAAGAAGTGCAATGACTATGATAGGTGTTAATTTTCTTCTTGTGGTTGAACTAGTTCGACTTCCAAGCAGTCCTGCAGGCTGCTATTTTTTGCTTGGGAGAGCCTGGACTCACACTTCATATTTCTGAGGGGCAGACACATGATGGTGGCAGAGCATAGTCTACAAGCAGCCACCTGATGAGATCAGAGGCTCTAAGCATGTTTTCAAGTTCAACTTTAAAAACCTCTCGCAGTTGGAACATTGCCCCCCTGCCTGGAACAGTCTGGCCAACACCACTGGCTAGAGGCAGCCCTCTTGACTCAAGTGAATGGAGCTTTTTAATTACTGAGGTAACCCAGGTCTCTAGCTTAATGACCAAGACAAAGCACTCGTTTTAGAACCACATGTCGGCTCACTCAGTGGTAATCACTGAGTTTCCAGGAAAAAGACAAGCTTCTCTGAAAAGATAATTCAGCAAAGTGGTTATTGCCTTCTGCCACATAAAACATTATGATTTCCACCCATAGATGAATGGCTGTGATGATTCTTTCCTAAATCTTTCAGGTTAAGATAACATCCCCCAGGACAGTACATGAGGTAGAATTCTTCTTTCTGTTCAGCTTACTTCAGAAAAATGTGGGTTTTGAAATTGTTTTCAATTGACATCCCCCAAATAGAGAAAAGGAAA
>NW_022103928.1:32686545-32718899 GCF_000313985.2 Echinops telfairi | reverse complement strand
AAAAAGCTAGTGAAAACAGAGCTGCTCTGAAGAAAACAAGAAAAAGAGAGGGTTTAGGAATGTCTCAAATGCCCACATTTTTCAGGTGTACATGGGACTCTTGAGGAAGCACAATCCATTGGGTACACCAAAACCTAGCCAGCTTCGTCATTTCTGAGGGCGATACCAGTTGAGTGCCCGATGGGTTGCCATGAGTTTTTTTTTAGTACAGACACATTTTAGTGCCTCTATCCTAGAGTATTTTTTTGGCTCTTTTGCATATGTAGGACTAAAAACTGTGTAGTAAGCCAACATGCAAACACAAGTTAATACATTACATAAATAAATACACTAAAATCCAGAGAGATTAAATTATAAATCAAAAGTCACCAAACTGTTTACCTCTGGTATGTCAAGCCACTTAATCCCAGAAAATCTCACTGATGATGTACCCGCTTAATCTTTGCATATTAATATTATTACACGTGTCTGTCTTTCCAGTTCAATTAAATGTTGTTTCAGTGTCTGTGAAGTCAGACCCTTACTCATGAAAAACCAATGTACAACTGAACAAAATACCACCTGTGCTGTCCCCATGATTGGTTGTGAATCAGACTGTCGTGATACAGAGAGTTTTCACTGGCTGATTTTCAGAGGTAGATTGCTAAGCCTCTCTTTCTAGTCCATCTTATTCTGGAAGCTCCAATGCTATCTATTCAACTTCATAACAACATAACACTCCACTGACAAGCAGGTAGTGGCTACACATGAAGCACATTGCCTGCAAATTAAACTCCAATCTCCTGCATGGAAGGCAAGACTTTTAGCAGTAAGTCATCAATGCCTTATCTGATTAAGTTAATATTCTAAACTTATTTGTAAGACAATGCTCTGAATCTGCATGGTGCTCATACTTTGTAGCCAATTTCTACATAGCCAACAAGACATTATAAAAAAGGCACCAGTACCTAATATGAATTGTGCCAGAATCAATCCACATTTGAACACTCATTAGCACACGAAATATAGATTTTTGTCACCTAAAACATAGCCAGAAAAAAATCCATAATGAGAGACCATTGCTCAAAATATGTCTGGGCAGAGATGACAACTCTTCCTTGCACTTCCCCATTTGTGCAATGAGTGAAGGGTTTAAATAGGAATCACCTTTTGACTGACCTCCTCCCGGACCCATGGGTCTACTTAGGTGAACTCCATGCTAGGCTTTATGTGTGCTACCTGCACCATAGCTGTGGAGACCTGCTAGTTTCTAATCCCATATTAAATGACTTATTTCATCTTTCTAACCGTACTAACAAGCAATCACCTGCATCATATCCCATGAATTCCTGGGGAGGGTGGATGGTGTGGTTAGCCCAGAATTGTATCAGTTTAAACTTGGTGACAAAGAAACTTCAGGTCTATCTATCTATCTATCTATCTATCTATCTATCTATCTATCTATCATCATCTATCTATCTATCATCTATCCATCCATCCATCTATCTATCATCTATATATCATCTCTCTCTCTCTCTCTCTCTCTCTCTGCTTTTGAGCCTAAAAATGCCAGGAGTGGAACAGAGAAAACCTTGGTTGCCTGTTTCATCCAAATAATTCACTCCTCACGGTCATAGAAAGCATTAAAATATTCTTTAGGATGTGAAGCTGCCCTAGATGTCCCTGGATTATACCATGAAAAAGGGATGAAACCAGCTTAATCCTGAGTCAACAGCATATACTCCCCTCTCTTCCAAGTGAATGTGCATTTTTTCGGATGCTCGTGTTTGATAAGGCTTGGGGCAGGTGGAGCACACTCACCAGATCAAGTGCCAGTGATCATTCTCCAAATAACCATGTATGACAGGAATTTGTGGCGACTCCTGCCTTTCTCAAGTATTTGCCTGGCCTTTGTAGGGACCAGACAAGGTAGGTAGCTGATGATATAGTGACGAACATAAACTCTGAATCTTTTGGAATAAATGTAAACGTGTCTTAGAAGAAGTACAGCCAGAATGTCCCATAGAGACAAGGCTGGAGCGACTTGGTGTCACGTACTTTAGCTGTCTTAGCAGGAGAGGTCAGTCCCTGCAGAAAGACAACACGTTTGGTAAAGTCGAGGGTCAGGAAACAGAGGAAGGCTGTCAACAAGGTGGAGTGACCTAAGAACAACTGTGATGAGTATGCAAGACTGGGTGGTGTTTTGTGCTATTGTACATTATGGTGCTCAACAGCAACAAGTATGTGTTTATTTGTATGTATGTGTTCATGCTCTTGACATGGGCAGTGCAAATAGAAGACCTCCATTTTGCCAGGTGCAACATCTTACCTCTGACTCTAGGCCACAGGTTGTAATAACGCATTCCAATTGCCAGGCTTGTTAAGAAGACTTTCAAATTTGGGGACCAGTGAAATTATCATTTTTATTGACTCAGTAGACAGCCTGTGACCTGGATGTGAGCCAGGTCTTCAGTTTTTATTTGTTTTCCATATGGACTAACTCTATTAATTTTATATTATGTCATCCTATTTATATCACAGAACCTAGCTCTTAATAGCAGGGCCTAGAGAGAAAAAAAAACCAAACAAACCAAAACTGAAACGTGTACTCCTGTTGCTACAGTGTATTCTTCATGACTTTGGTAAATGGAGTATCCGCTGGATCCCCTCTCAAAGGATGGTGGGAGTTTCAGCTTTTAGAGGGTGCTAGACTGACTAATGGCCAGCCCCAAATATCCAGCAAATATTCCCCTAATCCAGTAATCATCTCACATAATGACTCATATTTTATATGATAACAGGGTCTTTACAGGTGCGAGTAAGTATCTTGAGCATGGAAGATTCTCCCTGGTTTTCCAGATGGACTCTAAATGTAATCAGAGATGTCCTTATGAAAAGAAGATAGAAGATCACATGAAGAATTCAGCTGAGCGATATGATAACGCTATGCTGAGGGCTTTGAAGCTAGACGAAGGGGTTGTCACTCAGAGAATGCAACACATTGATCTCTAGAAGCAGGCAAGGAACTAGCTTTTCCCCTAGAGATTACAGAGAGAGGAGCAAGCTACCAGCAGCTTGATTTGGGGCCACTGAAACAGATTTCATACTTCTGGATTCCACACTGTACGGTTTGGGTTGTCTTAAGCCACCACGATTTCGGCAACATGTTGGAATGTTGCTGAAAATGCAGCCCTAAAAATCCAATGCAAACATATGCACTGGAGCACACACATTTCTCTGGACCTACATTTTGCTGTCAGCCACAGCAATTCTGCCTTTCCCACTTCGTTGACTATAGGAAGCTCTCACTTTTCTACTGTTCTAAGATCTTTAATTTAAAATCTCAGATACCGCAAAGGACAATTCTTTCCTGTCACAGAAGATCACTCTGGATTAGAAGCAACTCAATGGCAATCAGGAGATTTTTGACTGCAATGTCTTAACATGAAATCCTTGTTTAGGTTTTGAATCCTGTATCCTAGAACAATATCCCCTATTTTATGGAATTATTGAACTCTCCCTTATCCAACGTGGTATTATTCATTATTTGAATCAGTGCACTCATAGTACAGAACATTACCTATTCTTCTACCGCACCTGGTACATCTGGCCTATTTTCGGCAACTTTTTGGAGTAGTATACCCTTGCTTCCTAAGGAGACATCGTTTCCGGTCAAGGGGTACTGTGTTTTCATTGAGATTGCTGTCCTGGTTGTAGGAGGCACGTTGGGGATCGATCCTGAGGGGTATATGCATCATTGGGGAGAGGAAAGGCCTTTGCTTTGTCTTTAAGCAATAAGAGAACACAGCGTCCCTAAGAGATTAGAAGATTTTGAGTCAGAAGTTGGGATTCAGGGGTAGAATCCTCTCCTTTCATCCAGAAGGCCTTAGTTCAATTCCTGACCCATACATTTCATGTCTGTCAGTAAAAGCTTGCATGTTGCCATCACGCTTGATGGGATTCCATGGAGCTGCCAAGCTAAAATTGACCAGGAAGAAAGGCCTGGTAATCGACAGTCAGGAAAGCGACCACTGAGAGCCCTGTGGATCCCAATACAGTGTTGGATGTAGTTGCCATGCGTTGGGGTTAGACTCCATGGCGAGCACAACATATAAAATCTAAGAATTTAAATGCCCGTTTTCAGTCTCAGGTCCCTAAATCCCCTGCAACAGCATTGACCCACATGGGACAAGATGACAACCCTTTACCAAACCCGAGACTCAAGATATTTGTTGTCATTGTTCTTGTTGCTTTCTGTTGTTTTGTTCTGTTTGTTCAGCAACTCGTACTCCCTGTATCACACACTGATAAAAAATGTCTAGCATGTGGTAGATGCAGAAATAGTTTGCTTAATATACATATAAATAAATGAACATAGGAGAATACGTGGGCCACTCTTGATATAAAGGGACCTTTAATTACATATTAGGTCTTCCTTAGAAATGTGCAAGGCTTACAGTCAGCCTCCGTTCACCTACTTTGATCTTCATATATTCTACAAAATTGCAATTATTTTTAGCACATATGAATGAGTACTTCCAAATGAAACGGGGAAACATGGCTAACTCAGCAGCAATGCTTTCAGATGGTGTTTGCCAAGGCTCAGCTTAAAAGCAGCATATCATTACACAGTGTTTTTTATTATCTCACTAAAAATATTGCTCATCGCAGAGTGCAGCATTTCCCAATTTCTGAAATTAAAGAACCCAGAGGCTGGTTTCATTGTGATAAGAAAAACCAACATCCATCTTTTTAATTTAATTATTTGTGCAGCTATAATATCATCACCTTTTCATATATCTTCAACACATTGTTAAAGTCCACATGATATGTGTGTTTATGTTGTGCACAAATACACACAGTAGTTAAGTGCTCATGACCAACCCGATGGTCAGTCACTGGAAGCCACCAGCCACTCCATGATAGAAACAAAGAGGTGTCAGTCTGATTTTGAAAGACTTGCTTCTTTAGAAAGCCTACTGTGTAGTTCTATTCTGTCCTATAGCATCGCTGGGTGTCAGGATTGGCTTGGTTTGGGTTTTAGAATAGAAGATCATACAAAAGTATCATTCTGTAAGGAGTTTGTAATGAAAATATATCTGAATTCCCAGTTAATCCAAATCCTTTTTTTCTTCTTCTTATAAGGTGTTTTGTCTTTTTTTAAATGCGGATTTCAGGCACTTTCTCACTATTTCATGAAAAGCCAACAAATTTGTTGGAGGGGAGCGTCATTCAAAACTTCATATATTTCTACTCTTGAGACAATGTATTTGAAGATATATTTACTTCCAGGGACGTAGATCTTCGGATGTTTTAAATTGTCATTTAAATGTTTAAGCAATTTTATGACTGATTGAAATGTTTATAGTAGTTTGGAGACAACGAAATTCATCCAGGGAGTTTTACACACACACACACACACACACACACACACACACACACACACACACGCGCGCGCGCAAATGAGCACGCACATGCCCACACAAACACACACATCTATAGAGAGAGACAGATAAGCATTAGGTTCTTTCTCAGATGATGAAGTTTCAGGACACATTAAAATATAAGTTTGAACAGACAGAAACATGGGAAAACTAAGCTAAACTAAATTGCAAAAGTAGTCCATTAATAAATCTATCAGTGTACCGTTTCCATCAAGAAAAGGGTGCATATAACACTTAATTTTCAAAAGAGATATATTTTTCTTTAATATAATGTTTATGGAATCTTCTGAATTAAAATACACATTTTCAAAATATTGTTTAGAATTTTTGTGACGAATTTTGAGATTAATTTTCATTTTAGGACAGGTAATTATTTTTTGTTTGTTTCCGGGGTCTAGATCTTCATCTTTTTTTTTTAATATCATTTTATTAGGGGATCTTACAGCTCTTATCACAATCCATACATCGATCTATTGTGTCAAGTACTTTTGTACATATGTTGCCCTCATCATTTCACAGCATTTTCTTTCTACTTGAGCCCTTGGTACCAGCTCATTTACCTCCCACTCCCACCCTCCTCCCTTGATAATTTATTGATGATTATTTTTTTCATGTCTTACACCGACTGCTGTCTCCCTTCACCCACTTTTCTGTTGCAGGACAGCTAATTTTAATATAATAGTCCTTTGTTTTTAATATATTAGTATTATTCTATATGTGTAAGACATAAAAATTCTTTTTATTGGATTGTGGATTTATTCTTACTCTCCTTTAATTCTATGGAATTTTTCTTTTTCTTTAAATGAGCATCTATTTCTTCCACAACCATGTTGCTATAAATACCAAAGTATGATTTGTAACTACAGCTTTTAGAAATACTTTCCAAATGAATATATCACTTTCCTTAAGTACCTCTTGAAAGTTCACTAATAAGCACACATAATGATAATACATTATTTTATTACATAATAGATTTGGACACTGTTGGAAAACTATAGCTGTCTTTGCCTTGGTTTAAGGAGATGGTAGGCAAAGATAAATCACTTCTTAGTAAACAATGGATTTTTGTTTCTTGTGACAAAATTTGATGATGAATATTGGGAATTATTATACACCAGGGTTAATGTAATTGATGCCACTATATTGTACCCATGAACGTTGCTAAATTTGCAAATATTTTGCTGTATACATGTTTTACAACAATAAAAACGCCATGATTTTCAAAAATGTTGGATCCTTAACCACAAGGTCAAAGACTCAAACCCATTAGCCATTTCCTGAGTGAAAGGTGAGGTTACAGGCACCCATGCAAACTTACAGCCTCGGAAACCCTACGTAGGGTTGCTATGAGTCAGAAACAAGTCAATGACAATTTAAAAAAAATTACTATCATGATAGTTATTTGGAACTCAAAAGGCATGCTTGTAATGAAATTCCTTAGGATAAAACATGTAGTCGACAGGATTCATCTGAAAATTCAAGACTCTTGCAGTGTCTCATTCAGTTATGAGAGTGTGTTTTAATTAGAACAATGAACAGTACCGTAGATATCAGGTGAGAAAACAATGATTGCTAGCAAGCAGCATTACATCAGGAATTTCTTGTATGGTAAATGTTCACATAAATGGCATCAAAATTGGATTTCTCCCTCATTGATATAGTTGCAACAAATGACCAGCAATTTAGGGTTGAGGGGCTGATTTCCTATCATATTGTACTGAAAATATAAAGTTGAAATAAAGATCTTAATGTTTAAAAATTGATCATAACATTACAAAACGAATAGAGGAATCAAGGTTTCTGTAATTTTCAAGAAAGCCTGACTGCTGTGCATTGAAATGTGACCCTAAAGCAACCAGGTGTTCTTCCTAACCTCGATGTCTCCAGTTATAACCTCACTGGAGACTTGCCTTTTATTTTTGAAAATGAGATAGAATTAGTGTAGGGTGTGTTTTAAATCAATTTCCTTTGTAATATAAAAGAGATGAAATAGGCAGAGTGAAGAGAGAGAGGCCAAGTCAAGTGAAGACCACCCAGGAACAGACATGCAGGAAGGAGGACCTTCCCCCATAGCTGAACTAGCCAGGGTGGTGTAGTGAGGATATGCTGGGCTACCAAACACCAGCTTTCAGTTCAAAGTCACCAGCTGTGTCTGGGGAGAAAGATGAGGCTCTCTACTTGTATAAAGATTAGAGTCTCAGAAACCCACAGGAGCAGTTCTACCCTTCCCTATAGGGTCACTAGGAACCGAAATCAACTCAATGCCAGTGAATTTGGGGTGTGGGTTTTCCCATAACTGACTCTCAGAGAACACTTTTCCCTAGAGCTGACTCCTGTACTGGAAATGCTAGCCTCATAAACTGTGAGGTACGATGAATGTGTTTGTGAAATATATTGTAGTGTTTCTGTGACAGCAGCACAAAGTATGTATAACAAAAACCCCTTTGAATATTTTATATGATCAGGAGTACAAAATCAAAGCAGTCTAGATTTTAATACTCCAGCACAATTTACATAGAAACAGATAAAATAAGCAAACAAATAAATCTAACGACTATACAAAAAGTTTAAATTAAGTCAATGTACAAGAGTAGTCATAACATCACTGACTAAATAAAAGAGGCTGCAGAAAACATGTTATGCTTTATTCCACTTATTTAAGATTATATAGATTCATGGAGGCATATTTTGGTCAGTGTGTGAGGTTAATAGAGTAGGGTAGATTTGATTAACCGGGAGGTTGATTTAGATTAAACATTGATTGAAGAATTTTTGTTATCTTAGGTTATAGAATTCCTATGAAATTCTGACTCTATCTTGTAATGTGCTATTTTTTTTATAGGACTCACTGGCACATAATAAAAAATAATCTTTTTACAAAAGATTTCAAAAAGAAAGACAATTGTGATTTAATTTCCATAACATTAATTAAGTAGATATAAAATTGTGCATAATGCTTAATATGTTAGGGAAGTCTTAGACATTATTCTATACTGGATTAAACTTGCACTCATAAACAGTGTTAAAATTACATTCCCTTGACATAATTGAGATTCAGTTAAAATAAGGGTTTACCAATGATTTTTTGATGTCTTTGAGATTCAAGTAAGGGAAACTTGGATATTATAGTGTTTGCCATGAAAGACATCATAATTTTTAAATAAATTTAATCCTAGCAATAACCTACTGCTCATTAAAACACAGAAGAATAGGTATTAAAATGATCTATCAAACTGAACAAGAAAATTACACTCAGAACTTGAAATGAAAGGTACCGATATAGCAATGTGAAATATCAAATTGCTTTCTTTACATTGTAGTGGTGGGAAATTTTCCATATTACTTGATAACTTCTTCTGAAATGATAAAATGGCATCATTATTGAGAAGTTGTATAACAGTGTCAGCTTTTTAAAAAATGAATTTCTGAAAAATGTTTTACAGATGGTAAAAAACATATTAATTTTATCATCTGTGTAAGGATTAGCACAATGGTGCTTTTTGAAAGCTTCGCATTTGTTTGACAATCCTTTCCTCCTGAATTAAAATTTTAAAAAGTTGTACCAGAGTTGGAGAGAGTCAAGAGTGCATGTCTTCTATGACAAGCAAACCTTTCAACCTTATAAGAAGGTGCATATGTGAATCTATGTTGTTATCATAAAAATTGAGGTTCCTTATTGTTCTTGCTAATTGCTTATTAGGAAGCTCTAATCAAAGATATTAATAGAAGATGGTTATGCCTCGGGGGGATGATCTATAAGACTCTCTACCATAAATTAACAAGGATATTTAGAAAGGAAGCCAAAGGCAGATAAAAAAACAAACAACTAAAACATAGATCCAGGAATGGGTTTGGACTTGCACTAAATCTGAACCCCAATTAAAGAACACTTAGTTCTTACATCATGACCAGGCTTGATATGGGTGCTATGGCAAAATATGGCGAAGAGATTATGTGGTGCCTAATCAGGTCAAATAAGTTATGGAGTCTTAAGGTTTGTCTTTGAACAAGCAACCATCTGAGTGAGATGTCAGCTATGTCCACATGGAAGAAGCACACCACCATCAGTCACCAAAGGATTGTAAATCATATAATCCGAAGTTGAAGGAGGAGATAGTAGTTGAGCCTAAATTGTGAGATTCCGGTGTGCAGAAGACGGTGTAGGGAAGGTGAGCATCATAGAATTACAAATAATAGAAGAAAGTGTTCTTGCATAGAGGGCGGACTTCAGTGGAGGCCCAATGTCCTTGTGCCACCTTAGTACTAAGCCTATAAATATAGGCACATAGATGTATTTCCCCATCTTCATATAAATATATTTGCATATGTACATGTCTTTATCTAGACCTCTATAAATGCCCTTTGCCTCCCAGCTCTTTGCTCTATTTCCCTTGATTTTCCTCCTATCCCACTATCATGCTCAGCCCCCACTAGGATTTCGGCACTTCCTCTTTGTTATATTCCCCTTGATCATGCCCTACCATGTCTCCCACACCCACCTCCCCACCAATTTGGACCGCTTGTTGTTCCCTTGTCCCTGGGTTTGTTAACACCTCTTCCCTTCCCCCCACCTCCCCCTCTCTCATGTCCCCCCGGAACTGTCAGTCCTGTTGTTTTCTCCTCCAGATTGTTCATCCAGCCTGTCCTATCCAGACAGGCCTGCGGAGACAACAACATGCACAAAAACAAGACAGAACAAACCAAACAACAATGTGTAACAAAAAAGCAACAACATCAAGCCACTGACAAAGAACAAATTAGAACATACCAAGAAAGAAAAGCTTGTAGTTAGTTTAAGGATCGCTGGCCTTTAGGGGTGTTTTCCAGTCCAGTCTGTTGGGGCACCAGGCCCTGGCCCCAAGGTCCACCTTTAGCATTCACTCGGGACCTTGATGCTCCATTCCCTTGCTGTTCTGCTGCACTCCCCCAGTGCTTTGCCTCAGTGTGGTGGGATCAGATCGGGTGCAATTCCCACACTGTGTCTCTGGTGTTGTCCTCCGCAGGGCCATGGGTCAGTGAGGGCCATCATGTCCCATAGTAGGAATGGCCATGTGGTCCTCTCTGTTACTGGCTATTCTAATTTGGGTCATTGTCCTCAAGGCCTGGTGGGCCAGGATGTGCCACCTCTTAACTTAGTACTTCCTCTCAGATTGTTACTGTTCCAACAATCCTGAGATCTCTACACCCACCTTGTGGATTTTAATTCCCTAGTTGTTCCACTGTCTATGGCATTGTTTGCTCACCACTCTGTTTCCTCCCGCCCTGCCCCCACCCCTTCTTCCCCAAGTCCCATTGCTTTATCCTGGAGCTTGCTTCCCATGCCTATCTTATATAAGTAGGCTAACCAACAATAACATAGACCAAACAAAAAGAAAACAAAAGATTGAAAATTATAAAAAATGTACATAATTCTAAGCCTGTCCACTGACCTTTATGTCTATCTCCCCACAGGTCCTGGGAGGATTCTGGGAGCTACCCCTCCTGGGCTGGAGTCTGTTTTGGGGCCTCTTTGGGACTTTGGGGACTTGGCTTTGCTCCTATTGCTTATCTATTTTGTTCCCTTCTTGGTTCAGACTGGGGGTTCAAACTGAACTAAACTCCCCGCCGTTTGTCCCCAGTATTGTCCTTTTTCATGATATGGTCTAGTAAGGGGATGACATGCCTTGAGCTGTTACTGGCCCTACAGTTCTCTCTATTCCTTAGCAGCTCGGTGCAGGGATGTCATCCTCTAGGCTTGGTGTGCCAATATGGGTTCTACACCCTTACTCTCTCTTTTTCCTTCTTGGTTTACTTCCATGTGGGCCTGGTATGCTGGCTCCTCTCCCCAAACTATAAGTATAGCGTGGATTTGTTTCTGTAAGGTATCCAGATTAATACATTGAGTTAGAAGAGGGCTTTATAGATTGGTATCGGACATATGGGCTAACTTCGGATTTGTGGACCTGATCTGGACTACCCAGACTAACACACATATTTTCCATGTTTGCAAAGTGGAAGCAAGTAATCAATATCACTGAGGTGTACATGTAGAAATTGTTGATGTGCTGAATGTTTTAATGAATACATTCTCAATAATAATAATAATAATAATAAAATATTATATTAATTAATGCTTTGAAATATCTTTTTTTAAAGTAAGGAATGAAGTAAGATTCTAATTACAGTTGTTTATTTGCCTTCTTGCTTGTGACTCATGGTCAACCCAGGCATGCTGAGTAAGACTGCTCTACATGGACTCAATAGATTTCCAAGATTGTCTTTTGGGGTGTTTCTGGGTTGAGAGGTTAGTAATTGAGTGCTTAGATGTTTATGCCACTCAGAGGCTGTTCATTACAGTTATTACAAGTTAAGATATTGAAAATTATTGGCTCCGTTTTCTTATCATACATCCAGGCACACATAATGCCTTGCACATCCTTCAGAGTTATTTGAAGAAGTAAATTAAATGATGGGTAAAACTTTAATAAATTTATTATGCTAAATAAATATAATGAGTTTTCACTTATAAGAGGAAATATACTCATTCCTGGGTCAATTATGTTTCCTTTCAAATTTCTCCAAATTGAAAAATATAGGTTAATAATGTATTAGTTTTCATTAAAGCCTTTCACCAAGGTGGCTATATGTAAATACATATGATATACATGAAAATCTCAATATAAAGACTACTTTCTTTTTCCACACATAAAAAAACAAATTATAGTCACTTCTTTTCTAAAAAGTGTTCATAATCAGACCACAAGAAAGATAATTCTTGCAATGACCAAGAAGTAAAATGACCATGTGCATCATTCTCCACACTCACCTCCTATTGCTCTTTTCCTTCTTCACCAGCCTCAGCCCAAGGCCCCTGCGACCTTTTCCACATAGATCTGGAGACTCCGTGCCGGCTGCTCTTGGTACGAGGGGTGCTCGTCCTCTAGGGGTACTGCTCTCTGAGTCCCTAAGGATAATGACCAATGTTCATTTCATTCGAATCTTCTCTGACCATTTCTACTTACAGAGAGGGATCCACTATGCCCTTTATGTTTGTTTGCTCATTAATGTTTTCCTAGACCATTTAGATATATAATAGCTCCAGTGCGGTAGACCCAGCCTCGTGGCGGCTATATGTACAACAAAACAAAGACTACTGAAACCTGTGACCTCCCAATTTCTGACACGCCCACCTCTATGTGTGGTGCTCTTTTGATGATCTGTTACTACTGTAATTCCAGGTCCACACTCAGAGCTGCTTGTTGTTTTGCTTCTTGATTGGGGTTTACTTTGGGTGGGAGGAGGGGTTGTTATTGTTGCATATTTTCTTTGCATATCTAATGCAAAGAACAGTTCCTAGTGATGCTCAAAATACATTTTTCACTGGACAAAACCATATATTAATTTATCTTAGGCCACATTGATGGTATAAAAATACAAGGAATCAAAATCTTTCATGGATAATTTTTCATTCCTTTTTCCATGAACTTTTTGAAGTTCTACAGATATTTATCAATTGTCTCTGTGAATCAACTTACTATGGAAGAATATTATGCACATAATACTTTCAATATTTATGTTTGAGTTATGGGACGTAGTAGTGGGAAGTGGGAACAGAAGGAGGTGAGAGAGGCAGGGAATAAACTATCTATTTTCTCTATAGTTTCAATCAATTTTAGTTCAACCCTTACAAAGATAACTTTAAATACAATTGAAGTATTGTGGATATGTTGCATTGTAATTATTTTTTCTACTTTTAATTTTACATCAGACATGTTTCCATGTTTGTGATATATATGTTTTTATGTCAACTTGGCTGAGCCTTAGAAGTTTTGCTAAAGCCCTCCCTGCCAAAGTGACCTAACACAATGTAACCCCCAAGATAGACTTTACTTATGTAGTAAGTTGTGGGAAGATCAGAGTGGAGTCCAACTTCTCAATCAGGTCACTGCCTGCTGATGTCTCCTTGAAGGCGTGACCTCCTTCATAGCTATAAACAGATGCAGAGGACAATCCACACTTTTTCTTTGTCCTTGCTGGTGTAGATCCCGCATCTGTTGCATCAGCCTCTGATTCTTTGGACTTGAGCCAACAGCTCACCATATTACCTGCTGATCCTGGGAACTATAAGACGTCTGCCAAAACATCTGTTCAGCTGATCGGCCTCTGCATCTCCCAGCCTTGGGCATCTAGCTTGGCTACCTGTCTTCTAGTTTACTTTCCAGAAAACCCTGTAGCTCAACATGTGACTCACAGACTTGAACCAAACTGGACTTAAGTAATCCCATAATTCTGTGAGCCATTTTTCTTTATATATAATTCTCTTTCTATGCATATGTCACTAGTTTTCTTCTCTAGAGAACCCAGTCTAACATAATGTTAATAGATAAATCCTAGAGGACCCTTTAAGAGGAACTTGGAAGGTCTTCATTCATATTCCCATTCATCTATTCTGAAACATGTATTTTCATTATAGATACAAATACAAAATGAATTAAAATATGTCTGGGAAAATATTAATTTTTTTTTCAGTTTTTCTTTTAACCTCATCATTTAATTCAATATTTTGCTTTGCTTTCTAAATACAAATACCTGGACATTTTGTTCTTTTTCCTTTTTTATACAAAGTTATTATAGTTAAAAATATTATTGACCAAACATAAGACATTCTATTGACAAAAAAATGTATTAAAAGATTTTGAGTATGTTCCCTATAAGAACGCTCAGTAATCATATTAAGAAGCCAAAGGAATAAAGAACTAGTAGATTTTATAATTTCTTCCCTCATAAATGATATTTATTTTAAAAACAAACTCAGTAACTTGAAGTTGCTAAAATCACATTAGCAAAGGAACTTTGCAATGTTTTGGATACCTCAAGCTTAAATTAGTTGCAGAATTAAACAAAATATTTCAGTGAAATGTGGCATTGTTAATATGGCTGTGTGATGAATCGTAACTACTAGTAGAACCCAACAATATTTGTCAACTTTAGCTTAAAGGTGGTATGTTGCCCAAATAAAGTCTACTGTTTCTTATCGAGAAAACAAATCAATCCCAATAAAGAAAATTAATAAACTTTATATATAATGACTTCTTGTCCCTCAGAAAACATCTGTGAGTTTCCAAGAAGAAGGGGAGCCCCCCCCCCCAAACCCTTGGTCACATTCAGTCATTTATGACCCTATAAGACAGGGTAGAACTGGCCCTGTGGATTTCTGCCGGGGTAACTCTTTACTGGAGTAGAAAGCCTAGTCTCCCCATTCAGAGTAGCTGGTGGTTTCAAACTGCTGACCTTGAGATTAGTAATTCAATGTATTCAAGGACTATCCCACCAGCAAAAGAAAATTTACCTTTTCCCCTAAGAGGACCTGGTTGGTTTGACTTGAGGACCTCACATTAGCAGCACAATGCTAGCAAGGCAGCCACTAGGACGCCCAGGCTCCTGCTACAGGAGGATAAAGAATGCTGATGAAGAATTGACCTATTAGATTCATGGTGTTAGCGAAGAAAACTGACCGTGCTTTGGGCTGCCAGAAGAACAAACAAATCTCTCTCAGAAGAACCATAATGCTCCTCAGAAGCTAGGATGGCAAGACTTTAGCTCACATATTTTGGAGCGTTTACCTGGAGAGACCACTCCCTGCAAAAGGACTGCTTCCGAAAGTGAAGGATCAGCCAAGAAGAGGAACCCTGTCAAACAGATACACTGGGGCCGTGGTTGCGACAATGGGTCCAAGCATCCAAACTTTGGTGCATATGGCTCAGGCCCAGACAGGATTGTCTTCTTTTGTGAATAGCCTTGCAAAGTTTCAGAACTGAACTCATGGCACATAAAATAACGAAAGGCCAAAAGAGAGCGTTGGGCATAGCATTATTAGCTGAAGTGTGGCCGGAACGCTTCCGCTGCTACCCAGAAGACAGCTGAGGCCGCCTCTTTCTAAAACCATACTCTGTTCTTTCGCATTGCTCTGAGTCAGGATAAACTCAGTAGCAGAAGGTTTAGTGTTTTGTGGCCTTCAGCATTGCTGTTTAATAACAAACTATAAATTTGAGAGTGGGTTCCTGATCTAAATTAACCTTTATGTATGCAATTGATATGCCTGCCTTCCTAATTTTTGCATCCTTATTAATTAGGATAGCTGCGGAGATATAAAAAGAATGTGATAATCATCTTTTCATGTACACGAAAGAACTGATACATTACTGACCATCTGTAAAGTTTATGCTATGGAATTATAATTATGGTTTCCATGACTAATCTGCAGGGAGAATTGTGAGGAACTCATATTTAAGGTTCACAGCAGTTTACAGTAGACTTTAGAGAAGAAAATCCTAAGCCGTATCTTTTAGATAGAAGCATGAAATGGTTTATCATTAAAAAGTCTGTAAAACTTGGTATGAATCGTGCTTCCTATACCTGTCTAAGAAAATATAACAAATGCAGAAAGGCTACAATCTAGCTTTCTCCCTCCACTTTTAAGAAGAATTTTATACATAACAGGCTTTATATCAGAAATCATTATTCGAAGCTATTATAAGGAACATTGATGACAGGACAACTGTTAATAAAGTGACCAATCTGCCCATGCTTCGCTTTATAGATATTCTTAAATGTACATGTTATTTGACATTTTTGAGCTATTTTATCCCATACTATTTATAATGGTATCGACAGTGACACTAATATTTGACTTGAAATAGTTTTATATAGATTTGTAATATATGACTGAAAATAAGTCTTTGCCTTCTAAAGAGAAGGAAATGTGAATGCAGGTATAAAATATTAGTTAATTTTCATTTGTCTAAGAAAATCATTGGCTACATGCTAAGTCAATAAGGAACTTCAGTTCAAATATGAAACTACAAGTCACTTAAAATATGTATATCCATATAATTTAAAGATCCACTTTCTTAAAGGCAAGCATAACCAATAATTCTTAAATGAAAAAATTAAGACCTAATATATATATGTAGTAAAATTCATTTTCTTAATTACAGCTTGGGTGGCACTTTTGAATAAGCATTGGACTACTAATCTAACCGTCAGTAGTTCAAATCTACAAACTGCTCTAAGGAAGAAAAATGAGGCTTTCTGTTCCTGTAAAGATTTACAGCCTTGGAACCCCTCTTAAGGGTCACTATGACTCGATGCCAGTGTGTTATTACCCAGTTCTGAGAATTTTTATTACAGAAAAACCATCCAGCCATCAAAACACAATTAAGCCATTGACTTTCACCATCATGGCAAATTACTCTCCCTCTTTAAAATCAACCCTTGCTTCAAATCCTTAGACTCATGCAACTATTGGTCTTTTCTTCATTTTACAGATACATTTGACCTTCATCCACATCACACAATTCATTAGCTCAAGCATATCAAAAACAGTTGTATAATCACTACCATAATTAATTTTAGAACACTTTTTTATTCTTTGTACTCATTGTTATATGTGCAATTTTTAAAATCGTGGCAAAAGTATATACAACAAAACATTCTCCAATTAAACAACTTCAATATGTATAATCCTGTGCCATTGATTATGCTATCTGTACTGTATCACCATTATTGATATCCTTTTCCAAATTCTTCCACCACCATTCACATAAACTCAATGCTTCCTAAGTAAAAGTTTTTCCTCCTTCACCTATATGGTAGTTACATAATCTGTTGTACATTTGAGAGGATTAAGAGTGAAAGGGTGGAGTCTAGTCTATCAATTGGATCATAGCCAATGAGGCCTCTGTATGGGCCTGGCCGTCTCCTGGGAATTCTGGATAATCTGTTTTTTCCACACACTCTCTCTGCTCACTCCTCGTGAGATATCCCTGAGGAGAAGCCACATGGACATACCCTGATGCAGACAGAACCTGGACCTGGAGAAGCTACATGGAAACCCCTGCCAGCGCTGAGATGCTTTCAATACCACTGGATCTACAAGACTTCCCACCCACTGGCCTATGATCTTCCTGCATTCGGCATTATTGCATGTATTTTGTGAGTCTGAAGAGGACTTTATAGATTGGTATCAGACACATGGGCTAATATCAGATTTATGGACTTGATCTAGACTGGGCTGGAATGTTTTCTCAATATCCAAGTACTCTTGCATATAAACCTCTTTCTTATACACATATGCGTGTTTATGAATTTGTTTCTCTAGACCACCCAGACTGACACAACCTATGATACCATTGGTCATGTTTTCTTTTTTTTTTTTTTTAACACTTTTCTTGATATAATATTCACATACTATCCTCTTTCATAGTTAAATCACTTTCAAAAGGAAATGTATATACATCATCATAATCACTTCTAGTGTTCCCTCCCCTCTCCCACAATCATAGTTTGCTCCCCAAGACCCCCAATCCTCCCAATACCCCATCCCTGATAAACCGTTACCTGTTATCCTCTCTATGCTTCCAATCTTTCTGTGCTTCATAAACTGGGGAACCTAACAGAAACAATAAAAATAACAAAACCAAAAATGAAATAGAAAGGAGAAAATAATAATAATAAAATAAAGATCAAAATAAAGAGTGAGGGGAAGAAAACACCACCAACAATATTTCAAATGCTAGCAAAGAAATTTCTGTTGTGGAACAAGTGAGAAATGTTTGAGCCTAGAGCAAACTCGGGTTGAGTCAACTGACCAAGTATAATGTTATACCATGGTTCCATCCACTATAATCAAGTTTATAATAATCTGTGTCTGATAACAAAGCTATTCAAAGTTCCCCACCTGTGATTAGAGATGATCAACCAGAAGCTTAATCTGACTAGATACTCTGCAGATGGATTTTACGGTACCCATGAATTCTGGGGCCTTCTACAAATTGAGTGCTCACAATTTAAGTTCTGATACTTTTCCCTGAATCATATTTGGATTTTGTTATCATCATCTTTGGATCACATAGGGTGGTGTGCTTCTTCATTACAGATTTGGTCAATGCATCATTTAGATGGCTTCTTGTTTGAATACAAGTCTTTAAGACCGCCAGACACTATACCAATTGATAACTGGACACCAACTGCTTCTTCATCACACTTTGCTATAGCAGCCTGATCTTCCAGTGATCTCTTCATGAAGAGCAGAATCAAACGGGACCATGTTATAAGATATGCTTCTCTTGAATTAGGGCTAGAATTGGGTGGGCCCAGAATCCATCAGCTTATTCATGGGTTATAAACAACTCTAGTTTACTCTAGTGGTCATATTATGACAAAAACAAAAACCAACAATAACAACAACAAAAACAGAAAAACAAAACCTAGCAAAAAAAAAAAAGAATCACATTTTCAATCACCCCCTAAGACAGTGGTTCTCCACCTTCCTTATCCTGGGGCTCTTTCACACAGTTCCACACGTTGTGGTGACTGACCCAACCATCAAATTATTTTCGTTGCTACTTCATCACTGTCATTTTGCTACTGTTATGAATCAGGGGATCCCACAACCCACAGGTTGAGAACCACTGCCCTAAGCCATGGATAACATCAAGAATTTATACAACGGCCAAGAACTGAAGGTACTATTGATATGAGGAGTTCATGAAAGTATAGTCTAACTTTCAGCTGCAATCCATGAGCTGTTGCTTTGTACAGATTGCTTTCTTAATTGATTGAGCTCTGTTCACATATTAAGCATGGGAGTTGGTGCTAAGGAAAATTCCCTGTACCATTCCATAACAAGGGCAGTCCTTTGCCTGTCAGATTAATACCTGTCATATAAATGGAAAGGGACCATTGAGGTACTAACTAGATAGTGCTTCTGGGTTTCTTTTCATTGGACACTGACTAGGCCAGGGTTCCCACCCAAGTTCCAATGACTATCATTTTCACAGTCTTGGGGTAGCCATCTTTTACTTTCCCTTCAGGGAGATTCAATCCTAAATCCAAGGACACAAGTAGTTTTGAGGTAAGGTCCAATTCATTCAATTGGGCTCCCATTTTAAGTCCTTCTGGTGTGGCTCTTGGGGGATGCCATATTGCCTATAAAGCCCACATGTAGGCTTATCATTGTGCTGAGTCCATAGCATGGTTCACCAAGGGTTGGGTAGAAACATATTCAAAGTGTCTACCCATGAATACAAAACCAGGTTTATTTTCCCCTTTGGTTCCATACAATTACTGTTCAACATCCCTTCCAATGTGAGGTTGCTCCTCTCCATTTACCCAACATATTACCGACAGAAATATCAGTGCCTCCTTTGAAATGTAGAAGCTCCCCTCCCCTGCTCTGAACTTGATTTTCCAGTGAGGATCTCCTCTCATTCTTTATAGGGCCTATGGATTTGTGACAGCCTTGTCTCAATGTTGTAGAGTCAAGTGGATGGTCTTCTCTCCTCTTCTTGAAAAGGTGACCTCAGCCGATGTGAGGTCTCCTTATGTGAGGTGGCTCTTATAAAGCGCATACAAGGTGGGTAATGCATGCTTCATGGCTCCTAGGGAGATATTCTACCCCTTTGTGGTGAATGGATCTCTAAGGTTTGTTTAATTGGTGTTTCTCCTTGAAGTAGTGGACTCATACAATATTTGTCCTTTTGTGATTAACTAACTTCATTCACCATTATGATTTTCAGGTCCTTCCATGTCATGCACTGTTTCACGTTTTCATCACGGAGTTTAGGGCTGCATAGTATTCCATTATATGAACATTGTAGTTTCTTTATCCATTCTTCCACTGTTGGGCATTTGGGCTGCTTCAGGTTTCTTGTTAAGGTGAACTGTGCTGTTATAAACATAGGAGAGCATAGATCCTCTTGTGCTGTGTCTCTTATTTCTTTGGGATTTATGTGTCTAAAAAATAGTGGTATTGCTAAATCATATGGATTTCAATTCCCAGTTGCTTTAAGTATCATCATATAATTTTCCATAGTGGTTGTGTGTATTTACAAGTTCACCAACAGCGTATGAGTTCATTCTTTTCAAAGCCGCTACAGCATATATTATTTTCTGCTTTTCGTTTGGATCGGTTTTTTTAATTGGATGAGCTAGCAATATAAGTGTAAGATGATATCTCATTGTGGTTTTGTTTTACATAACCCGGATGACTTTTGATTGTGAGCATTTTTTCATGTGTTTGTTAGCCATTTGTACTTCATTTTTGGTGAACTATCTGTTTATACTGTTTTCTTACTCCTGAATTGGGTCATTTATTCTTTTCTTTTCTTTTTATTTTCCAAAACCATTTTAATGAGCGCTAATACAGATATCATATCATGCCATAGTTCAATCGCATCAAGAAACATTATTTTCTTATTAAACTGTGTAGAGTTCTGTAGATTTTGATAATTAGGCCCTTGTCTGATGTGTCATTGGTAAATATTTTTACCAATGTGTGGACTCTCATGATACTCTTTCTGTGAAGAAGCCTTTGGATGTGCATAGTGATGTGATTTCAGCATGTCCAGTCATCTATCTTGTCTTCTGTTGTGTGTGCGTCCTTAATTATGCTTGGTATTCTATGAATGCCCTGCAAGACGGCTTTTAAGTTTGCTCCAGTTTTCTCATTGATGATCCTGATAGCTCTGGGATTTACATTTAGGTCTTTAATCCATCTTGAGTACAACCATCACTTTTTTTTTTTTTGCATGGGGAGAGATACAGGACTTGCTCCATTCTTCTGAATACGGAAACCCAGTTTGTCCAGCACCAGTTGTTGAAGAGGCTGTCATTGTCTCATTGCATGTTTCTAGGTCTTTTGTGGAAGATTAGTTGCCTGTAGGCTGATGCATTTATAGCTAGGTTTTCTGTTCTGGTCCATCGGTCTCTCTGTCTCTCATATCATTCCCAGGACATTTTGACTACGGTGGCCATGCTAGGTTTGTTTAGGTCAGGTAGTGCAAGAACGCCTACTTAGTTCTTCTTTTTAAGAAATTCTTTGTTTATCTTGCATCTTTTGTATACCCCTATGAAATCGGTGATTAATTTTTCCATACCTTTAAAGAATGTATTTGGGAGTTAGACGTATTTGTATCTGTTTTGTTAATTGTATTGTTTTCTAAATATCTTTGTCTTAGCTCTCGTCACTGGTATATAGGAATCTGGTTGTTAATCTTTAATCTTTAAGGCCATCAAGAAAGGGAAGTTAAGGATTTTATGTCCAGTATTAGTCACTTGGTACTAATGGCTGAGGAGCCCCGATAGTGTAGTGTTTGACTTTTGTGTTTCACTTGGAGTTTTCCTTGTAACGCATGTGGTGAGGTTTCTAGTTTTTCTATCTTTTCACTTTTCCTCTCAGATTCTTTTCTCATTTGTTGTATGAGTGCAATCATCATTCTTTTCAGTTTTGTTTTT
This sequence comes from Echinops telfairi, assembly GCF_000313985.2. Lineage (NCBI taxonomy): Eukaryota > Metazoa > Chordata > Mammalia > Afrosoricida > Tenrecidae > Echinops > Echinops telfairi. Next base: position 32,697,201 of record NW_022103928.1, on the reverse strand, counting down.
CCCCCCTGGTAATTCCACAGCCTGCTCAAACGCGGACATTTCATTTAAGTCTGGATTGTGTTTGGTTATGTTTTTATGTCTGTTTTTTTTGTGGGTGAACTGATATCTTCAGTTGTTTCCTTAACATCTTGGGGTAGCTATTCTGTTAGGGAGGTGGGGCTAGGTGGGAGTCCTGAAAGGTGTTCGGTGGGGCAATAGGTGGTAAACAGAGTGTCTGGGAGAGAGTGTGAGATTGCACTTTTGATTGTTAGGGCAAAAGGTGGAAGAGGAAGTGTTAGAGGAGGAAAACAGAAGCAAAAAAGGAGGGACCAGGTTAGATGAATTGACAGGTTAAAAGAAAGGAAGTTAGAACATAATGAAATGACCTCTCCTCTTAAGGTTTTACTAATGTAGGTTAGACTATAACCGGGACAAGGCAAAGTCTAGTAGGACATTTTATTTTAGAACCAAATTAAACCATAAAACCGCTGTGCCTATTCTTAAGGAAAAATCTGTTCAGCACTAATTTAGGGGAAATGCAAGCTGAGAGATTAATTTTAAAATGAGTTTTCTTTCTTTTATTTAGACTCAGGATTTCTCTTCCCCTTTTCCTCTATAATTTTTTTCAAAAAATAATCTTCTCATATGATAAATTTGTCTAAAGCTGAAAGCGCCAAATCATAAACTATAATGACTTTATCATTAAGCCACATTTTCCTCTTGTTTGTGATAAGCTACTTATCCGCACTTTGATGGACCTATTTGTCTATATGATTCTACATTTAAAATCAATTTTCCCTGCTAAGTATACTATGTCTGTTATTGTGATATATTTCATTAGGATAAGAGTTTTACTTAGGAACTCTGTTTTTAGAACAATAAATGTTAAAACAATGCATTTTGGGTGCCTTCTTATTGGTTCTGACCCATACATATCCGAAGTAAAACAGAAGGGAACATTGTTCAGTCTCAGGACAGCCCCACAATGTTTGCTCTGTTAAATCCTATTGTTGAAACTACTGTGTCAATCCATCTCATTGAGGATTTTCTTCTCTTAGCTAACCGTTGCTTAGTATTGTACAGTCAGCTTCAACACTCAGTGTCCCTCCACACAGCAAACAAAACAGTGCCCAGTCTTCTCCATCCTCAAAATGATTGGTATAGTTGAGCTCATTGTTGCAGAACTTCTGTCAACACAACTTGTTCTGGTCCTCCCACTTGACTGCTAATCCTACACTTTATAAAAGATGATGTCCTTCTCCAGAGTTTGATCTCACCACACAACATATCCAAAATCCATTAGACCAGTGGTTCTCAACCTTCCTAATGCTGCGACCCTTTCATACAGTTCCTCATGTTGTGGTGACCCCCAACCATATAATTATATCCGTTGCTACTTCATAACTGTTATTTTGCTACTGGTATGAATCAGGAGACCCCTGTGATAGGGTCGTTTGACCCCCAAAGGGGTCATGACCCACAGGTTGAGAATCATTGCAATAGACCAAGTCTCATCATACTTGCCTCTAAGGAGCATTCTGACTATAATTCTTCAAGAGAGAGTTGCTTGTTCTTCTAACAGTTCATAGCATATTTAATAGAATATTAAATATTTAATATTTAACAGACTATTACATATGCTGTGGACTGTTAGAATCTTCACTACCACCAAAATTCAAATGCATCGGTTCTTCTTTGGTCTTCCTTATTCAGTGTCTAGCTTGCACATGCGTGTGAGATGATTCAAATGTTATTACTTGGTCTGGAGCATCTGAGTCTTCAACATGACACCTTTGCTTTTCAACATTTTAAAGAGAGATCTTGCAGCACGTATACAAATTCATCATGTCATTTGATATCTCAATGGTTGCCTCTATGGGCATGCATTGTGGATTCAGGTACAATTAATTACTTGACAACTTTAATTTTATCTCCACCTATCATTAGTTTGCTTATTGTTCTGGTTGCAAGCACAATTATTTTCTTTATACTGCAGTGTAATCCACACTGAAGTCTATAATCTTTATTCTTCAACAGTAAGTGCTTCCCTTTCAGCAAGGAGTATTATGTCATCTCTGTGTGGTAGATTATTAAAGAGTTTTCCTCTGTTACTGATAGAACATTCTTTTCAGATTGTCTGCTCTGCACCGAGATTGAACTAAGAGGAGTAAAAAGCTAAAACCTTGACCCAAATCTTTCTGGATTTTTTTTACAGATTTCATCCCTTATAGCAGCTTCATGAAAGACATCCTAAACACTTTATGACACAAAATATGTTTTCTCCTCCTGGTATAGAAAAAGTGACATTCATGAACATTCTAATGCTTTTCTATATAATCATGGTGGCGATGGCAATGCAGATGGCAAACAATAGCTCTATGTAATCAATATTCTTGATTCAGATTTATGTTAAGTAGATTCAGAAATTTCTAATGATAACAGACGTCATGTATAAAAATTGTGTACAGTTTTTTTAAATGTTCCTAGGAACTTAATAATTTTTTTAAAAAAATCCTGGATGAATTTTTTTGCCAGAATAATTCTGAGTGCCCAACTTAAAACTGGCAAAAGGAAAAAATACTCAGACTCTCCAAATGTCATAGAATTTTTCTTTAAATGGGGGAAAATGCTTTTTAAACATATAGGAGTTTTAACAGGCTAAAAGGTCTTTAACAGGCTACTCGGAGCTGAATTAAAAAATGGAACTCTATATAGTCAAATAAAAATGTTTCCGTGTATTTCAAATATCTTTTATAAATACAGCCATCTGGAAGAACGATCCTGGATATGGAGAATTTGTATTCCTTGTGTATATTGTGTGCATGTCTCATCTTAGTTGTAATTGTAATTTTCTCGAGAATAGTGGTCATTACCCCCCTGGCTGCCACTAGAGTCAGACCTTCCATATCCAAATCTGTATCCGCCACGTCATCTGTTACACCTCTGCTCTCCTAGTCCTGTATCTATCACCCCTAGAGTGGCTGAGGCGAGGCCTAAGAGCACTAAAGCTTTTCCTGGACCGGCTGACCATTATGATCCACATGAATCTGGTGGCCATGCATGGTCTCGCCACTCATGGCTCACAAAGCATCTGAAGCATGTTCTGGATAGGTGAAGGTGATAAAGCAAATCCCATGGACTGTGGAATCTTCTGACCCTCTTGAACTTCGTTATTTCTTTTATTTATTCTACAGTCAAAAGCAAGTTCACTAGTTTTTTCTGCCATTCATTTTGGTCTTTTAAAATGTTCTTCCATCTTTTTAATGCAAACACTTTCTGTAAGTAGGATGAACTTGATGTGGTGTCATAACTTCCTGATACTCAGTCATTGGTGTTCTATTCTTGAAATGATTTCTAAATCCAAGTGGAGTTTACTTAAGAATGCACTTTTGCTACTTCAGAATTATTTTCATTTCCTTCCACTTCAACTTGAACTTGCACCTAAGAAACAGATTTTCTGTTCCATAGTTGGCCCTTGGTTTTGATCTTGCTGATACTATTGAACTTCAGGAATACAATGGCGTCAAAAGAACCAACATCAACTTGGTTCCTGTGGAACCTTGGTGGTGAACTGCTCACGTGCTCAGTCACTAACCCCGAGGTCCATGCGATGTCCCCAGCAGCCAATCTGCAGAAGAAGGATGTGGCAGTGTCTTCCCATAAAGATGACGACCTTGGGAAGTCCATGGGACAATTGTAGTCTGTCTTACAGGGTCACACTTAGAATCGACTAGATAGAAATGGGCTTTTGTGTGTTTGCTTTTGTTTGTATTCCATTTGCCAAGCTCTACATATATATCACCCTTTATATGGGTGAGGGATGTATTTTCAATGAATACATTTTTGATTGTGCAGAATTCTATCACGTTATTGTCTAAAGCTGTCCCCTCACCAAGATCACCTTTTCTAAATATTGCTCCTTATGTTTTTTATCCAACTTTTATTTTCTAAGCATTAATAATTCCAATTTGTCTTGATTATATGTTTGACCAATTTCAGACTGCAGAAGTTAGCTTCATTATCTTTCCTACCAGTGGTTTACATGTATGTTTGCATGATAATCAGATTAACTGGTCTCCCTTATAGACATCAGCATTATGTTATCATGGATACCACTACGTAATTTTCTTATGATGAACGTGCTGGTCTTCCTCTTCAGTAAGTCATACACAACATAGTAGACCCTAAAAGACCACATCACTATCTCATTCAAAATGACCAGTGCCACTCTACTTCAATGCACTAATGTCTAAGGTGTCAACCATCTAGTGCTCCATTTACATTTGAAAATTTTAAATTTTTTTCTGTTCCTATTTCAGACATTTGACCTTCCAATTATTCATCGATGTTTGCAGTGGATTGTTCTAATTTTGTGTCATGCCACATCAGCAAAAAATGATCCCGAAGGCTTACTCCATCCACCCTATAAAGGTTGATTGCATGTTGAGGAGACAGCTCTTCTCTAGTTGTATTTTGAGCACTTGCTGGCCTGGGGGCTTCCTACTCTGGCTGCTACCTATGAGGTTTTCCCACATCCTATCTTTCAGAAGTAAATGGTCAGGTCGTTCTTGCGAGGCTATCTTAGTCTGACTCTATTGAAACCTGACCATCTTGGATGACTGCTGCTATTTGAAATATCAATGGTATAGTTGTCAGCATCACAGCAGCAGACAAGTCACCACAGTACACCAAACTGGCGCATTGGTGCTGTCATTATTGAGAATACATAGTCAGTTTGGCTTTTGTGAGGTGTTCTAAACACTCTTCTTGTTGCTAGGGGCCATCAAGTTGGTTCTGACTCAGAGCCACCCCTTTATACAACAAAACTGCCCAGGCCTCTGCCATTCTTCCAATTGTTCTGCTGTCTGAGCCCAGGGTTGCAGATGCTGTGTCAAGCCTCATTTTGTTGAGGCTTTTCCTCTTTGGTGGCTTAGTGTGTTGCTAACAACAAGGTCAACAGTTTGAGACCACCAGCTTCTCAATGAGAGAAAGAGAAGGATTTCTACTTCTCTGAAGAACTAGCATGTTGGAGACCCACAGTGGCAGTTCTACCTTGTCCTATACAGGGTCACTTTGAGTTTGAATTGATTAGATGGAAGGAATTCCAAATATAGACATTAAATTATGTTACATAAATAATATCTATGGAAATGTCTATTAAGAAAAATAATTTCGTTGCTGTGTATGATTATTGTATTTTTAAAAATATTATCTCCCATATTGAAAATTTTTAATTCAGTTTTTTTAACAAAACTAGTAGATATTCTAAAGTAATTCTCCAAAATTTTAAATTATTCCAATAGAACATGACCACTATGTATAAAAATAAAAATAAAAACAGCATCCTTGTCCTTAAACTAAAATGTTTTCTACATTAACTGAAAAAGAACATAGTGATAAAATAAAGTTACTTTATAGAATGAATAAATCTGAAGGATATGTTCTCCTAAGTTTTTCCAAGTAACTTCATTCTGTGACAATGAATGCTGTCAGAAATATTATCTTTCTCACCATAAATGTGTCCCTCTGTGTCACAGAGAATAAGTGGAAACAATAAAGTATTTATCTAGATCAGTGCATCTCAAATTTTCACATGCATTGCTTTACCTAGAGAGTTTACGAAAACACAGGTTTGTCGGGTGCTAAGCTCAGGATTGCTGATTCACTTCATCTCTAGTAAGTCTGGAGATTTTGTGTTGTTGATTTTTTTAATTGAAGAAGTATATCTAAGGATGTGGATTCAGGTGTACTCTAGCAGGACCATTGATCTAGGCCTTAGTCTATTCTACATGCTAGCATCAGTCTTTTGAATCCTTATCATTTGTATTTTACTTGTCTGTCCTGTGAACACCTTCGGGGCAAGAAGCTTGTGTTATATTAGCCAGCACCAGGTTAATGCCTGACTTGCAGGTCAGTTTTTTTGGGTTTTTTTGTATCTTTAATAACCACTCCACAGAAGATGGCTGCACTGGTGTCATTGATCACATCAAAAATTCAAGGCCTACAAAAATACTAGAGGCCTAATTGGTAGCAAAACATTTCAGACTTAATCTTAATGTAGTCTTTTAAAAAAATCATTTTATTGGGGGCTCATAAAATTCTCATCACAATCCATCCATCCATCCATTGTGTCAAGCACATTGTACATTTGTTGCCATCATCATTCTCAAAACATTTGCCTTCTACTTGAGCTCCTCATTTTCCCCCTCCCTCCCCACTCTCTCTCTCCTTAATGAGCCTTCTTAATTCATTAATTATTATTATTATGTCATATCTTACACTGCCCGACATCTCCCTTCACCCACTTCTCTATTGTCCATCCCCCAGAGAGGAGGTTATACGTAGATTCTTGTAATCAGTTCCTCCTTTCCACCCCACATTCCCTCCATCCTCCAGGCATTGCCACTCTCACCACTGGTCCTGAAGGAGTCATCTGTCCTGGATTCTCTCTGTTTCCAGGTGCTCTCTGTACCAGTGTACATCCTCTGGTCCAGCCAGCAGTTTTTAAATAGCATTTGTTGTGTCACGTAATAGGAAGCTGAAAATACTGTGGAAAAACAAGATCTAGTGAACATGACACTTAAGAATATCACTTTACCTTAATGAGTCTACCATACACTGGTAGACTCATAAATTTGACACTTTAGATAGCATTAATTGCAATCACAAAATTATACAGCCATTGGGATCATCTAGTTTCAAAACATTTCATCATTCCAAATAGAAACTCAGTCTCCATTAAGCAATAGCCCCTCATGTTCACAGCATTCAGCATCTAACACTGAGACAGTTGAGACACTTGTCTATACTTTAGATCATATCATAGTTGTCCTTTTGTGTCTGATTAATTTTACTCAGCATACAGTTTCAAAGCTTATCTATGTCACACCATGCTGAATACTATTCCACTGGCTACATGCAACGTATTTTATTTATTCAGTCATATGTTGATGGACTATTGGTCATTATCACTTTGCAGTTACTGAAAATAACTTTGCAATAAGCATTGTGCAACTTTTAACGGTTTTAAGGAATGCATCAATAATCAGTTACAGTTAAGTAGAAACACATTTATCTGTAGAATTACAATATATTATAGCAAAAATCAGACTTTTTGAGCAAATTAAAAAGCAATGGCAAAAGATAGATATAGACTTATCAAGTAAAATGTATTAATTACATGTCTGCATGCAAACAATACATAAAATCATTGATTATCTTTGAAGGTAAATTTTATTAATGTACATTGTCTTATTTATTGATTAAAATATGTAGTTTTTCCTTTTCTCCTGACCAAAATTATCTGATGGCTTGTCTCTGAGAGCGTAATAAAATAACATATTAATAGTACATTCTTACATATATTAAATGCTGTGAAAAACAAGCTTGCCTTCACATTATCTTAAATAGACTATAAAACAATTCACACTTCAGTTACATTTGTTTTACTAGAAATGAGTTATTGATGGGAAACAAGCAGAGTAGAAAATATCATTTTGGACTGAGTGGATGACTAGACTGACATGAGTAGAGTTTGGAAAGACAGAAAATTGATAACATTTCCTGTCCAGATATGATTAAATTATGCAGAGCTTGAAATTTAAGGAAATGATGAGTTAGCTTCCCTGGGGTTGGGGCGTCGACACATATAAAAAGGAATAGAATAAACCCTACACTACGCCCATGCATGAGAAGCTATGCATTTGCTCCTCTCCCTTTTGAAGCAAGATCCTGAAAGGACATAACCGGTTTGTAAGTGGTGAGAAATAGATAATTCCCATTTATGCAGCTGTTCTCCTGGTGCTTCATGACTTTAAGGTTACTGGGGAAAAGCCCTATAGATGGGAATAAAGTGCTCTATTCATTGTATTGATCAAATCATTACCTTAACTGGTATGTCATATTTTCCCTTCCAAAAGGTGTCAACTAAAGGAAGAGTCTTAATTCCCATATAAAATAGTGATTAGTCCCTTCTAAAATAGCTTGTACACAACACATACAATCTCAATCCTTCATCGTTGCACAAAGAATCACTGACTCCTCCTGCTTGTGATGCTGGCAAGTGTCCTATGTCTATCCTTTCACTTTGATCAAGTTGTTCTTTAATTTCTGGTCATCACTGCTATCTTCTGACAGCAACTATTGAAGGGTCTTAGAAACATTCCTATTTACATTCTAACATATTCTGTCTTTGGATGCCTTTCTAAACCTCAAGTTAATGCTTTCTTCCTTAAAAACATGTGATTTCTTTTCAACTGGAGAAGCAAGGCCCGCTGCTTGACATAAAGTGTAAGATCATAGCTGATCTAGTCTTAACACCTTCTCCACCAGGTCAGGCATGGAGCCCAATCTCTCACTGGGGGTGGGGGGGTGTTTCTTTTCTCATCTTCCTCTCCTCTCTTCAGCCCCCCTTCCACTTTTCTTTTGGAAAATCAAAGGTTTTTTTTTATCATTTTATACACGACAGTTTAGAGGGCATACTCTTTATAACCACCCCCTCTCTTTAAGGCACAATGGTTCGTCTTCCAATTTACTCATGTAGAGGGTATTTCACTCTATTTTCACCATCACCACTTACAACTTGTGGTGGCTTCAGTGTTGCTGTGATGCTTGAAGTTATTTAAAACTGGTGTTTTAAATATCAACAGGGATACCATTGGTAAATAGGCTTTTGTGGAGCTTCCAGACATAACAACTGTGAATATGGTGCAAGAATGGGCAGTGTTTAATTCTCTTGTCAGTAGATTCAATAAGACTCTGAACGGACTGACTGGTCAGCACCCAACCGCGTGTTACCACATAATTACTTGTCCATATAGCTGTACCCTTAATATACATTTTCCTGTTGAGAAAAATGGTTCATCTTTCCATTCTAATATTTTCCTAAACTGGAACTATTAGCTCCTCTGTTATAATTGTTTTGCATAACTATTAGTAAGAGAAAATCAAAGCTAAGAGTTATTACTAAATATCTGGCTATATATAAACAATATTACAGAATGTAGCAGTCACATAACCTGTCAGCTTACAAAGGGGTGGAGTCTAGTTTGTCAATTAGGTCACAGCTTGATGACCTCATTTGGAGGCGCTATGGAGATAAGTAGCTCACTGGAGCCCAGGGACACTCTTTCTGCAAGACATTCCTGTTGACAAGCCAGATGGAGCTACGCTAATGCAGCCAGAGCCCTGGAGCTGGAGTCACATGGAGACCCCTGCCAGCACTGAGATGCTTCCACTGCCACTGGATCCACTAGACTTTCTAACCACTGGTCTGTGATCTTCCTGCATTCGGTGCCATGTTATGTGTTTTGTGAGTCTGAAGAGGAATTTATAGCCTGGTATCAGACATATGAGTCAATATTGAACTTATGGATTTGATCTGGACTGGGCTGAGATGTTTTCCTAATGTACAATTGCTCTTTGATATAAAGTTCTTTCTTACATACATATGAGTGCCTCTGGATTTGTTTCTCTAGCCAACCCAGAGTCAGACACAGAGATAACATGAGTAAATAGAAAATGTTTTATAAAAACTAAACAGAATCATTATTTACTTCACTCAGTATTTTTATAATTGAATACCTTCTTATCCTTTTTATGGTTATTAATATAATTTAAATATTAGAATTATTTATTATACATTATACTAATAACTGGCCTTATGTCCTTATATATAGTATCTGTCTTGGGGTTAAGAAGCCAAATTGTGTTTAAACAAGTACAATTTATGGGTCTAACATAGAGGTGACCCAGCACTGAAGTGCCATGGAATTTTTACTCACTATTCATAAAACAGTAGGGCTTGACAGATCATGAACGAAAGCTACTGGGGCTGGCTAGAGAGAAGATGATTCTGGTATCTCGAAGCTAGTAGTATAAAGAGATTTTCTCTCACCCTTCATTTTGGGAAATAAATTTCACAGCACCCTGCGAAGAATCGAGCTTATTATCTCCAAATACCATTTGAAAATAAGTGATCAGCACTGTATAGTCATTAAATATACACAATCAGAATATTGAATTTATAATCTATGAGAACAACTTGGAATATATCGCCTCATTATTTTATTTTATAGCTAAAGACATAACTTGCATTATGTTTCTGTGAACAATGAGCATCAAACCCTGACAAAATTACCTCATTTCTTTTTTATGCTTTCTCAATATAGGCAAATACATTACAAACTCTAATTTATTCTGACCCAGAAATTGCTTGGTGGCATATTTCTGCAGGCCCTGGTGTGCACGAGACAGGAAGTCATTCGGGGTATGATTTTTTTTCCTCCTTGTTTCTCAAGAATATGTATTTATTTTTCCTAAAATTTGAAAACTCTTAGTTAACTCTTCAATTTAGTATTATGAAATCATGACAGTCTTGAATAAGATTAATGGCATTCTATAGCGGAGAATAAAAAATCTAGCAGTCATAATCAGTGAGCAATTATGAAGTCAGTTGTACCTTTTTGCAGGTGATGATTCATTGCTGGGTCAACTTGTCCAAATTACTATGCCCAATTGTTAGTCAAACATCAACCTGGGTATTAATGTGCAGGTGGTTGAAGAGGTAATTCTAACTGCTGACCTTGTGGTTAGCAGCACCACTCCTAACCATGACCTTGTGGTTAGCAGCACCACTCCTAACCATGACCTTGTGGTTAGCAGCACCACTCCTAACCA
>NW_022103928.1:32680058-32686445 GCF_000313985.2 Echinops telfairi | reverse complement strand
CTTGTGGTTAGCAGCACCACTCCTAACCATGACCTTGTGGTTAGCAGCACCACTCCTAACCATGACCTTGTGGTTAGCAGCACCACTCCTAACCAGTTCGCCTCCAGGATTCCTTATAAGGGTGATCAGCACTAACAAGTCATGGGTTGTTGGTAACTTACGGAGATTGCCCTCCACAATATGAGGTCACATGTCATTCAATCATTATATTGAAGGACAGAAGAACACATTCAAGTTTTCAATAGACAAGAAATCATTCCCACAAAGCGACTGCATAGATAACCTGTCAGAGATTCCAGACTGTCCTCAGACCTACAGATTTTGAACTTGATAGCCCACACAATCATGTGAACCAGTTCCTTAAAACCAAATTCTCTGGAGAGCTCTAGCATACTGTTTGACTTGATTGTCAGCCTTTGATTGTATTGTCAGTTACACAGTTTGTAGGATAAGGAATAGTACTTGGCCACGAGCTTCATGATCCCTTGTGACTGACAGCAAGGGTACATTGGGAATGACTGTGCAACAAACCTCTTTAGGGTGAGCAGCTTTTCCTTTACCATCAGTTTCTGCACATTGGTGTCCATTAACTAAATTCTAAGCTGCCATAAATTATGCTATAAGATACCCTTTAGTTAGAAACTCTTTAAAGTGAGGGGTGGGGGAGGAGAAACCCTGAACATTTCACTCCTACTTTAGGAGAACTTAAGAAAGATTAATCATTGAATAATAAAAGTCAGCCACTATATATATTCACTGTATGACTTCACATACATAAAGTCAAGGCAGGTAGAACTCATCCTTAGAGGAACTAAGAATCTCCGTTGCCAATGGAAATTGTGGCTCTAGTGACTGGAGGAGGTCATAGAGTGCATTTAGGGGTGCTGAAATCCTATACCTTGATTAGTAATGACTATAGGTATGTGTGCTATTAGTATAGGAGCAGGGGTGGTGTAGCGAGTTACAAATTGTGCCACTAAACTGCAAGGTTGTTGTTGTTGTTAGGTAGCATGGTATCTATTCTGACCCTAGCCACCCTACGTAGAACCAAAGTAAACACTGATCGGTCCTCTGCCGGCCTGTTATGTTTGAGTGTGTGGTTGCAGCCACTGTGTCAATCCATCTTAAAGAGGGCTTTCCTGTGCTCTGATGCCCTTCAACTTTACCAAGGTTAGCGGATTGAGATCACCAGTCATTCCAAGGGAGAAGATGAGATTTTCTACTCCAACAAAGAGAAGAGTTAACAGTCTCCGAATCTCACATGGACCATTAGAACTTCTAGTAGAGTGTCTCTAGGAAATGACTCAGTGGCAGTGGATTTTTGTTGTTGTTAGTAGTAAACCTTAGGTTTTCACTTGATGTATGCTATATGTAAGAGGGCTAACGATTTTAGAAGGAACAAAGGAAGATTGGAGCATAAACAACTTACAGTACATATACAGCACACATACATGTGCATACGCAGACATTCTAACATAGTTATCAACATAAACACCTGATTTTATGACCAATGACTTCATTAATAATGAACTTGGTTTTATGTGATGGTTCATTTTATGCGATACCTTTGCTAGGCTACAGTGTCCACTCGTTTAGTCAATACAAGAATGTCAACCACTAGAGTCGGAAACGGACAAAGAACAATCTGTCAATCTATTTCTGTTTATTGTGAATTACTGTAACTATCTGTAAATTCTCTATGTGGTGAATTTAAAAACCACACAAACTTTCAACTGTGATACTCAAATTAAGTGTCTATGTAACATGGAATTCTTAGCACCAGATCAAGAGTGTATTGTTTTCACTTTCACAGAAAAGAGATTACACACTATTTTCATTATTTAATTCTTTTCTCTTACGCTCTTCCTAAATTTCGCTCATATCCTATAACCTTCATCTTGCCTTTGACCAAAGGAAAAATGGTGAATAACAAACTCAAAATATAGAAAAGCGTAAATATTTTTGATCCTGCAGATTGTCAGGGCTCACTATTCTTAAGAGTAAGTGAGGTAGTTACATACGGTATGTGTAGTCGCCAAGATACCAATGAACCACGTTGTTGTAAAACTTGTATAATGTCCCCAAAGCACATTTATTTTATTTCCCAGTCACCGGAAGAGTTTGAGGATTCTGCCTCTGGAGATTCTGCCTCTGGAGGAATTGACTATACTCTGTAAGGTTTAAAACAGAACCAAATAAATTGCGTATTTTAGACTCAAAGCAAAATACATATATTTCATTCCCTCAATAACTAAACTTGTATTCCTCTTCAGGCAGAGAAAAGGTGATGGCATGCCCTGATAGAATCTTATTGTATAAAAGATCACCCTATAGCTTTCTACTGAAGAGAAGAAAGCGTCAGAAAGAAGGGAGTAAAAATTAGTGGGGCATAAAATGGCAAAATGAGGTGAATAATCTATTGTTCGTTTTTATGCTTGGAATAAAAATCAGCTCTTTAAGTTCATATTTTTAGAACTCTTACACAACACAGCCATTTCGTTTACTAGAAAATGTCAGGAATAATAGAATAATTAAACTGCCATTATTTGTGTGCATATCTTAGTTTTTGGCAAACCTGGACTCAAACCTAGAACTTCTGACTCACATCCCTAAGAGTTTTAGTCCATCCATTAAATAAAAACAAGCAAGATAACAAACTAACAAAAAAAAAAAGAGAGAGAGAGAGCGCTAGAGAGAGAGAACTGTTTATTCAACCACTGCTTTGATCAATGAAATACACTTGCATCTGGCCCAGGTCATGAGCAACTTACTTAGAATAAGGCTAACAGATACATTCAACCCCAAATTCTGGGCCATTATTCGCTTACTGAGAAAATAAGTATTTAATTATTTTATCAATAGAATTTCACACCGGGAGTTTCAGTACACCTGGGTACTTTTGTCTTGTGCTGAATTCATGAGATATGGATTATTATTACCCAAATAAAAGCCAGTGTCTTTAGACATCACTCATTTATTGCACTTAATGAACTAAAGTCATTAGAGTAGAAGGGAAACTGAGATAGAAATAAATAGAAATAAATCAACAAAAGAAACTCTGGTAGTTACATAATCTGTTGTCAATTTGAGACTATTAAGAGTAAAGGGGTGGAATTTAGCCTGTCAGTCAGGTCACAGCTTGATGACCTCATTTGGAGGCATGAAGGAGATACATAGCTCCCTGGAGGTGGGACACATGCTCACTCCCCGTGAGACATTCCTGATGAGAAGACACATGCAGACACACTGATAGAGCCAGAGTCTTGGAGCTGGAGTAGCCATGTGGAGACCTATGCCAGTGCTGAGATGCTTCCACCACCACTGGATCCACAAGACTTTCCCCCTACTGGCCGGTGATCTCCCTGCATTCAGCGTCATTGATTGTGTTACATGAGTCTGAATAAGAATTTACCTAGTGATATCAGGCATATAGGCGAAGATCAGATTTATGGATTTGATCTTGACTGGGCTGGGATGTTTTCTTAATATACAATTACTCTTTATATAAATCTCATTCTTATACACATATAAGTGTCTATGCATTTGTTTCTCTAGTCTACCTGGACTAACACAGAAACCTTTGATATGCCTTAGTAGGTGCCATCATCCCTTGGTAATGGCACTAGCTGGCAATCTTATTGTGTCAATAAGGCCTGGGACCACAGACAGAAGAAACATTTTATGTTCATGACACAGTATTTATAGACAACATGGGAAATGGCAGGTAATTAAAAATCCAGAGCCTTGAGATTTTTGAAAACTATTTTAAATGTTGGGCTTAGTTTAGTGAAAACTTAGATAAAAGGTCTCTGCTAAGGTGACTTCAAAGGCGCCATCTTCTCCTTTGAGAGGAAAAAAAAATGGTTATCAAATCCTCTTCTAGATAAAAATCAGCATTGCCTGAGTCTGACTCTGCTGTGTTATCAGATAATTTGTCTGCCTTCGCTCAATTCTGGGAGCTTTTTAAGGCGCACTGTTGCTTTACTTTTCATCTGTCTGCCAGCACTCCCCGCCACTAACTCCTTTGCTATCTACGATATGAAATGTGAATGTATGCAGGGAGAGTGAGCAATGCTAAAGTGACACCCGGTTGAAGCACCTTTGTGACCGGAATGCAGGTTTGGCCATTGAAGATATCACATGCCAGTGGATGCAAGGACACAGGTTTCAAGATGAGGCAATTCCATTTTTATTTTTGAGAAGTGAAAGTTTTTATTAACTTTGGTAAATGTCACTTCGACATTTAAGTCAGATAACTAAGCTCTTTATCATTATTTTATCGAGGCTCATTTATTAAACAAGCTTTTTAAAGTTAGTTTCCTTTCTTTAGTGATTTAAATATTCTGAATAGCTGTATATACTTCCTAAGAACTGTGCATAAGGCGGGCAGTTTCTGAGAAAGAACTAGAAAGCTGAGCTTTGCATATTCTCATGAGGCTTCTTTTAGACTAATAAGGATCTGAAGGGAAACTAGATACTCCTTCTTTGGTAAATAGACATTCGCATTCACCAATTTCCTAAGCGCTAATGAAACTGATCTCTCATTAGCACTTACGGAGCTTCAAGTGCAGGTAGAACAGGTGTGTCTTTGGACTGCCTGGTGGTGTAGTGTTTGGGCTAGTTGGGCTGCTAACCACAAGGTCAGATGGAAACCATTATCCTCTCTCCTTGGGAGAAAATGGGACTCTCTACTTCTGTAAACAGTGACAGTCTAGAAACTCACAGGAACAGTCTACCCTGTTCTATAGGGTCGCTATCAATTGACATCAACTTGATGGCAGTGTTTTGTTTTTAGTTCCTGTTATGGATCTTCCAGCTATCAACCCAAGTACCTGCAACGATTGATTGACTTCCTTCGGCTGTTTCCTAAACTGTACTGATAAACCCTAAAACTAAAATCTCCTTTACTATACTGCTTTTAAGTCTCATTGACATAATGTATGTAATGCATACTAGAATAGCACACAGTTAATTGGCAAAAAAATTTAATAATTTGAATGCATAAATGGCTCCTCAGGACTAAAGACCTGGAAAAGTCTTGTAAAGATTGTAGCCTAGGTAACTTTAGGCCACACATCTACTCTGTCCTACAAGGTCTCTATGAATCACATGGGTTTCAAACCATGATGCTAAATTTAATGAGCATTGATAGGTTAGAGGTGTAATTTCTACCTTTCAAGTAGGAAAACTGGTTCAATTCCCAGCTAGGAAGTTTCATTGCCTCAATATGTCTCAATAACTAAGTCTTAGTGGAGCTTATACATTGTTATAACGCTGAACAGGTTTCAGCAGAGGTACTAGATTAAGACACAGTAGGATCAAATTACTGGTGATTAGCTTCCAAAATTCAGTCAATGAAAAACAACAATGATTCTATCCCCAGCTAATCATGAAAATGAAGCATGTCATGGGCTGGTTTTGTATCACTGTATATAAGTTAGTGACTGAGGTGACAGGAGAAATATCAACAAGAGCATAAAGCTTATGTTTACCTTTAAAATAAATCATTTAAAAAATCAATAAATCATTTTCCAAAGTGGGATCCCATTTTCCATTATCAGCATTACCCAGGTCCCTGCTTCTTTATGCCCTCAACAAGAACTAGTATTCGTCTTTTTAAGACAGTTATTCCAGTAGATACTGAAGGTACCTCATTGAGGTTTTGGTTTGCAAACTGAATTTTCACTTGTAGCATTTTTATCAGGTTGAAATGTGTTACTAGTAGGCAGCTCAAGATTTCTAGACTCAGGTGAGGATAACATTCAAACACATTCAGAGATAAGGTTTTAGCAGATTGAGTGAGTGACTTTATTGAAGGTAATTCTTTGGAAAAGATGTCCAAAGGGCCCTTAACTAGTCTGAAAGGCCTGGTAGGATGTAAAGCCCAATCTTGTAGTTGGCTAATGGAGGACCTCCCACCATTGGCTAACTTTCTGTAGATGTCTTTTACTATTGGCTGGTCTTCTGTAGGGTACCTCCTCTTTCCAGGTTTGTGTGTCCCTGTACCCCTACACCCCACACTTAAGGCTGTGTCCTTCTCTCCAGCACAAAAACTCAAGAATCTATTCAGTCACTGTTGGGGTAGTGTGAACACCCTGTCTTTCTCCACCCAGCCTTTTCACCATCTCTACTTTCTTCCATTTATGTGGAAATATGTCCTATTTGCCTTCCTTTATACTATAGCTCCATGTGTGGGAAAACAAGTTCTCACCTGCCTCCAGTCCCTCCTTTGCTTAAGATTCCAGCCAGATTCTTGCCTTCAATACCTCTCCTTCCCAAGACCTTCTCTGTCTAGCTAACATTGCCTCCTCATTTACCCCCAAGTGACACCATCCAAATTCATTGGAAAGTTGAGCAGCACAGATCATCCTTCTGTAACTACTTCCT
>NW_022103928.1:32677681-32679124 GCF_000313985.2 Echinops telfairi | reverse complement strand
AACCTTCCCCAAACATGACAATCCTTGTAGTGACAATAAAAGTTTTTCCTTCTGAGCTTCTAGAACTAAGGGGGCAATTAGCAGTTCTTATGCCTCCCCAGTTAGAGTCTGCCATGGGAGCAAATGTGCCCATCCTAGAGGACTCTCTTCGAAAAACCCTCTGGTGGAATTTAGTCTCTGAGATATGGAAGTATTGGGGGGATGGGAGAAGTTATTAACTCTTGAAGTAGGGTCTGGGAAAAAGGAAAATTTCCAACTGGATACTCCTTAATAAAAGCAATGGAATGGAGACAAAAAAGGGGCCTGATCTTTAAGGACACTGCCAGTAAAACCAGTCCTAGATAAGTTGAATGAGGACATTTGTATAAGTTGTAGTAGACACATGTATATCCTGATATTTAGATGGGATTGAGTAATACAAATTCTTCTTTCTGAGGCCAAAGCCAGATATATTCACTCTCTTCAAACCATTTTTCTGACTTTGATCTGCCTTATTTCCTGGCCTGAAATCTTTATAGCAAGCAGGACAAGAATCAAGAAATGGAGAGACTCAAAACCTTGAGTTACATCTTGGTAATAGTTTCTAACCTTTATAGATTTGCGTTTTCCAGAATGCCACTTGGGAACTGCAAATAATATGTGCCTTTCTATATATAACTCTAAATCAGAAAAACATATTTTATTCATGAGTATTATTACATGGATAGTTTACCTTTATCAAGGAATTAACAGTAGGCATATTCAGACTACAATATAGTCTAGTGATTCTTTGTTAAATACATCTGAGTAACTTTTTCCAAGTTTATGGTGAGTCATTATATTGTGTTCAACACATTCCAAGGCTTGAAAGGTTTATTCATGGTCCTTCTTCCAGTTGCAATGAGTTTTCACCAGTGTGAAAACTAAGTGTCCCAGGAATTTCTCGATAAAGATTATAGATTTTTAAAAAATAAACAATGGGCCTTGAATACAGATTATTTCTTTCATTTGTTTTGTTCTGATTAAGGGGAACTTGAGAACCATTGCATGGGTGAGTTTTCATGATCCAGGCTGTCGTTACTCTGCCTCAAGTCTGAACACACAAGAATTACTTAATCAGATCTCTTCCTAGTTGGGGATTTCTTGGAATTACTCATGGAGATAAAAAATAAAATAAAGCCTGTAAAATGATGTGCACTGATGTTATATTTATAGCTGAAGTGGCTTTACATTCTCTATACTTCTAAACTTCCAACAATTTGCCAATCACACTTTCTGACATTTCTTAGCAAATCTTAGTTAAAATTTTCCCACTTAAGTCAGTGTTTGCATAGTCTCTCATTTTGCAGAAAGCTGCAGTCTCAGATTATAAACAATTTGGTTGAGTTACAAATTCAGGACTCATTGTGTTAAGGAAACCCTGTAAGCTTTTTTGTTGATATGTTTTCATTATAACTTTGGGGG
>NW_022103928.1:32675143-32676111 GCF_000313985.2 Echinops telfairi | reverse complement strand
ACTCTTAGTTGACCAAATTCCAAAAACAAACTATGTAAATCAAATGGGAATATAGCTGTTAAGTAATACTTCAACTTATTTACAATCTATTAGAATTATTTATAGAGTATAAATGAAATGTTGAGTAAGTATGATAGAATGTGTATCTCCACCCAATAGACACTTTTTGAGTATATATGATATTTCAATATATGCAGAACTGAGTATAACATATACTCAAACCATCATGGACATATCAAAAAGAACTTCTATTTTTGGAATACAAATTCTAATAGTTCATCAGATAAAGAGAACCAAAATATGTAACTAAGAGTAGCATTATTTTACAACAGGGATATTAATTTAATTTAATATTCTGTAAATAAAGAGTAGACAGGTTTTCTAAGATAATCAGTATAATAACAATGCAATTAATTAAAATAATATCAGAATGTCCTGTACACAAGTCCCTAAAAACTACTGTATCTCAACTATTAATGGGCTGTAAGCTTTTATTCGAAGTAGCTCATTAAATAAATGTTAGAACTGAATTCTGGGGAATACAAATAATTTAACAAAAAGGAAGACTGTATGTTTCGGTGGTTACAATATTGAAACATGTAAGCTTTGCTTCAGTGACAATATTTTTCAAAGCATACAAGTAATTTATTAGGAAAGCCTGGAGAGAAACCTAGCTTATTCAAAACAAACAGTTTAATTAGGGGCCAGTAATATATTGCCATAATTGGCACATATGCATCCCCATGACAAATATTGACTTTTATCTGTAAGATTATAAAATAAAATTAAGGAGCAAATATTTATGGTTAATAAGGTTAGTTACTTCTTAGCATTTTTGAAGGTAATTAATCTGATTTCTTGCTTGTAAGGAGAGAATAGGCTCCCTTCAATAACTAAAGAGAGGAAGGGTAGGCATTTGGGTAAGATAACAAACCAGTTCCTTACTTGTATTTCAATTGTTATGTTCC
>NW_022103928.1:32666112-32674012 GCF_000313985.2 Echinops telfairi | reverse complement strand
GTTCCTAAGACCATCGGAAAGAAGTGTTTTCGGATGGTCTTAGGCAACCCCGTGAAAGGGTCTTGTGACCCCCAAAGGGGTCGCGACTCACAGGTTGAGAACCTCTGCCTTAAAGTAACATCCTTGCTTTTTAATTCTTTGAAGAGGTCATTTAAAAAAAATAATTTTTAGTCATTTTATTAGGGGCTCAAGCAACTCTTATCACAATCCATACAAACATCAATTGTGTAAAGCACATTTGTACATTCATTGCCCTCATCATTCTCAAGACATTTGCTCTCCACTTAAGCCCCTGGCATCTGTTCCCTTTGAAGAGGTCTTGCGCAGCAGATTTACCCAATTCAGTGCATCATTTGATCTCAACTGCTGCTTCCATTAGCATTACTTGTGGATCAAAGAAAAAATCAAATCCTGACAACTTCAATCTTTTCTCCTTTTATCATGTTGTGAGAATTTTGGTTTTCTTTACATTGAGTTGTAATCCACACCAATAGTGGGAACCCTCCATCTTCATCAGCAAGTACTTCAAGTTCACTTCATTTGCAGCGATCAGGGTTCTGTCATCTGCATATTGCAGGTGGTTGATACGCCTGCAATCCTGATGCTATATTCCTCTTCATAAAATGCGGTCTCTCTGATGACTTGCTCAGTATAGAGATTGAATAAGTATGGTGGAAGTATACAACCTTAATGCACACTTTTCCTTATTTTAAACATGCAATGCATTCCTTTGTTCTGTCCACACGCCTGCCTCTTGATCCATGTACAGATTCCACATGAGCACAATTAAGTGTCCTGGAATTCCATGTCTTCTCAAGGACATCCACAGTTATCTTATTTCTTATGACCCACACAGTAAAATACATTGCATAGCCAATAAAACACGAGCAAACATCTTCCTGGTATTCTCTGCTTTCACCCAAGGTTCATCTGAAATCAGCAATGCTATCCCTACTTTAGTGTCATATACAGTTTACTCTCATTTTCATAAGATTGAGCCAACTCTTATCTGCAAAAATGTCTTCACCACAATCATCCTCACTTGCTACACACTAAAAAAATAATTAAATCAAAGTCACTGTCATAGAGTGGATTCGGACTCATAGTGACCCTATATGGCAGAGTAGATCTGCGCCTGTGTATGTTCAAGATTATAACTCTTGACAGAAGTAGAATGTCTCATCCTTTGGGGTAGCAGCCCGATATTTATACCCCACCCCCAACAATGATAAGAATCTATGCACTTAGTCTCACTGATCTACAAATCCTGAAATCCTCAGGGATGGATCTTATTTGTGATCCAAGCACTGTTTCTATGTTGTTTATCATTACAAATATCTCTGGAAGCACCCTGGGCTAGCTGATCTACCTTGTGATTCACATTTAGATTCTTGTTGTATACCCAGTTTAACTAGCTCCACAGCCTAGTTTGACTACTTGACTGAAAGACTATAAAATCTTTGGGAAAATTTTTTGTGCTCCCTGAAACTAAGACATCTTACATCTGTATTGGTGGTTTAGGATCCAAAGACAAAGCATATCTTGTGCAACTAAGGAAAGACCTTCAAGGACATGATGAGAAATCATGGATCATTGATGATTGTCCTGGTAAATCACTTTTATGGAGGTCTACATGCACTTTTCTAGTGCACTTGGATCCTTTCAGTTATCCAACACCATGCAGTCAATGCACACACTGTATGCTCTCTCATTTCCAAAACTAAATTTATCTATGCTCCATAGGTATATGTAGAAACACACACACACACACAGGAGGAGGAAGAAGAAAATGAGGTGAAGCAGAAGGAGGAGAAACAAGAGTATTTAAAAATTTATTCAATGCCAAAAGGCGAATATTTCTTGCTTTAGTTTTAATTTTAAAATAATTTCTCAGTTTCACTAATAAACCATTCGTTTTTAATTAGAAAGTATCCACTCTCTCAACCATTTGAAATGATTAATGTTTTCTGTGCACATTAACATGTTTTCTGTTTGCTTGATTAACAAAACATATTTGTAAGATTCCTGTGAATACAAATGATAGAAGAAAAATCTCGTATTTTCTTAAGAAAATCAGTCTTTACTATGAAGCGATTTTAATCTTTCTACAACCACCAGAAAGACAAAGTGACTGGACCCCTGGAACAGCATTCCACCCACATTTTCTTTCGGACTTCTCTCTTCTTAGGAACCCTGATGTCCTTGTGGGCTGAGTTGAACTGCTAATCACAAGGTCAGCAGTTCTAACCCACCAGCCTCTCTATAAGAGAAAGGCAAGGTTTTCCACTCCCATAAAAAGTTACAGTCTACAAACGCACAAGGGCAGTTTTGCTCTATCCTATAGGGTTGCTATAAATGGGACTCTATTCAGTGGCCTTTAGTTTGGGTTTTTTGTTGTTGTTGTTGTCTTATCTTTTTGCTATGGGTGTCGGCTGTGTGCTTCACTTGATGCTAGCTGACTGACTTCAGGATCCTGTATCACACTGAAGGAAACATGAATGCTTCCAGCTCTGAAATATATATCTTATAAATTCAATCAATCATTATTCTTATTTATTTCATAAATATTTACTGAGGACCAAGTGTTATTTTAGATACTGGAGGTTCAACAGAGACTACATGCAGCCCGTTGTTGCTTGCTTTGCTCATAGCCATGTACTGTACACATTTTTACTAATAACTCCAGGGCTAGATATGTACCAGCCGTCTTCACAAATTGTACTATGAAGGAGGCCTGCATGTTTTAAAGACTTTCTTGGTCTTTTTATGTCTGAAAATTGGAAATGTGCTTATTATTGTTATCATACAATCAAAGCGGTCTATCTCTTGGATTAAAACCAATTTGCAGATCAAAGTGTGAATGTACACAAGTTATTTCAGGTATGCTTCTAGCTTTCTCAGTGGCTTTCCTACATTTCTTTTGTCTTTCTCTCGCTTCTTTTAGGAATTCATTTTGATGGCCTTACGTGGCCAGTCATTGTGACTCGCACAGGGGCAATGATCTGAAACAGCAGCATCTACTTGCTGTCCATGGCTCCGTTTCCTTCGCCCAGACGCACAGAATCATCGTGTCCTTGCTTCCCAACCCTTCCATAAGGCAGAGATCATGGATCTTACTTAATTCCTCCACCTTCCTTTATTCTCCTTGATTTCTCCCGTTCTTCGTACATTTTTATTCCACGATTTGTGATCAGTTTCAATCATTTGCATATTTCCTCATTTGCAATCCTCTCTCAGGATGAGATCACATCTGAGAAAGTCCCTTCCTGAAACTTAATTCTCTACCCATTCTACTTGCGCTTGCACACGGCTGGAAGGAGACCCTCAGACTTTTGAATGAAACTCAATTGTTATTGGAACCCAGCTCTAAGTGAGCTCTAGTTTCTATGGATTTGTGTTCCCCATAACTATATGTTGAAGCTCTAAATCCAGACAGTATGAGTCCTTCTTCTATCAAAGTGAAACTTATAAAAGAGGAGAACAAATATGCAAACAGAAGGACAGCCATGGGATGATGGAGAGAGATTCGGAGAGAAGCCCATAAGGCCAAGTGTTTCCAGTGGCTTCCAGAAGGTATGAGAGGCACAGAACAGATTCTCTTTCAGAATTCTCAAAAATCACGAGCATGACCAATACCTCGACTTGAACTCCTCACAGCCAGAATTTAAGACGATAGGTTTCTGTTCTGTAAAGCTACTGAGTTTGTGGTATTTTGTTAAGACAACTCTAGCTCTAACTAATGTTAATTTGTCTTCATTTTGTTCCAAACCTGTAATATCCTCTCCCCACCTTTACTTTTAGATAATGATCTTTTATAATTTCATTTAGAGAATATAGATTGTAGTAACAGTTTCACAAGATTGTGGATCCACCCGACTGCATCTTGTAGCTGAATGCACTATACCTTTTTTAAAACCCACCTTTTTGTTTATATTTTAAAAGCTAACAAATATTTCTCATTTCTCCTTTTCTCTTTTTGCTTTTAATTTTTCTGATAAATATGCAAAGTATAATTCTTCACAATTCATAAAATGAAAACAATAAACAAATTCCTCTCTGGTACCCTGTGTTAGGCCGGGCTGTGTAGAGAAACAAACCAGTGACACTCATTTATGTACAAGAAAGAACTTTATATTAAGAAATAACTTTACATCAAGCAGACATCCCAGCCCAGTCCCTAAGTCTGATGCTAGCTCATACGTCTCTCTTCGGACTCAGTCGTCACATGCCAGCGACTCAGAATGGGGAACTGAGCAGAAGGAAGCTCACAATGGCTCCAAGGCCATTGGGAACATGGCAGGGCACTGGCAGCTTTCAGAATTTGGTGGCCCACATGTGGCCACCCCTCGAGTCCGACAGAATTCCAGCAGGCTGGGAGGTGGAGGGGAGCAAGAGAGAGCACTGCTGTTCATCTTGCTCTCAGACAAAAGACTTATGACATCAGGGAGGTGTCCTCAGGCTGAGTAGTTGATGGGTTTGATTTCACCCCTAGCCAGGATGGTATTGATGACAGAATCCCTAACTACCACAGCCCAATATTCTTCTTGAGCGGTAACTTTTCTTTTGTCTATTTTTTCACAACAGAATTTTTTGGTAAGAGTTGCTGATTGTTATTTCCTTCTTCATATTCTCTCTAACAGCCTCTAAATCCACCCAGTTAATAAAATGTGCATTAGATCATCTAATGCCATACAATATGCTTCATTGTTGGCTCCAAGTTCCACCTCAGCGTCTAGAATTCTTTTGGTTCAGAAGTGCTGATATTTTTTAGGCTTTATTGCTTCCCTGGTGAGTGTGTGTGAGTATGTATGCATGTGTTTGTGTAGGCCTGTGCATGTGTGTACAGAGGTATTCACCACTGGATTCGGTTCAACATGTATAACTCATTCTATAAGTTCCACAAAATTTGTAGCCTTTTACAAATACATTTTAAAAACACAAAACCTTAGAGATGCTATGGTTGCCTGCAAGCACTGTGTTCCCTACTCTTGAAATGTCACAAGGCAAAGAGTAAGAAGAAGAACAAGAAGACTGCTGCCTAGACAACGCTTTCAGAATTCCTTCGTCCTGTACATGAGAGGTATTGGAAAATGAAGGATGTCTTAATTTGAGGCTTCCATGTCCTGGGATTACAAAATATTCTTTAAATAATTATGTACATTTGAATGCGTGTAAGTACACATATATGTATATAGGTACACACATAATATACATATATATAATGTGTAAGATACTACTTGTGCATATATACACACATGCATGTATTAATATATATGCATAACAGTTGCTACGTATATTCTAGCATATGGCTAGAATAGCGGTAATAGTGTCCATAGTATTATATTATAATTACTTGTAAGGAGTTATCTTCCTAATGAATTGAGAAAGTATTTAATTAGAACTGCTTTGGATACTTTATATAATCTGTTATGTAGATTTCACTTTAAAAACTTTTGTGATTCAAGTTATGATTTATCAACTTACAACTGCCCAATGTTTTTGTGCACCTTATTGCTACTAATATGTATTATATATAATGTTTCAGCACATAATTTGCTGATGTCATTATTCTCAAGTGTTCAGTGCAGATGTTTAATATGATGATTCCTGTTCAAAACACTGTCATAAAGCAGATAATTGGCCCACAATGAAGTTGGTATCAATATTGGGAGGCGTAATGCACAGAAAGTTGGGCAATGTTCAACACTGATGACACAGGACCATTCAAGTGTGTATACACTGGAGCTACTCCAACTACAATGTTACAACACTGAACTCAATTTATTTGTAGACCAGGCCTATAGCGTGATCTTATTCAGCATTTCGACCACAAGAACCATCAGTTCTAATGTGAACCAAGTGGTTCAGGCACGTCTACCTATAACAATTGCACTGCTCATTCCCCCAACAATATGTCTAACTAAAGACATTATGCATTTAAATTGATAATCCAAAAAACAAAGTGATGGAAACATGCGAAATGAAAGTCATCTGTCAAAATAACACCTGAGGAAGGAATGTCTCATTTAACTACTGCAATAATCATGAAAGAGGACAGCAGAATTTTGGAGGCCGATAAAGGATCAGTTGACATTACATTTTTAAAAAATGTAACAAAGAAAAGGAAGGCCAATTCAAGAGCTAGAGAAATGGTTGGTGACTTGAATAAAAGATCAAATCCAGACTTGGGTTCCTATGAGTTGACTTAAAATGCAAATAAAAGCATGCAGCCTCTAAAATAATGTTAAAGAATATCACGGAGAGGATTACTGGAATGCCAGCACAGGCCAGCATTTCCTCACTTCAAAGGCAGATTTGACTTGCATAATAGGCCTATATAATTGAAGAAGTAGGAAGCACCATTTGGAAGCTGTTGAGAAATTCAATGATGAGTTGGACAAGATAATATTAAAGGAAGAATATGTACCAGAGCACATTGTCAACATAGACACAACAAACTTGTTTTGGAGAAGGATGCTAGAAGGCCATCCACTGCATCCACAAAGAGGCAAAGTTGAAGCCTGCTTCCAAGGCAGTTGAAGAGAGAATTCTGCTGCTACTTGGAGGAAACACTACTAAATTCAAGCTAAAACTTCTTGATTACCATTCTGAAAATCCCTAAGCATTCCAAAAGTCAAGAGAATACACTGACAGCCTATAAGAGTGATTTCAATTCTTAGATGACACTTGGGCTATTTGAAGAATGTTTTTAAACGGCTTCATCCTAGAAACATTTGCAAAGTGTCTTGAAAAGAGTGTTCCTTTCAATACGCTGCTCCTACTTGACAATGCCCCAGGGCACTATCCTCACCCACAAGAGCGAAATCCATATGTGAAATTGTGGAAATGGTATAGCTCCCTCCCCAAAGACAGGGACAATCCAGCCTATGGATGCAGGTGCAATCAACACTTTAACGCATACTACCTATAAATCGCATTTACTCTAGCCATAGCTGCAACAGATGCAAGTACAGTGAGGTTATAGAATGTAGATTCTAATATTCTTCTATGCATCTGGAACTTTGCATCATCCTGAAAAGAAAAATGCCTGCAGGGGTTATGAAAAATATTGCTGCGATATACTAGCATGAAACAAGCATTTGAACAATGTAATATGAAGGGAGAGTTTGGGGGGAAATCATTCACATGGCAAGAACACTGAATTCAGAATTTGATATTGCTGATGTGGAACAGCCTGTAGATCCCGAGGAAGAGAACCTGGCAGCCCAGCACTAAATGGATTTTGAAGAAGAAAGAAATGCCAAGGAAGAGAGAAATATGTGAAAGAAGAAAAAGAGCTGTGTCAACAATTTTATCGTAAAAAAAAAATTTGCTGGAGGTTTTTCTTAACTAAGTTATGGGATTCAGTTTCTTGGAAACATGGATCCAAACCCTGATGGCTTTGCTAAAGTTGATAAGCAGATTTGGGAAGCAGTGAAATGATCCTGCAAAATACGTGGAGAGAAAGAAGAAGAAGAAGAAGAAGCCGCCGCAGAAGAAAACATACAGATGCCTCTCTCTAATTTTCTTACCAGAAGAGACCCCCTTCCCAGGGTTAATATACATGATCTGGACCCTTTCACAAGTGGTGTGATTATAGAAAATGATGAAAATGCCAACACTGTCCAAACCTTCTTCAATGCCACAGTACATTTTTATGATGTGAGTATTTTTTATTCTATGTATGTGTGTATTAAATGATCATTTTAAGTCTATATGTAATGGTTCCAACTCCCAAAGAAAAATGAATATTAGATTTATAGAGATACTATAATAAAAATACATTTTTTTAATTAATCAATTTATTGGGGCTCATACAATTTATCACAATACATAGATCAATTGTGTAAAGCACATCTATACATTTGTTGCCCTCATCATTCCCAAAATTCTCTTGCCT
>NW_022103928.1:32652822-32665508 GCF_000313985.2 Echinops telfairi | reverse complement strand
CTGGAGATACCTAAAGAAAATGGAAATTGATCTACCTTATGACCCAGCCATCCCTCTACTGGGCATATACCCGGTGGAAGCAACAAATAAAACACGACCAGTCATCTGCGCTCCAATGTTTATTGCGGCACAATTCACAATCGCTAAGACTTGGAAACAACCTAAAAATACATTTAAAGGGAAAGGAAAAAATGTATTCAACTGATGTCAGAACTGATTTACAACAGAGCCATCAGTATGGAATTCCACTGTAAAGTGAGAACTACCTGTACTACTTAATATTTTCATTTAGGTAATGCAGTTATTACCTTCAGTTTCAGTACCTGAATAGCAAATTTCAGGAAAAAATGGGATAAAACCTTTTCATAAACTGATCTGTAGAGCAAATAGCTAGTGTAAACTCAAGGCAGGAATTTAGTGTATTTATCAGGGCTTATTAATAGGGCAGAGACAATGTACATAGATATGGTTCAATATACATGTTGCAATTATATTTGTCATAATGAAAATATGACCTTCTAATGGAAACTCAAGAATGTGGAGGTACTGTAAAAGGAAATGTGTGAGAATTAGAACAAAAAGAAATCAGACAAAGTTGTGGATTCTGTTAGTGCTTTCTCTCCTTAGGTTTTGTGCAGGAAGCCATGTGTGACTGGCTGTGCCTTTAAGCTGTTTGGACAACAAATTCCTAGCTCTTCTATCCCTGGTCACTGCTTGAGCAAACAACTGATAACAATCCTTTTGGTTAAACAACAAGTTAAGCCTCTTTGTTTGGGGGAGAGCTCTGTATGCCTGGAGGTCCGCTGAGATTTCTACCCACAGTTCAGATGTTGCCTCTAGCTGTACAATAGACTCTCTATGCCATTGCTTTCAGGTTTACGTCTATACCAACAGCGTTTTCTCAGTGCTCACATCGCATGCCCTCTCCGGAGCATCTATGGGAGCCCATTGATCCACAGCTCAGAGCTCAGGGCTAGTCATTTGTATCTGGCATTTGACTCAAATACAGGCTCTCCAGACCTTTGTTTGCTCTATGTGTGCAACTCTATGTTCAGGATTAACAGTGTCCCTGTATTATATGAGTCATTGAGAGAGTGACATGCATATAAGATGCCAATGTCAGAAAAAAATAATTCATATGATATTTGGGGGGGATCAAATGTATGGTCCACCTGTAAAAACATTTATGCATTCAGCTGTCTTAAGTAGATTAACAAAAACACGTCTGTGTGGGTATTTACGTACAGAAGTGCACACAGACATACTGTATTAGTCGCTTACTGTGAAGATTATCAAATGGTAAAAATGAAAAGACACAACAAAACTACTAAATCCAGTAAAATGTGACAGAAATAACACTAAAGCGTAAGTATAACAGTTCTCGGTTTTCTCCGAGGATATGGTTGATCTAGTATTGAGAAAAGCCATTCCTGTCCTATTCTAATAGGAAAAGCATAGCACATCCTATAACTCTCCTTTTGCTTCAATGTGTTGGATTGTATGCTACGTTGTATTCATATATTTTGTTGCATAGATTTGACTTTCAAGAATGCATATGTATTTCTTTAAAATATCAAAGCCTTACAGCTTCGATAGCCAAGTTGGTGGGCATTAACTCGTGACTGAAGAGTCTGGCAATGTGGTAGAATAAGGTAGAGACAAGCCCATGTTGGTGGCAAACTTGGGTAATTTCTCTTCTAGATGTGTGGAGACAGAGTCGATTGCCTCGTCATCCTTCCAGGAAAGTGATGTCACGTGGATGAATTGTGGCCAATTAAATATAAACAAGTGAAAGTGTTATTATACGGTCAATATAAGGGTCTCAGGGAGGTACAATAGGAAAGGGGTGGGGGTGATATCAAGGAGCTCAAGAAGCAAGAAAATATTTTGCAACTGATTATGGCAGCAACTATACAGTACTGCTTGATGTGATTGAACCAAGGAATGTATGGTATTTGGACTTGCACCTAATAAAATAGTTGGGTGGGAAAAAAAAAAAGTTACAATCTTAAGAAACCCACCGGGACAGTTCTACCCTTCCTCAAAGCGTCACTGGCAGAGAAATGAATTAATGGCAGAAAGTTTGGTTGGGTTATTAAAATTGTTTCATCCATCAAGTTTGCTCTCTGACTATGAGGGTGGGGGGTGTCATGGCACAGAAGATTGTCAATAATGTTGTGCATCAAGACCCTTGGGTTAAGGCCATAGCGAGAAGAGACCTCAAGCAACAGCATCAGGATGATTACAGAGAAGAAAAGCGTGTCCTTCAGGGAGCACGGTTGAGCTCCACACAGAGATGACAGAAGCTGCCGCAAAAAAGACAGCTTTAGAATATAGTGTGACGTTCAGACTTGTCAACATCCCATGGACTGTGATACAGGTGTCACAAAGAAGAATTGCTCCGTAGATTATTTATTTATTTATTTTGCTTTTGCTTGTTTTGTTTTGTTACTGTGATCTGAATAGAGAGAGATCTTCAGGTCAAAGACAGATCATTGGAAATGTTCCTGGGTGGTACAGCTAGGTGGCTTCTTCTATGTTGAAAATCGTCATTTAGTCACTTCTGTTACATTGTGACCCGTAGGACGATGTAGAACTATAGTCCAACTTCTGCTGTTATGTTTAACCTTGTAACATAACCCCAATGAAAAATAAAATCTATTCCAACTCATTTTAGATGAAACATAAGTCTAATATGTGTACCTGTAGATTCTCAATGACGTGTTTTCTGCTTGTGTCCTAATACATGGTCACATTGTCTTTCTTCCTATTACAAAAATAAAACCAATTATAGCATTATCACTACTGATGACTAGAAAATAGAGTGATTGTCTCCATTTAAAAGCAAGAGAAGTGTTTCTGTGACAAGAGAGAAAATAAAGCTTTTAACCGGTAGATTAGATATATGATTCTGGATTTTTAAAATAAGAATAGATGTAGTTTATTCCAAATTTGGTACAGAAGATGAACTATTGTTAATAATGTGTGTCCTGCTATTTCACACTTTTTGCATTTAAATTTGAATTAAATGGCAAAATTATTGCATTTCCATTTCTTTTGATTTCATATCTAATTGAATCAAATACCTACATACTTTAACAATACTAAACTTACAAAGAAAAATAAACTTCAAACTATACTTTTACTTTTATACTGTCACATACATCATTTAATTTCTTATGGATTCCCCAAAATTTGAATCATAAATAAACACAGTCATTGGTCCATTTTCCTCTGAATGTTGACATTCCCTCACCATTTTGAATTTGAAAATAATCACATCTTCATGAGGGATGAATTAATTTAACAGGAGTATTAAGTACTCAGATATCAGACAAAATATACACATACAAAATTGATCTTTTCTATTTTTCTACAAATAGAAAAGACAGATTAGAACGAAGTTGAATTATATAACAAACTCCTGAAACCATTGTAGTTTTCCAGCCATATTTTTGTGGCATAATTATAATGTGACTCATATAATAGAAATTCATAGGCATTTTACAGACTTCAAAATGAAAATACAACAATTCTCTCCACGCATTTTTTGGAAGCTCATTTCTATTCAAGGAGCCCTGGCTGAGGTTAAGCGACCAAGTACTAACTGAAAGACTGGCAATCTGACTGTTCTATGGGCGAGGCCTGGCAGTCTCCTTCTGGAAAGATTCACTGCCCTAGAAATCCATGGGGTAGGGGCACCCTGTCCGACACACAGTGAGCTAGAATCAACTAGATAGCAATGGGAATTCCTACTTTAGAATCATATGCCACATACGATATATTCAAAATACATGAGTAGTGCTCTCTCTGAAGATCAATCAGCACAATCTGAGGAGCAGGAGAATCATTAACAATGCCCTCATGATTTCAGTATATGTTCTTATATCGTATCCCATACAGTTACAGTGGGTTGTGTACACAACACACTGAACATATTCTTTCTGTGAGTATCGGTATTACAGTTACTGGGGGATCATCAATATTAGAACGAAGAACAATGGGTGAGCATTAAGTGCGCTACTTCAGTCTTCAAACAGGAAACACAATATAATGGTCAGACATGACATCCCGAGAGGAAAACGTGAGTGAGGTTTTAACTGATACGTGAAGTGTTTTCCCAGATGGACAACTTCCCCGTTTCCCCTTTACCTTGTCAGAAATGGTTCCTTCAACAAGAAAGCTCAGTTGTCCTTTTATCTTTATTTCTCCAACTTTCCCCCTTTTTTGACTATAGTTGGAGACGCAGTGCAAGAGTGCATGTATTTTACTTTTTAAAAATGTTATTTTCTAGATCTGCATGTACCAGAATTTTCAGGAAAACATTAAAATGCTCATTACTGGGCTCCTTTGTTAGAAATTCTGGATCTATAGCTGTGGGGTAGGGCTCAAGGATCTTCATTTTTTCCCCAGGGCCATACTGCTGTTAAAGCTGCTGGTCTCAGGAGTAAACTCGGGGAACCACCCATCGGGCTGCCCAGGATCCATTTAACTCAGTCTCTGGGTTTACAAGATATTTTGTTGAATGCAATATTTGAAAACATTAACTTGGAATGCAATTAGAGAAAAACCTTTTCATCAAATTGTCTTTTATTGCTATTCTAAAGATGATTCATTTTTACATCATAAATCACAAATTCAATAATATATCTTCTAAACTTTATGATTATTTCTGTTTTCTCAGCATAGCTTCTTCCAAAAGTAATATTCACGAGAGACTAAATCAGAGCTAAAATAGGTACTAAAATAGAAAATAGAAAAGAATTCTATTGTGTTTTCGTGTATTCATTTGAAGAAGGCCACAGATTTGTGCCAAGTATTTCATTTATGTCCAGGGACTCTTCTTGCCACTCCATGTTCTTCTTATGTTCTGTCTAGTGATGGCTTTTGAGATGAAGTAGAGGCAATTCATCACAGGAAATAGACTTATTGCTTTATTCAAAAATTTTAAAAATACAATAAATCTGTTTCTTCCCTTTCTGAGTGTTAAATAAAGATGTACTGTATGCATATGAAATTTTTGATTAAACTGTCTTTCACCAGTCTGTCTCTTTAATTAAATGAAACCTGTTTGGTATTAATCAAGGCATAAAGAATTTATACTTCAAATCCAGATTAATTAAAAGCCTGGGAGCTAGAAGAGCAGACTGTGTCTAAAGACAAAAATAAATCAATCCAGACATGATATTTATGAATACTGACTGCTGGTTAGCAAAATATAAATATTTTAGACTTGGTAATTTATGCCATAAAGGTGATAAAATTATTTTATATTTTAGAATTTATTTAGATCTGAAGTTGAGCCCCCGGTTTGATTTAAGGTTTCTATTTTTTAACATATATTGTTAATTACAGTGAGATGGTTGCTCACAGTAGTTAATTCTATCACAAATCCATGTGCTTTCAACAACCTGCTCAAATACATCAGGGAAGTTAGTCTATCATTAAGCCTACTCTCTTTTTTTCCAGATTTAATTTAGTCTTACTTAGAATGACCATTACATATCCATATATAAAATGCACATGCATCGATTGTTAGCATTTTATCAGGAGTCACTTGGGCCCAGTGCATGTACCAATTTAAACTTGAACAGTGTCAATCGTTGCTACTGTTCACCATTTACAAGTTATTTGTATTTTTATATCTTTTTAAAATTCATGTGATCAAATATTTATTATACATAAAAATAAGAAAGTATTGCTAATAAGCCACAGGTTGCTGCTTTGGGCTTTTGATTCAGTTCTAACGCATGGGCACCCCATGTGCAGCCGAAGTAACACTCCCGATCTTGTACCATTCTTGCAACCATTGCTATGTGAATCCCTTCTTACAGACACTGTGTTGTCATCTCTTTGAGGGGCATCTTGTTCTTTCTTTTTCTCCCGCCTCCCCCCGGCCCCACCTCCCCAGAACCTCTACTTTCAGGGATTTGTCCCTCTTGAAGACATGCTTAAAGTACCTGCGATGATGTCTTAGTACCTTTGCTTCTAAGGAGCATTATGGCTATATTTTTCCGAGGGGGGTTTGTTTGTTCTTTTGACAGTCCATAGTATATTTAATATTTTTTGCCAACACCATACATTTTTCTTTAGTCTTTTTTATTCATTATCTAGTTTTCATATGCTGATGAAGTCATTGAAAATATCAGAACACAGTGGTTATGCATTGGGATGCTAACTGCAAAGTCAGTAGTTCGAAACCACCAGTCACCCTGCAGGGAATGGGGATTTCTACCTCCTGTAACAGTTACAGTTTTAGAAACCTGCAGTGGCAGTCCTACCCTGTCTGATGGGGTCACTTTGAGTCAGAATCCATACTATTGAATGATTATGGCTTTAGTTTTTTTTTTTGATACATTTAAATGCAAATTTTGTAGAGCAATTTATTAAAGGATGATGTATTTAATGAACTCAACTTCAAATTAACAAAATGGTCTCAAATTAGAAGATTTAAATTATTATTTAAATCAAATTTTAATACAGAAAAATGTAACAAATGCAAAATCTAAATGTGAATTAATATTTAAATATAAATTTCTTTCTAGCTACATTAAAAGTATATGGTCATTTCATAAAATATTTTGTTATTCTAGATAGCTTATGCCATTCTTTCTACTTAAAAAATATGGATCTGGTAGTGTGCATAATTAATGTTCTAAATCGTATCAGTAGTCATAATTACATGTCCAGATTTAAGTAAAAAGCAATGGTTGAAAACGATCACGTGCATGGTGAAACTCATTAAAAAAGTCATGAACAAAACATTGAAATTCCTCTTCTGCAGGAATCCTAGGGTATCCACACATTGAATTTAGTCTTTAATTAATGAGATCTACACAACATAATACATGAGGTTTTTATAA
The DNA here is from genome assembly GCF_000313985.2 of Echinops telfairi. Taxonomy (NCBI): domain Eukaryota; kingdom Metazoa; phylum Chordata; class Mammalia; order Afrosoricida; family Tenrecidae; genus Echinops; species Echinops telfairi. The sequence continues at coordinate 32,658,645 of NW_022103928.1, read as the reverse complement.
TTCATAAATGAAAGAATTTTAGTAGGAAAAACATTTGCACACTTTTTTTGTTTTATAATATATTTGGAATCCATACAAGATATATAAGAGCCCATTCATTTCTAGAGATTAATCATGTGGGATTAATTTTGGTCCTGCATCATTTGATTATTCCTGACAACATTTAACTAAAATTTAATAACCACTAATTATATACCATTTTTTTGTTCTTTCTTTTTAGATACTTGAAACATAATCATGAAAAAAAGAATTTTTCTCTCTCTCTATTTCCTGGTTTCTTGAAATGTATCTTCTTCTAATGGGAAAGACCCATGACCAGCCAACTAACAGAGAAAGTGAACAACTACACAGTAGAAGGGAGTGATGAGGGTGATGAAGAAAGTTCAGCAGAACAAGGAAAACAGTGGGCTGATGGCGGTGAGCAGGAGATTAAGTCATATGAGTTCATCGATGAACAGTTCCCGTGGAAATGACCTTTCAATTGTCAACAATCAGGTAAGCAATAGTCTCAGCTTCTCCAAATCCCAGCCACTTTAGAAAACCCAAACCGAACTCCCTGTCATCCAGTTGATCCTGATTCATAACAACCATGTAGGAGAGCAACCGCCACCCCTGTGGATTCCCAGGGCTATAAATGTGGATGGGAGCAGAAAGCCTCATCATTTCTTTCACAGAGGAGGCTGGTGGATTTGGACCAACAATCTGGTAGTTAGCAGCCCCATGAGTTACTCCCTACCCCACCAGGGCTTCTTCTAGCACCTTTAACTTTCTGTGTGAGTATGCTAATCAATAACCCTTACATTTTCTTTAACTTCCTAAATACCATTTACTCTGAACTTTTCCTTTAAAATAAAGAATTAAAAGACCTCTATGTGCAGGCAATATAATACTTACTATAATCCAATATCAGCATGAGTCAGCAGTGTATATCTTATTTCACACTGAGTAACAGATGCATGATTGAAAGATATAAAATATATACACAAGCATACACACATGATTTCTAATCCACAGTCCTTCATTTCTGGAAATGTATAGACAGGTAGATTAAACTATTCCTCCTCTTTCAAAGAACTATAGAATCTAACCAAACTACTTTTTAAAAGAATTCTCCTTTGTATAGTTCAATTTGCAAAGAATTCAGCTTTGTAATTAACAACATCCACCCTTATTTAACTCCTTTGCTGTTTCTGCACAAGCACTTATAGCTGCTATTTGTTTAAATAATACAATTCATAATAATAATTGGCAGAATTTCTGCTGAGATTAGCACCTTCTTTCACAGAATGTACAACCATTTTGCCCAGAATATAAATCAAATTTATCAGCTTTAATGACGACTATTTGATAAGGGTTTTTTTCCTGTTTTTTTTTTTTGAGGGCTTTCCTCAATTGAGAAAATAGTGAAGTTTGACTTATAATTATACCTGTGAGTTTTCCTAATGCAATACAAGGTCTGTCATATGTCTTTGTTTTTTCAAATAATGGCAGCTGATGCTCACAGCTGGGAAGACAATACATGCCATTGATTTTCTTACAAACCAAATTGGCTTATTTCTGAAATCTTACCAAAGATAAGACACAATAAATTGTTTACTTCTAAAGACTGAATCAGAAATACAAAAAAAGTTCCTGAAAAGTAAAAACATACTATTTTGACTATTCAACTTTTTTATAATGTTTCTTCTCTTACTTCAGACACTCTTAGTACACTGTTGTATACTAAAAACATAATTCCTCCCATCCCAACATAAAAGTCACAGAAGATTCTGAAGGCTGAACATATACCATACATTCTCAGGTTATTAGTTTGGGTCTCCAACCTCAGAGACATTTGTTTTGACATCTGCATGGACCAGCTGGTAGTGGTGAGTTGCGATTTTGAATTAGGTCCATTAATAAGGATGGATGGAAAGCAGGTGTGGTAGTGTATGAGTGACTATTGGCATGTAATTGCTTCAGGCTATTGTTTTAAGCCTTTCTATTTGTATATCGTTCCACCTGCAGCTGTCAATAGCAGCTAAGTTAATAATACATTGTTATTCTATGTCTCTCTATGGACAAATCTGACTCAACCATGAAGAATTTCCAAATTCTGAATTTTATGGAAGAAAATCACAAAGGAGAGCCTAGAATAGTGGAACCGGTTTCAGAGAGGAAACAAGAAAGACAATGAAGAGCTTTCAGGCACTTCAGGGATGCTGCTTTATAATCATAAGGAGCACTGGTAGTATAGTGCTTATGCAATGGCCTGCAATCCACACCATCAGCAATTCAAAGCCACCAGCCTCTTCGTGGGAGAGAGATGGGGCTTTCTACTCTCAGAGTTCATCTACTTCTGAACCTATCAGTCACTTCAAGTCATACGACGCACACTTGTCCTCTGACAAACAGGATAGCTGTAAGTGGTAATCTATTTAAAGGCAACTAAAAATCTTGTCCTGGACATTTTGCTAAGTGCGTTAAGTTTATTCTTCATCAAATCTCTGTTTCGGTGTGAGGCTTCTTTTTATATAGATAGATAGATTATAGATAGATAGATAGATAGATAGATAGATAGATAGATAGATAGATAGATAGATAGGGATAAGGATATAAATCAGGTAAAGTGTTTTGCCCATTTATGGATCCGGTAAACATGATCATCTTATGGGGCTGCTATGTATTTTCCTCTAAACCAAGCCGTCAGGCAAAGCCCATGTCACCTAAGGCAGTTCCATTAAGAGTCTGTTACATGAAAAGAAATGCATAACTCTTTCCTGTTAGAAATGATTGTTTCTAATCCATATTTCTGCAGAGTACTGCTGTCTGTTGAACTAGATTAAGATGTTCACTATAAAGTGAACAGTTTTCCCTTCTTCATTTTTATTTAAAATAGATTGGTAACTAAAAAGGCTTAGTGCATTAATACATTTTCTCCTATATATTTCTCTAACGATAACTTCTGAAAAAAGGGCGTACTAGGGAGCCTGAGCAGATGACGGGATAAAGAAGTCATAATAGACTAAGATAAACAGAAATGCTGAGGAACAGCTGCATATATTTAGATGAAAATATTATACCTGAGGCTATAATTTCATATTATATACACATTATTTACTCATTTTCTGGTAATTGAATAGTTCCCACTTCATAAGATGGCATAAAACATGCCAACACTTCACAATCCTAGGCAAAATGTCTTGAGTTTCCTTGAAGTCCCATGACTTAGCTTTCTGAAGAACTCGTGGAGTCCCCGGACTCTGTTTTTCTAATAAATAAACTTGAGTTAAACATGTCCTTACTTCAGAATGTCGGTGAGGTTTTCTGACTCTTGATTTCCAAAAATTGTAATCTGCACTATTTTCCTGAAAATGGACAATAAAAGGCCTAGTTTACTTAGGGTTTAAACTTACGGAATGATACTTAATCAAAATTCTGCTTTAAGAATATGATTAATGATGCCTTGTATTTGGAAGCAGCATTGACAATAAATGTTGTCTGGAGCAAAGACCTTATGAAACTGACCTTGTCAGTTATCTCAAGGAGGCATGGACTGCGTAATGGCCAGGGACTGTCACAGACCCTATGTGGCAGTTACCTAATCTCCTGTCAACGTGTGAAGGGGAGGAGTCTAGCCTGTCAATCAGGTCACAGCTCAATGACCTCATCTGGAGGCTCAAAGGAGATAGATAGCTCACAGGAGGCCTGATACTCTTTCTGCTTTGTCTCTATGGGAGACATTCCTTTTGACAAACCACGCGGAAACACACTGATGGAGCCAGAGCCCTAGAGCTGAGCCATGTGGAGACCCATGCCAGCACTGAGATGCTTCCACCACCACTAATACCACAAGACTTTCCACCCACTGGCCTGTGATTTTTTTTCACTCAGCATCATTGCATGTGTTGCGAGAGTCCGAAGAGGAAATTATAGGCTGGTATTGGACATATGGGGTAATATTGGATTTATGGACTTGTTCTGGACTGGGCTGGGATGTTCTCTTAATATAGAATTACTCTTTTATATATAGTTATTTCTTATAAAACATATGTGTCTATGAATTTGTTTCTGGCTAAGTCAACCTAGCACAACACACCTTTTGATTTGATAAGAGAGCTATTCAATTTTGGGCACTTCCAGTAGCACAACTAAATGAGGGAAAATAAAATCCACTGTATTGCCTAGGTTGTAAATTGTCTAACCACAGGTCATCAAGCTTTCAAATTATATATATATAAATATATATATATATAGCAATATTTTTCTTCTAGCGTTAGGCTGAAAAGTGATTGACCTATAGCTAGTTCACTGCCTCTTCCTAAGAAACACAAAAGCCAAACTGAAGGCCAGAGAGTCCATTCTGACACATAGTGACCCCAGCCCCGTAGGAGAGGGTAGACCTGCCCCATGGGTTTCCAAGACGGTAACTGGTTTCAGCAGTGGAGAGACTCAGCTTTCCCCTGAGGAGCAGATTGTGGTGTCCAGTTTCCAACCATCGCTCTTCTTCCTCCGGCCATTGAGTCAATGAGGACTCAGAGCCACCCTATAGAGCAGCCTAGAACTACCCCTTTGGGTCTCCGAGGACATAAATCCTTATGGGGGCAGAAAGCCTTTTTTAATTAGAATTCTTAGTGACAGTGCCTGGAATCTGGAAATCTCAAAAACTCTCCAAATGATTAAAACATAGAGTCAAAAGTGATGACATGGTTATTAGGGGCTGAATATATTGCCTGAGGACATGTCTTTTCTGATTTGTAGAACTAATTTCCCATGAAGTTCGTCACACGCAGGCTTATCTCACAAGTGTGACATAGATTATTTCACTCTCTCTCTTTTATTCTGAGTCTTGGCCCCACTTAGAAAACGTGTCCTCTTGTCCCCTGGTGCTCAGTTACTCTTTTCATTTTCTCTGCCATTTTATCAGAGAGGTTTTCTTATTTACCCTGAAGGGCACTGTATTTATTACAGTTGTTGACTCTCTCTTTGTGATGGTGTATCTTCCTTCCTAGACTCTGCTACTATCGGAATCAAGCCAAACCAAACCAAACCCACTGCCATCGAGTCAACCAACCCACAGTGACTCGATAGAACATCGGATAATAGATTTTTAGGGTTTCTGCATAATATTAAAAAATGTAACTCACTGCCATAGAGTCCGTCCTGACTCAAGATAGAGAAGCACTGCCCCAGTGGGCTTCTGAGACCCCAAAGTTCTACAAGAGGGGAGCACCTCACCTTTCTCCCGTGATATAACTGGTGGTGTTAAAGTGCTGGCTTTGTTGTTATCAGCCAAAGGATAATTCACTATGCCATCAGGGCTAGAAACTCTGTAATTACTTATTTCTCAATTAATATTGCTAATTTTGTTCATTGTCCTATGCCTCAAGTTCTTAAAATGCCTAACCCTTGGTCAAAGTAGCCCTGTCCTCTCAGCTTTGAGAAGTTGCTCAGACCTCATCCCCATGAACGTTATGAGTGCAAGGCCCACACTGCAGAAATAGGTGGATGATGATCTGTCACACTTGGAGAGCCCAGAGAATGTGACCTTATATTTGAATCTGAAGCAAGTCTGTTTTCCATTCTTATAGGTTCAGCTTATGCTCCTTGATTCTTTCATCTCTCGAAGAAGCCAATCCTATGGGGGTGATTGATTCAAGACACAGCTTAAGCCTGTGTAATGTTTACTGTCTAACTAACAGCATAGATGTTAGGAGTTAAAACACCTAGGATAATTACATCAGATCATATTACTGAAAAATATGGCCTGGCCAAGTTACACAGAGGCATGGGGATATACTACCTACATTCTTTTTTCATTTTTTCACTTGTTGCTTTTTTTTT
>NW_022103928.1:32649949-32651621 GCF_000313985.2 Echinops telfairi | reverse complement strand
CTCTTACACCCTCCTCACCACAATTTTGGATCACTTGTTGTTCCCTTGTCCCTGGGTTTGTTAACACCACTTCCTTTCCCCCACCTCCCCCTCTCCCATGTCCCCCTGGAATCGTGGATCCCATTGTTTTCTCCTCCAGATTATTTATCCACATATTTTATTCCTATTCAGTGACCTTTTTGACCCCCTAGGGGCCATATGCAAAGCAGAACAAAACACTCACCAGTTCAGAGCCCCCCTCACAATGGTCACTATGCTAGAGACCATTGTTGCAGCACTGTGTAAGTCCATCTTGTTGCAGCCACTGTGGTAAGCCATCTTGTTGCGAGCCTTCCAAGTTTTCACTACGCACCGCTTTACCAAGGCTGGTGTTCTTCTCCAGGAACTGGTCTCTCCTGACAACATGTCCAAAGCACATCAGATGAAGCCACACCATTCTTGCCTCGAAGAAACACTACGGCTGTACTTCTTCAAAGACAGATTTGTTTGTCCTTTTGTCAGTCCATCATACTTTCAATGTTCTTCACCAGCACCACAATTAAAATTCATGAATCCTTCATTGATCTTTCTTAATCAAGTACAACTTTCACATGAAATATGATGCCATTGAAGATAGCATGGTGTGGGTCTGGCACACCTTAACCTTCAAAATAACATCCTTGATTTTCAATACTCTCACGAATTCTTGTGCAGCATATTTACCCAATGCAACATGGTTTTTTTTTAAATCTGTTGACTGCTTCTTCCATGGACCTTGATTATGGATCTAAGCAAAATAAAATTCTTGACAACCTCAATCTTCTTTCCATATATCATTATGTTACCTGCTGGTCCAGTTTTGAGGATGTTGGTTCTTGTTTACATTGAACTATAATCCATACAAGGCTGCAATTCTTGATCTTAATCAGCTTGTGCTTCGAGTCCTTATTTTCTCTAAGTAAGATGAGTCATCTGAATAGAGGAGCTTGTTAATGAGCTTTCCACCTATCCTGATGCAGCATTCTTCTTCATATAATCTTGCTTCTATGACCATTTATTCAACACAGATTTGAATAATTGTGGTAACAGGATACAACGCAGAAGCACATCAGTAACTTCCCCCACCTTCTTCCCAGACCCAAGCAAGGAGAGGTCATTTGTTGGGAATTAGATACTTTAGCTGGAAGAACAACATTAACTATTTCAGTGCTCCTGCAAATAGAGCAAAACATTGCCCTTTCTCGTGCTATTTCCACAAAGGTTACAGTGGCTGATCTCCAGTTTGCAGCCACTATGTTAATGCATCTTGTAGAAGGTCTTTCTCTTTTTTGCTGCCCTAGCAATGGCATTGGCTCTGTTGTTGTTAGGTCCTCCTGAGTCAGCTCTGACTCATAGCTACCCTATGTACAACAGAAAGTAACACTGCCAAGTTCACAGCCATCCTCACAATTATTTTTATGTGTGAGCCCATTGCTGCAACCACTGTGTCTACTCATCATGCAGCAGGGACTAATCTCTCATGATAACATGCACAAAATATATGAGACAAAGTCTTGCCATATATATGTGTGTGTGTGTGTGTGTGTATGCTTGCCATATATATATGAAGCAAACACAACAAAACCTAATCTCTCTATAGATTTATATGTATATATTTTAATATATAAATATATATATATATATATATATATAT
>NW_022103928.1:32636491-32648698 GCF_000313985.2 Echinops telfairi | reverse complement strand
TTTTGCTTCTATAGAAAATCCAGCCCAAGACAAGGACAAATCAGATGCTTTGTTAAATGTTTATCAAATACCTGTACTTGCAATGTGACACTGTTGCTATGCAAAAGATCATATTTTTGGAAGAAATAGTAATTACTTGTTCTTATGAGTACTTCCTGAATTAGTTCTGACTCATAGCAACCTTCTGTACAACAGAACAAATACCACCCAGTCCTGCCCCTTCCCCCTATTGTTTCTATGCTTGAGCCCATTGTTACAGCCACTGTGTTAGTCCATCTTCCCAAGAATCTTCCTGTTTCTCTTTTCCACTCTTCTATTTTATCAAACATGAAGTCCTTTTCCAGGGACCAGTCCTTCCTGATAACACGTTCAACAGATGTGAGTCCAAGTTCCACCATCTCTACTTTTAGGGAACATAAGGACATTTTGTTCGTGCTTCGTTACAGACCAATTTGTCTCTTCTTCACCTTGCTAAAGGCCCTCTCTGCCAGGTATTCCTAGTACCTCACCCTGCTCTTCCACACCCCTCCAAAGGATCACAGAAGTAGAGGCCTAAGCTATGGTACAATGAACATGAAATAGATGATACCTGGCTATCATAATAAACAGTGTCTAGTTAAGCATCTTATAGATACATAGAACGTAAGTCAATGAAGGAAAAAAAACCCACTCAGGTGATGAGCACATTTCTATGAAAATTCTTGATCAAAAGGGAGTTTGATCAAGAGCTACCCCCAAAATAGGTTCTTGGCATGAAGGCGACTACTGGTCAGCCTACACGCTGGCCTCTGTTTTGTTTAAAACAGAACAGAAGCCCAGCTGATGGCGCCTTCTTTCTGTCCATCGGGAACTTGGAGGTAAACCCCTCCTGACTATTGTTTTTGAACATGTTCACAGAGGGACGGAAGAAATGGCATAGTGGAAATGAGATAAAAAGGGAAGGGCGGTGGATTCAGCAGGATGTGACAGCAAAGATTGCAGAGACATCTGTGTATGGCATTCCTCATAAGAGAGATTATCCAAGAGGTTGCAAATAAATCAGGAGATCATATTATTAGGAAAAATATCAGTGCCTTATGTAAAAGTTCACCTTGTCAATTATACATAGGTGAAGGCATTCTCAAACTGAGATGCTTAAAATAAAAGATCACTCTCTGTCTAAATAAAAGCTCCATTATCAAACTAAACTGGTCCACGGTTTCCTTTTCTATCTCCCTAAGGACAAAGTTTATAATTTAGAGTTGTAACTTTTTCCCAACTCTTAGCAAACAACATAAAGAATGAGCACATGACCTGTGAAAAATATGTGATATTTGTCAGCAAAGGTTTATCAAGATCATTTCATAAAAAAAATACCTGTACGGATAGCCTCAGGGAAAATGTATGCACAGTTCACCAAGTAAACAGCAAGAAATCTACATTCAGCTAACTCTAAAATGTCAGCTTGCTATTGTCTTCTAACCATGCACAACCCCCAGTCCCTGTCACCGTGAGCAAGTATTCCTCCTTTCCCCACTGTCCTGAGTAAAGGCTCATCTCTCTCAGATGGTCAGGACACTGATGGATCCTCACTAAGGGCTACTCAGTCCCCACTGAGCTATTCTTTCACTAAGACTCTTTGCTTGAATTTTAAAAGAGACTGCAATTTGGACTTTGGAAAGGTGAAAGGGTGGAGGGAGGGTGGGGTAAAAAAGGGGAATCGATTACGAGGATCTCTATATCACCTCCTCCCTGGGAGATGGACAACAGAAAGGTGGGTTAAGGGAGACATCGGGCAGTGTAAGCTATGCTAAAATAATAATAATTTAATAAATCATCAAAGGTTCCGGAGGGAGGGAAGGAAAAAATGAGGAGCTGATAACAAGGGCTCAAGTGGAAAGCAAATGTTTTGAGACTGATGATGGCAACAAATGTACAAATATGCTTGACATATGGATGTATATATGTTGTGATAAGAGTTGCATGAACCTCCAATAAAATGATTTATATTAAAAAAAGAAAAGAAAGTGAATGTGACTTGTCAAAAACGGAGATAAAAGATTATCTCCATAACTAAATGAAGCAGTTGAAATGCAAATATTAATATTGACAATCCTCAAGGTCAGTCCCAGCTCGTGTTCCGATTCCACCCGTTGTCTCAATACTACACACAACAACGTCCCCAGTCAACAACCCAGCTTCGGGGCAGCAGCTGCATTTAAATGTTGTGCAGTAACTCGTACAACGTTTCTTAGCCTTTATCTTCCTCGACCTTGACATGCTTGAAGCACATAGACGTGACTCATAGGTTTTGCTCTCTGTTTTTTTTCCTGAAATTACTTTATGTAGACTCAATTGATCATTTCTAGCAGGAATAGGGATGCAGTGTTTTACGTGTAACAGTACATTAAATCAGGAGGCCTTTGATATCAGTTTATTCCAACATGGGTGACATTAATATTGATAATTTTGTTAAGGATAAGCAGTCAGTTTCCTCCACTGTAAATTCAATTCATTTTTAATCTTTAAATCGGCATATAAAATGTGAGACGTAATTTGAGATGATGGAAACGGATCAACTTGTAGTTTGCTGACTTCTGGGTGTGTTTTCAGCAAACCAAGTATCCTCTGCTTTTTGTACACATGGATTTCTGTAATGTGTGTGGGAGTCATGAGAACATCTAAAGTGTCTAGCTGAAGAAAATGTGCCAAGTGGGGTTAAGGGACAAGGGAAAGTTTCAGGTTCGGAACTAATAAATAACCAGACTCATATAGTTCACCTTCGTTGCCTCACATTTTTTCATTTGTCAATGAATTGCTGGCCAAAAGTTTATGTGACTGGTTTAAAAACCAAATTTATTGCATTATAAAAACAACATGGCAGAGCTATGGATTTAAAACAGCCCCTACTCAAAAACATCTAGAAAAATTAGATAAAATATAACAGTTAAACCTACAACACTAAGTTTCGGGCTGGGGGTAGAATAGGAAAATCTCCACAGACCAAAATTTTACAGGGAGAAAATCACAGAATAAAATTAGCCACGAAGACATCAGTGAACGTGTACATCTGCCAGTCCCGGAAATAAGAGAACTGGTTTGTAATGGCTCCGCCCCCCCCCTCTGCTAAAAAAGAAAAAATATGGGAGGAAAATTGAGTTTGTAATCTCTGTGAAAATATACAGAAATTAAGTTCTCCTAAGCATGTTGGGATGCTACCATAGGAAATTTAGTCTTTCTATAGCAGAAAACAAACATTATGATTTCAAAATAAAATAGTAGGATATGAAAATGAAATATCTATCTATCTATCTGGGATTACAACTAAAACACTATCAGGGAAAAGATAGACAAGAAATATACCAAACAAAGCAAAAGTCATTTCTCTAGGTTCCTCACTATTTTCCACAACAGTTTGTTTAAAAAAAAAGGTTTTCCTGCAGTCTTTGAGTTCAGATTTATACTGATGCAGTTGGTTTACAAAAACTTCAAGTTAAAAATTTTCTATTGTTTAAAAGTGAGTTTGTTATTCATTCCACTTGAATGGGGTTATATAGTTTATTCATTCTGCTTGAGTGGGGTTATACAGTCATCATTGTTAGCTATTGCCCCGGCACCACTACCAGCACCTCCACACCCCCACCACCCACATAGTCTATCCATATTCTCAGGGAATTGTTACTCCTGTTACTAATTCTGAAGGGTTTATCTATCTTGGATTTCATGCATCACACAGGCTGAATTATACAAAGGAACATATGCAGGTCTAACAAGATTAATGAGATAAATCTAAGACCGTTAATAGTAAGAGGAGGAAATAAGAAAGAACTAGAGGATAGTTATGTGTTTCCTCAGTGCTATGTGGAACCCTGGATGTATCATCACTTCTGTGAGGAACTGTCTAATATCCTAAATTATCAAATAGTAAATAGAAAATCATTTAAATTAATTTTTACATGTTAAACAAATATTTTAAAGATTCCTTATATATTAGAAACTTAAATGAATTTAAGAAACATAAATGATAAAAGAAATACAAACTCCAAAGCTTTACTCTAATCAATTTGTTTGTAATACTTAAAATATGTACTGCAGCATAGATTATACAAATTAATTAAAACATTAAAATATAAAAATTGCTCAGTTGAATTTAAAATATAACCTCATATACTAGAAAATATATTTAATACATTTAAAAATTTTAATTAATAAGAAGTCACTAATGAGAATATAACAAAAATCAAATTTATGGCCATCAGATTAATTCCAATTTATATGAACTTTATAGCAGTAATGAGAATGTTAATCTTTGCAGGAGAAGATAGTCTATTATTTCTTATATATGGAGTGGCTGATGGATTTGAATTGTTAACCTTGAAATAGGAGGCACATAAGGGGCACCAGGGGTCCTAAAAAAGGTAAGACACTATTTGGGGAAAATATATTGTTCTAGAATAAAAATATAAAAGGTAAGAAGAATATAAAACTGAAAGAAAGAAAAATATAGAAAGCATAAAATGTATTGAGAAATATGGAGTTTGAGTGAAAATATTGAACATAAATTTAGCAAGACTTTCATCGTCAAAATCATGGTCAGTAGTAACAACAACAATTAAGTACAGAAATGATGGGTGCAAATCACTCTGATTTGAGTGCTGAATGCCAAGACGAATGAATGCTGAAATTCAGAAAGGCCTAGTAATCCTAAATGCTATAGATGTAAATATATTCCTAGATATATTAATTAAAGACTGGAATACATTAGATTCAATGGAAAGATATTAAATTAACCATTCAGATCAATTATGTACAAAAATTTAAATAGCAATAGAAAATAAATAGTAATAATTAAACAGTAATAAAGTTTTTATTAGAATAGAAATGTGAAAAAAATATCTTCAAATTGCTAATTAAGAGAATTTTAAGCTAGACTAGATAACTCAGCAAAATTGCCTTTCAGAAAGAGAATAAAAGGCAATTTTTAGATTAATCAAATAGGAGATAATTATGATATTAATTTGTAAATGATGTAACAGGGCTTCACAATGGTTTGCATTGATTCAGACATCGCCAATGAAGTAAAACGTTACCAGACTCAAAATTGGAAAATGTGGTGGTAGCAGAATGATAAAGACAAGGGGAAAGTATGTCTCCAAGCCCTGGCAGGGCACTGGAAAGAGACGCAGTGAGTCTTCTCAGGAGCCTGATGCAGGAGACTGGACCCTAGCCAGTGTTAGGGGAGTGGTCCACATTTAAAGCAGCACAATTGGCCACTTTTGAACCAGACACAGTTATTTCTGTCTTCCCTGCTTGAGAGATGCGGTGCTATGCAAAGGTCATGTTATCCTGTTTGCTAAGAGGGAGTTGAGTTTCCGGCAGAGTGCTGACACATAGTTTTCCTCTTCTGGTTCTCATTCCAGTAAAGGCACTGATTTCCAAATTCCAATTCCTTCCTCCTGTGCTTCCTTGGCCAGGGCTGAACCAGGAAGAACTAGTTTGAAAGTCCATTGTATACGTCAAAATAGGGGGAATATGTCTAGAATTAACTACATTAAATCAGGATTGTGTTAGGCTGGGTTATCTAGAGAAATAAAATCAGGGTCACTCATAGGTATAAGAAAGAGCTTTATATCAAGAAGGAATCTTATTATCAAGAAGGTATCCCAGCCCAGTTAAACTTAGGTCTATGGGTTCCTTGCTAGTTGAAGCCTTCTTCAAACCCTTGTAGCTTCTGCTCAGGTATGAAGAAGGGTGAAGTGGGACACAGGAAGGTCACAGGCCGGGGGTAACTGAGTTGAACTGCTCCAGGGACCCTGGAAACAAGGCAGGGCGCTGCCAAATCTCAGGTTGGGCAGAGCACATAGGGCCACCCCTGGGGGCAGGCACAGAGTCCCAGAAAGCAGCAGGCGAGGCGGGTGAGGAGAAAGAGAAAGAGTGAAAGAATTCCCCACTCCCTCTCATAAAAAAGCCACACTTCCCAGAGGCACGATAAGGCTGTGACTGGATTGATAGGTCTCACTCCACCCCTATACAAGTGCAAGTTCGCGTAAAATCTAACTGACACAAGGAGCAATGACTGAGGTAATGAGTATGTGATTTGTGTGTTAAATCTCTTTAAATGACTTAAAAAGAAAGATACCAGTCATCTAGAAGGCCAAGATGATTGGTTTATATGTTTTGGGGAAAAGAGAATAAAGGTACTGATAATACGGAATTAAGTTCAGTAGTTATGTTAACACTTCACAAAGGAAAGCAAAGAATTATACAGAAATGAGTGTAAATATACAAATGTAGTAAGGGCAGACTGGAGGCTATGAAGAATAGAATGTAGACTATTTCTCATCAAACAAAATAAGAAAAGGGGAAAGTATGGAAAATAAAAATAATGAATATATGAAAAACCAATATTAACATCAATCTTTACCTATTGTCATACAGGACATTGATGTTCATGTGGTGACTGCCATTTGGATGGCTGAGTCGGTCCCTCCGCACAGAGACACCATGCACAACACAAAGGAACATTGCCTGGTCCTGCGCCATGGACACAGTTTTCTTAGGTTTGAGCCCATTGTTGAAACCACTGGGTCTATCTCCTTCTCTCCATCTCAATGAGGGGCTTCCTCTTCATGCCCGGTCTCTCTACCAAGAATGAGCTCCTTTTCCATGGACCGGCCTCTCCTGATAATATGTCTAACGTACATAAGACAAAATCTCCCAATTCTTGCATCTGAGGATCATTGGGATCATTAACGATCTATCTGTAGACTAGGTTTTTTGTTTTGGTTGTGGGTCTAAATAAACTTACATGTCACTGAAGAATCCAAGTCCACTTTAGTGTTACTTTTCCTCATTTTATAACCACTCAGATCAATATGTACAACTGATGGGTAAGGAATCCGGAGGGTTTTTAAGGCTGGGACCCTTTCTTCTTCCTTTAAAAAAAATGTTAACTTCATTTACTTATTACTTTTTGTTTTGCTATGTATCTATGTAAATATAAATATACCTTTTGGTTTGTAGATATGAATAATACTAACCAACAAAGCCCCCCAAACGAAAACATATTCTACACAGCTACACAGCTAATTTCACCAAATCAAACCAATAACAATATCCCATTAAACCTCTTCTACATGCAGTTCCTTTTATTTTGTCTCCTTCCTCCAGGTTCCTGGTTCTGTTCCTTCCCGATCCCCTTCCTCCCCACTAACCCTGGCCTTCTCGTGGTCTTTAAAGTCTTATCCTTTGGTATGAAAAGAATTTTCCTTTTTAAATGTGTCCTTTATAACAAGGAGGTCATAAAATATTTATCTTTATGAGATTGACTAACTTGTTAACCATAACGTTCTCTAATGGTGTCCAAGTCTTGTAGTGTTTGACAGACTCATCACTGCTTTCTGAGGGTGCGGTATATTTAACTGGAGGAATAAACCAGATTTTCTATAGCCATTCCTATTTAGTCAGATTTTGTTAGGGTTTCCATTCTTCTGCTATTATAGAAATTTCTGCAATACACATAGGTGTTTTGCTCTTTATTTGGGGGGCTATATGCTAAGTAGAGAGTGCAGGATAATAAGGTGTTTGTATTTGTATAAGGAAGCATCATATTGCTTTCCATGGGGGTTGGATGGTTCTATAATCCTGTCAGCAATAGACGAATTTCCCAACCATTCCACATCTTTTGAAAAGTTAGTTTTAAATATTAAAGAAGAATTGAAAATTGCAAAAAGAGAGTAAAGGATTGAAATCTTATGTCTGGAAAATATTTCTGAAATTAAAGTTGTTGAAATTATGTTGAAGGCAACATAAACACAAATAAATAAATAAAATTCTACAGCACCTTTGCAACTGAACTGGAGTATATGGCCCACATCTACATATACACACATGGCATACTCTTAACAGACAGTATTCTGAGGGTTTATAGATTAGCCCCAGGACCTGGGGTCAAATTCCAACTTTCCTTTGGGTAAGAGTAATTCTTTGTGGTACAATAGCCCAATAGGAAAACAAGTAAATTGAACAGACACTTCATAGATCTGGACCTTTTGAGATGATCACATATTTGTTATTTTTTTTTGCTATTGTTTTCTGTTTTAATATGCCAATGTGATAGATAATTACATAATTTCATTATCAGATCTTCTCATATCAACTCATTCTTTCATGCCTGTTATAAACTCGAATTGGCTGAGAATGCTATATAAACACACATGAAATACATAACTATATAGAGACAATGCTTCTACACACCCATATATGGTATTGATTACATAATATCTTATTTGAAAATAATTAAACTTCACAAAATAATAAAGCAAGTGGCTTTTCCAATACACTAAATTTAAAAGCCCAAACACACCAGCAACAACCAACTCTGACTCATGGCAAATCTCATGTGTTCTAGAAGGTTTTCAATTGCTGCTTTTTGAAAGAATATCGCTAAGCTTTTTTCCAAAGTACCTCTGTGTGGATTCAAATCTCCAATCTCAGTCAGCATCCAAACACAATAACCACTTGTACCACCTTGGGATTCCAAAATTATATATAAAACTTGTAAAAATTGTCTTATATAGTGATGAAGCATTAGAAGCTGCCTTGAATAAACATAATAAATCTGCAATGTCTATTTTCCCATAATATTTTATAGATGTTGCTAGCCAAAAAATAAGTTAAAATACAAATAATTTCATATCTAAGAAATTTACACTAAAAGTTGTATATTCACTAAACAAAAATTAATATCATTCTAGAAGTATAAATTCAATAGTAATACAAATTACAAGATATCTAAGAATAAATTTCATTATGACATACAAAGACATTTTGGATAAAATGTTAAAAATATTTTAAAAGATAAAAGACATGGAGAAAAATACGATGAGTATAAGTCAGAATCCCCAATATAAAAAACATACCATTCTCTGTAAATTAATCTATAAATATCATGTTATATTAATTAAAATATCAACAATAATCATAATGCAACTTGACAATATAATTTTAACATATAATTGACAATATAATTCACGAGAAAGGGAAACAAGAACAAAACAAACTGTAGAGACTTAGGAGTTAATTATTGTTGCTAGGTGCCATCGACCTGGTTCTGACTCAGTCACCCAATGTTCAACAGAACCTAGCCCTGTCCTGTGCCGGCTTCAGAATTGTTCTCATGTCTGAGCCCGCTGCTGCAATGCACTTTGTATCGATCCATTTTGTCAAAGATCTTCCCTTTTTGCACTGCTCTTCCACTTTACCAAGACTGATGTTCTTCTCCAGGGACCGATTTCTCCTGGTAACCTAAGGGGTTACCAAGTGCGCTGATAACCTCAAGATCAGCAGTTTGAAACCACCAGCAACTCCCAGGGATAATGATGAGGCTTTCTATTCCCACTGAGAGTAGAAACTTGCCGGGGCATTCTCCTCTGCCCTATAGAGTGTGGACGAAATGGAACCGACCAGATGGCCATGAGTTTTAGGAATTGGTACAATGCAGTAAATAAATAGTGTGATATTGGGTTAATAGAAAAACTTTCAAAGAAACAAAGAACTATGAAATCGATAAGTATGTTTACAGAAATCACAACTATGATATTATTATTGTTACATTTATTATTAAATAAATCAAATATTCATAAATAGTATAAATACGAAAAATAATATATACATCAAGTTTTAGGATTAAGAGACCAGATATTCACTTACAACCATGTGTGAATAATTTCCCAAAGATATTCCTCATTTTCCTCTACAGATTTAAGGGTGGCAATGCTGAAAGTCAAGAGGACTTGAAGTAGTTTTTGATGAAGATTAAGGATTGCAGTTTTCAGTATGGCTTACCACTCATGAAAATAAAACCCAAATCCTCAAATTGGGCTAACAGGTAACATCATGATACATGTAGAAAAAATTTGAAGCTGTCAAGGATTTGTGTTGCTTGGATCCACAATCAATGCTCATGGAAGCAGCGGTCAAGAGATCAAACCACACATTGCACTGGGTAAATCTGCTGCACAAGTCCTTTTTCGAGTATTGAAAATCAAAGATGTTACTTTAAGAACTAAGGTGCATCTGACTCAAGTCATGATATTTTCAATTGCCTCGTATGCATGTAAATGTTGGACATTGGATAAGGAAGATAGAAGAATAAATGCATGTGATTTTTGGTGTTGGTGGAGAAGATTGAAAGTACCATGAACAAGTCTGTCTTAGAAGAAGTACTACACCATAGAGACATGGATGGCAAGACTTCATCTTACATACCTCAGACAGGTCAGCAGAAACCAGTACTTGTAGAAGGACACCAGACTTGGAAAAGAAGAGAGGCAGCGAGAAAGAGGAAGGTACTTGCTGAGGTGGATTGACACAGGGGCTGCAACAAAGGCTCAGCATAAGATACCTTATGAGGGTGGCACAGCACAGGGCAGTGTTTTGTTCTGTTGTCCATCTGGATGCTATGGGTGGGCACCAACTAGCTGGCACGAAAAACACCCACAACATATAACCACAATCAGTGATTTACTCATTGATTTATGTATCTATATTGATTTCTAATACCTTTATCTTTATACAAGAGAGCTTCAAAAAGTTTGTAGAACAATTCTATCTTTCAACATAATTTTTCATAAGATTGTTGGAGGTACCCTTGTATCTTTCTATTTCAGTCTATCCTTCTGAAGATCTATCTTGGGATGCATTCAGAAGACTCTGGGGGCTGACGAATACAAAATTTGCAGGTCAAGTGGTGGCTTCGAGACTTCTGCTGGTAGGAAAGCAGCCTGGACATTCCGAAACACCTGAATCCCACAGTCTGGAGGTCAGGGGACAAGAAGAATGAGGAAGTGCCACCAAAATGCCCAATTGTAAATTGGATGTTAAACACAACTTAGGAAACGTTCCTTTTGCTCTGAAGGCCTTCAACTGATTAAAGACTACTGCATTATGGGAAGTAGTCTGCTTTATGTAAAGTCAATTGATTTAATCATTCATAATTACTCTAGGGCCCTGGTGGTGTAGTGGATTATGTTAGGTAGCTAACAGCAAGACCAGCGGTTCAAAACCACTACCTGTTTCTTGGGAGAAATTTGACGCTTTCTACTCCCTTAAAGATTTACAATCTCAAAAATCCACAGGGGTTCTACGATTTCCTGTAGCATCTCTTTGAATTAACTCAATGGCAATGGGTTTGGGTTTTGAGTTTTTAATTATTTTTGGCAGCAACTCAATTAATGTGTACCCAAGCCCCTGAGCACTATCACCTAGTCAAATTGACTCAAACATTTTAGCCCCTAATTTTCTTATTTTTATACCTTAAATATGAAATTACATCCCCCTCCAATATGCTTAATGCATTCAAACTTGATTTACACTCCATATTGTATTTGTGAGTTCTTTCCCAACTAAATGAACTAGAATAATTTAATTAAGCTCCTAAATATGAACACTCATTTGATGTCAATTCCGTGCAATCAGGGGCTTGTTCATGCTTTGTTGACAGCCTAGAACAGTTCTTAGCACATGATGAATTTTTAATAAATATTTGTGGGATGAGTGAATGGATAAAGGGTGAAAACACCAAAATTTAAAATTCTAGCAGAAGATCTAGAAGTTAAAAGTAACAACTGTGAGGTGCTTGTTCATTCAAAAGACTTTCACTAGCATAGTCACAGCTTACGACATACAGTGGGTTATGCTCTGCCCAAGGGCAACTACGCAAAAGGTACGAGGGAGGATGAAGTCCAGGCTGAGCTCTGCTCACAACCTGAGGAACACACTTGGTTTTTGTCTTGTTTTTGAATTCACCTGTGGAAAGAGTAGTGCTGAGAGGTGACTTTATGCTCAATTAAAAAAACTAAAAACAATCTCACGGCCCTCCAGCCAATCTCAGCTCATAGAGACCCTGTAGCACAGGGTGGAACTGTCACTTTGGGCTTTTGAGACTGTAAGTGTACAGGAGTAGAAAGCCCTCTCTTTCTCCCTTAGGGCAGCTGGAGAGTTCGAACCATGGGCCTTGGGGTTAGCAACTCGGGTGTAGCGCACTATACCATCAAGGATCTCTTATGCTACATAGAGCCCCATAAAGTACTCGTGTTTTCAACAAGAATAACAACAAGGCACACGTATCCACACACAAGGAAAAATTAAAAGCGAAAACTTTAAGTATGGGTTGTTGTTTTTAATTTATTATTATTATGACAAATCTGATGATTGTTTTTTTTTTTT
>NW_022103928.1:32625683-32636391 GCF_000313985.2 Echinops telfairi | reverse complement strand
ATGAGAAATAAGAATGTCCGGCAGTCTCTTGTCCTGGATTCTTGCACATTGCCCCTTTTCCACAAATAATGTTCAGTTCCTTCTTCTTTCAATTCCAGGAATAAAAAGACATTTTTTTCCCTTCAGTTCCAAGAAGGAAAGACCCATAGTAAGCACTTCATGGACCATTCCGGGTGAAAACGGGGAACAATCACTTTGAGTCTAGGTGAGTTTTCATCCAAATCTGGCAGACCGGATTCCTAGAGCCCTGGGGACCATGATGAATAAACCATGATCTATATCACTCACAGAGAAAGCATAAAGTACAAATAAATAAATTCATTTAACAAATATTGTTTAGTCTCATTATGTTTCAGGAATGGACTGTGCTTGTTATTAAGTGTGAAAACCCACAATTGGTTCCCAAGCAATTCACAGCACACTCTAGGGGTAGATTCTGAAAACCACTGAGGAATATTTCCACACAGTAACCATATCCTGCCTGTGCTCACTGCCTGAGACTCTGTTTATTGGTAACAAGACATGGAGGTCAAAGAGTCATGCACAAATTTTAAAAGCCATCAATGTTATCACCGTCTTTTCATTCGAATCCGCCCTACTAAGAAATAATCCAATTTGATCCCTAGTAGCAATAGAGTCTAAACTGGATCCTACTTATCAGCACGTCTGTGGTTATTTAGTAGTTTGTGTTGGCCTGATTTCATAATGGAGGAGCTGCATTACATGGACTTATTTTATCCTTAACTACTAGAGTTTTAATCATATACGGAGTGTTTTTTTTTTCATTTTTTATATAGGAACACATTAATCAAAAATTCAACTACTGCATATCCCAGTAACTAGCCATGTTTGGCTAGTCTATACCTTTAAGTATTATTAAGCCAACTGATGGGATGAGATTCATATTGTACCCATTCCAAATAAAGGTAGCACAAAAGCATGTACAAATTATAAAATAACACCATTAATTTCACATGCAAGTAAGATTTTGCTGAAGATCACCTGACTAAGGACAGGGAGCTGCCAGAGGTCCATGCTGGAACAAGGGAGTGGCATTGCTGATATTAGAGCGTGGCCGAAAGCAGGAAACACCAGACAGGTATTTCTTGTGTTTTAATGGCTACTCTTGAACTGTGTGGGTTATCACAAACTAAGGATAGCTTTGAGAATGGTGAGAATTCCAGAATATTTCGTTATGCTAAAGGAGAACCTGCATATGCACCAAAGGCTGTTGCGCAAACAGAGCAAGGGAATACTGCGGCGTTTAAAATCAAGACAGGTGTGCATCCTCTCACTATAGTTATTTAATTTTTCAATTTGCTGAGCAAATAACCAAAGGAGCTAGCTTATATGAAGAAAAATGCAGTATCAAGATTGGATGAAGACATATTAACACCTGTAATATGTACATGTCGCACCTTGTTTGCTGAAAGTGGATGATCCTTGAAACCTTTAGACTTTAAATAGATGCTGTGCAGCAGATTTGTCCAGAGCAATATAGTGTATGATTTCTGGACTACTGCTTTCATGAGTGTTGATTGTCATTCAAATTAAAATGAAAACCTTAACAGTGTGTGATAGGTAGGTTTGTTGTGCCAACCTGGCCAATGAACACATGTGAGATTAGTTGAAGGGTGGGGAGGTAAACAGCTCAGCGAGCCTTGCCTTTCTTGCCTCTTGCTCTTTGATCATTGGACCAGCGTGTGGCTGCCTTGCTTGTTCTGGGCCTCAATTTGCAAGCTACACTACCTGTGGGACACCTAACCCATGGGCTGTGTCCCTGTAATTTGAGGTTCCTTCAAGACCTGCTTTGACACACCATTGGAATTTACATCTCTTGAACTGGGGACTATTGGACCCTGTCATCTGGCTGACTGTTGGTGACCTGCCTTGCTGTTTGCGGCCTGTGCCCAGATAGCCTGAATTGCTCTACAGAGGACTACTGGTGGCCCTCAAGACTTGAAGGACTGCCAGTGTCTCACAACTGTCTCACGGGAGTGAGTTGCACTGAGTCATTTTTACTGCTTTATAATTTAATTAACTGTTTATTTCTTATGTTATATATGTATCCATCTGTATAAATATATATATAATTATTAGCAATCTGGTTTTTTTTCTCTAGAGAACCCTGTCTAACACAATGACAAACCTCATTATGGACATCTGTCAACTTCCCAAATGGACAAAAATATCGACTCATAGTGCATTTGGAGTTTGTTCAACCAAGTCATACTGTTAATCAAGCTCTTGATTTAGAGGTTCTGAAAAGATTGTGTAACAGTGTGCAACAAAAAAGGCCTGATTTGTGGCAGATGAGGACTGGTTCTGCCACCCCAATAATGTACCTCTTCATGCAGCCATGTCAGAATGCCAGTTTTTTGAAGAAAAAAAAAAAATAGCATGCCTCTCTTGCCTCATGCACCTGACTCACCCTACCTCATTCCATGCAACTTCATTTGTTTCTATGAAAGAAAAGGCTCTTCAACAGGTCCAGGCTGCCGTGCAATCTGCTTTGCCACTGGGACCAAATGATCCAGCTGACCCGATGGTGCTAGAGGTGTCAGTTGTAAAGATGCAGTGTGGAGTCTTTGGCAGACCCCTATTGGTAATCACAGCATAGACCATTGGGATTTTGGAGTCAAGTCCTGCCATCCTCTGCAGACAACTACTCCCCTTTGAAAAACAGCTGTTGGCCTCTTACTGGGCCTAGGCAGCCGCATACTGGTCCGATGGTCAAAGATCAAGAGACAAGAAAGGCGAGGCTTGCCGAGCCATTTATCTCTCCACCTTTCAATTAATCCCACATGTATTTATCAGCCAGGTTGGCACAATAAACTAACTACCTCAGTGGGGAAGACTTGGAGTGCCTATTGATTGAGATCCAGGATTTCCTCCTTCAACATGTATTACAACTCCATGTAAAGGAAACAAAAGTCCTCACAACTGGATCACTAATAACGGATACAAGAATCCTTGAAGTTGTCAACGGTGTTGTCTTGCTTCGCTCCATCAATGCTCATGGAAGCAGCAGTAAAGAAAGCAAATAACGCATTCCATTAGGAAAGTCTGCTGCACCAAACCTCATTAAAGTGTTGAAAACACGGATGATATTTTCACTTGCCTCAGATGCATGCAACAGTGGGACACTCAATGAGGAAAACCGAGGACTGAAGCCAAATACTGAAAGACTCAGAAGCTTCCAAAGAAGATGGAGAGAACACATAGGGTCACTGTAGCTGAAAGAACCAGAGGTTTCATGTGAGCAAGAACCAATGGTGCTGAAGGAAGAAGTTCAAGCTGCACTGAAAGCATTAGCCAACAACAAGGCTCCAGAAAGTGGTAGCACACCAATTGAAATGTTTCAACATGCTAATGAAACACTGGAAGCACTCATTGTTTATACCAAGAAATTTGGAAAACAGTTATGTGTCCAACTGACTGGAAGGGATCCATATTTGTGCCCATGCACAAATGCACAAATTATAGAATGTTGACATTATAAACAAGTAAATTTTTGCTGGATATCATCCAAGAACAGTTGCAGCAGTACATTGACAGGTAACCGTCAGAGGTTCAGGCCTGATTCAGAAGAGGATTTGGAACAAAGGAATTATTGCTGATGTCCGATAGATCTTGGCACAAAGCAGAGAATACCAGGAAGATGTCTACTTGTGTTTTATTGACTCTGCAAAGGCATTCAACTATGTGGGCCTTAAGAAACTGTGGATCATCTTGAGAAGAATGGGAATTCAAGAACACTTCATTGTACTGACAGGGGACTGTACATGGATAGAGTCAGTTTTGTGAACAGAACATGGGAATACTGATTTTAAACACGGTTTAAAATCAGGAAAAGGTTTTATCTTTTCACCATAATTATTCAATACGTATGTGAGAAAATAATCAGAAAAGCTGGCTTCTATAAGGAAGAATGTAGAATGAGGATTGGAGGAAATCTTATTAACAACATGAGACATACAAATGACACAAGCTTGCTTGCTGAAAGTGGGGAGGACTCGAAGCACTTGCTGATGAAGATCAAGGATCGCAGCTGTCAGTCTGGATTACAACTCAATGTAAAGAAGACGCAAATCTTCAACTGCATCAATAGGTAACATCATGATACATGTAGAAAAGGATGAAGTTGTCAAGGGTCTGTCTTGCTTGGATCCACACTCAATGCACATGGAACCAGCAGTCAAGAGATCCAATGACATCCGTTGCACAGCACTGGTTAAATTTTGAAAAGTGAGGATGTGACTTTGAAGACTAGAGTGTGCCTGACCCAACAACAAGGATAGTCAGTCCACTGATTTCATAAATCATATATTGAGGGCAAATAAAGATTACAGAAAATAAAAGTAGAAGTGCTTCTGGTGCCATAGACATCATAGTTCATTCTCTACTTTTTCGTGTATATACATTTCCCTGTTTCTACTCTGACAGACACACCTCCATTACATTGTTTAAAGGCGAAACCTTTCTCAAATGAAGGCCACTTAGAACTTGTTCGAGGTGATCATTTTGGAGGACGTCAGAAGCACAGCCATAGCCATTTGGCCCTTAGAGTCATTGAACATATTTCCAAGATTAGATACATTTGTGTGTTTTCCTTTTGCAAAAATCAACTGAAAACTAAAATGAGGTTATTATATTAAATCAGACTTTCTAAATCTAAGTTAAGGTTATAACCTTTAAAGATTATTGGTAATTCATTACTTTTGTCCAAGGACATCTTTTAAGAGAATCTAAATCTATTAACAAAATTCAGTATGTCATAGGAAATAGATGTTAAATTTTTGTCTTGTGAAAATATGGTGCATATTAGTTATTGTAATAATAGATACATGGCATTATTAATGAAGTGTGAACATCAATGTTTAAGTTTTGTTTTTAAAGAACAGCAAGTAGTAAAAACAGAATAGAATGTATAACATGGTAAGAAAATATGTGTTACATACAAGAAAAACTGTGTTACAAATGTATTAAATGAAGTTAGTGAAAGATGTGCAGAAAAAGATGCTGACTTAAGTAACTTTGAAAATAAGAGGTGTTTGTAAGACTACATTCAAAGGGGTTCTCCATAAGGATCTAGTAAATAAGGTCGTATCCCCAACGAGTAGAAGTTAACAATTTTGAAACCTCTATGAATGTATAACAGAATCACACAATTAGATAATTGGATGGTGTGCTTTGTGAAAGAGGTTTCTCACTGTTAAACTGGAAGGTTACACACTATGGGAGAAGTCTAGAATGATTCATATGGGAGTGATTAGATTTAGAGGTATTAGTTTGAGCTCATTTAAATGATGTAAATATAAGTGCATCCATGTGGAGATATTTATAGGGGTTTGCATATAATCAAGTTAGTATACAAATTTCTTGCTCCATCAGATAAAAAAATATCTGTGAAACAACCCTAATATTGCAATAATTAGGAGAATGCTCAGTGTTCAGATCATGGTTTCTAACACTATTTTCTAATAAAAGGAAACAATGATCTTCAGAGAAATGTCAGACTATGACACTTGAAAAGAGAATATGCAAATAAGGCTGGAGCATTTTGCGTACCAGAAAGTAAGGAAACGTTTTTAAAAATCAACTATGACATCAACAAGTATGTCAAAGGCATCCAAGACTCAACTAAAGAGCTCTCAATGGTTAACATGGGGGAAAAAATGAGCAGTGAAATAGAACAGAATATATAACCCAATACATAAAATAAAGATTGCCAAAATGTAAAATAAATTCTAAAATATCAAATTTTAAACCAAAATTTAAATGAATACATAAAAATTAGAGCACTGAAATAACATGTTCATGCAGAAGCCCTGAAATAATTTATGTAGATACTGTACCCTTAAGAGCACGCCATCCTATCTTTAAAGTACGGTCTGCTCATCATGATTTCTTTCAAAGAAGTGAAGCATGGGATACAGGTAAAAGAAATGTCATGGTGGAGAAACCTGGCAAGTACAAATAGATAATGAAAGCTAACATCAAACATTGATAGCAAATATTTTGATACAGTGTGATCAAAATGGTACTTCACCTTTGTAACCTTTCTACCAAAATCCCATAAATTCAATAAGACCTTCAGGGAAAATGCCAACCAAACTCCACTTGAATGACATTCTACAAAATACTTGATAAGTTCCCCTCAAAATTGTGAAGGTCATGGCAACAAGCAAATGCTCAGAAACCATCACAGCCAAGTAGAACCGAAGGGGACAGACAGAGGAAATGCCATGCAGTTTACGGAATGCAATCAACAGAGAAAAGTTATCGGGTAAAAACTAGGCGGGGCAGGGGGGGGGGAAGGATGGACTAGAGTTAATAACAAGGCCATCAGCATTAATCCCCCAGTTGCAGCAAATGAACTGGAATAGTCGATGTTATCAGTGACAAGCCGGATGTGGAGTGTGTGCTTATTCTAGACTATCTTTAAACTTCTAAGGTGAAAACCCCCGTGAGTAGATCCTTATTCTACAGCACTGAGTGGAACGGCTCCTCCGGGTTTCTGAGACTGTAAAGCTTTATGGGAACAGATAGCCTCATTATCCTCCCCAGGAGTTCATGGTGTGTTCGAACAGCTGACAGGGTGGTAGACAACTTTGAAAAGTATAGGTTATTTAAGTGCATAGTTGAGAGAGAAAAAAAAAAAGAAACCTAAGTGATACCATATCCTTTGAATTCATCTGTATCATAATATAAAAGCTTTATAGGGAGGAAAGCATTCCTCTCCCCCTTTGTAGATCCTCAGTTAGAAAGAAAAATATATAAAGCATGCCAAGGTGGGCATAGTATCGTTGATTTTCCTGATAGAGCCAGGTCTGAGCAGTCCGTTGTAGATAGCAGTAACAAACGTCCCTGATTTTCTTATGCTGCACTTGGGATCTTAGAGAAATGTTAAATGCCCCAAAGGATGAAAACTGAACACATGGGCACACAGCAGAAGATGACTGATGGCACACTAAGCTCAGAGCATGATGGGCCTTCTGAGTGCCCCCTCCTGATGGCACGAAAAGGAGAGTCAATTACTTTTATAATTGTTCCCCAACTGATGCTGATATCCTAATGAGCTCAAATCCATTACACATTTCCCTCATCTGTTCTTACATCCTTTAAAGTGGGGAGCAGGAGATATTTGTTTGCTATAAGAAATTCTTTGCACATTAAAAAAAGCACAATAATTAGTTAAGTAAGACTTTAAATGTAGGCTGCTGTGGTTTGGAGTTGTCAATTTATAATTCACCGGAAGGGAGGAAAGTCTGTTTGTTCAAATCTTGTCCCCAGGGAATTTAGAAAACTCTCTGCTATTTCAGATCACAGCTTCTCTGGCAAGCTTATGAAAACGAGGGGTCAAATCTCTCAAAGTCAAAGCAGTTGACATTTTATTCTATAGAAAAACAGGATAGCATGATATGTGCGACATTTTGTAGGTACAGGATTCTAAACCAGTGACAAATATGTTCATTTAGCGCGATATACTTGTATACTTGACTTTACCAGTTCCTCATGTGATAGAGCTAATGATGTGAAATGATAGCTCATTCTCTGAGCTATTTAAAATTTGGCAAATTAGGAACATACACAGTTTCTAGCTAGGTCTCAGAGGGATGAAGATAAATAAAAAGGTTCTCCTTTAGGTCATATTTTACATTTAAGGAAATTTTATTATCTTATGCCTTAACCAAGATCTTGATCAGAATTAAGTATTCTCATTCACAAACACCTTCAAAATTCTATAGGAGTACTTACTATGATATTGCAGCGTGAATTTTGAGTAGAGCCATAACTGATTGTGAAAGCTACTTGCAAAGCGATACACAGAAAAGAGTCAGGATGACTTGCTGTTATTTTAGATTCTTTCCTGTAAGAAGATGCTAATTAAAGCAGTGGGTCAGATCTTGCAATGTCAAAGAGATGTGACGTTTCTTTTCCTTGGAAACAATACTGTGCTTCTGGCTGTTACAGAAGTAGAAATCTAACAGCTGTCAGGAAAGGGCAAGAAAACCGTATGCTGACAAGATTCCCACTTGCTTGGAATTACGATGAGACCCGAGGACGTCAGCATTTGACGGATGAGAGTTGATCAGCTGCACTGGAACCAATGGTCTTTGCATCATGTTAGTTTAGTGTATCATCCCCAGGGATTACAATTACCAATTGGGGTATTAAAGGAGAAGAATTCAGTTATTTAAAAAGAAAGATAATTCACACTTATCTTATTTTTTCTGGGGTTAAACAAAAATTGCCTCCTAATCTCACATTGAATTTTTGTTCCATTTTTAAAATGAAATTTTTGCTCATACTGTTTAGAGTTTAATAGTATTGTAACTTACATATTTATACTATTTTCTGAGTGGCGATAATATTCTACTTCGTGATTTCCCCAGCTACTGTCGAATTATTCTCCAACGTATCTCAGAGGACATGGGTCTGTCTTTTTTGATGATCTTTAAAATATTTACTTATGTACTTTCAGAGTTATAATGAGAAATTGTACAAAATACAACTTACATATTAATAACAGTTTCCTTTATTTCTTCTTTCTCACATGCTTATGTCTTGTTTTGACATCACACTTGTTCAGACTGAATTTACTTCCAATACTATAATTTACTAAATCAAGGTTTTAAGTGGGATGCTATTTATTTGACAAATGTTCATTTGTTACACACTAGAGGAAATTTTACACATTGGGGAAGGGATGATTTATTTAAACTGGTGTTAACACCTGAGCTGACAATGATTTATAAGAATAGTCCTTGTATTGTTGGTTCATTTTACTGGCATTTAGAAACTGGGCTTTGTGCAAAAATAAACTAATTCTGAGAAAATAACATAGCAAAATAAAACACTGTGAATATATATAATGTATATCGTTACCCTCACTCAGTGTAATCTGAATGACAGTCCCCCAGGTCAACAATGGCCAATTCCAAGTCAGCTTACTGGTTTTTGTCTTGAGTTATTTCCTTATTTTCTTAGGTTGCATATACCTTTTAAGAGAAGTTGTGTGACTTCTGCAATTTTCTCTTTAATTTTGCATTTTAACATTGACTAGCATCTGCGCATATATTCTTCCACAGCTTTCAAAATAAACATTTTGTATTTATTCATGTAAACTCCTCATGCCATTTTTAAAAACAAATCTATAATGTCATACTTTCAGAATATAGTATAATTATTTTCATGGGGGCTTATTTTACTATTATATTGCCATTCACACAAGTAGTAAATACTTCCCACTACAATTTTACCCACAGTACCTAAAAAAATTGCTAATAATAAGTAAATTAATATGTGACCTGTTTATAGATATTCTGAGAAAACAATGTAGAAATGACTACAGGTATTTCTTGATAATAGTGTAAATAAATATATTTAATATGATTAAAGTATTCATTGAATTCATATATATACATATGTCATATTACATATGTATATATATATATATATGTACATATATATTTACCATTCATCTGTCAGTTTGCTGTGCTATGGTTGCTTTCAGGTTGCTGTGATACTTGAAGCTATGTAACCAGTGTTTCAAACACCAGCCGGGTCACTGATGTTAAAGCCTAAATCTTTAGTTTCCAGACTAAGAATAGACTAGGAAGAAGGAATAGACAGTGAAAATATTGCCGGGTAGAGTTGCAGAAGATAAGCCCCATAGGTTGGAGTCACTCAAAATATGTTGGGGGAAGACCTGCCTCATCAAAGAAGAGTCAAACTTAATGATACAGATGGAGTAAAGCATTTGGGACCTTCATTTGCTGAGGGATCAGAAATTAAAATGAGAAGAAAAAGCTGAAAACATCAATTAATAATTTGAATGTGGAATATAAAAATTATGAATCTAAGAAAATTAGAAGTTATCAAAAATGAAATGGAATTCAGTAAGATTAATATCCTGGGCATCAGTGAACTGAACTGGACTAGCATTGGTCATTTTGTGTCCAGCAGTCAGATGATTTCCTACATAGGAATGACAAATTGAATAAGAATGGTGTTGCATTGAGTATCAAAAAGAACATTTTGAGATCTATCATGAAGTACAACATTGTCTGTGATAAAACAATACCTACATACTTACAAATAATTCCTGTAAATATGAAATATTAATAAACCTCTAAAGTTAATAATGAAGAAAATGAAGAATTCTATCAACTTCTTCAGTATGAAATTGATTAAACGTGTGATCAAGCTGTACTAGTAGTTACTGGTGACAGGATTGTAAATGTTGGAAACAAAGAGGGAGGGAGATTTTGGAAAACTTTGCCTTAGTGAAAGAAATGGAGCTAGCGATTATATGACAGAATTCTGGAAGACCAATGACTTCTTCACTGGAAACATCTTTTCCAAGAACACCACCCAATAGAATACAGCAGAATCAAACTGATTATATCTACGGAACGAGACAATGGGGAAACTCCATACCATCAGCCAACGCCAGGCTAAGGTCAGTTATGGAACCATCAATTGTTTATATGTGAGTTCAAGCTGAAGCTAAGGAACATGAAAACAAATCCACAAGAGCCCAAATAAAAACCAAAATGGGTGTCAGGGGAGACTCTGAACCTACAGACACTGAAGCAAAAGGGGAAAAAGTGAGGAAATGAGAGCTGAACGAAAGCTTTCCGAGGGCAGTTCTAGGAGACAAAAACCTTGCATTCGAAAGTGCATAAAAAAGAACATGTCC
>NW_022103928.1:32595564-32625054 GCF_000313985.2 Echinops telfairi | reverse complement strand
ATGACTCAAAACCAAGAACGTACTGTCCTGAAGGAAGAAGTCCAAGCTGCAGGGAAAGTATTAGCCAAAAAAATAAAGTCTCCAGGAATTGACAAAATAGAAACTAATGTTTCCGCTAGTCTATTCCAAGAGATAGTCCTCACAGATCCAGCCTCCATTGAACGTTTTCTGACCATCACGGAGGGTGTGGATAATGTGTCCCTGAAGTAGAGTGCCTCGGAAGGTAGATTGCCTCCACACTTCTCTGGCCATCCCTACAAGGACAGTCTCTCTCTTGGCGGACTTGCCTAAGGGTGTCCTTGATGGGGGTCACCATACTGGGAAGGTGCGGAGGGTCACATAATCAGGAATTATGCCCTTTCAGTTTGGTCCGGCTGCCTTGTCTGGCTGGGCCTGGACCGATCTTGTAAATCCTTCTATCTAACAACGCATGTGTCCCAATCAGGGTCCCGTTCGTGCTTCTGTAGTCCCACTTGTAACTGTGATGTACTGATCTGCCAGCAATCATGCTTTGGGGACAGTTTCCTTTCACCGCCCACGTACGTTTGAAAGCTTGGTGTCTCAGCAAACCCGCGGAAGTCATTTCAAACCAGTGGTGGTGCCTTCCTCCTCCAGACCCGTCTGTCTGCATGGTGACTTTATCTCTTTTAAGACTTAATACAAATTCTCTTTAAATTAAACTTGAGATGGGGTCTCTTTTCTACCCTAAAACAATATTAATATTTTTAAAATGTACCTTGAATATTAGGCCAGGTAGCATGGCATCTTTAATTAGAGTTTTGTGACTGCGTAAGACATGACGTGCCTGAAGGAAGATGGTGACATTACATAGTAGTATGTCTTTTGAATTTGTGCCTACTTCACTCACTGTGAATGCGTAAAGTTCTGCTATATTTATCTGTGATTAAGCTTCTATAGGATGCTGCAAGTACTGTCTGATTAAATATTCAACTCCACTTTGTACAGAATTTAATATAAGGCCAGGTAAATTTGCACTTTGGAGGAGATTATCTTCAGTTAATATTTACTTCTTTCATTTCCTTTACTAAGATCAAATTTTGATATTTAAAAAGAAACTCCTTTTAAAAAATCTGCTGTATTTTTATTAGACAACTTATTTGTGCCCCCTTTTTCACAAACTATTTTTGGTTGTGACTCCTTTATTGGAATTAATTGATTAAATTAAAGACTCTTTCTGAATCCCTTGACTACTGTCAAAACATATTTGTGTCAAGGTTTCAATCCCTGTCATAATTCGAAAAGCTTTGATTAGCTCACACTTTGAAGACTTTCTTTTTATAATGAGAGCATCTTTTAGCTTCTTGACCTTTTAGATAATTTGTATCAAGATTAAGATATCAGCTCTTTATATTTTAATGAATATAGTTAACATTACTTTCAATCTCTTACTTATACTATAAATCATATGCTTTTAACAAGTAGTATCTTTTTAATAGTTGAAAATAGTTATTATTTTCTAGATTTACTTTGTAAATGTATAAATATAATATCCACTTCATACACATTGACATCTGTTAGTATACTGAAGCAATGAAGTATAATGATAAGAAAAATATTCATGAATTTATCATCCAAAATAAGAAATAAAAATTACTAACACATTAAGCTATCTTAGTGTTCCTTTCAAATCCCATTAGTTTGCATAATATTTAGACAGATAGTACTTGCTTTGAATTTTTTACTTTTATTCAGTTTTAGTGTTATTACAACACACACACACACACACCAGAGTGAGTCAGAGGTTCTAGTTCATACTTGCATCAGTTTATTCCAAGTAAAATATTTTTACACATCTCTTTCAGATTATGAATGGATGCAGACAACTTCTATCACTAATATATTAGCCTCGGTGTAATTAAGGTATCTTCAAATGAAAGTTCCAGTTGAAATGTTGGCCAGTTAAATTTAAAGCAGAGAGGTCAGCTGAAAAGGTTATGAGAATTTCCTTGAGAAACTTGACCACGTGCAACCTATAACCCAGAACTTGCCTCTTCAGAATTGTTTCAGTCCCCAAACCCAAGTAAAAGCCATTTGGACCTCTTCAAGAAAAGGAAAACATTCTCCTTGTCGATGTTCTTTATGTTTGAGATATACAACAGGCCCAGAATTAAGCAAAAACAAATAACTGCCCTTTACCCACGGCCCTCCCCTGCCAAAAAATCCCCTCAACTAGGAATTCTATCCAGAAAAACAATTTACAACAATACGGGCAGAATTAGAACTTTCCCAGGTACGAAGAAAAGTAGGATCAGAACAGCCATACGTGTGTGCGCGCGCACAGAAACACACACACAGAGGCACACACTAAAGGGAGTTCATCAGCTGGAGAACCAATGTAATATAATAATAACTTGAGATCAGGACACGTGACGGCATCACCCAGGAATGATTGTAAAGAAGGAAAGTAAAGCCACCAAGTTGACTAAAGGGCATCATGAACACAGACATTCAAATGAGGACAGCCTCGAAGCAAGAGAGGGATGAATAGTGTAATTATCACCACCAGAACTCACTACCACGGAGTTCCTCTGACTCACAGCTACCTTCAGTTCTGGGGGACTGTAAATCCATTCAGCAATAGAAAGTCTCATCTTTCTCCCTTGGAACAAATGGAGGTTTTGAACTGTTAACCTTGTGGTTAGCAGCCCAAGTAAAACCCACGATGTCATCTGTCCTCCTTACTGCTGTTATAGAACTTCCAAATGGAGAAGAAATTTCAAGGAGATGTCAAAATACAATAGGATGTTTTCAATAGAGGGTGATACTGGCAAACTCCAGGGTAGCCAAAGATGAAAGTAATAAATTTACTCACAAAAAGAAAAATATGAAAACCAAAATGATTTGGTAAACACAAAAACAGCAATAATACTGAAAGGAAAATAAAACCCATAGGCAAAAATATCTTATCATAGTAAAGACCAACAGTAATTTAAAAATAACACCCCAAAATAAGCTATCATAAAATGAAAACAGCGATTCTATACTATTTTAGCAATCCCACTGACTGTGATATTTAAATGCATCAATCTAAGAGGCTGAGAGTGGCAGAACAGCGATGAACCAATGAACAAAACAAAATAAAAAACCTTGACCCTTCAAAAGTTGTCAAAGTTTTTGACCCATCAAAAGTTGACCTAAACAAGCTGGGACGACATTCTCTACCTTCATTAGTAAGCTGCAGCCTAAAGACACTGGGGTGGGTCAGCACACCAAGGCCAGCAACTAAGTGCCCAGAGGCATTCTCTCCACAAGCCAGCCTCCAGATCCCAATGCATTCAACTTTCCTTGCTGAGTCCTTCATTGGGTCTCATGAACGACCCACGCTGTCTCCTGCTCTGGCTCTTGCTCTGCTGCTGCTCCTGTTCTTCACTAACAGCTCTGATGTCAGCGCTGTCTTCTCCCATCAAGGAGTTTCCCTTTGCTTAAGAAGACATGGTCTACTCCTGGCTCTTGCTGGTAGTGAAACGCACCCCCTCCTGCTTCTGAGAGGGCTCATTTCATTTGCAGCAGGACAGCAATCAAAACTCAGTGCCATCAAGTTCATACAGACATCTAGTGGTCCAGGAGTACAGAGTAGAGCTTATCCCCCTGGGTTTCTGAGACTGTACATCTTTACAGGAGTAGAAAGCAGCATCTTCCTCCCAGAACCACTGGTAGATTCAAACTACTGACCTTGTGGTGAGCAGCCTAATGCATGACGCAGATGTTTCCAGTGCTCATTGATTAGTATCTTGAAACTTTCTCTTCATCATTTCTGAGGAAAAAAATGGGAATTCCAGAAGAGTTCACTGCATTCATATGAATCTCTACATGACTCACAAAGTGGTCATTCACACAGAACGAACACTGTTTTGTTTAAAATCAGGAAAGATGTGTCTGGGTTGTGTCCTCTCACCATACTTGTTCAATCTGTATTCTGGGCAACTAATCAGGGAAGTTGAATTATATGAACACAGCACAAGTGTTTAGGAAAGTTTCCTAACAATCTGCCATACGCAGATGACCCAACCTTGCCTCCTGAAAGTGAGGAGGACTTAAAGCACTTGCTGATGAAGATCAAGAATCCAAACCTTCAATATGGATGACAACTCAATGTTAAGAAAACCAAAGTCCTCACAACTGGTCCAATAGGTAAGATCATGAGAAATGGAGAGAAGCCTGAATTTGTCAAAGATTTCATCTTGCTTGGGTCTTCAACCAATGCTCATGGAAGCAATGGTCAGACAGAAATCAAGAAATCAAGGGCTGCATTGCATTAGGTAAATCTTCACCAGTCCTGTCTAAAGCGTTGAAGAGCAAGGCTGTTCCTTTGAGGACTAAGGTGCATCTGACCAAAGCAATAGTATTTCAGTTGCCTCATGTGCCTTTGAAAGTTGGACATTGAATAAAGAAGACCAAAGAAGAAAATGCTTGAACCATGGGACTGACCAAGAATAATGAAAGTACCACAGACTGCCAAAGAACACAAAGATCTCTCTTGAAAGAAATACAACCAGCATACTCCTTGGAAGTGGAGATGGCCAGGCTATGCCTGACGTACTGTGGCGAGACCAGTCCCTGGAAAACTACAGCATGCTTGGTAGAGGAGAAGGCAGGGGTAAAGAGGAAGATCGTGGACAAGATGAACTGACACAGTGGCTTCCACAAGGGACTCAAGCAGAGCAATTGTGAGGACGGTACAGGATGGACTGGGCTTCGGTTGTACATGGACGGGGTTTCGTTCTGCTGTACATGGACGGGGTCACTAGAAGTCAGTGCTGACTTCGTGGCACCTAACAAAGAGGTTGGCAATATCATGGTGTCCTTGAACAAGGACTCACAGTTAAATTGTGTCAGTATCCTTCCTCCCTTTCTTATACTGCTTACCATGATGATCTCTTGGTTGGAGTTGCAGGACTATGATTAGAAGAGTCTCATATAATTCTATGCACTACAGTTGTCTACAAGAGTCACGTGTGAGACACAAAGACTTGAAGAGATTAAAAACAAAAGGAGGGGAACATTATACTAAGAAAATGGTACCAAAAAGAATAGGAGCGCCATCATTAGCATCTAATATCAGACACTTTCAAGCAAAATGATTATAAGGGACAAAGAAGGACATTATAATTGCATACTTATTAAAGGATCAACTTACCAAGAAAGCATGATAATTATATTTATTTATACACCCAGTAGTCGGCCTCCAAAATTTATGGGGAAAAATTCTAACAGAAGAGAGAAACAGACAGATCTAAACAATAGTCAGAGATTTTAGCACATCATTTTTGAGCATGAATGAACAACTGAAAAAAGTTTACGAAGATATAAAAGATCTAAGCAGCCATATCGACCATTTGGACTATATGGACTGGGCATATATAGAACACACCACTTGACAGCAAAGTAATATATACTCTTCTCTGAAGCACATGGGGTATTCTCCAAACTAGGACATATTTTAGAACACATAACAAGTCTCAAAATTTTTAAATGTTAAAATTATACAAAAGGTATCATAATTGTATGAAACTAAAAATCAATAAGAGGAACAAGAAAAAAATAAACAAATGACTTTGAAACGATTTTATTTCAAACCTATTTTGTCGAAAAGAAATAAAAGTGAAATTAAATAATACTTATAATTACATTAGAATCAAAACATAACACACTAAAGCTTGGGGGATGGAGAGCTAGTGGTCAAGAAGGTGAACAACACAGATGAATGTACTACCCATTCCCACTACAGCCCCTGCACCCCCAAGAAACCAAGTGAAATGGGGACTGATAATCTTTTAATCCAGATATTCAAAGTATGTAGGTCAAATAACAACTAGAGCAAGAGAATAATAAAAAAAAAAAACAATTAACAAGGAGGTAGACAGACCAGTTTATTGCCAATGGGTCCAGCACAAAGTGGTCATTCAGAATTATTGCCGTCAATGTTCTAGTTTGGGCAGGACTCAGATAACCAATTCTGCTCAGTCCACACTGAGTTGACACCCATGTGCTATCACCCTGATGCTCGACACAACCCCTCAGTGACCAGAAGCAAGAAGGAGTGATAAAATAAAAACCCCTTTTGTATTCCCTTCACCCACATAATTAGCCTGATAGCACGTTACTATTCCAAAGGATCAATGGAAGACCACTTTGTATTCACTTCCTTCACTAATTAATCTAGTCATGAGAATGAAAAGAAAATATTCTATAATATTTATCCAGGACTTTGGCTAACTGTGCCTGATCTAAGAGATTGTTCTCCAGGACCCTGGTGGGCAATTCAAACCCAGCAGCACATTGCTGGAGAAATATTAGGTTACCTCCTCCTATGGGGTACCTAAGAATTAGAAAAGATTCTATAGCTGTGGAAGTCAGGGTTTCAAATGATGAAAAAAGAGAAAGTAACTATTAGTAGGATGGACTATGGAGGTGATGATAAATTACGCATACAGATATGATAATGGCACACAGGCATGGTTATGATCAGAGCTTTGGAAACTCATGTTCCTCACAGACTCCTGGGAGTTAAAACTCCTGAAATGTGGCCGTCTATCAGTGACAATGTGTTTTGCTGTGTGACGAGAGAGATGATCACTCTTGGGAGCAGACTGCTTTTTATTTCACCAAACCTCAAAGTGAGGAAAAAAACGTCTTGCACTTCCATGGACGCTTCCATTACTTTATATGGCATATATAAAGTATATTCCACTTCCATTACTTTATATGGCATAGATGCTTTTTCTATGATTCTGAATTTTTTTCTGAGTCTCATTATGAGTTCACTGTAACATCAATCAAATGCAAAATTTGCTTCTATCGGTAAGGGAAGGGGGTTGACAATACAAATATTTTGACTGCATAGCAAGTTTAGCTATACAGTAATCCGAAAAACTATTTGGAGATTTGTTTTCCTTCCATTTTCAATCACAAAAAAAAAACAAGAAAAATTACATGTACACTGTGTATGTTTGTATGTGTGTGAGTCTGCAGTGAATGTGTTATTCATTTAAAAGAATACATTTTAATTAATAATCATTTCTTCTGAACAAAGCATTTGGGTATATGGTGGCAACTTTTAGGTTAGAATTAGTTAAGCATTTAAAATTAAATAGTTACATTAAAATATGTACTCTATTTTAATTTTAGTAGTATGGAAACCTATAGTGATAGCATAATATATAGATCTAATAAATAAATTTATTATTATTATTTTAATAATCACGCTTTACTCAAGATTCTTAATTTAAGAAACACTAAGTAATTTTTAATTTAGATAAAGAAATAATGTTTTCTTAGAAGAAAAAATAAAAATACCCAAATTTGAAATCACAAGAACAAAATGTTAGTCTGGGTACTTTAGAAAAATAAATGCACAGAAACTGATGTATAAGAGAGTGTTCTATATAAAGATTAAGTGGGCATCAAGAAAACATCCCAACCCAGTGCTGCCCAAGCTCACAAGTCCAGTATTAACCCATTAACCCATATATCCAACACTAATCCACAAAGTCCTCCTCCATCTCACAAAACAGACACAACGATGCCCACTGCAGGAGGAAAGCTGAGTCAGTGAATGTGTAAGCATATCAGCGCTGGCAGGGGTCTCCACACTGGTGTTCCAACACCCAGGGCAACATCGGGGTAGGTCCATGTGGCTTCTCCTCAGGGATGTCCTGCAGGAAGTGAGCCTTGCCAGCTAAAGCAGGGAACTGGCTAAGGCAGCTGCACCCTGGTCCAACCATCAGAAAGAAAGAGCCCTGAGAACTAGAAAGGCGAGGCTCGCTGAGCCATTTATCCCTCTACCCTTCAATTAACCCCACATGGGTTTATTGGCCAGGATGGCACAATAAGCCAACTACCACAATTATGTTATAGAAACATAAAATGAAGTAACTGTCTTCATGTTGACATGAGGATATGGAGTGTGCTGAAAATACATTTGTCATTCTTTTATTTTTATATGAAAATAAAATTATCTATCCTAATTAGGTGCTATGCAAGTAACCACTTTTTAGTTCATTTTATAGAAATATAGTATAATACAATGGAATATAAAAATTCCACTGAAGCATTGTTGCTTGTGATAGGTTTATTGGGCAAACAAGGCTTCCAAAGGAACATATTGGCAGAGTTTAATCAAGCCACATCTTGACTGGAAGGTGGTGAGATAAATGGCTTTCCAAGCCTGCCCCCTCCCCATCCCACTCCCCCACCTCTCTTTCTCCCTGCTAATCGGTGCAGCATGCTGCTGTTTGAGCTAGTTCTTTGCCTCAACCATGTGCTGCACTACCTGTGAGCTGAGCCAACCTGTGGATTGTGTTGCTCCTTCAAAACCTGCTTCACCATGCTGCTGGTAGATCATATTGACTTGGGTACATTGCTGCAGTTCGAGACCCGCTTAGGGGCCTGCTTTGCTATACTCCCAAGATGCTGACACTTGCTGCTACACACTGCTGTTTGCTTCCCTCAGGCCAGCTATACCTGTCTTGCCTGAGGACAGACTCTGCTTTCTGATTCCTTGAACTTGGACCAGCAGCCTGAGTGAGTTAAAGGACCTTCAGTATATTAACTGTTCCATGAAAGTAAGTTGAACTGAGCCCTCAGTACTTCTGTGTAGTTTAATTAGCCATTATAGTCTTCCTTGCTATATAAACCTATCTCTATCTCTGTCTCTATCTATCTCAATCTGTATCTCTATCTCTATCTATCACCTATACTTATATCTATATCTACATATATCAATCTCACAAGTGCCCTAGTTTTGTTTCTCTAGAGAACCCTGCCTAACACAATTGATACCAGAGAAACAAGATCATAAATATAAGTTTCCTGAATTGGTTCTCAAGACTGATTAAGTCTAACAGTACTGAGAATACTGCCTTTACCTATAAAAGCTTGGATAAGTCTGTCATTATTACTAGAGAGGGTGATGTTGATCCATGGTGTGAAGTGGAAAAGTTAATATCCAAAATATCACCAGCAGTATATGAAGCGCTGGTGAGAGGAGAGGCTCTGAGTGATGGTGTGTTTGATATTTTCCAGCTGTTTTATTTGTGTGAGAATGAAGGGAGGTTGGTAGACTTGTCTTCCTTACAAGAGCAAATTTGATCAGGGAACGGATGCTATTAGAACCTCAGAAGCACGTCTCTTTGCCGAATTAAAGCTTCTTCGTGTGCTACATACAACAGGACAGTCTTCTTTCGTCTAGTAACAAGGCTGACATTGTCCAAAACCAAATCCAGAGTCTCATCATATGAGCAGCTGAATTACAGTGCCAGCTGAATTGTAGGTCTATAACAGTGCCTGATATTAAAGTAAAGGCATTGGTTTTAAAGAAATGGGACCCCGAAACATGGGATGGAAACATATGAGCTGATGACGCAGAAGAAGAGGGTATTAGGCTGCTGGAATCTATTGAACCACACCAGTAGATTGATCCACCCCTTCCACCTGAGTGGATAATCCTCCACCAGTAAAACTACTCACACTCGCTAGACTAACTAAACTCTGCCTGCTGAAATGCCATGTGGGACTACGCCTGGAACATGGCCTGAGGTAGGTGTCTTACAAGATATTGCTGAGAGTCCCCCAGAAACACCCCCACCACCTGCTCTTTCCTCTTGACCTGTAACTCAAATAGAGTCTCAGAAAGTTCCTAAAGGTGAGGTACAGACAAGGACTGAGGAAGAAGTGCACGAAGTCACTCATGCTCATAAAGACCTGCTCGAATGTTCTAAGACACCCAAACAGCAGCCTGGGGAATCGCATGGGAATGATTACTAAGGGTGTGGGACTCTGGTGCAGGAATGCAACATTAGACCAATTGAGTTCATAGATATGGGCTTCCTAAGCACAGATTCTTCCTTCAATGCCTAGGCAAGAGAGATCAAGAGAGGGTTTAATCATTTATTTGGTTGGTTCACTGAAGCATGGGCTGCCACGAAGCCTACATTAGACGAAATTGAGGTACCTGACCTCACTTGGTACACTGCAGAGGAAGGCACCCCAAAGCTTAGGGAAATTGGTATGTTAGAATGGATCTATCAGAATAATGCCATAGACCACAGAAGGAGTGCCCTGGGAGGACATACCTTTCACAACCATAAGCAACAAGTTTGTGAAGGGGCCCCAGCATCTCTGAAGACTCCTGTGACTGCTATTTTATGTGTGCCAGAATTAACAGTGGGAGCTGCTCTAAGTGAACTCTGACATTTGCCTACAAGGGGGCTGATTGGGCCCCCGGTGGTAGGGGGCAGGTGTCAGCACTGAATCAGCAGAGATGGGTGGGCATGGTTATTGTAATTGACAGCAAGTTTTCCATAGTAATCAGAGCGACCTGTCTTGTGTGGACTTATGACATTGCCTACTTAGCCATGGTGTCCCTCAGAGTGAAATACGTGGGAAACCTACTAAATATTTAAGTGATCTCTACAGGCCGAAGAATGCTAGATTGGACGAAGAGTAGTTCAACTCAAATCACCTAAATAGAGTCACGACCCCTGCAACAATTCCCAGACTTGAGCCAGTTTACAGACCCACAATCCCTTGAATAAGGAGAAGGGTGGGTCCCTCTAAAGAAGGATCATGGCACATCATCACAGGGTTATACTGTTACTCTTTCTTCTAGCCTTCCCTCAAGGGACCTGTAGCCTTTCACAAAGTGACTGTTCATTAGGGGAAAGGAAATAATTAAATTTTTCGGGGATTACTGGACACTGGCTCTGAACTTACAGTAATTTCAGGAGATCCAAAATGTTTGAAGGCCCACCAGTCAGGGTGGGGGCATATGGAGGTTAAGTTACCAATGGAGTTTTAGCTCAGATATGCCTCACAGTGGGTCCAGTGAGCCCCCTGTCCTTATTTCCTCAGTTACAGCATCTATCATTGGAACAGACATATGTCGTAGCTGGCAGAAGCAGTTTGCCTTCAGCTGGCTGGGGCAATAATACGCTTTCATCACTCTCCTCTCTGAGGGGCACATCAACTCTTCCGCCCTGTGCCTTAATTTAGTCCAGAGACCTCAATTACCTGTTTCTTACATAGAATATCACACTGGTCCATTATATTGATGATATTATATTGATGGGACTCACTAAGGAAGCTGTATCAAAGCCTCTGTATTCATTGGTAAAACATCTGTGTGCAAGAGGGTGGGAAATCAACCCAACAGAGATTCAGGCACCCTCCACTGCAGTAAATTTCTAGGCATCCAGTGGTGTGGGGCAGGTTGAGATAGTCCTACTAAAGTGAAGGCTAAGCTATTGCATCTGGGTCCCTCAACAACTAAACAGGAGGCACAATGCCTAGTCACCTCTTCAAATTTTGGAGGCAACATATCCTGCATTTGAGGTATGCTACGCCAACCAATTTAACAAGTGACATGAAAGACCACCAATCTTGAGTGTGACCCAGAACAAGAAAAGGCTCTGAAACAAGGTCAGGCTGCCATGCCAGGTGCTTTGCTTCTGAGACCATACGATCCAGTTGACCCAATGGTGCTAGAGGAGTCGGTCACAGATAGAGATGCAGTGCGGAGTCTTTGGCAGGCCCCTGCTGCTGAATCACAGCGTAGACCCGTAGGACTTGGGAGTAAAGTTCTGCCATCCTCAGCAGACAACTAATCCCTTTCGAAAACAAAAGCTGTTGGCCTTTTACTGGGCTTTAGTGGAGACTGAACGCCTTCTCATGGGTCACCAAGTCACCATGAGGCCTGAGCTGGGTATTTTCTGACCCACAGAGTCATAAAGGCTGCACAGATGCGGCGACACTCCATTGTTAAATGAAAGTGGGATATATGAGATTGGGCCAAAGCAGGACTGAGGTACATGAAGAAGTGGCCCAAAGGCCCGCAGTCCCCACTCCTTTCATGGTACCCTTTTCCTCCCAGTCTGCACCTATGGCCTCCTGGGGAGTTCTTATGATATGTTGACAGAAGAATAGAAACTTTGTGCTTGGTTTAACTGATGGCTCTGCATGATATGCAAGAGCAACTTATAAGTGGACAGCAGCAGCATTACAGCCCCTTTCAGGACCTCCCTGAAGGACAGTGGTGGAGGGAAACCCTCACAATGGACAGAACTTCAGGCAGTGCACCTGGCTGTTCAGTTTGCCTGGAAAGAGAAATGGCCAAATGTGAGATTGTAACCGAATCACGGGCCAGGGCTATTGGTTTGGCTGGATGAAGCATGATTGGAAAATTGGTGACAAGGAGTTGTAGGGAAGAGGTATGTGGATAGACCTCTCTGAATGGGCAAAAAAAGAAAAGTTAATCATGTCTTATGTGAATGCCCACCAAAGGATTACTTCTGAAAAGGAAGACTTTAACAATCAAGTGGATAAGATCACATACACTTTGGAGAATAGTACTCCCCTTTCCTCCACCACTCCTGTCATTGCTCACTGGGCACAGGAGCAAAGTGGATATGGTGGCAGGGATGGAGGTTATGCATGGGCACAGCAACATGGACTTCCTCACAAAGGCTGGCGTTCTTGACCACTGCCA
This sequence comes from Echinops telfairi, assembly GCF_000313985.2. Taxonomy (NCBI): domain Eukaryota; kingdom Metazoa; phylum Chordata; class Mammalia; order Afrosoricida; family Tenrecidae; genus Echinops; species Echinops telfairi. The sequence continues at coordinate 32,612,549 of NW_022103928.1, read as the reverse complement.
CTGCTGAGTGCCCCATCTGCCAGCAGTAGAAGCCAACATTGAGTCCAAGATATGGGACCATTCCTCAGGGAGATCAACCAGCAACCTAGAGGCAGGTTGATTACATAGGACCACTTCTGTCATGGATGGGGCGGTGTTTAGTGTTTACTGGAATAGACACCTAATCTGGATGTGTATTTGCCTTCCCTACATGCAATGCTTCTGCCAAAACTACCATCCATGGGCTTGCAGATTTCCTCATCCACTGACATGGCAACACCCACAGCATTGCTTCCGATCAAGGAACTCACCTCACAGCAAATGAAGGGTGGCAATGGGTCCAACCCATGGACTCCACTGGGCATACCATGTTCTTCATCATCCTGAAGAAGCTGGCTTTATAGAACGATGGAATGGCTTCCTAATGACATAATTATGATGCCAGTTAGGTGGCAACACCTTGCAGGCCTGGGGCAATGTTCTCCAGGAGGCTGTATATGCTCTAAACCAGTGGCCAATATGTGGTGCTGGGTCTCTAATAGCCAGGATTCATGGGTCCCAGAATCAAGGGGTCTAAGCCAGAGTGGCACCACTCACTATTACTCCTAGCGATCCACTTGCTGCATTTTTGCTTCCTGTCCCAGAAACTCTATGCAATTCAGGCCTGGAGGTCCTAGTTCCAAAGGAAGGAACTCTCCCACCTGGAAACAATATTGACTTCACTAAACTGGCAGCTGAGAATGCCCCCTGGCCACTTAGGGCTCTTCATGCCTTTGAATCAGCAGGTCAGGAAGGGTGCCACTGTACTGAGTGGTGTGATTGATCCTGATTATCAAGGAGAAATTGGACTGGTGCTACATAATGGAGGTAAAGAAGAATGTGTCTGCAGTCCTGCAGAGTCCCTAAGCTGTCTCTTAGTACTACTATGCCCTCTGATGAAACTAAATGGAAAACTACAGCAACCCAATCCTGACAGCCAGCCAGCTGAAGTGCCGGCTGAGGGCAAAGGTAATGCAGAATGGGTAGTTGAAGAACATAGTTCCACCTATCAGTTACTTAGTGTATAGTAAACTCTCAATTAAATCTAATATAGATCATACGTGTAATAGTAATACCTGAAGGAGAAGGAGGAGAAAAGGAACAGAAGAAACGTTTGACATAATAATGGCTGAGAGTTTGCCAAGATTGTCGACACCCTCAGCTTCTCAGAGGCAGGAAACCTAGAAAGCACTCAAAAGAGAAAGAAATAAAACCTCATTACCACTGAGTCAAGATAAATGACTCAGTGTTTAAATGCAAATAAAAATGATATCAAGGCATAATATCTTAAAACTGCAGAAAATAAATGTTAAAAGCTTGGGAAAAGTCAGTGGGAAAAATATTACCTATAAAGGTAAAATGATAAGATTTCATCAAACTACCCTTGAGATACCCATGCCAAAAAAGCAAGAAGAAATGGTAGTGTATCAGATTGTCAAAAGAGAAAAATAATCTACTTATAATTCTATACCCAGAAAATTTATTTTTAAAAATGAAGAAGAAATAAACTTTATTAGGCAACAAAAATTAACAAATCTGATAGTACCAGACCTGCTTTCTAGGAAATGGTAAAACAGATCTTTCAGGGAGAAGGGAAATGGTAGTAAGTGGGACTGAGAAGGGATTAATGGAGATTAGAATAAAGACCCCAAAAATCCCTTTATTTTTCTTATTCTGATTTAACAGGTAACGGTAACAGTTTATTTAAGATTATAATGGCCACACATTATTACTACATTAATGAAATGTGTGACACAATGTTCTATGCCACAGGAGGGAAGAACTATAATACTCTAAGATATCTGTGCTACACACGGAGTGAAATAGCATTATGCGAAAATGACTTGCATTTGTTGTAAAGTGTATTGTAGACTCTAGAAATCAGTTAAAATATGCTTCAATATAATAGAAAGACTAAGAGCTATAGACAATTCAATCAAACACATTTAATTGTCACATTTCTTACAAATAAATAGTTTATATTAGAGTTGTACATTCATCACCAGAATCAATTTCAGAATACTTTCTTCATTCTTATACCCATTATTCCCCATCTCCCCCTAACCTCTCCTATCATAAACCCAAAAAACTATTTTTCTAGTTGCTGTCTCTTGATGTATTTGTCCTGAGTATGGTATAAAAACATTTTGTAAAGAAACTTCTGAATGAAACAGGAAAACTCAATCTTTCTCAATGTCTTTCAATAACTAGAATAGAAAGGAAAATGTCTCAAAATATTGTATAAGGCCAGGATTGCCCTAATACTAAAATACTATAAAATATATCACGAGAGAGAAAAATTACACAGAAATCACTCTTAAGGATATGACAAAAATCTTATGGATAGTACAAGAAAATATTACTCAACAATGTATAAAAAGAATGACGGTTCCTCTGAATATGGAGCTCCACTAAAGTATTTATTATTTACCTAAAAAAGAATTACCTATCACTAACAAATGGTTTCTATTCTAAGCATGTTGGAGTCCATCATTTATCTTCCATGAGAATTTCTTTTACCTATATCACTGGTATTTCAAATGTCAACTGGGTCATCAATTAAGGAATGGTGGCAATAATGACTCCGACTGACTACTGGATCATTCAAATATCAGTCTCCATAATCTGAAACCAGAAGTCAGATCTTATCGAGCTACCACTACCAATTGCCCTGAAAAGGATCACATTAGAGACGGAGAAAAATGTGGAACAAAGGTCAACTCATGAAAGTAACCAGGCTTACTGGTCAGATATAACCTGGTGGGGACACCCAAAACTATGGCTTTAATCATAGACTAAGAGATATAGACAATTCAATCAAACACATTTAATCGTCACATTTCTTACAAATAAATGGTTTATATTAGAGTTGTACATTCAGCACCATAATCAATTTCAGAACATTTTCTTCATTCTTATACCCATTATTCTTAAGGGCCCCATCTCCCCCTAACTTCTCCTATCATCAACCTGAAAAACCATTATTCTGCAGGCCTGGAACTGAAATCACTGCCATGGTTCAATTTTCAGCTGAATACGGACAGGTCGTTAAGGGGAACAATAGACCATGTGAGGTGTGCATACTTTAGAATAGTCAAGTACAAGTTACAGCCTAAAATTTATTCACAAACAATGTTGGAGGGTTCGAAAAGAAGGAGGATTCGAATTGTCAATTGAGGTTTTCCCCGTTTCACTTTGTTCTTGTTAATGTTTGTGGTGGTGGTGGTGATTCTTAAGTTTTCTTTGTGTTTTTATAGATATGCAATCCAAGATGGATGAATCCATGGAGTGAGCCACTGGATTAAAAGTTTCTGGTGGTACAGCAGGGGAGGCTAAGGGTGGGTGGAGAGTTAATAACAATGAGTGCAAGAAAGAGGAAAATGTTCTGAGGTTGATTATGATGATGATTATACAGCTTTTCTTCTTTTTTTAAATCATTTTACTGGGGGCTCGTACAACTCTTACCACAATCCATACATCCATCCATTGTGTCAAGCACATTTGTACATATGTTGCCACCATCATTCTCAAAACATTCGCTTTCTACTTGAGCTCTTGGTATCAGCTCCTCATTTTTCCCTCCCTCATGAACCCTTGATAATTTATAAATTATTATTATTTTGTCATATCTTACACCATCCGACGTCTCCCTTCACCCACTTTCCTGCTGTCTGTCCCCCAGGGAGGAGGTTATATGCAGATCCTTGTAATCTGTTCCCCCTTTCTCTCTCACCTTCCCTCCACCCTCCCGATCACCACTCTCACCACTGGTCCTGAGTGGTTTGACTGTCCTGGATTCCTTGTGTTTGCAGTTCCTATCTGTACCAGTGTACATCCTCCAGTCCAGCTGGATTTGTAAGGTAGAATTGGGATCATGATAGTGGGGGTAGGAAGCATTCAAGAACTAGAGCAAAATTGTATATTTCATTATTGTTACACTGCACCCTGACTGGCTCCTCTCCTCCCGCAGCCCTTCTGAAAGGGGATGTCCAATTTCCCACAGATGGACCCTGGGTTCCCACTAGGCACTTCCCCTCCTTCTTGATATGTTGAACTATTGAATTACATGATATGAGAATTACATGTCAATAAAACTTTTAAAACAAAGAAACATGGCATCTAAATAGAATAGATGATGGTACATTGAGGAGATTGAAACAAATAAGATGGAACAAAATCTGTATAAATTGCTGAATATAAAATTGAGGATCTATAGAGACAGTATTTGGATTAATAATTACTTCGGGGCATGGCTGGGATGTTGATAAGAAATGGGGATCTGACAACAAGTATGAGAAGAAAATGTTCTGCAATTGTTTGTGGTGATGATTGAACAACTCTTCCTAATATGACTGAACAATTAAAATGTATGATATGTGAAGTGTATGCAAACAGAACAATTTTAAGTGTTTTTGCTTTCATTAAAATAAATGTGTGCTCTTAAAAAAATTGTAGATGTACTCTGAATCTTCACTCAATTCACAATAAAGTTTAAAAATATTAAGTATTTATATAAGATCTAATCATATTTCCTACAAAATCAGCTTTTTAGTACAATGACAGTATGTTCATTAAAATCAATATAAAATCATCTTAAATATTAGCTATAACTTTATAGAAACATTTTCATTTCCCTGAACATCAGTCATATCATCTTTAAAGTGTGGATATAAAATAGCACATTTCACATATTTTAAGGAGATTCAACCACCTAATGCCGGTGTTTATAAAAAGGAACCTTTTTTTTTGGAGGATGACTAGTATGTAATAGCTATTTATTCAGAGCTATTTATGCAGTAGTATTTATTCAGAGAATTCCTTTTATTTACCAGGAAATAATGTGTATTGTTTCAAGTAATTACAGGGCTATTTTAAAATATCCATCATTTTCCAATTGTTTCCCAATCAGTAACTTGTAAGTACTGCTTTAACTTTTAATCTTTTTTGACACTTTTTGACCGTCAGTGTTTGTATTTTCTCACCATAAATCATCTCTATCTACAAAAAGCCGCTCATCAGTCAAGGGCTCATTGCATTTTTACTCCCCCAGGGTTCCTCCTATTTCCTAGGATTAGGGCGAGAATCGCCTGAGACGGTGTAGATAGTTCAATAAAATGCTTAAAAAAACATCCTGCCCTTCTCTGACAAGCCGATCTCTGGCCTTCATTTTGCACAGTTGTTATCCCAATCAATACTGGTATCTGAGTAATTAAAGGCTCTTAGGTTTCGAGTTTGGCCTCCTTGCTGGCTTCCCTTATCTGTAAAAACACTGCCTTATATATTTGCTTCAACTGTCCTTGAAGTGTACAACAGCTATCGACAATTATGTTGCTGTTTTTGTATTCCACATAGACTGTCTGTCAGGTGGACTATTTAAATTATCCTTTCTCATGCAGTCTTTACAATTACACACCCTAATCACGTTGGATAGCGACATTTGGTTTATATTTCTTATCTTAAGACTAAACTAAATTCTCTGCAGGTTAATCTCTTATGAACAAATAAATATATTTTTCTTGAATTATGCTTATTTATTTGTTAGTTTTCTAATAAAGTGACTAGAATATTGCCTTACAATTTCAGGAGTTTCTGCTCTACTACTCCCTTTCCAATGATACAATCTAGAATGAAAAGTGAAATATCATGTAATTAGCGTGCATTATACTCATAAGTACAAGTGTGGACCCAAAATATAAATAAGTGATATTACATACATCCTTAAGCTGTATAAAATAGGCTGCCTTACATTAGCTAGCTAAACAAACGTTTTAGTTATATTAAATTAACTCTATGTGCTCTTAGAATCCATTTAAGGAACTTAAAAATATTTTACATTTATGTCCTCAGACATTTCCATTCCTGAGGCTGGGTGATTTTATATAAATTGTACCAGGTGGCAGTAAGATAACCTAATTTATATAAGTGTATATGCATATCCTACATAACTGTCCAAGAGTTAAAAGCAGGATAAATGGGGGAGAAGAAATCAAAGAAAAAAAATGAAGTATGAAGTACAATTTTTAAATTACTAAGAGAAAAAAAAAGAGTGTTTAGTCACAGTTATCATGTGACTAAATGGCATGTCACATGATTCAGTAACTAGTTCTTGTCATCCAATAGCTCGCCTCTCCTTCCCTGTAATTATCCAAAGGAGAACTAATGGAAAATAGGGGTGGTCAGAACAGAGTAAATAGACAGCAAAACCACCAAGAATCTGTAGACTGAGGGAAGTTCTAAGTTTTAATGACCTATGATCCTTTCCAATACTACTAAGACCAAAATCAAACTGAGAAGCCCAGGAGTAAGAACCCCAAGGGAAACATGGTGGCTCTAGTGGTATTGCTTATGCCAATTGCTATTGAGTAAATCCAACTCAGCGGCCTTATAGGACAGAGTAGAACTATGTCAGGAGGCTCAATTTCAGTCTGTAAATCTTTCTCCCACATAACTGCCAGTGGGTTCAAACTGTCAACCTGTTAGTGAGCTGAACCACTGTTCCACCCAAGCTTCATATTACTCACCCAAACTCAAAAGAACTGGACTCACTACCATTGAGTTGATGCAGATGCATAGTGACCTGATAGGACAAGGTAGAACTGCCTCTGTGGGTTTCTGAGACTATAACTCTTTATTGGAGTAGAAAGTCTCATCTTTCTCCCTCAGATTGGCTGGTGGTTTAAAACTGCAGCCCAACACATAACCCCTACACTATCAGGGCTCTGTCCACTACTTATAAACAAAATCAGTTCAGAAAATTATAAAGGAAAACATAACTGGGTTCACAAACGAACCACTAAAGGTAGAAGTTGCATGATTTGACTATGATGGATCCAAAAAGCAAGAGTCAAAAATAAGTGGAAAGATAATAAAACCAGAGGAATGAAGTGTTCGATGGTTGAATTTTGGTGAGTATACTGCCAGAACTGCCTTCCAAAATGCCTGTGAGTGGACTGATACCCCTAACTATTGGTTGGCAGCATGGGTTTAACCATTTGCACCATCAGTCACTCCAGTTGTTTAACTACCAGGTTGTTGGGAGTTCTAGACTCAGTTCTGACTAACAGAGACCTTATAAGACAGATTTGAACTACCCATATAGAATCGTCTAGGCTGTTCTCATTCCGAAAGCAAATTGCCAGGTCTTTGATTCTGTGAAGCCATTGGTTAGTTTGAATTATTTTCTTTTGGATTAGCCACTGAGTGCTTAAATATTTTGTCACTGGGGCTGTCTGTCTCATAGAAATCAGTTTAATAATTAATATTTACAAAGACACGTACATTTAAGGTATAGTATGACATCCACAAAGTCTCACACATGTAAAATCAGTTCAAAGACTTGGTGTGTTAGTCTGGGTAGACTAGAGAAACATTCAAGGACACTCATATGTGTATAGGAAAGAGCTTTATATACAAGAGCAATTGAATATTGAGAAAACATCCAGTCCAGTCCAGATCAAGTCCATAAGTATAATATTTGCCCATATGTCTGATACAAATCTATAAATCCTCTTCAGACTCACGAAACACATGCAATGATGCTGAATGCAGGAGGATCACAGAACAGTGGGTTGAAAGTCTGTGGATCCAGTGGCATTGTAAGCATCTCAGCGCTGGCTATGTGGCTTCTCCTGCTCAAGAGGTCTGGTTGAATCAAGGAAGGTCCATGTGGCTTCTCTAGCTCCAGGGGATAGCACCTTGAGTCTTGTCAGTAGAGAGTCTCCAAGGGAGTGAGCTGAGAGAGTGAGTGTGTCTCCTGCCTCCAAGGAGAAATACAGGAGTTCCCAGAATTCTCAGGAGAAGGCCAGGCCCACACAGAAGCCTCCTTGACAGACTAGACTCCACATCTTCACTCTTAATCCTCTCAAGTCCCCAATTGACACCACGTTATGTAGCTGTCACACTCAGATAGCCATGGACTGATACAACCTTTTCACTATACAAGATGCTCATGGTTTTATTTTTCAATGAAAAAAAAAAACAATCCTCTATTCAACTAAGAATGAAAACATTTGCTCTGGGCAGATCCTTTAAACTTTTTTTCACTTCCACATTTAGTAACCTGAAAAGTTCCCAGATACTTGTACACAATAGTAATGGAGTAAAAGGGGGGAAAATCTATGAAAGATTATATAATTTTACTTATCTTCCAGTGCTGATACTATCCATAGAAAATCTCATAATCAGAAGACAGCTAACTTTGACAAGGTTAATCTGGATTTGTTGTAGTTTGTGATTTTCAAACTATCATTATTATTACCATCATCAGGATGGAATTGCTGTATGTACCTTTTAATTTGGTTGTCAAGGGAGACAGGAAGCAATAATTAAGGCTAAAAGATGGAGAATGGAGGCCTTATTAAAGGATATATTGAAGATGGGCATTTGATCTGAGAATTAGATTATGATTAGAGTTGTTAATGCAGCTGTGGCACTTGTGAGTGACAGGGCGGCGGAGCAACTGCTCAGGCAATTATAACTACAGGAGCCTCCCTTAATCTTGACAATCCCAACCTTACCGTCACATCCATCTAAATTAATTTGTGTGATGGCTGCAAATTTATAGTTCTATCAAATTGGAAATATGTTTGTTTATTATCCACAGAAAATATTTTTAAGGGAGCAAATAGCACCAAAAGCCATCATGTCTGTCTTGCTTGCCTTTTTAACTTGTAAAATTAATAATATGAGATTAATCTGAAGACTGCTGCCTTTATGAAAACTGATTGATTCTTGGCAGCCAAGCATTATTATGATTATCAGTGGGAAGGTCAAAGGAAGGCATGCAAAAGTCACAGCTGATTCATGATTTCTGAGCATTAAGCAGAGGATTAAAAAAAAAAAAGAGGGCTGTGCTAGTCAGTGTTGTATGTGAGAAATCTGTGTTGCTTGCTTTGCTGAAACTGAAATTTTGGGGGCACAGATTTTAAACAACTGTGGACATAGCTATTCCAAGATGTCTGTTTGGTAGAGATAGCAATAGTTCATTACTATGCATGCCGTAAACCTCTTTTAAGGAGGTCTTTGCTGCGCAAAGATTAATGTACCACATCATGTTTATTTTTTTCTCTTCCCAGTAACACTAATATAAATTTGTTGTAGCATAAATTGGCATTATATTCTGATAGTCTAGTTTTTAATATACAAAGAACTGTTCAGCGGAACTGTTCAGACACAGAAATGGAGACAGAAAATAGAAGTCTTTGGGAAAAGCTCTCAATTTAAATTCTCATTTATTGTTCTAATAGAGTGTGGTAGCTGAAGATGCTTCACAAGAATGATAATAATGGAATCATGATTGCTTTGCAAATACATGTTTAAAATATTAGATTTTTTCATTTATGATTTCCCAAATAAAACAATCCTAAAGCAGTTGCCATCAAATAGCTTCCAATGCAGTACTTGTTACCCAGTAGAAATGAGTAATCCTACCCAATGGGTTTTCCAAGACAATAGTATTTACAGAAGCAGCTTGTCACATCTCGAACTGACTGAGAGGCTGGTCGATTTGAACATCTGACCTCTCAGTCAGCACCTGAGCATTTAACTCCTATCACAAGGTTATATCCACTTGGGTGGCCAGAATTCTCCCATCACGTGCTCTAACACAGTGTGGTCAACTCTGTGATGGAAGCTTCTGTGAGACACCCAAGTAGTTGTATGGAGAACAGACCCCCTTAGTCGAGTCACAGCCTTGCTGTGTTTGAAGGACATGACAGTCAGGTCGTGGCCCTCTTAGGATTAGTTGACAGTGTATAGAAACTAGATCACTACTACTGGATTTGAATCTTTCAACTGGTGCATCAACTTCCTGTTGTACCACTGCCAGTCCCTGGAAAAAGTCCGTAATGCTTCCATTCCTGTTATTCCACGAACTTTTTGAACCCCCTTCATATTATATATAGTATATATATCATCAAACAAACTAAAACACAACCACTGTCCTCCATTTGAGTCTGAATCACAGAGACCCATATAGGACAGGGCAGAACGGCCCTTGTGGGCTTCCAACCCTGTCATCTTAACAGCAGTAGAAAGGATCATCTTTGTTGATGCTGTGAGTTTCAAACTGCTGACTTTGCAGTCAGCATCCCAAAGTGTCAATGCAAATTATATATTGTGGTCATGGTTGCTAGTTGCCAAGCAATGGTGACTAATGATGACCCTTGTGAGCAAAGTAGAAAGCATACAGAGGGCTTCTCAGACTGACCGTACCAAAGCAGAGCTCCAGAACTGTGTGAAAGGCGCCTCTGAGTGAACATAAAACTTCCAGCTTTTAGAACAATGGTTTGTGCTACTTGGAGACTTCATCATTTTAAGCAAATAATAGGTAGTATAATTTAATTAGATATTAAATGAATGATTCTATATACATAATTATACAACATGTAATAAAGTATTGTTATATGTCATAGCACATGTCATCAGCTTCTAATTGCTATGGCATTTGATAGATTTCATGTTTTGTTTTTGTTTTTTGAGAGACCTGGTTGGGAAAACTTTCATATTGCCTTTTTTGTATGTCAATTTAAAATATACTGATGAATATAAATTAAGTTCACTTCACTCTATATGCACCAACAGAATACTGATGTCTAATGCATAAGTGCACAGTGTTTCTAATGAATTATAAGTATTTCTCTGCTTTTACTGTAATAAAGTACTATTCATAGTTCAGTCTTTGAAAAAATCACAATCCTTCACTTAAGGCATTATTGCATCATCTACTTTGTGTTAGCACCAAATCCAATATCCATTAAACAAAGATCTCTGGAGCTACTGCAGAAAGAAAATATCCAACACAAAGCCTGTCATTTTCCTGCTCTTCTGTTCAGAGGCATTACCTATTTTTAGAATCTTGTCTCATAGCTGACATTATATATTCTCAATCTGCATTCTGACTGGATTTGTTATCTTATATAACTCTGACAGGCTATATATTTGAACAAAACAAATGTTATGCACGTGTTATACTAAATATTCATTTATTACAATTTGTTAACCCTTAGTATGGCCATTTATCAAATCATTCTAATGAGGACTCCTGAGACTGTAAAATGTGATATTGGAAATTGATGACAATTCACAAACAATTACTCTGTATGCATGTTGTGTATCATATTCTAATAATAGTTTCATGAGGAAATGAGAGTCTAAGGCTTTGAGAAATGCACACTCTACCTAAAAATAGTAATCATACTTGTGATATAGAGAGATAATCTACCACTAATATGTAAGTGACTTACACGTTGCTATATGCTGGAAGCATGCCACCAGTGTCTCAAACAAGATGCATTACTAATTGTGATAGAATGTCAAAGCTGGAAACAAAGAGAAAGGATCAGTATTTGAAAAATATGGCCTTGCTGATAGAAATGATGCTGGAAATTTCATGATAGAGCAAGGCTGGACCAGCAACTTCTTCATTATAAATACCTTTTCAGCAAAAAATACAGCAAACAAAAAAAAGGACGTCACCTGGTAGAAAACACAGGAGTCAAAATGAGTGCATCTGGGGAGACTGTGCAGAAGCTCAGAGTCATTTGCCCAAATGAGCCAAAGGTCGGCTGTGGAGCAGATCAGCAATGATTATTCCTATTCACGTTGAGATTGAAACTGAAGAACAGTAAGACAAGTTCACAAGAACAAATATTCAACCTTGCAGCATGTCTCACCTGATGGCAAAGACCATCTCAAGAACAGATTTGGCAATTCAACACAACAGAGAAAGAATCAGAAACTCTTTGAAATGTCAGAAAAAACATAAAACATGTGAGATGGAAAAGCAAAAAACAAAACCACTAAAAAGTCAAGTAAAAAAGCAAAGACCAAAGAGTATGACAGAAGAGATTCTGAAACTTTCTTTTGAATATAAAGTTGCTAAAGCAAATGGATTCAGAAAAGGACATGGAGCAAGGGGTATCATTGCTGGTCAGATGGATCTTGGCTCAAAGCAGAGAATACCAGAACAATGTTTACTTGTGTTTCATTGAGTATACAAAGGCATTGGATTCGATGGGCCTTAAGAAACTGTGGAAAACCTTGAGAAGAATGGGAATTCCATAACACTTCATTGTGCTCATTCACAACTTGTATATGGGTCAAGTGGCAGTTGTGCAAACAGAACAAGGGCAGCCTGAATGGTTTAAAATAAGGAAAGGTGTGCATCAGTGTTGTATCATCTCACCATACTCGTTCAATTTGTCTGTTGAGCAAATAATCAGAGAAGATGGATTATATGGAGAAGAATGGGGCATCATGTGTTGAGGACAAACTTTCACAACTTAATGGGTCTTAAAGGGTGGTTGTATAATTGAAGGGTAAATTAAAGAAACAACAGACAAGGCATGCAAGGCTCACCTCTTCCATGGAGAGCAGAATCAGACTATAGAGGAGGAGCTAATGTATTTTCCAACATGTCTTGGGTTAACAAGCCCTGGTAAGCACATATGTAACAGGAAGGGGATGTAGTAGAGTTATACACATCATAGGAAGGGGATAGGTTAATGGCATACACATAAATAACAAAATGAGTGGCTTCTAGAGTTACGTATCCTGAACTTTTCTGCAGAAGAATAACCAAGGGCTCAAGCAGAAAGCAAATGTTTTGAGGATGATGGTGGCAACAAATGTACAAATGTGCTTGACACAATGGATGGATGGATTGTATGTATGATAAGAGTTTTATGAGCCCCCAATAACAATGATTTAAAAAAATAATAATATATGATCCTTATCAGAAGGGCATGGTCTATAGTACTTAGGGTTGGCCAATCAGATTACTCTAGATTGCAGATAGCCTCTGGGCATACTAGAGAGCATTCATGTGCTTAATAGGCCTATCATTACGTTGGCATTGTTATGGGGGGACACTGTGCAGAATACTTTTAGCTAGGAGAATGTGACTGGGATTCGTCTCCCACTAACAAATATTATGAGCTCCCTCCATGAGAATCTCAACCTACCAGTCTCCTTAAATTATGAGTCTACAGAATTTGTCCCCATAAATTCTCTTCCAGGTTCTCAGTTTCCTACAATCAGCATTGGATAAAGGCTTATTTAACAACCTGCCATATGCAGATGATACAATTTTGCTTGCTCAAAGTAAGGAGGAATTGAAGCACTAGTCAATGAAGATTGAGGATAATAACCTTCAGCAGGGATTACAACTCAATGATAGGAAGATCCAATGCCTCGTAACTAGAAAAATAGGTAATAGCATGGGTAAAGGGGAACATGTTTATGACGTAAAGGATTTTGTCTTGCTTTGGTCCACAATCAGTGCTCGTATAAGCATCAGTCAGGAGACCGAAAGACAGTGCATTAGGTAAATCTGCTGCACAAGATCTCTTTAGAGTACTGAAGAAAAAAGAATTTGCATTGAGAATGGAGGTGCACCTGACCCAAACCATGGTATTCTCCATTGCATCATATATATGTGACAGTTGGACATTGAATAAGGAAGATGGTAGAAGAACCAACACACTTGAATTGTGGTGCTGGAGGAGAATATTGGAAGTACGATGGACTGCTCAAAGGACAAACCAATCTGTTGTGGAAGAAATAAGGCCAGAGTGCTCCTTAGAAGTAAGGATGGCAAGACTCTGTCTTACAGACTTTGGACATCACTGTGGTGGAAAAGTTGACATTTTAATCAAATGGGATCAAATGCCAATATGCAAGGATGGAAAGGAAAAAACCCCAATAATTTAGGAGGCCATTCACTACTAAACGTTAAAACCTATCATATAGCCAGGCTGTAATCAAAAGAGCCTGGCACTGGTACAAAGATAGTATATATACATTAACACATTAACCACAACAATTGGAAAAAGATCAGCAAAACAAACCATCAGACCAGGGCAGAAATCAATGAGTCTGAAAATAATTGTTTTTAAACTATTGAAAACAATAAGAAATTGGTTCTTTGAAAAATTAACAAAATTTATAAACCATTGGTAAATCTAGCAAATGATAAATTGAGATAAATGAAATTCTATGAATAAGAAATAAAATGGATGATACTAAAACAGGACTAAATGAGATTTTAAAAATCACACCGTTTTTTAAAAACTTTTAAAAATTCATCACACAAACAAAAAAAGAACTATATGATTGCATTTACTTATGCAGATATGGTATTTGATAAAAACACTGTTCTAACAATCTGGCATTCTGTGATGCTCACCTTCCCGACACAATCATTGAAGACAAAATGGGTACATAAGGAAATGTCGTGAAGAAAGCTGATGGTGCCTAGCTATCAAAAGATATCGTGTCTGAGGTCTTAAAGGCTTGAAGATCAACAAGCGGCTATCTAGCTGAGAAGCAACAAAGCCAACATGGAAGAAGCACACCAGCCTGTGTGATCGTAAAGTGTTGATGGGATCAGGTATCAGGCATCTAAGACCCAGAATAAAACCATACCCAAGATGAATGGGAGGGGCATGGAGTGGAGACCCAAAGCCCATCTGTAGACTATTGGACATTCCCTCACAGAGGGGACACAGGGAAGAGATGAGCCAGTCAGGGTGCATTATAGCACTGATGAAACACATAACTTTCCTCTAGCTCGTTGGTGCTTTCTTCCCCCCAATATCATGACCTCAATTTTACTTTACAAATTGGATTAGACCAGAACATGCACACTGCTACAGATAAGAGCCTGCAACACAGGGAATATAGGATAAATAAATCCCTCAAGGAGAGTAGAGCTACCCGGGGGATTAGGGGAGGGTGGGGGAAGAAAGGGGGAACTGACCACAAGGATCGAGCTAGAACCCTCTCCCAGGGGGCCAAATAACGGAAAAGTGGGTGAGGGGCGATGGAGGATAATGTAAGATATGGAAAAATTAATCTATAACTTATCAAGGGTTCTTGAGGGAGGGCAAGTAGGGAAGGGAAGCGGAAGAAATGGGGAGCTGATACCAGGGGCTCAACTGGGAAGAGAATGCTTTGAAAATGATGATGGCAGCATATGTGCAAATGTGCTTGACACACTGGAGGAATGTATGGATTGATAAGAGGTGTAAGAGCCCACAATAAAAATATTTTTAAAAATTACCAGCTCTGGAGAGTGGAACACATCCTGGCCCACCAAGCCCTGAGGACAATGTTCCTGCTCAGAGCAGCCAATGCATAGAAAGGACCATAGGGCCAGCCCCACCAGGAGACACATTGTCCCTCACTGACCCATAGCACTACGGGGACAACACTGGAGACACAGTGCAGGAATTGTGCCCCATCTGACCCCACCATACGGGGACAAAACACTAAGGGTATGCAACAGATGAGCAAGGGGAGCAAGACAATGAAATCCCCAGGAAATACCAAAAGTAGACTTTGGGGCCAGGGCATGGCAACCCAACAGACTCTAACTGAAAACACTCCTAAAGGTCAACAAACAGTCCTGGAACTATTTATAGGGTTTTCTTTTGTTGTCGTTGGTTATTTTGTTGTTTTGTTTTGTTGTTTTGTTTTACTTTGTCTTGTTTTTGTGCTTATTATTATCTTTGTGTGTCTAACTAGATAAGATAGGTGGGATAAACAATCCCAAGGTGAAGACAATGGGACCGACAGTTTGGGGGGGAGACACAGAAAAATAGGAGGAGGGGAAAGGAGGTGAGTGTTAACAGACCCTGGGACAAGGGGACAACAAGTGATATAAAATCCATGGGGAGGGGGTCATAGGATGCCTGGTCATGCTTTATCAAGGGCAATGTAGCCAAGAGGAATTACTGAAATCTGAATTAAAGCCAAACATGATAGTGGGTCAAGAGGAAAGTAAAAGGAAATAGAGGAAAGAAGTAGGAGGCAAAGGACATTTATAGAGGTCTAAATACAGACATGCACATATGTAAATGTATTTATATATAATGATAGGGAAATTGATATATGTACATATATTTATATGTTAAGTATTAAGATAGCAGTCAGACATTGAGGCTCTACTCAAGTACTTCCTCAACACAAGAATGCTTTGTTCTAATAACCCGCATTCTGTGAAGCTCACCTTCCGGACACAATCACTGAAGACAAAATGGGTACATAAGGAAATGTGGTGAAGAAAGCTGATGGTGCCTGGATACCAAAAGATATCATGTCTGAGGTCTTAAAGGCATGAAGATAAACAAGTGGCTATCTAGCTGAGGAGCAACAAACCCCACATCGAAGAAGCACACCAGCCTGTGTGAAACTGCAGAATTGTACAAGCTCTATGGAAATCAGTATGGCACTTCCTTAAACAGATGCAAATACAAATACCTTATGATTCAGCAATCTCTCTACTGGGTATGTTCCCTAAAGAAATAATGAACACAACAGGAGCACCCATATGCATATCTATGTTTATTGCAGCAATTTCTATAATATCAAAAACATGGAAACAATAAAAATCTCTGATTATAGAGGAATGAATAAACAAACTCTGATAGATACATCCAACGAAAGTGTATGCTCTAAAAAATAATAATGACACTGCTCTAAAACACCACAATACATAAACAAAACTGGAGAACATTTTGCTTAGCCAACTTAGTAAATCTTACAAAGATAAATGTATTACATTGCCATTATTATAAGGAAAAACAAAGAATGAGAAACATGATTTTTACAGAAAAAGGGAAGATTTTTCCCCCTTTTTAATTAATCATTTTATTGGGAGCTCTTACAAATATTTTGACAATCCATAATTCAATTAGATCAAGCATAATTTTATAATTGCTGCCACTATCAGTTTCAAAACATTTTCTTTCTTCTTGAACTGTTTAGTATCAGCTCCCCTTTATCCAGTCCTTTCCCCACCCTCCTCCCAGAAACCCTTATCATTATCTTATTATTTTTCATTATTATTGTCATATCTTACACCATCCAATGCATCCAATTCATGACCACGAGGAGGCCAGGGACAGAGATGGAAAGAACAGGGAGGGGAGAGGGTTAAGGTTTTGAGGAAAGTGTGAGGAAGGATT
>NW_022103928.1:32593301-32594616 GCF_000313985.2 Echinops telfairi | reverse complement strand
TCTGTGGCATTTTTCACTAGCAGGAAACAACATGTGACAGCCATACCCTGTTCTCTTAAATCAGCTGTCACAAAAAAATGAGGTTCCAGGGAAACTACTTTTATGAAAAAATCCATTGTGACCAGAGAGAAGATTTCCAGGCGATGCCACTGGGTGCACTAACTCAGTGCGAGTTGCTTGAAGGTCGCCCAGAAGGAAGAAGTGTGTGCTATGAAAGCTCCCCTCAGTGGAGCTCTTTCCACTTTTCTAAAAAAATTTTTTTCTCCTACGTATATCTAAAATAAATCAAACCAAACTTACTGCTGCCATAGAGTTGATTCTGACTCATAGCAACCCTAAAAAGCAGGGTAGAACCTCACCCTGTAAGAATAGAAACTAACTCTTTCCAGGTGTAGAAAGCCTCATCTTTCTCTTGCATAGCTGCTAGTGGTTTAGAACCATGTACTTTGCAGTTAACATTCCAATGCAAAACCATTATTCCATGAGAGCTCCTCTATGCATTGCCCTAATCAATTATATCATAATGTTATAACATATACCCACAATAAACAAAATATATTTTGTTTTTGTAACAATACCCACAATAAACAAAATATATTTTGTTTTTGTAACAATACCCACAATAAACAAAATATATATTTGTGGTTATATATGTATATATGCACACATATAGGTAGATGTATGTATGTATGTATGTATGTATTTGAGTATGTATAGGTGTATTTATAGGCATATGTATATGCAAATATTTGTGTGCTGCATTTAAGAGGGGCCATAAAAAATAATGGAAAATTTCATTGTCTTTTCTTTTTTCCACAAACCTTCTGAATCTCCCCCCTATATTTATAAATTCAATAAAGCCCATGGGTAGCATACTTATCAATATTTCTTTGGCATATCCAAATGTCCAAAGCCTTTTCAAACTGATTTACTTAGTGTGAAGGCTTAAGATGATAATCTTTTTGGACAATTTAGAGTGACATAGTTCATAAAGTCTACATCTATATCCTAGACGGGTGATGAGCATCAGGGATATCTGAGACACAACTGCTGGGCTGTACTCATCTGGAGAAACACTGGGAGAAGGAAATCACAGACTCAAGGATGGGACTAGTCTAAAGACAGAGTCTACACACAATTATGGCCTAAACTGTCCAGAGACCAGAGACGTAGACGGTGCCCAATGACTGTTCAGATCATAAAACAATAGATTAACTCTGAAATGGTATAAAATTGTAGAACAAAAGATAAAGACTTATTAAATCTGTTAAGATTAGAATAAACCATGGACTATTGCCTTGAAATATCCTTTAAA
>NW_022103928.1:32588199-32591118 GCF_000313985.2 Echinops telfairi | reverse complement strand
ATTTAAAGTATTTAAAGTAATTCATTATTTAAAGTAATTCATTAACATACTGAACGATATTTATCTAAACACAGTATGTGTCATTGATTGGAAAGTACTAAAAATGTACACTGACTGCAACAACGCATTGTGATCCAATAATGTAAAATGGTACAGGACAAAATACTATTTCGTCCTTTTGTGCCTTGATTTGTTATGAATCAAAGGTGAATCAGTAGCAATTAACAACAGCAAAATGATGTGTCAGATCACCTGACAAATGATAAAACCGGTCACCTTCAAGCCAAGCCCTCACTTACAGTGACCTTGTGCATTGAAGAGCAGAGTAGAAGCCTTCAGAAGCTTTCCGACTACACGCATTTTGGAAGAAGATTGCCTGGTCTTTCTTTTGCAAAACCACTGAGGTGGGTTTGAACTACTTTGGTTAGTAGATAAAAGAAAACTATTTGCTCCACCTAGAGACTTTAGAAGGAGTTCTGGTGGTGTAGTGGTCATGCCCTGGACTGCTAACTGCAAAGTCAATAGTTCTAAACCACCAACCACCCTGAGGAAAAAGATAGTATCTTCCCCTCCCTTAAAGAGTTAAAGTCTTGGAAACTCACAGGTTAAATCTACCTTGTCCTACAGGGTCACTATGAGTTGGCTCGGACTCGATGGTAGTGAATTTGGTTCTTGGTTTTAGAGACTTTTGAAGTTTATATTGCACCCAAAAATAAACAACAAAAAATTAACAATCATTGGGAGAGAAAGAAAGCCATTGGAATCCCCATTGAAATAGTTTGCAAATCAAGGCCATTGTTACAGACAGCAAAAGTTTAAAAAAGCAATATTTTTTCAGTTGTTAGAGCTGCTAATTTGGTTTCATTTTTTTGCTTTTTTGATAGAAAGTGATATACTAATGATTGAAGACAAACATGATACACTGCAGGAATAGAGTTATACTGTAGACAATTCGATTCCACTGAGGTATATGAAGTTTGAAAGAAAACAAGGCCAAAGTCAAGGTTTCCAGAAGGACACAGACTGCATGTGTGGGAGTGGGAGGAACAGGCATGAGCGAAGGAGCTTGGGGCTTAATGGGGATTAGAACAGTAGAGATGATAAAAGATTAGAGGGGTTATTTCATGTAATAGCCCCATGGATTGCAATCACTTTGAAAAGATCAGCCTGCAGACATAGACAGATTTATTGTTCCGAGATCAACTTTGTTTAGGCATAATAACTTAATGTTCTGTCACATTGGGTTTCTTTGTATTAATCTTCAATTCAGAGGATTAGACTTGCCCATAGGAAATTGTCTTGGATAAAAAGATACAAACACACATATTCTCACATAGATATACATTTATAACCATACCTCTCAGACAATTCTGTCGTGTCAATAGCATAAGGTATTCTATTTAGACACATGAAGGCAAAATGATAGAAATTTCCTAAAAAAATAATTAATTTTGCTTTAGGAGGAGAATAATTATGTACGTATGTAAGTGAGAGAAACAGGAAAGTGGTGGAAATAAATATTCTTTTGATCATATGATTTTAACTACAATTTATTTTGAAATATATCTATATATATGATGGGAACAAAAAATACAATAAGTTAACAACAGAACAAGAGAAACAGAACTTGTTCTAGTTACTAGAAGAAAATATACCAAAAAGGAGCCAATTTGGGCATAAGAGTAAGGGTCATTTTGTGGACCCAAAGCAGTCGCTGGTGATGTAACGGTGGGCACCAGGTTGGTTCTAGTGTTCAGTTATTGGTCTTCTTGGGACAAAGAACTCGGTGACGTGGCACCATATGCAGCAAAGGGTAGGAAAGTTTTATTGAGAGTGAAAATACAGAGGCTTAGCAAATCCAAAAGGATATCAAAAAGCGGTTGTCAAGAGAGATTCTAAAACTTGGTCTTGAATATCTATAGCTAAGACAAATGGAAGAAACTATGAAGTAAAGGAGTTGAACAGAAAACTTTGAAAGGAAGCTTGAAATCTCAAAGAAAATATTTTAATAAACTGTACAAAAACCTAGAGTTTGAAAGTAATAGTGACAACACAGTGAGAATCTCCCACATTGAAAGAACTGAAGAAAAATCAATTCCTTAAGTTGTGAAATTGAAGAATTCCAAGGGCAACATATTGAACAAAGGCATAAGCATCACAAGTAGATCAAAGGAATACATAGAATCACTGTACTGAAATGAATTGGTCGACTATTTCAAGAGGCAGCATAAAGTTAAGAAGCAGCGGTATTGAAGAAAGAAGTCTGAGCTGCGCTGAAAGCATTACAGGGGAACAAGGCTACAGGAATTGATGGAATACAAAAAAAAAAAAGTTTCAAAAACTGGCTGAATGCTAGGAGCACTCACTAGTTTGTACGAAGAAATTTGGAGAGTGGCTCCCTGGCACACCAAATTAAAGAGATTTATAATTCTGCCCATTCTGAATAAAGGAGACAAAAGAATTAGAAAATCATCCAACAATTTCATTAATATCACATGTAAGCAAAACTGAAGAGCATCTTCTCACCACTATGCTGATAAAACAATTAGAGAAGTTGGAACAGATGAATAAGAATGCTGTATACAGACAGTAGGAAAGCTGATGAATAACTGTGCACGTGACATCACCTTGCTTGCTGAAGTGGAGAGAGCTAAAGCACTTATTGCTGAAGATCAAAGAGTGCAGCCTTCATAAGGCTCACAACTTAATGGGTGAAAAACCAAAACTGGACCAATGTAAAAATCCATGATAAATAGTGAAAAGATTGATGTCATCAATGATTTCATTTTATTTGTTCAGAATAAATGTTTTGAAGAACAGCAGTCAAGGAATCAAATGACATTGCACTGGACAAATCTGAGGCCAATGACCTGAACCGAAAAGCGGGTGAAGGGAGACGTCGGACAGGGCAAGATATGA
>NW_022103928.1:32586055-32588078 GCF_000313985.2 Echinops telfairi | reverse complement strand
ATCACAAGGAACTCCCAGACATTCACGTCATACCAGGAAGAGGACATGGGAAGAGGAATAACTTGGTTGATATCAGATGGATCTTGACTGAAGACCGAGAATAATAAGAAAATGTTTACATGTGTTTTATTGACTATGCAAAGGCATTAAAGTGTGTGGATCATAATAGATTAAGGATAACATTGCAAAGAATGAGAATTACAAATGACTTAATTGCACTCAATGAGAATCAGTACAAAGACCAAGGGCAGTCAATAGAAAGGAATGATGTTCTTCATGGTTTGAAGTCAGGCCAGAGGTATGTCAGGTAAGTATCATCTTTTCACTAGATTTTTCCATTTTTATGCTAAGCAAGCAATCTGAGAGGGCGGACTATATTAAGAACTCAGCAACATATAAACCTGTGATAGGCAACTGCACAACCTGGTTTGCTGAAAGTAAAGAGGTCTTGACGTACTTAGACTGGTGGTATTTTCAATCACCTCGTGTGCATACAAATTTGGACAATACACAAGGAAGACTGAGGAAGAATTGATGCCCTTGGAGTGTGGTTTTGGTGAAGAACTTTGAAAGTACTATGAATTTGCAGAATTGTCTTGGGGGAAGTCGAATCCAAATGTGTCTTGGAAACACAGATGACATGATTTGATCTTACATTGGACATGCTATCAGGAGAAATCAGTCCCTGCAAAAGAGGACATCATGTTTGATAGAATGTTAAATATACAAGTGAACTTAAAAATTATTTGAAAAAATTAATTTCCTTCAGTTTCATTTTTCCGTGAACTTTTTAAAGCCTCTAGCATCAATGAGTGCCAGAAAAGGTAACACATCAGAAACTCAAGTAGCAATAAATTTTTACTCAATTTATACATAGCTGATTCTATTTATCACTATTATCATCTTACTGAAAGGCATAAGTAACATGATGTTGACTCTGTAATGTCCTGGTCTGATTTATGACAACTTAAAAAATAAATTTTGCTTATTTAATTTGAATTTATTTGAAGATGTGTGTGCGTATCAGATGAAATAATAGAAGAAAATACACCTGAGAAATCAACAACTTCCATGACAATATGTTTTTCATTTATTTTCCCTTATTTGTTTGTTACAATATCAACAATAGAAAAAGTTTACCTATGTTATCATATAATCCTTGGAATTAATAGATCAACATTCCCTATTGAGTGCAAGAGGAGAAACATGCTGCATTTTAGCTATATCGATGAAACTAGAGACAGGAGACTCCTGAGTATTGCTTTCTGAGATTACTACAAAGAACTGAAATCCAAGAGATGTAGATATACAGAGAGCTGTCTTATAGAGTTACAAAAATGGATAGAGAGAATAAAGAAAAATATTTAGTAAGAGAACATGTATTAAAAAGACGCCGCTATAAAATAAAATGAAGAGGAAAAGAGAAAGCCAGGGAAAGAAGTATTTTCATCTACTATACTAGTGATGGAATAAGCACTGGCAGTGAGTTTAAAAATACTCAACTGTTAACGTTTTCATCACAACAAAAGCACAGGCACACATCTTGGTACTGTGTTTCATTCCCCAAAAGGCTCGTCATTCCCAGATGATGGATGTCACTGATGAACAACACAAACTCTGAAGGTCGTAGTCTCAGAATGGAAAGAGAACCTTAGGTTCAACAATCAATAACCCTTCTACTTACAAATTCTGGTCAGGGCTTCGAACCCTCATTTTCACCAGTTTCTCAAACATCGCACATGCTAAACCAATCACTCCTTCTGCTTCAGGTCTGTCCTTACGGCCTTTCATTCCTTTTTCTCTGGGACGGTAAGAGTCACATGTTACGCTATGCAAGAAGTAGATATTCTAAATACTATGTGCACTAGTGATGTACATCGTCTTTCCTAACTTTGAAGTGAAAAGTTTCCTACCATGAGCTGGCATTGATACCCTCTTTTTCTGTGAAGAATATTATCTGAAGATATATATATCTTCATGATATATATATATCATGATATATCATCTATATGTATATAATCAT
>NW_022103928.1:32584992-32585955 GCF_000313985.2 Echinops telfairi | reverse complement strand
AAAAAAAAGAGTTAAAGAACAAAAACCTTACTTGGAGGACTGAGATGGGCCTGACCCAGCTATGGTATTTCTGTTGCCTCCTGTGTTTGTGAAAGCTGCACAGAGGACAAAGAAGACAGGAGAAGAATCCATGCCTTTATAGGTTGGCAGTGGTGAAGGATGCCAAAAATACCATGCACTGCCAGAACAAATCTGTCTTGGAAGAAGTACAGCCCCATTGCTCCTGATTAATGACAGTCTATCATATACTTTGGACATATTGCCAGGAGAGACCCATTCCTGGAAAAAAATACAAAAAACCCCCCCTGATTTATATCGTAGAGAGTCATTGAAAAGGAAGCAGGCTCTCAGTGAAACAGATTGAACAGGTGACTGCAGCAATGAGCTAAAATCTAACAGGTCTGTGAGGACGGCCTAAGACTGGGAGGGGTCGCCTTCTGACGGACATAGAGTTTCTATGAGTTGGAACTGACTTGATGGTACCACACTACATGAAAAAACATTGGCTGATGCAGGAGCAATCAGAAAAGATTAAATAAGTATCCAGAGTCTCTATTACAAAAGGGAACTGGTTGATGTTTGACCACTTCAGAAGGTAGCATCTGATCATGAATCAATATTATTGAAGAAACAAGTCTAAACTCTACTGAATGCATTTGTCAAAACCAATGCCTTTAGTATTTATTTAATACCAAGTGACACGTTTCAACAAATAGATGAAGTGCTTGAGGTGTAACTCCTCTATGCCAAAATATTGGAAAGAGAGCACCCTGGCCAACAGCATGGAAGAGATAAGGTATTCAACAGAATGTGGAAAGTACTGAACGACATCAGTAACATCACAAGCAAGTAACTTTTGGTGAAGATATTTCAAAAACAGTTGGCGCAATCACAAGGAACTCCCAGACATTCACGTCATACCAGGAAGAGGACATGGGAAGAGGAATAACTTGGTTGATATCA
>NW_022103928.1:32567115-32584772 GCF_000313985.2 Echinops telfairi | reverse complement strand
ATATCATGATATATCATCTATATGTATATAATCATGGCATAGTGGTCACATGTACAGGTTGAGTGGCTAGCCAAAAGGCGAGCAGTTCAGAACCCCCATCAGCTTTAGGAGAAAAAGACGAGGCCATCGTACTCCCGTAAAGTTACAATCTGAGACACTCACAGGGCAGTCCTCCCGTCTCACAGTCACTGCGAGCTGGCACCGACACAAAAGCAATGAGTTTGGGTACACACACATACACATATATATCATATGAATCCTTATTCTCCTGCTTTGTGTGTGTATGTGTTGTGAAGCATTTAAACAAAAACAGAATTAGCCTTTGAGAAAAGTTATAGTATTGAAACAATATTAATTCAGTATTCATTAACATAGAACATATTTACATTGCAGCACTAATACAGTACTTTTTAACTACTTCAAACAGAAAACTAATATGAGCACTTAAGAAGGCTTGAAAATATAGGTTATTGGGAGAGTGGCGCAGTAGTTATGGATCAGGATGCAACCCTCAAGACAGGCAGTTCAAAAGCATGGGCCCTCCATGGGAGAAAGGCCTGGCTTTCGACTCCTGTTAAGAGTTGCAGTCTCCGAAACTCACAAGTGCAGTTCTACCCTGTCCTATGGGGTCGCTATGAGTTTGTGAGTTGGTGTCAACTCAATGGCAGTGAATTTAGTTGTTTGGTTTGGGTTTGGGGAGGATAAATGGAGCCAAGTGTGACCTGCTATTCTGTTGGAATTACTGAATATTCAAGAGGCATGCCTGTGCCTTCTACACATTTTGAAGATTAAGCACCTTCAGGGGATTCAATACAACTGTTATACTTTCTATTAGGGTTGACTGAAATCATTTATAATTGTGCTGGCCGGTAAAATATATTAAATTTTTATATAAAGAAATTGAGCATGTTGTAATTACTTTGGCTTGTCAATAGTCACTCCGGAATTCTTTGGCAGTAAATATCAACACTTACCACTTGCCAGAACTTGCTTTAGGATTGGGAAAATACGAGTGAAGAAAGAAAAGAATATATGCTTTCCCTCATAGAGTTTGCATTTTAGTGGAGTTGGAGGGGATAATCAGCAAATAGATTAATGAATAGATACAATGCCAAAGAGATCTTAGATGCTATTAAAAAAAAAAAAGGAAAAGAGCGTCATATTGTGAAGACTGGAGTCCATTTATAATTTCTTTCTGTCTCTTATTGCATGTGTCAGGGAAGGCTCCTCTGATACGGTGACACGAAGCAGGCTCAAGGAAGTTTGGGAGCAAAGCGTGTGGCTATCTTAGCAGAAGACATTGCTACTGGTGGGAAGGACATATGAATGCCCGACTCAGAATTAATCCAGGCCAAGACATGAAGCTAGTTTGGTCTAAGCCATGTTGATGAGGAAGAAGTGACCAACGAAACAAAGAGGTGGTGAGAGCTTGCTAAGTATGTAGAACCTTATAGGTTATAAAACTAATTTCATTCTGAGGGGTAAGACCACTGGAAAGGATGGATCCAAGGAATGCTGTCATTTGACTAAAAATGTGTCAACCATTTTTACACGTTTTTGCACAGAGAATGGATTTTAGGTGACAATCGTGGAAAGGAGAGGTTAAGTGGTATTTTCACCTTCTACGTGAGAGAAGGTGGTGGTTTGGATTAGAATCTGGCACTAATAGCCAGATTCATCTATAAGAAGAGACTGCAACTGAATGTGTTGATGTTTTGAGTTTGTACACAAATCCCCAAAAGAAAATATATGGCATTATCAAAAAGTTTATACTAAGAAGAAATAAGTCAATGCCATTTAGTGTGATGGGAATGGGGGAAGATGTAACAATAAACTGAAAGCAATGCACATTTCTTTTCAACAGGGGGCAAATATCCAGGTGTGCTTTATAAACCAGGTTGTTCTTGTTAGATGACATCACCATGTCAAATCGGAATCATGATGAGTACATACATAATTGATAGAAATGCTGCCCGGCCTTACACCATCCCCAAGGTCACTTTTGGATTGGACTGTTGACGCCCATAGACTTTCTTTTACTGATTCTCAGAAGTATTGGTGCAGTATTTAAATACAAATCATAGGAAACAGCATGGAGTCTAAAATGTATGCATTTGCTTCCATTTTTATCTGTAAGTAAAACTATATGAGTATTTAAAAATGCTCTTCCCCAATTTCCCAATATGAGTGTGAATTATATCTCCAGAAAATGATTTCTTTTTTTTTCTTTCTTTCCCACCTGCAGTCTTATTTCTCATGTTCAGTGCCCCGCTTTTCAGTGTTTTGGCATTGCCTGAGTGAGCATCAAAGAAAATCGTGCTGAGACAACACCATCGGGAACTGAAAGGAGGTGACAGACCGTGTTGGTATATAACAATCAGGAACACGGTGGTTTCACTCAAACCCAAATGGTGTTGCTGTCAGAGAAGCAAAGGGACTTCACTAAAACCACATCAGGTTCTCAAACACTGGATAAAACCTGGAAGCCGCAGCCCTGTGGAGCTGCA
Source organism: Echinops telfairi (assembly GCF_000313985.2). Taxonomy (NCBI): domain Eukaryota; kingdom Metazoa; phylum Chordata; class Mammalia; order Afrosoricida; family Tenrecidae; genus Echinops; species Echinops telfairi. Next base: position 32,582,265 of record NW_022103928.1, on the reverse strand, counting down.
TCTGCCCGCCTACCCAATTCACAACTCAAAGCAATCTGTTGCTGAGAGACTCTGAGGTCACCGAATCAAGTTGCCTTTGAAAGTGTTTATTAGAGACTAAGTTATGCTATCAAGAATGATGCTTAATTAGACCTGTTGAATTTCTCTGTTAAAACTCAAGTCTTCATAAGGAATTATGATTTTTTTTTTTTTAAATTGCCATCTAGTTGATTCCAGCTCATGTGGTCCAGACGGGAACTGTGCTCCCAGTTCTTCTTGCCTGTCATCTTAAAAAAACAGATCACCAGGCCCTTTTTCTAGGGGCTACCAGGTGGGTCTGAGTCACTCTCCAGTAGTTAAGGGCAACTCATTTGCGTTTGTCACCCAGGATATGACAGAGCACGCCAAACCAAATGTGACTCCTGGCAACTCTACACAACAGAATATAACTGTTTCACAGGGTTCCCTAAGAAGTCAACCATCTCATTGTAATTCTCCATCTCCAAGAAAAAACAAACTCGCTGCGATCCACATGATGCTAATGCATAGTGACCTTAGAGGTTGGCTTAGAACTCTCGTGTGTGTTTCTGAGGCTGTTCATCCTCATGGGGAGCAGAACGTACCATTGTTCTCTTGAGTAATGCCTATTGGGATAGAAATGCAGACCTGGCAGGTAGCAATCCATTAGATAACCAACTACATTATCAGGACAACTTTTATTCTCAATAGCCATCTCTTCTAGCCCTTTCTTCCACTCTCACTGCTGCTGGTCCTCCCCATTGCTCCATCTCCATTGAAGTGTCCTTAAGGAAGTTAACAGGTTGTCATGCAAGTGAGAAATGTTCAGGATTGAATTGTCCTTCAACATGTTACAAAGTGCTTTCAGGTGGTTAATAACATTTCAAAGAGCATGCCTCTCACTGTAAGTCTCAACCCAAGGGATTCAACTCCTCTTTCATGGGTCAACACGTTTAGCATCTTAAATTAAGTGCCCAGAGGCAACCCACAGCAGGACCAGCCTCAGCGCCACAGCACTTCCCTTTGCCTCCTCTGTGGGCTGGGCCATCCACCCGTCTGTTTCATGGTCTGAATCCTGGTTCTGCTGCTGCTCCTACGATAACACCGCTGTCTTCTACATCCAGGAGATTCATCGCACACTAATCTTGAATTCAGAGATTCACTCCCTCCTGGATCTCACTGCTGTTGAAATTCCCCTTCCTGCTTTTCAGAAGACTCACTGTGTACGCAGCAGGATGGCAGTCCAATGAACCCTGTTCACAATTATTCTCAGGTGAATCCTGTCGGTACCTTCCTCTACCTTCTTACCAGAAGCATGAAAGTCGTTTGGTGGAAGTTAGAGACTTTGGATAGAAGATCCACATTCAATAATTCATTGTCCCTGCAGTCTGTTGCAACTAAAAGAAATAAATTAGTATTAGTAAAAACTACCAGTCTAAAATTTTATGGTACTGATGATTTTATGACAAATGAGAGAGTAGATTGGGTGGAATGGGAGAAGGCTTTTACGTTTGGTTCGGTCTTGAATCCTTTAGTGTTTGCTTCGCAGATTAGTCTAACTTGGCTTCCAAAACAGTTGGTTCATCTGGTTAGGAAAAAAAAAAATTGTCTAGGAAGGTTCAGCTTCCCTCACAAGTGGAAAAGTATTGCAGCAATGTCTTGGTTTCTGAACCAATATTTCATTTCACTATTTGTATTCCTGTTCTTGTCCCCAGTGCTGCAAGCTGCTTGCAAGTTTGTTGGAGTCCACAGACATATGTCTTCCATCAGAAAAGCTCAGGTCTAGACCCCAGAACCTAGACAGCACGGGAGAAGCCAGCCAGCCAGCAAGCCTTGGGAAGTCCCAAGCACTATTAAATCCCAAGTGCTATTAGGTCCACATTTTTCTCCAAAACAAATTCCAAGTTCAGCAGTTAAGATGACAGGCTACTGATACTGGTTCCAATGCAAAGAATTCTACACAGCTAATGATCAACCAGATGCAGGATCCAGACTTAGCAAAAAACAAAGGAAAGAGGCCACACCCCGAGGACCTGTCCTTTCAATCCATTGCCTGTTTATAGCAGACCTCTTCATGGTCACAACTGCATGATGTTAAATCTTCTCAAGGGGTAAGGGCCAAAGACCTTAAAATTGGCAATGCTGAGCCAGTATTGAGAATACTGACTAGCCAAGCTGGCAAAATAATTGACCTATCACAAGGGTATAGCTCTACTCCACACACACACATTTATGAATTCAGGTTGATAGATTTTCAGCCCTCAGCCTCCAAGACTATGATGGGTGTTGACGTTTGGATAGCGTCTGTTGGGTAAAGAAAGCATGAATATTCAGGTCTAGAAGAGTTTGAAATCCAATCTACCTAATGCCTACCTGAATCACCTAGGCACACTTAGCTGCAAAGGAGGTTGGGAAAGAAAAGCTTGCACATAGATCAGTCCACATGTTTAGACAGATTTCAGCTGCTTAACTAAGTCTTAAAGGCCCCGGGTCATAAAGGGTCACTTTAAGTGTTCCTCAATTTAATCTTTGGCAGGTTGAACACTATTTTAGATCTTGAAGCAATTAGTTCAATCCTTAAAGGCTCCATATTTTTGCCTGTCAGTTTTCTTTCACTTACTTTTTTCTAAAATCATATTTTCCTAAAATCCATATTTTTGCCTGTCAGTTTTCTTTCACTTACTTTTTTCTAAAATCATTTTATTGGGAGTTAATACAGATAGCATATCATTCTACAGTTCAATCGCATCAAGCAGTATTGTACAACTGCTACCACAATCAGTTTCAAACATTTTTTCCTTCCAGAACTCCTTGACATCAGCTCCCTTTACACCCCGCCCCACTACTACTGTATCCCCCACCCCCCAGAAACCCTTGTTGTACTTGTCGTCCCTACTGGTTCATTAATCTTGGGTTTCATACACTGAAAAAATGAAAGACATGTAACAAAAATCCAAGAGGGTGACTCTCAATGACAAAATACATCTAAGATAAACTCCAGTATGAACAAACAAAAGCAAAAATATACAGAAAATGTGGAAAACCACATCAGGCCTAACATGTGCTTATAGTTGCTGAATCATATCAGCATTAATTTCTGTTTTATTTTTAGATACTATGCTAAATGCAGCTAGTATCAACTAATCCACACTAATAAAGTTTTCTTTCATAACCTCTTCCCTGAGAAATAATAAGCTTCTGGTTTGTCTTCCATATTATCACAGGTCCATTTTCACCAAGTGTTTTTGCCCCAGTGTCACACGGATCCTAAATAGTCACCTTCTGTTATCAGTCCCCTTAGCAGTAGACCAATGCCGCATATTTAATGTTCTTTGATTACAGCATTCCATAAATGAATCAGATATGTTTACATGATTCTAGCTGAAATAAACACTGATTTAATATTTGTTAAATTGACAAATGAATTAGTATTTGAATGTTGGTGGTTTGCTGTCATGGAGTCGATTCTGCCTCTTGGTAAACACATGTCTGCAGAGTAGATTTGCTCCTTCGGATCCTGAAAGATTGGATCCTTTGGATCCAGATGAAGACTGCCAACCTGACTGCTGAGGCACTACTGAATGGGTTCAAAGAAACAACCTTTCAGCTCGCAGTGGAGCACTTATCCATGTGCACCACTCGGGATTTCTGACGTAATATTACAGTAACTCAAAACCTGTGGATAGCTTAGGGCAAATCGCATCCCTTAGACTCGCAGGTTGGTGGAAACTCTAAGACCTTCCACAGTTAGCCTGCAGGATTACCTGATGCATTGATATCTAGCTGGCAGTTGGATGAAGCAAGGTCATTCTGGATCACACAAAAGAATTTGGTGACATAACCCTAACAACGTCGTATATATATTTATATATAAATATATCTATTTATATATCTTAAACTAAAAAAAAAATAAAACAAGAATTAAAGGCTCAAGTTGTAATTTTGAAAGCTTCTATGGGAAAAATATTGAGCAATGTAAGAAGCATCAAGAGAAGATGGAAAGAATACAGAGTCATTTTACTAGGAAGAATAGGTAGACATTCCATCACTTCCAGAGGGAGAATATGAGCTAGAAGGAAGACATCCAAGTTGCGCTGACAGCACTAGCTGAAAAACAAGACTCTCGGAATTGATGGGATACAAACTGAAATGTGTCAACAAGCTGATGAAGCACTGGAAACATTCACTCTACTATGCCAAGAAATTTGGAAGATAACTACTTGGTCAACTGACTGGAATAGATTATCACTTTCAAGGAGGATTTTGCTGAAGATCATCAAACAAAAGTTGCACCAATACATTAACAGGGATATGTCAGAGCTTCGAGCCAGATGGAGAAGAGGTTGCAGAACAAAGGCTATCATTGCTGATGTCAGATGGGACTTGGCTAAAATAAGAGAAGACTTGTGTTTTCTTGATTATGCAAAGGCATTTGACTGTGTGGCAGTGATAAGGAATCATCACTATAGTTTCAGAGGTCCAGCACCGTTGGGGAAAGTTCATCTGGCACTTTTGCTAGGCTTTATCACAGAAGGCAGGAAGCAAGTAGGGCTTGTGGCATCCCTTGGGAAAGCAATATCAGTGGCACATCACAGCATCCAAATATCGCTTTGTGAAGCTGCGGAGTTGGGGTTATTGTTGCTGCAAATGATCCCATTGCCCAGGTGCCTGTCTTCACTCATGTCCTCTGAGATAGCGACATTCTTTGTGAGCAATCTGGACACTCCTAGAACCAATCTGGTTTTTTGTTTCTTTGTGTGCTTTTTTTCACCTTCTGTTGCAATTTTATATCATTTGTATCCCAGATTAATATTTCTTATTTTCAGAACCCAAATTGTCTAATTGCTGGGTAAGGTCAGAAAAGCCACAGGCACACCTTCAAATTGTGTCCAAGCAGTTCCCTGGTGGCCAACACAGAGGACTCATTGGCGAGCAACCCAATGGCTTTGTGGAGGTTGCTTTGCGGCAGAAACGTAGAGTGTCGCCTCCGTGCACCGATGGTAACCAAGACACACTCAAACCCCTACCTACTCCTTACTTGGGTGATCACATGGAAAAGATCTGCCTGCCAGGCTACCATAAGTAGCCCTCCTGAGCACGGCGGACGGTTTTGAACTGCTCAAAGTGCTGCCCAAGAGATGCAGTCCATTCCAGGCCCTTATCAATGTCTGAGAATGTTATGCCCAGAGTCTTTGAAATGTTCAGGAGGTGTTTGTTCATGCGTCTTAGATACGGAGTCTACTTTCTTCTGCTCATCAGTGGGCAATACTGGAGTCTGTCTTGTATTCAATTTTATCATCAGTTACAGAGCATGTCTCCCCTTGAGCTTTTGTAACTTGTATGTTTACAAATGTATATATAGTTTACATATTTATATAAAAATTTTTGAATTCTAAATCATAAAAATCATATTATTATTGAACATTATATTCTAGTTTTGCGGAATACTATATTCAAAGTCATTTGAATTTTATTCAATTATGATATTTCTAGTAAGGTCTCTAACCAATAGAGATTTCCTTTGCTGTAATATGAATGTCAGATTACAATAATACATACAGGCACTCAATAATTAAGCATACCCAAGTTGATAATCTCAATTTACAATGTTATGCTCAGAGTCCCAAAATCATAAAATCAGTCTTATGTAAGAAACACTTTAAAAAGTATTCCCAACAAAATTAATATAAAACTTAGATATTAATAAGGAAAAGTTATTTTCATAAAAACATTCTGAAAGTCTATTAATATTAAAATTCTAATAAATCAAACTACCTTGGAATGGTATACATCTTAGGCTGATTATACTCATAGAGCAATGATGTTTACTATCAGCATTTGCTATTAATCTTACACCAACAGTTTCTATATTTCTTTATAAATATATTTCTCCCAGTATATTAATACATATCTATGTATAGAATCAACTTGGAGGCAGTGATGTGTGCCTGTGCTTTATTCTTATAGAATACATAGATATGAGTCTTTGAAGAATTTTTAAAATAAAAATATTTCATATATATTTTAACAAATAAACTTTGATTCTTATTCATCTTGACTACAAAAGTACTTAATCATTTTGAAAGATATGGCAATTATATATATATATTCCATAGTACAATATTATATGTATATTATATATAATACATATAAAATTCAAACTCATTGCCATAAAATTGATTCTTATGCATAACGATCGATCCTGTAGGACAAGGTAGAACTGCCTCTTTGGACCTTGTCTTTCTCCTACAAGTACATTGTACTTATATAGATGATATATATTCTACATGTATTATATATATTATAACACAGACAGATTGCTCATTTGAAGCAACTATGGGGACACTTTGTCTCATGTACATGCTATCAGGAGAGACAAGTCCCTGGAAAAGACACCATGTTGGTAAGTGAGTAGAGGGGCGCAGAGACAAAGAGATAGACTCTTGTCTAGATAGATTGACATCGTGGCTACAGTAATTGACCTGAAGATAAACAATTGTGGGGATGGCACACGACTGGGCGATGTTTTGTTCTGCTGTACTGAGGTTCTCAATCAGTTGAACTGACTCAAGAGCATCTAACAGCATGCACAGATATGGTCCACTAATATAATATATAACAACATCTAAAGCTGTCTTAAAATATATATATTTCTTTAAATGTCACTAATCTTGTCAGATAAATTTTCCAACTCTGACTTTTAGTATATCTATAACTGCTGATATAAATGTATTTTTTACTGCATTATATTGTGAGGAGCCACATGATCATATCTCTGCTAAATCTCTCATTTGCATGGTATTCTCAAGGTCGTTGCTATGAAATTGCTATAATTTAAAGGTAGGCATAGCATCTTTCTGTTATTCTTATTAACACGTTACCATATACAGTATCCAAGGTGAACATTGTGTATGGAAGCATTTGGGTATTAGAGCAGATCAAAGCAAGATTTGAGGAAACATTCTACTCCCTCAGACAACTGCTTCTAACCACCAGCAAAAAAAAGGCTGCTGAGGACCCGAGAAAAGGAAAACGACCTCATTCCCTGGGCGGGCCTGATACAGGTTAGCCCATGTTTTTGAGTCTGAAGTTCATAAAATTTTCCAGCTCAGTGTGTATCTCCAGTGTTCTGTTTTGCTATTAACTGCAGCACAGTTGAAAATCTGATTTAGAATGTTAGCATTCCCTCAAAATGGACCCTATCACGGGTTAGCACCTCTTCATGAGAAATAAATACCTTCTAACTTGGCATAGGGATGTATTGCTCAGCACATGACGCAAATATCGAATAATCAGAAAATTCCATGTTGGCTATATCTTACTTTTTACTGGCAATACAATTCTGAAATGATGAGTTTTAATTCCTGGTAATACCTTTCTTAATTTAAATTATTTTCTTCTTTTTGTGGTCATGTTGCTGCTATTCTTATTCGTTTTAGAAAGTCAGAATATTACAGAGCCTCTATTTAATGAAGCTGCAGCTAGGGGTAGGATTTAAGATACATGATCACCATGACCAGGTCACCGGGAGAATGTGTGGAGAAACCTGATGTGACCCAGGATACACCAAAGTCTGTGCAGTACATTGTTCTAAAGGCCGCTGCATTTAGTTTACTTGATAGAACAATAAATGCTGCAAAAGGTGAAATGGAATTTTATCTTTCAGCAGCCTGAATTGCTAGGAAATGCAGTAACTTTGAAAATAACTTACATTAAATAAAAGAGGATGTGTTAAGTTATATGTTCAGTAGAACCTCTGAAATTTTGAGGAAATATAAAAAAGATTGTTCTCATACCCACATTTCTTCACATTATTTACATATTCACTTTATTTTACTAGGCCTAACATGATTATGCCATTCTGAATGCTATTTCAGGTAAACAACATAAAGACTTGCTTTTCAACTCCCCCCCACCCCGCAAGGCATGGAAGTCGTTTCTCAGTAAGCAAGACAAAAATAATCTAATATTCCTTCCATTTAGAAAAGATTTATTCACCTGCTACCCTTTCTTAACTTCTAACACATAATATGACAGAAACAAGTCTCATAAAATATCTTGGTTCTGATAGCACAACAGCAGAACGCGATAACACACACGGAGTGGAAACCAAGACAGCAGAACCACTCAGCCAGAAGCCCAAACCTGCCCCAACGCTCTTTCAAAAGGAAGGGGGCGCAGAGCTCTTCGGTGGGACTTTTTAACACTGCCAGAGCCGGTCTATCGTTCTCCCCGAATGCAAAAAAGACAGACCGATGTTACTCTCAGACTTCAATGCTCCAAAACGTTCTGCCCAACCCACGACTAAATGACACATCATTTACAGGAGGCCACTTTCCTTCCTTATTTTTAAAGGTTCTGATATTTTAAATATAATTACAATAACTAGAGGACAGCCATTGATATGAGTACGTCTTAAGAAGTCACATAGATGGTCACGAAAAGGCAGCATTGTGTTTTTCCCATAAGAGAAGAGGAACCTAAATGCTGTTGGTGTATTATACAGTTTATCTCTGTAACATAGCCCTCTCATCTCTGTCATATTGACATTAGTTTTTCAGAGAGGTTTCAAGTTTCTGGGAAAAGTGTGTGGAAAATTCCAGAGTTACATTATCGGGAGCAGTTCTTGAGGAAAAAAAAGAGCTAATTTGTATTGAAACATACATCCAGCAATCAGCATACCTGAAAGAGCCTGCGAATAACCTCAAACAAGGAAGAGGAAACTACCCCCCTCATGCCCATTGGGATGCCTGTTTCATCAGACACTCATCTTGGAACATATTTTTGGTCAGTTAAAAAAACTAAACTGCTTTTTTCTATTATAAAAACTTCTTTGAGGGTTTCTACTTGCTTCTTAATAGGATGGAGAGAGACAAGGCTTTCTACTCCAGTAAAGAGTGACAGCCTTGGCAACCCAAAGGGGACGTTCGACCCTGTCCTATGAGGTCGCTATGAGTTGGCACAGACTGCATGGAGGTGAGTTTAAAATTTTTCTTTATAGGAACTCTCTTGAAAATCTCTTACCAAACCTTTCCCTAACTTAGTCTTTTCTTTTCAACATTTATCTAGAGGGCCTCCAAACACTTACATGCCCCTTTGAATGTTAATTATTTAAGGCTAACTTAATTTTACTAATTAGCTATTTGGACAGTACAGTTATTTCACCTACAGGGGTAACCTGACCTATCATTTGTGTATAACATTCCTTTGTTTCCATTTGTGGTAAAGAAGGAACAGTATAAACATGAATGAGAGCTGAAGTATGAAACTGCAACACAGCACAGGAAAGAAATATCCCCAGATAAAGATTTCTTTGCTCGCCACACAGCTGCTAGTCCAGGTTGTACTAGAATGTCTTCAAGGTAATCTTATTGCTACAGGGGCTTTACCCTGCCTTTCTGTTAACCCTTCATTGCTAGCCTGCTCTCAACCACAAAAGAGGGAGTAGGACAACGCTACATCATTCTACTTCACTTTTCACTTCTAATGGGGAGATGAAATGATGTCAGATAAGTCCTAATACAGTAAGTGTCAGGGATCCGAAATGATGTTTTGTCACGTGCGGCATTGCAGAGGTGGGTCCTGACTTATAGGGATCCAGGCACAAGGAAGGGAATGCTGCTCAATCTTGAGTCATCTCCGTGATCAGTTCAGAGTCTGATCATTGTGATGGATTGTGTTTTTATTGAATGATTTTTGACACATAGAGCTCATGGTCTTCCTGCCTAATCTGTTTTAGTGTGGAAATTTTGCTGGAGCCTTTGCATCATAGCAACCAACCAACTTCCACTAGAGGAGAGGTGGTAGATGCTAGTGAGGTGCATTGGCTTGGATTCAGGAATCAAACGTGGGCCTTGTTGCATAGATTTATCCAGAACCTGTCTTCGATCTTGAAAGGTTAACATCCAGGCATAGTTATTCTGAAATTATTTTTGATCTCCTTTGTGAACTGTTAGTGTGAATCTATTGAGCGATCTTGACCTGGGATTTCTTTGTATAAAGCCTATATTCTAGACTTATGCACAGCCACAAAGACACTGTAGGACCTTCTTCCAAGCACTTTCCTGTCGTGGAGAGACATCAGATTTGTTTGCTTTTCCAGCACATTCTCTACTATTTAGTCATTAGTGAAATTTCAAAGCAATATGCATTATGGGTCTCTTACAGAGGTCCTTTGAGCTCCTCGCTGCTTCATTATTTCCTTTTCACATCTCTCCCACAGGAAACCCTACTGGTGGCAGACTTGCAGCGGCAGTCTTCCAAATTCCTTTTTAGACATCGCTAGTTTATAGTAGCGCACCAATAATATCTACCCACAGGCCTCTTTTCAGCTCATTACCGCCCAGTCCTTGTGATTTCAGCCTATTAGCTCTCCAGGAAAAAAGACGTTATTTCATGGAGTTGCTCCACACTGTTACAAAATATGTACTTTGTTGAATAACACAAACAAAAAACATAGTGATAAAAACAGCAACAATCACCCCAAACTGCAACATGCAACCTTCACTTTAATGATTAGCATTGAGTACACAATAAGAACGATAATGAGCCAAACCACCACTAATATATGCTGAGTTTTACATATTTGCATATTATTTGATACACAGGTTATATGTATCCAAAATCCCCCCACCCACTAACAGTTTCCTACGCACGTTATGTAAGTAATAGGCATGTAAGCATTATTTGTGAGTCCATAAATGCATGGACATTCAAGTTGGAAGAAGTAGGACTTACCTAACGATAACTCCAGCTACTTCATTACTTGTAGCTTTAGTACTTTAACCAGACATGGAACTGTGGCTGTGATCATTTGAATGAACCTGTGGGGTGGAAGCTAATTGGATTTCCCTGTGATTATAGACTTGTGGCAACTCTTAAGCGAAGTTGTGGAGCCAGTATCAACTGTTCTTCACCCAAATTTGTTTTTCTGAATTTCATTTTCTTTTCCTTTATGTTAGATCCAGGAGCAAGATTTTCCTTTATGTTGGATCCAGGAGCACCTTGTCCTCTCCTGCCTTCTTTCCTTCCAGGTAGTAGAAAAGGACAGCTCCAGGGAGCAGCTTGCTTATGGCTTCCCCCTTAGCTATGTGTGATGGAAAGCAAACCAATACCCACTATCCTGCTGGTATCATCTAGTTATATAATATTTGTGCTTTTATTATCTCACCATTCTAATCAATTAATCAAGCAACAGTTACACGTCCAGTAGGTGTACTGTAATTTCAAAGAGAATACTCATTAAGGAATCATTCCCATGATTAAGAAGTTCATGTCTTTTTAGGAGAAATAGCTGAATAAAATCAAAATGGCAGTAGACTAGGTAAAAATCTCATTTAAATTTGCATTTCTCTATTAAGGGGTGTGGTAGTTACACAATTTCATGTCAACTTGATAAATAAGAATGACGGGATGGAGTCTAGTCTGTCAATCGGGTCATAGCTTGGTGATCCCTCCTTGTGGGCATGACCTCATGAGGATTCCGGGACTTCTTCTCTTCATCCTTGGAGGAAGGTCACACTCTCTCTCTGCTTTTCCTTCTTGTTGACAAGCCACACAGAGCCACGCTGACGGCAGCCAGAGCCCTGTAGAGGTGTTCACTACCATTGACCCACAGAACTTTCCACCCATGAGTCTGTGATCTTCCTGCATTCAGCATCATTGCATGTGCTGCATGAGTCTGAAGAAGTATTCATGGGCTGATATTGAACTTATGGACTTGTGCTGGCCTGGGTTGGATGTTTTATTGATGTATACTTACTTCTTGATGTAAAGTTCTCTCTTACATATATACGAATGTCTCTGGATTTGTCTCTGGATAGTCCACCTAGGCTAACAAAGGGTGACGTTCATAATATAAGAGTTGGAGGGAGATTAATAAGTGATGGGGAAAAAAATCACATGTAGAAAAGAAATGTCAAAGTTTAAACTCCTGCAATTCAGAGACGAAGACATTGAAGTATAGTAGAGTCAATCTTTCAAGACAGAATGGCGTAATTGGGCTATTATGCAGGTTTCCTCAGCTTCATCCAGTACATTTTAGTCTAAATTGTGAACAGGAAGGCAGCATTACTTGAATGAGTGAAACTTGGGTAAGATTTTTTCACCGATAGATTTCAAAGAGGTGGATCTCAGAAAATCATTAAACAGAGCTCATTCTGATTGGTGCAAGTATGGAGGCAAGAAAGAGGGGCATCTTAATCACTTGCACACTAACATTTTTGCCAAGGTCACAAAATACCCTCCAAATATCACTAAAGTACCACAGAGGGTTTGTATAGCTCACTTCAATTACCTGAGGGCAGCAAGTGGGCCAGGGCTCTGTAGGTTTGCTCTAGGCTAGCATCATACCCCGAGGCATATCCTTCTTCTACAACTCACAGCAATGTATCTGAATTGGAAATGACAAAACCAACACACTAAACCAAACCAGTCAGACTTTGAGCATCTGCTCTGATGTAGCAAATGTTACCTGTACTCACCTCCCCTTTGTGAAAACAAGTTACATATGGCCAAAGAAGAGTATTTCCACCTAATGGGTCGTGCAAATTGGGAGCTGCCCGCTTAGTGGTTACTCCATGGGAGAGAGATGGGGCTATCTACTCCCATAAACAGTTACAGTCTGAGCAACATACAAGGGCCGTTCTACCTTGTCCTATATGGTCACTATGAGTTTCATGGCTGGGGCTGCAATATCCTCTTAAGAGGAACACATAGTTATTCCAACTAAATCCACTAAACCCACTCTGGTGGAATTGTGCTGTTAACCACAAGAACGGGGTCAGCAGTCTGAAACCAACCACCAGCCTTGCCACTCAGACAAGGCTATCTACTCCCATAGCGAGGGACAATCTTGGAAACTCACAGAGGCAATTCTCCACTGGCCTATTGGGTCACTAGGAGTTGCCAGTCACCTCAAGGGCAGTGAGTTGAGGTTTAAATATTTCATATATCCCTTTTTTGAAAAGGGGGGTATCAAATACTTATATTTATATATTACTTCTATTTAATATTTATTTTGATTATTTTAGTAAAATTAACAAATACCTTAAAGTAATGGATATTTGTTTAATTTTATTTGTGTATACGCAATTCAGACCATGGTGGAAGTGAAAGAGGAGAGGGTGAAAAAAAATCTTAAGTTAGTTCAATATTGTTTCTCTCTAAAACAAATATTTTTTAATAAACTTTTTATTATGATTTTGGTGAAAGTTCATAAAGAAAATCAGTTTTCCATTCAACAATTCATATTTCCCTTGCAGCTGATTACAATTCCTGCAATGGTGACCACACTCCTATCAGCTCCACATGTGTTTCTGGCTGCCATTCACCCTTCTTCACTTTTTCTTTCCGTCTTTTAAAGTCAGTCTCTGGAATGTTGATCTCAAAAGATTCTTCTAAGGGATGCACAGCTTTCTGGAGTGGTGGCTCCAGGCCTGGTACTTGTGGGCATTACAGCGGGTGCACAGCAGTGTGCTCAGTTCCAGTCTTGAAGAGTGACTGAAGACCATGGCTTCAGGAATTAGGCCAGCTACTATTCCACCACTGAGCTTGGTAACTTTTCTCTGTTTTATGATTTTGAATTTTGTTCCAATTTTTCCGACTCTATGCAGAACCTTCTCCTGTGATGATGTCTTTAGAGTCGTCCATTTTGGTAGCTGGGCACTCGTAGTTCTGGTCTCAACGTCACAGAGCACGAGGTTCACAAGGCCCATTAGGACGTTGACAGTAATTATTTCCATGTCTTTTTTATTTCCTTCCATCTTGTTTGCTCAGAATATGGGAAAACCCTTCGTTGCACCTTAGGTAACATCCAGAACCATTTACAACCCCAGTAAATAGTCAAAGTAAAATGTATAATCTTTTCTTTGTGTATTAGGTGTGCCAATGCACTTTGATTTTTCCCCGAACTAGTTTCAACAGATGGATCAATATGAAATAGTTCCATTGAAATATGGATCCTGTTCCATTTCTCTGAAAATGCTAAACCAGTTTTGTTAGTGGCACAGAGACTATCCATTTTCCCCACTGAACGAGGTGCTTTTGTTTGTTCTTTATTTTGGAATATTTTTTGACATATTTTGATGATTTTTCTTTTGAGGTCTATCTTGTTTGGAGTTATTTATGTTTGTTTGAATGTACATCTTGTCTTTCATAACATTAGCAAAGCTTTCTTTCAACAAACCTTCAACGGCTTTCTCTCCGTGTATGTGTCTTCCTGTTCTGAATTCAAAGCACACAGGTAATTCTTTCTGAAAGTGTGCCACATATTTTTTTATTATTATTGTTTTCATATCTTACCCCATCCGCTGTCTCCCTTCACCCACGTTTCTGTTGCTCGGCGCCCTCGGGGATGGGGGTGGGGTGCAGTTATGCCATCAGTTCTCCAGGGTAGGTTGGAGGGGTCATTGGGTGAGTGGGTGCGGGGTTGGTCCCCAGTCCTGGTCACTGGAAGAGTGTAGGAAATAAACAGGAGATCTCACCATTGTGGACACCGACCATCAGTGTGGGTGCTGGGACAATCTTGGATGAGCAGATAAAAGCATGAGGTTCTTTGCCCTAATCAGGAGGAGCAGTGGTGGTGCAGTGGGATAGACAATGGACTGCAAACGGCAAGGTCAGCAGTTCAAATCCATCAGCCCCATCCCTGGTAGAAAGAGGAGGCTATCTGTTCGCATAAAGATTGACAGGTTTGGAAACCTAAGGGGCAATTCTGCTCTTTCCTATGGGGCTGCTACAAGTCAATAAACCCAATAGCTGTTGACCGGCTTGATCAGCCCAATCAGAGTGCATGTGCAGAAATTCAAAATGGAGGCACTCGGTAGGATTAGCTGTCAATTCACGACTGCCCATGTATCTTATTCATTGTTTTTGTAAAGTTCCTTCTTCTAGTAGGTGTTTTATCTACTTCTGTGTCCTTTTCTTTTGAGGTCAAGGTTTCAAGGCTATCACCTGTCTCTGTTTGTTTTTTTAATCATTAGAAAAGATTTTAAAGTTCATTTCTTTACAATTCTGACTTAAGCTTACTGGAATTCATCTATAATACATCCTCTACCCAGAGTCAGAACCTTAATCAAGTTAAATTTTTATTAACCATAGCCTTTCCTAAGTTTTAGTAGCAGGAAAATAAATTTGTTTTGGATTGAGTTTTTT